>NC_135179.1:22885046-23590046 GCF_041146795.1 Maylandia zebra | reverse complement strand
ATGTAAACATAAGTTTAATATGTACATATGTATATGTGGTATATAGATGGTGTGGGGGCAGGACTTAGTCCTTTAGAGTGTGTTTGTCAGATCCACTGAGCGACCAATCATTGGCCGGTCTGACCCTCCCCCCAGTCTGTGCGCTGCTGAGACACCTGTGCGTGCCTTCGTGTGCCAGTAAGATACGCCAGAGACACAGACGGTGAAAGATCAGTTTACCCGTGCGGCGAAGAAGCTAGCTGGATAGTGAAAGTCCTTTTTTCGGCGAGAATAATAAGAGTGATACTGTATTCCAGAGGCCGTGAGCCAACGTGAGCACTGTGAAGCCCCGTGTAGCATTTGTTGCTTTGCATGGTAAGTCCCAGGCAGTACACGTGCGCTAGCATAGCATGCTACTTGCCGCTAGCTCCGATGCTAACTTCTGTTAGCCATTTTGCAATGAAAGTGCCTTTTCTGAGGCTAAAGCAATTAGCACTGAGTCTGCTGCACTGCATACGAGATGTTCTTTAAAGGTTTATGTCACATTACTGTGGTATTGATGTATAATGTATGGTTTTGTGCGACGTTATGTTAGCACGTGTTCACTTTTCTCATGGTGCTAATTATAGTTCTGCACAATTAAGTATTAGCAACGTGAAATTAAGTGCCTTCACCTGCACTGTACTTAGCTGAAACTTGATAAGTCTCAAGCCAATGTGTATTTTTAATGCGCTGCTGAGCTATTTTGTATTGTTTTAAATGTGTGTTTCCTATGCACTTTTTCCCTTTGAAATGAGAATAATTTGTTGTACAACATAGAATATTTTGAAGAAAATTTAGAAGCACTACAAGCAACCAGTAGTAATAATAAGTTACAGGCATGATAGCTTAAATGTTGAACTACTGTGTTCTGGCCTGGTCCCCAGGTCAGGTTTTTTCCTTTGCTTATTTGGATTGGATTGGTTTTGAGGACCTGAGAAGAATCGAGGATCCCTTTTCCAGTACTGGATGGCGAGCCCAGCCCAAAGAGCCGGATGAACTGGTAGATTGTAACCCGACTGGTTACAAACACACTGAGTGACTACTGAACATTGAAAGACTGAAATTGACTTTTAAAAAAAAGACACAAAAGACAATATATCCTTAGGTCAACCATTTGTGGGGTTTATTTTATTTTGTTTTCAAGAAGCGCGCTCTACTTTTGTTAAATGTGCACAATTTTAATAATTGCTAATAAATGCAATTGTGTTTTCTACACCTACTGTGTACAAGTCCTCTGTTGTCATACACCCTTGGCTCCTACGAATCTAGAACCTGTCTGATCTGGTCCATATTTCCCTTCTGTCCGCGTACTGTGGTTAAAGGTAACTATACTGCCCGCACTACATGCAAAGAAGGCAAGAAGTAGCACTAACAGGTCTAGTATTGCACCACCAGTGTTACATAAGTAAAAGTGGCGAGCCAGCCAGGAGCCTAGAGTGTTGTGTGACAACATTGGAATCCTCTTTGACCTTTGATCAAATGCTCACATACTGTGAAAATGGATTTTGTCGAGAAGTATGCCGTTAAAGTACCAAATGCCATTATTGTTAGCGGTGTTACAGATAGAGAGAAAGACAAAGAGGTATTTGAGTTTCTGGAGCAACATGGTACTATTCGTAGAGTACTCGCTGTCGATGATGACTCTTCTGCATTCCACAAAAGCCAGATTTTAGAGTTCGAGTCCGGTGCAGCGGTTGAAATATTAGCACCTAAGCTGCCTTACCTCTTACAGTCCACTGACAATCCAGATGTCAGTTACCGCATTCGAGCCTTAACCGACATCTATACTAAGACCGTAGGGGGCAGTGTTACTGAGGCTTACATTAGCAACCTGAAGGGTTTAGCCAAGTTAAGTGGGAAGGATTTCGAAGAAGTGTTGCGGGAGGCCCTATCCACAATAGGGAACACCATTGAAGCTGCTGAGACAGCTGAGAGAAACCCTGAAAATGATGCTGCTGATCAGACTTGCCCTGTGGTAGGATCCACACAACTTGGAGCCTCACCTTCAGTCTTAACTGAACTGCCTCACCCTCCTGAACCCATTCAGGGCACATTCCAACGCCCCATGAGACCAAACTTGACACCTCAAATGTTGAGTCCAACTGACCTCAACCCACCAGAGGTTCAGAAAGTAGTAGTCGAGCATGTTGTCAAGAGTGTTGAAAAGACATCACATGCTCACTCTACATTAAGACTCAGAGCTTTCTCTGGCAAGATGCCCAGACCTTACAGCGAAGCTGACTATGAAACATGGCGTTCTCATGTTGACTTGTTGATGGAAGATGCTTCTTTGTCCGAGTTGGGAAAAACTCGTAAGATTCTTGAAAGTCTCCTTGCTCCCGCTTCTGATGTCATCCGCCCTCTTGGGCCAGAAGCCACTCCTGCAGACTATCTTAAACTTCTGGATTCAGCTTTTGGCACCGTCGAAGATGGTGAGGAACTGTTTGTACGCTTCATGAACACCCTCCAAGATCATGGTGAAAAGCCCTCTGCTTATCTGCTTCGTTTGCAGGTGGCAGTCAATCACACCGTGCGCAGAGGTGGGCTTGAACCACATGAAGTAAATAAGCAGCTTCTTAAACAGTTTTACAGAGGCTGCTGGGATGATAACTTGCTAACGGAGTTGCAATTGGAGCTAAAGCATAAGGAGCCGCCCACTTATGCAGAGCTATTGCTTCTCCTGCGTACTGCAGAAAACCGACAAGAAGTTAAAAACACGCGAATGAAGAAACACTTTAGCGCCACGAAACCAAAAGCAGTGTCTCATGAACAGACGGTCACTGAAACAAATGCAGATGTTCGCCAAGCACAGTCAGATAGTCTAGAAGAGCTGAAAAAACAAGTTGCCGATCTAAAAAGCCAATTAGCTGCCGTTGTGAAGCCAAAGAAACAAGCAACACTGAAGACAGTTCGAACAAGGAAACCTGAAAATAAAAAACCTGACCATGCCAAACCTGAAGACTCACCTCCACCCAGCCGCCCCAGTACTAGGCCCAAGCCCTGGTATTGCTTCCGCTGTGGGGAAGATGGACATATAGTAGCCACTTGTGAGTCAGAGCCCAATCCTGCCCTTGTAGTTGCAAAACGAAGGGAATTAAGAGTGAGAAGGCAGATATGGGACAGGCAGAATGACCAGCTTTCTTTAAACTAAATTCTGCCTCCGTTGCGGGACAAATGGAGGCTGATGCTTTGTTAACCCGTCCCACCCAGGTTAAACAAAAAGCTTCACCTAAAAAGCGTGCCAGCCTAAAGTCACACACAAGATCAGATTCCTTCGACTTTCCTAAAGGTCTAATTGGTACAAAGAGTACTGCACAAGTGAAAGTTAATGGTCACACAGTGAGTTGTTTGCTAGATACTGGTTCCCAGGTGACTACAGTCCCCGAGTCCTACTATCGTCAGCATTTGTCCTCTCATGAGATTAAGCCATTGTTTGAACTTTTAGAAGTTGAGGGTGCCAACGGTCAGTCTGTGCCTTACTTAGGCTACATTGAACTGCATGTCACTTTCCCAAAGGACTTCCTTGGCATTGAAGCTGAAGTGCCGACACTTGCCTTAGTTGTCCCCGATGTGCGCACAGCTTCTCAGTCCTTAGTGCTAATTGGGACAAACACATTAGATGTACTTTATGAGCTGTACTCTAACACATGCCATGAACTGCAGCTGAACCTGCCATATGGCTATAGGGCAGTTCTAAAAGTTCTTGAGTCACGACACAAACAGTCCAAAGACAGTAGTCTTGGTTTAGTGACGATGCACAACAAAGAGCCACAGTTGATTCCAGCAGGCCAAGCTGTTGTTCTAGATGGTGCTGTAGCTGTGTCAGCCGGTAACGGTGAAAAGTCTCTTGTTAGAGTATCCACGAATGTCAGCCTTACCTGGTGACATCCTTGTGAAACCTTGTCTCATAGACCTACCTGAACGAGCACCTTACCTTGTACCAGTTATACTCACCAATGAATCCGAACATGATGTGACAATCCCTCTAAATTGTGTCATCGGAGAAGTCAGTGCATATCAAAGAGTTCTATCTCACGAACACTCAGTGAGAACTCCAAGATCCCGAACTGAGCAGAAGTCAAATGTAACATATAACTTTGACTCTTCCCCTATTAGCGCTGAATGGAAGGAGCGCATAACCGAAAAACTAAGCCAAATGCCCGAAGTGTTTGCACAGAATGATCTTGACTTTGGAAAGACGGATCAAGTGAAACACACAATCAGATTGTCAGATGAAACACCGTTCAAGCATAGAGCGCGTCCCATACATCCGAACGACCTGGAGGCAGTCCGTAAGCACCTCAAAGAACTGCAAGAAGCTGGCGTGATCAGGGAATCTACCTCCCCTTTCTCTTTACCCATTGTAGTCGTGCGGAAGAAAAATGGTGAAGTCCGCCTCTGTATCGACTACAGAAAGCTTAACGCGCAGACTATAAAAGATGCTTACGCTCTCCCCAATTTGGAGGAAACGTTTTCCACCTTGATCGGGTCGCAATGGTTCTCTGTCCTGGATTTAAAATCTGGGTACTACCAAATTGAGATGGAGGAGCTGGACAAACCAAAGACGGCGTTCGTATGTCCCGTCGGCTTTTGGGAATTTAATAGAATGCCCCAAGGCATTACAAACGCCCCCAGCACATTCCAGCGGCTCATGGAGAAATGTATGGGCGACATGAACCTGCGCGAAGTGATCGTGTTTCTCGATGACATCATTGTATTCTCCAAGACACTTGAAGAACATGAGGCTCGCTTGATGAAAGTTCTTGATCGCCTGAAAGAATATGGGCTCAAACTCTCACCCGAAAAATGCAAATTTTTCCAAACTTCTGTCAGATATCTTGGGCATATTGTGTCCAGCAAGGGAGTGGAGACTGACCCTGAAAAGGTGGAAGCCTTAAGTACCTGGCCTGTGCCCCGTGATCTTAAACAGCTCCGCTCATTCTTAGGCTTTTCAGGGTACTACAGGCGGTTCATTAAGAACTATTCGAGTATCGTTAAGCCCCTCACTGACTTAACATCAGGCTACCCTCCTTTGCGCAAAAGCACAAAGCCTAAAGCTAAGTCTGTCCAGTACCATGACCCCAAGACACCTTTCGGCGAGCGATGGACTCCCTCTTGTGATCTTGCTTTCAAAACCATCATTGAAAAGCTCAGTACTGCGCCTGTATTGGGTTTTGCCGACCCTAAACTGCCATATACGCTCCATACCGACGCCAGCACTACAGGGCTTGGCGCCGCGCTCTATCAAGAGCAGAATGACCAGACTAGGGTGATAGCTTATGCAAGCCGTGGGTTGTCTAGGAGTGAATCTCGTTATCCCGCCCATAAGTTAGAGTTTTTAGCCTTGAAGTGGGCAGTAACGGAAAAGTTTGCAGATTACTTATATGGAAATCAGTTTACTGTCGTAACAGACAATAATCCTCTGACGTACATATTAACTACTGCTAAGATGGATGCCATGAGTTACAGATGGCTAGCTGCCCTGTCAACGTTTAGCTTTAAGCTCCAGTACAGAGCAGGCAAGCTTAACTCAGATGCAGATGGCCTTTCTAGACGGCCACATGGCGAGTTGCTTAACGACGCAGTGTCCCAAAAAGAGCTCGACCGCATACAGCAGTTCACACAGACTCACCTGTCCCTACCTGACAGCAGTTTAAGTCCTGAAGTAGTGTCTGCTATTTGTGAGAAACACCTTGTATGCAGCTCTCAAAATGACACCATCCCTTTGGTTCACTCGCTAGCCATTTCTGCAGCTGCCATTCCAGGTGACTTTGTCAATGAAAATGACTGTGGTGGTCTTCCTGTTATACCCCATATGTCCCTTGAACAGATCACAAACGAACAAAGAGCAGACCCTTGTCTGAGGGAAGTTATTGCACAAATTGAAACTGGAGAAAAGGTCCCACCAACTGTGCGAGCTGAACTTCCTGACATCAACCTTCTACTCCGAGAGCTCAATCGATTGGAGATGCACAATAACATCCTGTATCGAACTCGCCAAGATGGAGGAGATGTTACCTACCAGCTTGTCTTACCTGAACAGCTCCGTGACTCAGTCTTCCAAAGCCTCCACTGTGACATGGGCCACTTAGGCACTGAACGTACCTTAGATCTTGCCCGAACAAGGTTCTATTGGCCTCGCATGGCAGCATATATAGAACATAAGATCAAAACATGCAACCGCTGTGTAAGACGTAAAACTCCTCCAGAAAAAGCAGCTCCACTTGTGAATATCAAATCCACCAGACCCCTCGAATTAGTCTGCATGGACTTCCTGTCCATTGAGCCTGATCGAAGTAATGTAAAGGATGTGCTTGTATTAACCGATCATTTCACGAAATATTCATTAGCCATCCCTACCAGCAATCAGAAAGCTCAGACCGTTGCAAAAGCCCTTTGGGACAACTTCATAGTCCACTACGGGATACCCGAACGATTGCATAGCGATCAAGGTCCCGACTTTGAGTCCCACATTATCCAAGAGCTTTGCAAGATCATGGGCATTCGCAAAATCCGGACAACACCCTATCACCCCAGAGGAAACCCGGTAGAACGTTTCAATAGAACGTTACTAAGTATGCTAGGTACTCTTGAGGAAAAGGACAAAACTCAGTGGCACAACTATGTCAAACCACTCGTTCATGCGTACAATTGTACGAAAAATGATACAACCGGTTTTGCCCCATATGAGTTAATGTTTGGCCGTCAGCCAAGATTGCCAGTCGATCTAGCATTTGGGCTGCCCTTTAACAACAAAAGTTTCAAGTCGCATTCTCAGTACATAACAAAACTAAAGGCAACTCTACAAGAGACCTACAAACTAGCAACAGACCATGCTAACAAAATGGCAGAAAGAAACAAAACAAGATTTGATATGCGAGTGAAACCCTCAAAACTAGAGCCAGGTGACAGAGTTTTGGTGCGTGCAGTCCGTCTCAGAGGCAAGCACAAGCTAGCCGACAAGTGGGAGACTGATATTCACGTTGTGGTGAACCAAGCAGGTGACTTGCCCGTCTACAGTATAAAACCCCTAACAAAAGAGGGCCCAGTCCGCACAGTCCACCGCGATCTCTTGCTCCCTTGTGGTTTTCTTGCCCCTGTTGAAGAGAAACCTGTCCAACCAACTCATGTACGCAAACCAAAAACAAGGCAATCACCTAAACAACATGAGGAATGTGATCATTCAGAACTGGAAGATGAGGATATCTGTTGGTTCAGAGAGGAACCTCTTCAAGAGCCCATAAAGGTCACTCGAGTCTATGAGATTCCCCAGCCAAAGACACACCCTAATGATCACGATCATACTGAAACTCATTTGCCTGGAGGAGACAACTTACATGAACATGACAACCTGCCTGGAGGAGACAACTTACATGAACATGACAACCTGCCTGGAGGAGACAACTTACATGAACATGACAACTTGATTGGAGCTGACAATTTAACCGGATGTGACAACTTACCTGAATGTGGAAATCCACTTGGATATGGAAGCCTAGAGGAGAGTGAAACCATGGTGGAACACTCAACCACTGACAATGAAAGCGAGAGTGATGCCAACTTACCCGATGGATCTACCTGTGATGGGCCAGTGGAAGAAGACAACTCAAATGATAATCAAGCAAACTCAAGTCAGTCAAATACTGAGAGTGAAGCCACAGCGACTGTAAGGCGCTCAGAGAGAACAAGAACCCAACCAGAACGACTGCAATATAGTCGGTTGGGAAATCCTCTCGTTTCCATTGCCCAGTCCCTGTTTCAAGGTCTAAGCCTGGCTTTTACCAGTGCCTTGACAGAACAAGATTCTGTGGTCATCCCCATGAAGGCTGGTTCCCCTGTCATTACCGTTTAGCTATCCCATGCAAAGGGACTTGCATGATTCTAAGAGGGGATAGTGTAACCCAGTGTTAAAAACGGGATTAAAAGTATAAATATTCATACTCTCACGATGGGAATAAATATTGATAAAAACAAAATTAATTATAATAAATACTGATAAAAAGCATGTAAACATAAGTTTAATATGTACATATGTATATGTGGTATATAGATGGTGTGGGGGCAGGACTTAGTCCTTTAGAGTGTGTTTGTCAGATCCACTGAGCGACCAATCATTGGCCGGTCTGACCCTCCCCCCAGTCTGTGCGCTGCTGAGACACCTGTGCGTGCCTTCGTGTGCCAGTAAGATACGCCAGAGACACAGACGGTGAAAGATCAGTTTACCCGTGCGGCGAAGAAGCTAGCTGGATAGTGAAAGTCCTTTTTTCGGCGAGAATAATAAGAGTGATACTGTATTCCAGAGGCCGTGAGCCAACGTGAGCACTGTGAAGCCCCGTGTAGCATTTGTTGCTTTGCATGGTAAGTCCCAGGCAGTACACGTGCGCTAGCATAGCATGCTACTTGCCGCTAGCTCCGATGCTAACTTCTGTTAGCCATTTTGCAATGAAAGTGCCTTTTCTGAGGCTAAAGCAATTAGCACTGAGTCTGCTGCACTGCATACGAGATGTTCTTTAAAGGTTTATGTCACATTACTGTGGTATTGATGTATAATGTATGGTTTTGTGCGACGTTATGTTAGCACGTGTTCACTTTTCTCATGGTGCTAATTATAGTTCTGCACAATTAAGTATTAGCAACGTGAAATTAAGTGCCTTCACCTGCACTGTACTTAGCTGAAACTTGATAAGTCTCAAGCCAATGTGTATTTTTAATGCGCTGCTGAGCTATTTTGTATTGTTTTAAATGTGTGTTTCCTATGCACTTTTTCCCTTTGAAATGAGAATAATTTGTTGTACAACATAGAATATTTTGAAGAAAATTTAGAAGCACTACAAGCAACCAGTAGTAATAATAAGTTACAGGCATGATAGCTTAAATGTTGAACTACTGTGTTCTGGCCTGGTCCCCAGGTCAGGTTTTTTCCTTTGCTTATTTGGATTGGATTGGTTTTGAGGACCTGAGAAGAATCGAGGATCCCTTTTCCAGTACTGGATGGCGAGCCCAGCCCAAAGAGCCGGATGAACTGGTAGATTGTAACCCGACTGGTTACAAACACACTGAGTGACTACTGAACATTGAAAGACTGAAATTGATTTTTAAAAAAAAGACACAAAAGACAATATATCCTTAGGTCGACCATTTGTGGGGTTTATTTTATTTTGTTTTCAAGAAGCGCGCTCTACTTTTGTTAAATGTGCACAATTTTAATAATTGCTAATAAATGCAATTGTGTTTTCTACACCTACTGTGTACAAGTCCTCTGTTGTCATACACCCTTGGCTCCTACGAATCTAGAACCTGTCTGATCTGGTCCATATTTCCCTTCTGTCCGCGTACTGTGGTTAAAGGTAACTATACTGCCCGCACTACATGCAAAGAAGGCAAGAAGTAGCACTAACAGGTCTAGTATTGCACCACCAGTGTTACACAGTACAACCCCCCTAATCCCATACCGTTCCAGTTTATTAATTAATATGTCATGATTGATTGTGTCGAATGCTTTCTTGAGATCCAGAAATACTCCAGCTGCATACTGTTTCTGATCTATAGCATTCGTAATCTCCTCAATTGATTCGATTAATGCCAGAGATGTTGATCTTTTTGATCTGAATCCATATTGACTGTCAGAGAGTAATTTATATTTATCTAAGAATTTGTCTAATCGTTTATTAAACAGGTTTTCTAGGATTTTGGAGAATTGTGGTAGTAAAGAAACAGGCCTGTAATTTGTGAAGTGGCGTCTATCCCCGGTTTTATACAGCGGCACAACTTTAGCTATTTTCATTTTGTTTGGCACTTTTCCCGTCTGAAATGATAAGTTGCAAATATATGTTAGAGGTCCTACAATTCCTTCAATGACCTTCTTGACGATTTTCATGTCAATATCATTACAATCAGTGGATGTTTTATATTTACACATGTGTACAATGTCAATTATTTCTTTTTCCTCCACTGATGTGAGGAACATTGAGTTAGGGTTCCTATCAATCAGGTTTTCACTACATTCTACTGATGGCAGTGACTCAGGAATTTGTTCTGCCAGTTTTGGTCCAATATTTACAAAATAATGATTAAAGCTGTTGACCTTATCAGCAGTGTTTTCCATAATATTGCCATTATCGATAAAGTATTGTGGATAACTTTGTTGTCCAGAATTATTTTTAATGATACCGTTTAAAACATCCCATATTCCTTTCATATTATGTTTATTGTTGTTCAATATTTTACTATAATACTCCTTTCTACATACACGTATAATATTGGTCAACTTATTTTTGTATTTTTTATATTTATTTTCAGCTTCTTTTGTTCTTTGTTTTAGGTATTCCCTATAGAGTGTATTTTTCTTTTTACATGCATTTTGTAAACCCTTAGTGAGCCATGGTCTATCTGAATATTTGTGCTTTCTGTTGTATTTTATTGTTGGACAGTTTTTATCGTACAACTCCATGAATATTCTTAAAAATATGCCATATGCAATATCAATATCAGCTTCTTTGTACACCTTGTCCCAGTCCTGATTTAATAGATCGTTCTTAAATGCAGTCATAGTTTCTTCTGTCCTTACACGTCTTCATGCTGATTTTTCTTATAATTAGTGTCATAAACTGCAAAAACTGGTAGGTGATCACTGATGTCATTAATTAATATTCCGCTCACAATGTTGTTTTCCATATTGTTAGTGAAAATATTGTCAAGTAAGGTGGCACAATGTGGTGTAATTCTGCTAGGCCTGGTTATTTTAGGATGTAAACTCAAACTGTACGCCAACGACCACAAAGGCCCAGGAAGTTCGGGTTCACACATGCCCGTACAGGCTTCCAAGGGGAGGCAAACATTAGGTCAAGCCTGGCCTTCATTAAGGAAATGCACTCAATTGCAATTAGTGGTAGACATATTCTTCCGCTCACTTACCGTTTGATTGCATTGTTATTGCACAAAGGCAAGATGGATAGCTGTATATTTGACGCTCTGTACTTTTTCAATTAGCTAACTTCTCTGGATCTGTGGCTATGTGTCCCAGGGGCACACAATGAGAGGCAGACAACCTGAAGAGAACAAAGTTAGGCTTGAATTCATTAACAGTTAGCTTAGCTAAGAACACATTGGATATTACAAATGAAGATTGGATGGTACAAATGGAGGACTTTGTGGTTTCTCATCCTTTTTAGTACCGAATTCACCAATTTGCTCTGAAGTCTAAATTATTTATTATGCTTTTCTTTTTTTTCCTGAGATTTCTCAACATTACAAAACCTGAACTTAAACAAAGGTTTAAATAATGATATCAGCTTTAAACACACAGGTTGGGATGTTTTTTATATTCTAGGCTCTGGATGATGTCAGTTAGAGCAGCACAGAAATCTCCCATGCTTGTTGTTTAAATCGTTTGCTTGTGAGGTGCACCAAATTAGAGCAAAGCTGACTTAAAGACAGGAGAAATGGAGCAAAATAGCCTTGTTTCAGACAGCAGTTCAACTGAGGGGCTGCCTAGTGGAGAGTAAATAAGGATTATTTTGATCTGTGAATCTCTAGTAAAACTAATAAAAACGTGGAGCTGGAACTAAGCATAATAGGTTCCATTTTAATATACAGTGTGTTCTTGGAGCCGACTGTAGTAAAGTGGCAAAACGGGGAGTTTTTTGACAAATGTGACATGATTATGTAATCTTTCAGGGCACGGGAAGCAAAAATAATTCCCTATAAAGCATATTCAGTGGTGACAGTGCTGATAAAGCCATTTACTGGGGTAGTGGTTGGTATGACAGAGATTTTAGCCATTCATTTGTGCATTTATGACTGTGAGGCAGTGTCCTCCCAGTCAGGGCCACAGCGGAAGGAGGCGGAAGATGAATACCTGATAGCTACACTCCCCAGACATTACTAAATGAGCAAACTGGCAGTTTACAGCTGCCTCTCAACGTAACCTGCATGTTTTATAGATGAGAAGAATCTCACTAACTGTCAGAGAATGAAAGCACCTCTCAGGATGGTACCATAATGGCCTCTCAGTAAAATGAGACAGGGTTTTATGGGTGTTTATCATTGCACATTTCACCAACTTTCTTTTACAGCCCAAAAGGAGATGGCAACAAAGCTTGGGAGAATGTTGAAGCTTTTATTTCATTAGCCAATATGTCAGTTTGATCAGAGAGGACAAGAAATGTTCCGGTGCTTTATTATTCAGGCAGCAATTAAAGTGAGAGCACTACTGTAAAAAAAAAAAAACCTACTGGTGTCTGCTAACTGCTTCATTCTCCACAGGACTTTTAATGTCGTGCTATTTAGGTGCTCTTGATGAGGAGCCTTGGTGCCTTTCTGTTAATATTATGTTTATCAACCCTGTCACCCCTGGCTTGATTTTACTTCACATTTAACAATGGTGAGGCACAATACTGTGCAAGCAGCATAGATTTTAAAAGGGAGACACTTAAAGATGCACATGTTTTCAGTGGGTAATTGAAATCTTTAATTTGACTATTTGCATGTGAAATATGCAGATTTTGTCCCTGAGAAATTTTCTTGTCAGAGTGGAAAAATAGAAACTGCACTCCACCTTGGAAAAAGCTCTGAAAAGCTCTGCCATCCAAATTAGTGAAAGTCTGCTGTGGCTAGTTGCTTCTTAAGGCTTGATCTTTCCCAAAGAAGACAGCCTGCTCTTTGCACAAACATTATAAACTAATAAAAAACTGAAAAAGAAACGTCAGACAACTCCTACTTTATTTAGGCTTTGGCATAGGAAACATATATACAAAAATGCAACCTCATAACTGCACAGACCTAGCTTATAAAATATGCAGGAAGTCCCCCAAACTTTACAAAGCCACAAGGATACATGACCACGAGTTTCTAGCCAAGTCGCAAGGTTGTACTCTATTTTTCTCCTTACCACTGGGAGGTCATCAGGAGCTCATATGCCCGAGAACTGCTGAATTAGCTTTAAGTGGACAAAGATGGAGACTTGTAAGGAATTAGCAAGCAGGTAGAACAAAAGGGCTTACTTGGAGGCTAACAGAACTCATCAGTTTTCTCAATTAGGTGGCTGCTAGGAGACAGCGACTGAAGCGACTTTGGCAAAGACAGTTTATTACAGTAGCTTGGAATGGATGGCCATGAAGGTGGAGTCTTTATAATTCCTAAATTATCAGATTTTGGTCCAAGAAAAGTGTAATTGGAATTCAGTCTCATGATATTTGATCCAATCCAGCATGTATAGCAATCATTATGCCATTACTGGATGCATGAATTTGTAGTTTCCTGTTAGCATTTAGCTTTTTCCATATTTCACCTTTATAAAGACATTAAGCCAACCTTGTGTACCTAGGGTAGTTTTGCATGTGTAGAGTTTGATTAGCATCAGCCCTTAGCTGCTGTCCTACTTCAGGTCTAAGAGAGAATATATCACACACTTGTGATACACACCAGACACTGGAGGAAAAAAGACAAGAGCTGCTGGCCCTATTATTGTCTTATAAGTGCCTCAAGCCATCAAGCTAACTTGCACCCCACCTTGCTCCCCATATGAGTAACTTGGTAGCTCTCTCCACACCACCCTTTAATGTCTCAACACCTTTCCGAGGTTGAAAAATGCCTCGCACCAGTTAGCGCCCCAGGATGTTGACCTGGCAGTCCAGGTCATCACTTTGAGACAAAGAGATGCTTATCAGCCCAGTTGCCCTCTCCTCGCCCACCTCCATTCTCTGCCCCTCACGCGGTGAGCAATGGCTTCTGTGAAACTTAATATCAGTGATATCATCAAGGTGCTTCTTTACCCCTCCCTTAGGATTCAAAGGGGTGTTGTGAAAAAATGCCATCAGACGCTTGGCTGACAGAGGACGCCTCCAGGGAGCGTTGGTCAGTTTAGTGCCATTAAGTGGTGTGTAATACAAGACTGAGAGAGAGAGACATGTATCCAAAGAGAGAGGGAGAGCGGGATAATTGTGAATGAAGAGGTTAATGCTCCGTAACTCATTTTCCTCTCTTCTCCACCCTATAATTCAACAGCAGGGAGAAATTACAAACTGCCCTCCTGCACAATCCATTATGTTTCTCCTTTAAGCTGTTTTGCACTTTCAGTATTATGCTTAGCAGCCTCAATCTCCTTTTAAAGCAAAAACTAACTGGATTTGTTTCATATGGAGATTCCCAAAAATAAATTGTTGAATCCCTGTATAAAAACAGTGTTTTTGTGCTCGATATTGGGTTAACCAGTAAGGAATCCTCTGAAACATGCAGTACTTGTTTAAAGGAAATAACAAAGCGCTATCAGACTATTACCATGGAATATTACTGCACAAATCACATTGTGCTGGTCTTAAAACACAACAGTAATTGGACTAAAGTGTTTACACGCCTCAGCATACCAGATAATAACCCAGCTCGTATATTCGGGCTTCTAGCAACTGGGATATGATCTTAACTGGGTTATTATAAACAGGACATGATGGCTGGAATACATGAGCATCCTAAATATTGAGGAAACCCTGCCTTGCATGTAAATGAGGCTACCAAGGCTTCAATTAAATTGCATATTTACAAAGATTTTTTCCCCTGTGGTGCCACTCAGAAGAAACTGCTTCAGTTGGATTATTATTGCACATGACTAAGAAGAACGTCTACGAATATGTGAAATTTTTTGATGATGATGATGACGATGATAAAGTGATAAATAGATGGAGAAGTAGTGAGGACTTTGCACAAAGTTTTGCACACTTTGCTGTTATTTTAATAAAGACAATGTGGACATTTTTTGTCCATGCTTCACTGCTAAACTAGCTGTTTTCTTCTTGTTGAACCCATTAAAAAGTAGTTATGCACGCATTATAATCACAATAAAAGCAGCTTAATATACAAAATATAAAGCCAACATTGCCTAATAATATTTCTTCTCAGATGAACGTTGGCTTTCACTGTGCACTAGCTCTACAGAACGTGCGCATTTATATTCAGTCCCTCAGAGTGTATTCATAAAGTTTTCATGAGGAATGAATTAATTTGATCCCTGAATGCTTAGCTATTACAACTCATATTGTGGCTGTCAACATGCATCGAAAGCTTGGACAGAGGAGAAGCCCAAGACTCAGGCAACCTCATTACAAACCTCTTTGAGCTTCTTTCAGCGCTGCCTTTGTTAGTCTCAGTGTGAGATTTTCTCCTCTTTTTTCCACGTAATGCACAAAAACAGAATTATTTGAAAATATTGTCAGATGGTGTCTCAGCTTACAAACAGAAAGGTTCTTTTTTCTATCACTGTCCACAGCGTCTAATCTAATGAATCCACTGTCCTTTAGTCAATCGGTCAGGCTTAGAGATTATGTCCAGTATCCACTCTGTTTATCAGCTTATCACCAAAGAAGGCTATAATCAATCAATAAGCCATTTGACCAGAGTCAATATCCCACCTTCCAGAGCTGCCAATTTAGCTTTCCATTTATCAGTCTGGTCTAGCACTTTGGTCAATGCAACATCCTTTTATACTATCTGGCCTAATTACATAATTACCTTAGTTTAATCAAGCTATATCTGCTAAGAGGCAGCTGTCATCATGTGACCATTTTGTTATCAAGAGAAATTAGAACATGGACAGTATGATTAAAAAAAACTTTTTTTTTTTAGTCATTTTAGCGTTTATCCCTGATGATTAGCACTATTTATGTTAGGTGAGAGTCAGAATGAGCACCTACCTGCGTAATGCATAGTTTGCAAGCATTTGGAGGACAAGCCTATAAGAAAGCAATGGTTAAAAAAACAGCCCATAAACTATAGATCTAACAAATGTGTCAGTAATGCAATATTCATGCAATAGCACAGGAGGAATAAATAAGAGCCAGTCTGAAAGGTGATGTTATTTCTCTTCTTTTATCTGTAAAAGTGGCACAGTACATCAAACACATGGCTATTATGTCCCCGAGGCTCCAGACAGTTCTGAAATTGAGGAAAAAATAGCCGCCACCCCATCTTTGAGAACTAGTCTCAGCTGTCTTTTCGCATGGCAGGTCTTGACATTGGGGTGCTTAAATTCGCTTATAATGAACACGGCTGTCTCCTTTGGTCATGGGCCAGAGGTGGTGTGGCGTGGACAGGGAGCTGGTTTCATTAGCAGGGGTGAATAGCCAAATTTCAGGTCTCTGATGGACTGTGACATGGTAGGGCAAGTTTTCCTTTTGGGCAGCACAGGGTCTGAACTCTGTGGAACTAAGCCGCTGTCAGTCCAGATGGGGTCTGGCCACAACAGATTACTACTCCTTCACTCGACAGCTATTGGCTCCGAAGAATTATTCAGAGAGTAATACAGTGTAATCCCTCACTTTACCGTGACATTTGCCATTCATGGCACACAATCCCTCTGACACCTGTCAACAGTCCCTCCATACATCTCAGCAGTATACAAAATGCAGCTGTGAAGACGGATGTGTTCTGCCTGCTGTGTGGATGTTGGTAGATGATGTCAGAATAGGCAGAAAACACAAATCGCTAATTCCATTTTCATATTTTGTGACATGGAGCTATTTTTGCCAGTAGAAATTAATGCAAAGTGTGAGACTAGAAGAATTACTCTTCTTAGTTCCCTCTGTTCACCATTCTAGGATAATAATAATAATAATAATAATAATGATAATATTACTATAAAAACACACTGCTGGATTTATGAACCAGATAGGCCTCTTAATAGAAATGGCTTAAAACAGCAAGTTTAAGTTTGGATCTTATCTACTTTTTGACCTTCATGTCTGCCGTTTTTTTGATTCAAAGGCAGAGTGTACTGAACTGAAATCAGAAGCATCAGATTCAATAAATAACCCAAAGCACACACATGTGGAGCTAGCTTAGGCAGTCTAATGCTGGGTTCAAAAACCATCTTTCCAAGTGTTGCCTTTCTTTTCTAGGCTCACTGAGAGCCTACGTACACGTTCACTATCTCACCCGGGGAATTCCCACTGCTGCAGATGGCCTGAGCACCTCTATTCACTGCAAAGTGAAACAGGAATTTAGAGACATATGGCTCATGTCTCCTGAATGCTCTAAGCAAAGACTGAAGCAATAGCTGGACATGCGTCAATGTTCGCCGAGTGAGCCTGTTTGTTTGGTTTTCTTCTCACCGAATACATCGAGACAGTGAAGGACAGTCTGAGGTTAAGCCCTTCAAAACAGATGGCTAAAATCTGCTCAAATCTCTGGGTTAAATACCCTCTTTATTTCTTCAGGTATCCTAAGTGTTATATGGGTTTTACACAAAGCTAGTGACATTAGGGTCAAACTGCTGATCAGTTTGCTGTTTTTAAATGCTCTTTTTGGCTTTGAGTTAATCTTGGCATTTACTTCCACAGCTCTTTGTTCCTGCAGCCATATGGTCAGATTCCAGCATCTGAGGTAAATCCACAAAAATAGCTGTTTGGATGACATCAAGTACCACCCATAGGTTTTTGGAAATAAGAAGCACTGACCATATTTATAGCAAAGCATATTTCTTTTAAAGAAGAGGGGCGCACAGAGGATGTGAGCAGACCATGAATGAGAACTAGTTTAGGTGCACAGTGGACAGGGAGGAGGGAAGTCATAGAGGGCGTGGACTTTCACACTGCCTGGCCTTAAAGAAAGGAGCCTGGAGGATTTTGAGAAAGCTCCTCCACATTCAGTGGTTCAGTGCCTCTCGCTGCATCTCCTTGTCATTTACACAGCTGAGAAACTCAATAGACAGCTGGGTTAAGCTCAACCAGTAGATGGGAAAGCGATGGACTGAGTCTGAGTCATGCTGCTGCACAGGGAAGAAAGCGAAGATGAGTAGAACAATCAGAGGATTTGTCAGAGTGGCTATAAAGCTTTATTGAACCTTTAGGTTGCCAGTAACCACGATTATTGCCTGGACGCTCAAACATTTGGAGTGATGTGGTTGTGGCCTGGTCATAGTCAAGAAAATGTGCAGCAGTGCACTTTCAGACTTCCTGCAGTAGTGGATAACGAAATATCTCGAGGTGTTATATGAAATATTAATTTTCTGCTGTGTGAACAATCTATATCACTAATTATTTAGCTTTCTCTGGTATTGACCTAAGCTAGTCTGGCCAGTGAACAACAACTATAATGACCCTTGCCCACATTTATCCTTTCAGTCAAATAAAACTTACCTCTTGGCCATAAGGCTTCTTCTTTAACCAGGCCAGTGTTGATGTGTGCATTCTGATTTCAGCTGCAAATTTGACTTACGTCAGAATCAGATTGGTGCGAATAAATTCCCTGCGATTTGAGTCGGTGTGTTTGCAGGGATACCTTCGTTCGCTGGTCTCTTCATTTGTGTCTGCGGCACTCCTCTGTCACAATTCGTCCAGCACTTACGTCAGTAGCGTTCAGTGGGAAGTGTGTGTAACGTGGGTGATACTAATGCTTATTCCCCCGATCCAAGCATACCCAAGAGAGAGACGCGAACGATGCCAGAGAGTAATCTGTCATGGAACATACATCATTGTCCAACGTGGTCCTGACGAATGTCAGATTGGCAGAGCGGGAAGTGGAAGAAGTAAGAGGTTGTCAGGGAAGGTCTCTGCCCGATGAATTAAATAAATGTTTCATGAATTTTAAACAGCTTGCTGTTTGTCCGCCTGCAGTTTTAAAAGACCAAAGGTTTCCCAAAAAAAAAAAAAAAAAAAGCAGAGTACAGGCTGATAGAAGGAATCTGCATATATTTGCATTCATTTTGCAACACGTTAATTTGCCTCCTTCTCTTAGAAGTGTATTTACAGCGCCCGAGTCTCTTGTGCTTCTTTCTCCACGGTGCCTCTGTATTGGAACAAAATTCCTTCTCTTTGCCATTTTCCTCCTTTAATCTCAGATCTTTCAGTATGTTTAGAAAAAGAAATGTCTCTGCTCTTTCTTTTATTCAGCTGGTTTTTTTGAAAGTGCAGGGTTTCTTTCTTCTTTTTTCCTCTTTTCTTTTTAACTAAAGGTAAAATCCCAGTTTGGTCATGGAAGAGTTATGCAGTTCTAGTGCTAATTCATTTTCATTTTCTCTGGTTTCACTCTTGATAATTGCTTCATTTGTCAAGTATGTAATACCAGTTTCAGCTCTTATAAGAAATTTACTGCAATTGGTTCGAGCTGAATGCTTGTTTTCCTTCTTCTTTTTGGTCGAATCTTAATGGAGACACTGATATAATTGTTAAAGTCACAAACATTTTGTGACAGGTAGTATGCAGACTATCATAATGAGAGGTTAGACAGAGAAACAGATGTGTCTGAACTTTAAATTTGCTCCTCACCCTTCCATCTTGCTTATTTCAGCTGTTTTTTTTTATTGCATGTTGCTTTCAAGGCGCTTGCCGTCTTTTCCTGTACTGAGGAATTCGAGCTCTCTGACCCAATTACGTTTGAAACATTGCCTGTCAGTAGAAAGTTATTTCCCCTTTAATTCTG
The DNA here is from genome assembly GCF_041146795.1 of Maylandia zebra. NCBI lineage: Eukaryota > Metazoa > Chordata > Actinopteri > Cichliformes > Cichlidae > Maylandia > Maylandia zebra. The sequence continues at coordinate 23,570,618 of NC_135179.1, read as the reverse complement.
AGGCTCTATTCTTAGATACTTATTTTAGCCAGTCTTAATGGTGGGAGCTAATTAGATATTTTTTCATAGTCTTTGTAAAAAATATTGAATGATTGTGTGGGGAGTATGGAGTCCAGATTTGCTGGTGTTTGCATTAGAGATGTTATATTCTGTGCTGCAACTTTTTTAAAATTCAATTTTATTTTTGTTATTTTCTCCCATTTTTATGTTGGGGAAACAAAGAAACTTTCATTATGAATAAACATCTTTTAAAGTCTTCCAGCCCTTCATTACAGTATATGTATGAACACTCGATTCCAAATATAGGGACCACAAAATTTATGATACCCTACAGATAAAGATAGGCTTACGGTGCTCAGGAACGTGCATATTTTCTGATACAGATTTTGTCTGATGAACCGGTGCGTCCACAGTTTGCATTACTCAACTGTCCCTAAATAAGAGCTACAATGTTTGTAGAGCCATTACATCACCTGACCTTTCACTTTGGATTGGACAATCAAAAGCTGAATAAACAGTAACTGCTAGTCAGCCAATACTATAAAATTATATAATGACAGTTATATTTAATGAGAGTGTGTCTCCAAAAGTTGATTCTGTTCATCTGGACGTAGCGTTTTGTGGGAGAAACGTTTCGTCACTCATCCAAGTGGATGAGACACACTCTCATTAAAGATTTACTTTCCTGGATGATTGAGAATGCATCAAGACATAATGAGAGTGTGCTTTGGTGACACCATTGCCAGCATCTCTAAGCATCCTTTACGTGCCCTCTTGTTATTAAAATGAATGGGTATGACCAAGTGACAGCAGGGTAGGCGAGGTCAGTGAGGTTCAGATGATTGCCCCCTGATTACAAGATCTACAGCAGGTGGAGATGAGAGTGCTCATTTTCTGCTTACTTGGGTCTCCCCAGAAACTCTTTTAATCCTTAATAGCTATATTTACATGCTCAGAGGATTCTGGCCATTTATCTGTTACTTCGCTGACAGACTTTTTTTTTTTTAAACATGTGTAAATGTTTCGACATGATTTAAGTCAAGAGGGAACGCTTTGTTCCCACGTAGAATAACTTTATGCCGTTAGAGTGAACAAGAGAAGAATTAAAGCTTATGTAAGGCAGGGGCAGAACATGAACCATCCCCGTAACTGCTTTGTTGTTTGCTTTGATAGTGGAAATGTTTCACAGGCGTCGAGGACATTTTGGCTACACCACTGCTGTTACTGAAGCATTTAAGATTATTGCCTTAGATTATTTTTCCCGAACATCCTGTAAAAATGAGAAAGCCTGCCTTTCTTCTTCGATACATTTTCTCTGACTTTTAAACATTTTACTGCTTTGCTACTGAGATTCACAAGGGACAGTGGTGATACGGCAAAATGTAATCGTGGCATGGACATCGTTTAATGCAAGGGGAGTTTAATATTTTTAATAGTGTAAGATAATAAAACATTTTCTAGAGTAGGTTTCAGGTACAGCGTTTTTATGTTCTCAGTCACGGTCGTAATCCTTCTGAAAAATTCATTGTTCATTCTTTGGCCTCCCATTGCAAAGTTAATTCATCGGATAAAAAAGAACAGTCATTCATCTTTCAGTTGCAAAACATTTTAAGCGCCCTCACATGAGCTAATAGGCGGGTTTTTATACAGAATTTAATCTCTAATTCTTATCCAGGTCTTCCCCACTGCCCTAAGCACAAAGGATAATTCTGAGCTGGCCACACTGAACCCTGACACATCTTACTCTTATTGGGTAATGGCTCGAGACAGGCCATATTGACTCGCCTGACTGATGCAGCCCCACAAGGTTTTCATTACAAACCATCCAGCTTACTAAAAGGTCTTTTATATTAGCTGGGGCTCTATCTCTATTTGAGAGGCATTTTTGTAATAACTATTTGAGGGGAAGTAACATTGCTTTATTGAACCACGGGTTAATTCAATAGCAAAGTGCTGCTGCTGATGACCTGACACCGCAAGTATTGATATCGCAGCAGCACGGGAGGTCGACGTCATTTTTGTTACCCGTGTAGCCGTCAATGTCACAGGCATGTTGGAGTGAGCAAAGGGTCATGTTGTATCTGAACAAGTGATGTCTCAAGGATAGTTGTGACATCATCTGAGAGGCCTGCTTTTTACCAAAAAATAAGATTACTGCTCATCCAAAAATCTTTACATCCAACGTCCTAGAGTCCCAAGAAATACACCCACCAAGCTGGAAGTAGATTGCATGAATGATGGACGGACATTACACGTTATTAGATTGGCTCGGTTTGTGTCTCGAGACGTATTCTCTAATAGATACCTTGAAAGGTAAACTCAATAAGATTCAATTCAGCTATTGCTCAGAGAGATGTTATGAAATATAATGCGATATATTACAGCATGATTTAATTAAAGGTGTCCCAGGCACCGCTCACAACCTGTGTGCTGTTTTTCAAGTAGTTCCAGTATCAAATTGGCTCGCTCATGTGTCAGTGCATTCGCACAGTCATCACGAAAAATAAATAAAAAGTGGTCCGTCGACCAGCAGAGTTCACTTCACCTTGCCATGTGTATGCAGCAGTGGAAATCTTACATTTCTTGGATTCTACCATACATGTTGTTTTGATTTGGACCAGCATTTTAGAATTCCTTCGTCAAAGGAGCATCGCTCAATAAAATGATTGATTATGATTATGATAAGTCATGTTCTTGAAGACGAATTGTCGGTTTAGCGCTGACTTTTAATTTTCTGTGCATTGTCTCTGGTGTTGTGTTTTTGCTGTTGAACCTACACTTGAATGGTTTTGTTTTGACCTATAGAGTAAATTTAAAAAAGGAAAATATGTTCCATTGCAAAGGAGTAGGCAGTTTTTTTTAGTTCAAGTAGACATCAAAGATCAAAGTAAAATTACTTCTGGGGTTTGTAGCATAGTAGCAGAGGGAAACACGGAGACAGACCGAGATGAAGTGAAATGACGATTGCAACCAAATGCACAGTTCAGTAATGTATGTTGTACAGTTTTTAATATTTAAGTTATTAGTCATGCAATTTTTTTTAATCAACAGATAAATTGCATAATCTGCATGCAAAGAGTACAGTTTAGAAAATAGCCCGTGCGGTCGTATTATTAGTATAAGCTTTAGCTTTGTGAAACACTGTCTTTCAAGTGAGGTGTGATTATATTTGAAAGTTTTTATTTATTTATTTTTTTAGAGCAGCTCTCATCTTATTTGAGTCTCAATCTTCAGCACAGCATGAAAAGATTGGAAGTGCGGCCACAAATGTTTTTTCTTTCCTTTTTTAAATCTGAAAGAAACAGGTATGACATTTTAAAGCACGCCTGGTAATAAAGGTTATAGACTGAAAGTGTTAATGAGACAGAAATGTGTCTTGTCTCTATTCTCCCTCTCAGCACCCTAATTGTAGGAGGCCTTTTTTGTAGACAGTCCCTGGAGGAAAATTGTAGGCGCACTCTAACTCCGGGGCAGTCTGATCCTATTACCTGTCTCCATGCTAACATCAACTTCAATCAGCAGGTAGAGCACTACCACATATTCCCCTCATTCTGCTGCTCTTCTGTCTAAAAGGGCTGACATTCGGTGCAGAGAAGGTGGGATGGCTTTCGGTTAAAATAAAACCTAAAAACCCAGTAGCTTCTAGTTTTACGCCATCAGTCATTATTAGTTTCTTTCTTTTACGTTAAAGGCAACTGTAAAGTTAGTCCTCGGGGTAATAATGAATTCATTTTTCTAACTTGGCTATTCCATTATACTGACATAAATGGCAAAAAATGTAGTAATTCTCGTAGTTGGTGCTAAGCGTGTGGGTGGGATGTATTTTAAATTACAGATTGCGCCTTTGTTTATGATGTTTTTCTAGTTTATGGCTTTTTGTGTGCCTCATATTTCCTGGATATGAAAGAAAACTTTCTCTCTTGCAGGACAAGAATAATTGTGAGTTAGATAAGAGTTTTTTTAGTGACCTGCCACCCTGAATTTGTCAGAAAGCCCATGAAAGAAAGTCTCAAAACACTCTTTTGCTCATGTTACGTAAAACCTAAATAATACAGAGTTGGAAGAGGCTTGTCTGAGGAGGTGACTCTGCTATGGTCTACAATTTATATTTCCCTCTTCATGATTTCTTCAAATCCCTCCATTAATCAGCAGCTCCCTTCCATAAAATATTAAATCTAGATATAGTTGTGGGCGCTGGAGCAGAACTACTCAGCTTTCCCTCAGCCCCTCTCCTTTGTTATCTGGTGCTTACTTGGCATAGCCATCCTGGATAGTTCAAGACAAATGGACCAAGTGGCAGGCCAAGTAATCAGCTTTGAATTTCAGGTTTGAAAGGGTGAGCTTTAATTAAATTGACTTGGTCTGATAAGAAGTTTAAGTCCAAGGTTAGCTTGAAGAATGAATGAGTAAAAATAATTTTTCCCCAAAGGCAAATTGGACTACAACTGGTGGGGGTACGAAAGAGGATTTTTCTTCTCCGCCTATTGAATATTTTTACAATGGTAATGGCAGTAATGAACCAAACTGATATTTTATGTCACAGATTGAGTATCGCACCTGAGCACGTCTCCTTTTAAGCAGATTTTTAATAAGGTTGCTTTTTTGTCGCCCGTGTGTATGCATGCGTAAACCTAGCCGGCCACGAAACAAATAACTCGGTCGCAGTTATTAGCTTGACAGTGTGCTGCATTTCATGAGAAAATGCATTTCTCAGATGGGTTGTCTTGAAAATGTATGGCTTCTTTCTCTCCGTGCAGCGATGAGTCAGTTAGAACCATAATGAAGTTATTTTTCCTCAGAGTGAGAAATGGGAGAAAGAAAGGGAAATCAATAGTGATATCTTGAAGCTAGAGTCTGCCATCTAATCTCTCAGTGGTACTGGAAGTGCTTCATTTGGCCTTTTTGATGCTTCCCCACCCACACTCTGCTCACAAAAACACCTACTCCCCAGTGTTTCTTAGAAGTAAACATGCATAAATGGACCTCATACATGCTCAAAATATCAGCTTACTCATGCAGTTGAAATTTAGAGAAGTTTCAAATGAAAGTTCAGCACAGACTGCGTGCTAAAATGTGATTTTTCTTCCCCATTAACCATATTTTGTTTAGTTACCATATCTTCACTTTATTCATATCGGTGCCCAGCTGCAAAATTGTCTATCAAAGTATCTTTTACACAGCTGTAGAGTAGTGTGTTTGTGGGGGCAAATGACCCTGCACAAACACGTAGATCCCGTTGGCTTTTATTGATTGTCCCACACGTATCGGCTGCTGGTGATAAACAGGCATCCGTGTAGTCCCAGTTACAACTCTGTGTTAGCTAAGAAATGTAAATCAGGAGTAATGGATGAAGGCCCATAAAAGCACCTGCACATGTGATGCTAATGCTCTGTTTCACATGATCCAACATCTGAAAGGGTGAATCTAAAGGCCATGAATAAATCACACGCTTTCAGGCAGAAAGATCTTTGGCTTTTCAGCGTTCTCTTGGTTCTCTACTAACCATAAAGTGGAACCACGGTCTTGGTGCGCATGTCTGAGGAGCGTCTGCAGTGAGCCAAGGCTGGCAACCGGTTCCGATGTAGGCTCTAAGCAGCGTGACACAAAATACTTGCAGATTCTCTCTTAATCTTTGTGCCAGGAGTAGCTGTGCTTTTGAAAGACGGCGACGACAACGTGATAAGAAAACTTTCAGGCAGGCTGAGAAATATGGATGCAAGAGTCTGTTTTTTTCACCCAGACACTTCTACCTTTGAATTTAACTTTTAGGATGAAGACACTGCAACATTGTAGTCAAGCAGTGCATCGCTTGACACCCAGAGGATCAGTAGCAGCCATAGTGGTGTACCTATATAAAGCATGCTGAAAACTAACTTTTGACTGCCCCTTAGGATTTAAATCTTTAAATCTGGGTTGGGAAAAATTTCTTGGCCTTGTTACTGGCTGTTCTGCAAATGCAAGTCTGTTCAGATGGTGGAAAGCCTTATTGAATGGCTCGAAATCCTACAGGATTGCTATTCCAGTATTGGCAGCGACTATCTACACTGCAAAGCAACCCAAAAAAATTGAAGATGGACTGGAAGAGTCTGAAAAGAAACACAATTGTGTCTGTATTGGCAAAGGCTTACAGACATTGCATAATGAACACGTCAAGCTTCCAATATAAGACTATGGTGACTGATTCTGCTGTGTGACAGCCAGATAGCTCAGTACATTAGAGTACAGTCTTACAGTTATACGGGTTGCAGGGGTCCTTGCTTGTGTTTTTTTCTGGCTGTGAAAACTAAAATTATCATGCTATTGTTAAGATCTGAAAAAGGACAGATGATATCATTGCACCTACTGTTAGGTTCTCTGTGTTTTTTTTGCCTTTTCGTCCTAGTGCAGTTTTAAGTAATTTGATTAGTAACTCGATTTCTAACCCAAAGAGCTATCCTTTATGTTCCCTTTATGTGGAAACTAAATCTTATCAGCTAATGTTTGTGTTTATATTATCTTTATAATGGTTGGAGTCTGGGTTGTGGTGATATGGGTCTACCTCAGGGTTTCTTTAAAATACTGATAGCTAATACTGATACTGATCCAAGGCAGCGGGAGAAGACTAACTGCCAGGAGAAGTGAAGTTATGGCAAAGTGTAGGACATCAGAAACCAAGTTTCAAAATATTCCGTCTTTCAGATACGCAGTGGTGAGGACTAGCCACCTGTTCCAATATGTGCTTTGCTGATAAATGGTTTGTGGACTAAAAGGAATAAAAGCAGTTGGATATCTGACAGGTTGTAAGTTCAATTTTTACCATCGTTCTTTCTCTGCAGCACAAAGAGAAGTGACAGAGCAGTACACAAAGATACCCTAATGTAAGCTGTTGAACATGTTTCATACAATGACCACTCTTAATCATGCTGCTGCGACTTCTGTGTAAATTAGCTGAGGAATGTTACAGTTGTTTGCCCTGTTTCAGCGTCCCACCTGTTTTTAGCAGTCACAATACATCCTGAACTCAAACCCTCTATTGCCGCAAGAGTTTTTGGAGGTACATTCCTCTCTCTGCAGGGGATGCAGGAAATGCTTCTCTTTGCAGAAATTAGAAAATGCAAACAGGAAGCACAACAGAAAAAGTTCCTTTTTGTTTGTGCAAAGTCAAGGTAAGATCATACAGCATTCATGTGAAAGCACCTTCTTTATCCACTGCATACACAGGTGTGAACACTAAACAAAAAGTGGAAACTTTGGTGCTAAGATCAAACATTTACTCCATCATTCAGTGCGATGTGCTTTCAATCATTCAGTTATTATATAAATGACATGTTCCTTCAGGTAGTTTCCTCAAATATTATCCTACATGTGTTATTTACATGACCCCCTTTTTTTTTAGTTGCCCACCTCATGCATGAACGGTTAACCTAACAAGCAGAAGTCGCCTTAAGGCCACCTGGTAGTTGTCCGCGGACAAAGAAAGTTTTCTTGTATGTTGAATTGTGCGAAGAACTGTGTGACTAATTGCTTGACAAATAATTTACATTCAGACAGTGACAGCTGGTGTCCACACATTCATCAGAAGCAGAGTGACACAAATGAATGATATCAACCAAGGCAGGATTACTCAGCTCAGAAGGAGTGCTCTCCAATCAGAATAGGCAGCCTCCTCGTTACTGATTATGTCCACAAGCTGTCGGCTACATGTTGTTTTTGGGCCAGGTAATGTTCACGTCAGAGGAAGACTAATAGATTCGCTATTAAGCCCGGTGACAGTTTAATTTCTTAACTACCTTTAATGGAAATATTGCTCATTAAATTGATTATTTAGTGCAAAGTGCTATTGTTATCAAAACACAGCCAAATATATTTGTGTTGCAGGGTATTTCTGTTAAAATTACTGAAATGAAAATAGACGTGAATGAGGTAGGTGAAGCAATCAGCTTGAAGGCTTTACTCTAGCAGCCACTGCTCATATTAACTTATTTCAAGGTGGAAAGGCTGTCAGATTTTTCTGCACCTGTCCCATAAACCTGTCATATCTCTCAAGCCTTGTTTTTCAAGTCTTGATGACGTATCAGTGGCCAGGAAGCTCATACCTGCTCTGGATGTCAGGGTGATGTAGTAATGAATCAAGCAGAGGAAATGAAATGAATGAGTGTAGGGCTGAATACTGCACTTTACTGTGTGCCAGTCCTCAGTTAAAACTCCATGCCCAAGGGGAGATTTCAGACACTCAGTGAAGTTCTCTTCTCAACCTCCCTCCTCTCCCTCCCTGACTCTCTATCCTCTTCACTTTTCACCCACTCCACCTCTTCTGCTTCTGTGGATGCTTGCTCTCACAAAGTTTCTCAGATTCAGGTCAGAGGGAGCTGAAAGTCTGCCTTTGGCAGCTATTAAAGTAAGGTTCAGTGGATAAAGGCCTCCAAGGACAGGCATCCATCAGGGAGGAAAAAGTGGGAACAGCCTGTTGTGGGCTCTCATTAGAAAGGTGACGATCACCAAAAGTAGAATTGCTAAGTCTAAATGCTTTGACCCGCAGAGTTTCAATATTTTAAGCCTTAGATCTTTCATTTCTCCTCCTGCTTCCAACCCAGTGGACTATACATTTGAATGTCATTATGGTCCAATCCACTGAGTTCCACATCCCTGTCTCCTAAGAGCTATATGCCTTAACTGGGGTTCTTGAGGACTTTGCTTCTCTACCCGTGGGAAGGAGGTGACTCCTCCTTCTTTTCCCTCAGGCCACATGTTAACTCAGCTTCTCGACCTGACTAAACTCAATTTCTTCCTCCACTGCCTCGAACTGCCGCATCAGAATAAGGTGCGATAGAGCCAGAGCGTATTCCCAGTGGCCAGATTTGCATACTGTACAAAAATCCACCGCTCTTAGTCGTTTCAGAGGTCTGTACCTCTGCTTCTTTCATTGCTCTAAACGGTCTTTTTCTGCCTTTTTTCTCCCTTCACTTGTGTATAGATCTGTCTTTTTGAACAGCAGACTGTATGTATTACGTTTAGTATGCGAAGACAATCCATGACTGTATACCAGTCTTGCCACCCGAACAGGAAGGAGGCTGGCGGGCAAACAGCAAAACAGGATGTAAGCCAAAATGTGTAAACTGTTTTTGCAGGTGCTACATTGGACTGAAAATGTCTCCTGGCCACTTGCCTGGGAAAACCCCAATTAACAGCTATGCTTTGTGTCTGTCTCAAAATGGCTAAAGTCAACAGGCATTTTGTGTAGCAAGAGATGGCTAGGCCACAACAAAAAGCAGCCGTGCAGTTTACCTGATTCCCCCAGCCATACAGTGCTTGTAAGTCCAGTCTGCACGCAGCGTGGAGGTGATCAGACAGCCCGAGCCATAGAACTCAACTTAATCTTGATGGATCATTACAGTAAACTCTGTTTTAATACAATTTTAATGGACATGGGATTACTTTTTGTGTTATGTTTTCTGTTGCCTGTGCTTTGTAAAGGCATTTGTATTTGATCGATGTTTTGATGTTCTCGCCTTTTATTGTATGTGTCTAATACAATTTCAGAAGGAAGTTGCCTTTCATGGAGGCAAGAGAGGCATCCTTTGAGGCAAAATAAACTTGATAGAGCAAAAAGGCTAATGTGATTTCAGCTGCGGAGCTATCAATTTTGTCAATCTGTTTTGGTTCCTGTGAAAGAAAAACACTCGCGTTTTATTTGTGGCCGAGCAAACGCTCAACAAAGAGCAGCAGAGCAGCCAAGACTGCAAGGGAGGTAACAGTTAACTTATAATAAGTATAATAGTAGTAAGTAGAAATAAAAGTAGTGTTCGAATTAAGTACTTGAAAAATTGACTACCAAATGACTTTATATTTTGTTTTTGGTGAATAAAATATACAGGCACAGCTGTTCTGCTTCCTGCTTCATTTATTTGATATGATTTTGATTGACATACTGTCATCCACAGGTAAAAAAAAAAGTGAAGATATACCTGTACTTATGCAAATTCTGTGATGAAATATCACATCATCTCTTGATTAGATAATCTGCCATGTGTAAACCAAGACAATATTGCTAGTTTTTATCTCTCGCTGAGAATCCCATGTGAAAATTACATTCATATTATACTCTATTAATGTTAATTACACTTAATTTTCATTACTTTCCTTGTTGTCTTCACTACTGTATTACATTACGATCTGGGAATAAATGACCAAAACGGATAAGCAGGGCATGTCTATTAAATCAGGAGTGTCGACTTGTTATTACAGTGTCTTTAAACACTGACAAAATTGGACAATAATAAGATTACAGAAGTGCCCAAATCATTCTAATTCTTCTGAAGATAAACCGCCATCCACATCCTTCATCAGCGTAAGGAATAGCAAACAGTCTACAAGGAGCCATATCTCTTGGCCTGCCTGATTCCTTACAGTGATCGTGCTGTGTGGATATTATTTTTACACACTCCAAACTGGAAAACAGCTTAAAAACAATAACAAAGAGATCAAGCTTTTGGTGCTGCACCCACGGGTTAACCGGTCTGATCGCGGATCTGTGCATCGTGCCAGACCAAGCGTGATCAACAAAGAGTCCACTCTGCAACCTCATACCCGAAGGATCTGCGGCTGACATCCTGTCACTAGACACCAGGGAACACCCAGATTCCATACTGTGTTGGGTCAGAGCTGTTCAAGTAGCACAATGTAGGCCTGCGCAATAACAGGCCGTTATTTTAGTGTTGTGACGTCTTCCTGAAGGCTATGCATTATAAGAATATAACGAGTCATAAACTGTGTGTAAAATAATACAAGTTTGTTCGCGTATTTGCACCGACAGAGGCTTCAAACACAATCAGACATGCTCACGGAAAATAAAAGAAGTTGCGTCGATAATTTGTGTTCTGCTTTTCCCACTGCCTTCGTCTGGCTACACGAACGATCACGGTTACTACAGTTGCCAAGATACACATTTTCAACTTTTCTCACAACACTGTGCATTGTTTTGAAGCACAACATACTGTGTGTGCATATATATATAGTCGCTTATTAGCGATAACACAGCAGACGCACTTCCTGCTCTCTGCCGGTTCAGCGTCTGTGAGTTTCTCTGATGTTGTGACCTCAGACCAGTGTTCACAGCCGGAGTTCACTGTGTTCTGTGCCGGGGTCTGTTTGAAAGCCAGACTCCAACACTGGAGAAGGGAAACAGAGATTCTTGAGTACACTCGTCTAAATCTCCCACTCTCGTTTCAGCAATTATTCTGCTGTAGCTGAGGCATAATGGAGCATGGCTGCGACTGGATAACAGTGCCATCAGACCTTGAATCAACAGACCAGTCTCAACAATGGAATGTGCATGACAGCATACAGATATATATAGACTCAAAGTAACCTGGTGCCTGAAAAGTTACCTAAGTAAAGGAGCATATGTGATATAGTGCTGCTGAACTCTGATTGTCAGTGGGAAGCTCCGAGTATCCGGATGAGCATGAATGATGACTGCAGTCTTTAGAGTTAGACCTCACAGAGTGTGTTTATATTTATATGTAGAAGAGGAGGGGGGTAGTGACACGATATGGAAATGGTAGCAACAGGAGTCTCCCAAACAGTCGCTCACAGCATGGGTGGCAGGCCCTGGCGCACTCATATTTTTACAGCTGGACTCTGGATCCCATGGCGTCCACAGATGCTTCGTAGCACCATTCGAAGCTGCCAGTTGCACGTTTCACCTAAGGATATCTTTTGCTCAAGACACAAAAATTGCCTCTGAATGTGCAATAAAGTTACTGCAGGTTGCTGAATAATAATTCGGTCTGTTGAGTGATTCGACTTGCTCATCACTCACAAAAGTGAAACAAGCTCAAAGTGCTAGCCATAGGCCTTTTTAAAAATTAAGTTACAGTTGAAATTGCTTTGTAATGCAATTCAAAAGGACACGTTTGAGCTCGGATTTGCTCATTGATCCCCCTGAGAAATGATGCTGCATCACCTTCTTGATATCTTAGTGTGGGCGTCTATCTGGGTGCACACTTCTGTATATAACAACCTCTCATGCTGTCGCTTTCAATAAGATTTTATCGCAAGCGAGGCAGACTGAGATGAGCTCGTAAGAGATTAAAGTTTAGTATATGTGATTGTTTCTCCTCAGTGGTGGGACTTTTAAAATGGGTCTGACCAGATGAGTTCAGTCGGAATTAGCCTTAGCGGGAGGGAGAGAAGGGGCGCTGAGAGGTTCTGCAGCTAATCCCAGGATATTGAGCGGGATTCCTAGGATGAGGCTTTGCTCCTTTGCTTTCCCAAGTGTGACGGTGGGGTGTGTGTACGGGGGATGAGGGGAACAGTTTGGATTTTGGATCTCTTTCTCTTCACAGTCCCCATTGTGAGTAGAGTTTTCACAGTTTAGGGGCACAGTGTCTGGGATTCTCTGTCCACTGAAGTGAGTCTTTTTGGGGGGGAGACGGCCAGGCAGTGCTAGCCTCTGAGGATTAGACCCACTGGGATAATCAGGATCAATTCACAGTGTCCTCGAAGGGGGTCTTAGTCTATGTCCAACCGAGTAGGAGAGAGGACGCCACTGTCCCGTGTAGTCTCTGGCTCTGCCCACATCCCCCTCATATCCTAATAGCATTAGCTTCCCTCTTCTTCACTGTGTATAACCCCTCGACTATGACACCTTTTCAGATCCTGCATTAAATTATCTTGCTTGGGTTAATATAAGACTGGTTCCCTGGTGAAAAAGATAAAATTCAGCAATACAAACATGGACTACTGGGCATATTTGCTACATTTTCCCCTTGTTTAGAAAGAACATGTAGCTGTAAGTGTGCATTTAGATGGTGAGAACCTGCTACCTGTTAGTTCTCTCACGAAGGTTTTGTGTTCTGGTTGACTGGACTTAAAAAGGAAAAAAGAAAACAAAAAGGATGCCATTTTGTTGGTAGCCACATCTGCTTTTCATCTTATAATTCATACCTTTTTATATCTTCTGTGACAAACTCCGCTGAAACAAAAGCTGAGGAAGTGGGTGGAACTGAATGAGACAGTCTAAAAGCATGCGCGCTAAAGGTTACACTGACGCTCGTGCATTTCCAGGTGGCGTAGCTATTCTCCCTTCACGTAACAAAGACGCTTTGAGAAATAAAGCAGGATGTGTCCGGTTTTTGTTAGCACAATTGATTTTGCTTCCCAGTCTGAAACACACCCTTGGCACCAAAGTTGGCAAAAAATGTATTGACAATTTCATTTTCTCACAGACAGGCAGCAAGCTCTTTTCTCTCACTCAGTTTTCTATCATATCTACAGTAAGACCCTCAACCAGTGCTGCTTTCCTTGTGCTGTTACTAAGATACAAGCGCTAACAACCATAAGTATGCGGGCGAGCTGGTGTGTAACTCCAGCACGCGCGCAGACAGAGCAGTTCACTGCACAAAGGCCAACAAATAAGCGCTTTCATATCTACCCTCCCCCTTCTTTGGGACAGTTGAGGAGTTGAATGGAAAGCAGGGTTTTGGGGGGCGGGGGGGTCACAGGGTAGTATAGGGGAGCCAGTGTTAGGAACATTGTGTTGCAGAATTTCATGGCTCTGTGTTCTTGTTGTTTTCTTGGCGTGTTGTGATGAAATCAGGATGGCTTTGAAATCTTGTTTGTTCTTTCAATATCTTTGTCACTGCTTATTTGTCACAATATTCAGTGATTATCATGGTTTCCAGACCCAAAAGAGTTTACAATGCTCAAACATGTTGCTCTTTTGCGAGGGTGACGCCACTCGTGACATGTGGCATTTACTGGCTCACGTAATCACTGGTGACCCGTAATTATGGTTTCACTATATTAAAACAAAAATGATCAAAAAACTCTAAAAAGTGCAATATACTTGTAGGGATCTCTTTAACTGTGTATTTTTTATTATATATGTCATTATCTATCTATCTATCTATCTATCTATCTATCTATCTATCTATCTATCTATCTATCTATCTATCTATCTATCTATCTGTCTGTCTGTCTGTCTGTCTGTCTGTCTGTCTGTCTATCTATCTATCTATCTATCTATCTATCTATCTATCTATCTATCTATCTATCTATCTATCTATCTATCTATCTATCTATCTATCTATCTATCTATCTATCTATCTATCTATCTATCTATCTATCTATCTATCTATCTATCTATCTATCTATCTATCTATCTATCTATCTATCTATCTATCTATCTATCTATCTATCTGTCTGTCTGTCTGTCTGTCTGTCTGTCTGTCTGTCTGTCTGTCTGTCTGTCTGTCTTTTGTGATACTGATATAATCTGTGGTATTTAGTGCCTCAGCAGTTATTTAAATGTTATTTTTAGTGACCCACAAAATCTCAAATTCATCAAATTCATCATAAAAATTTCAGGCGTTCTGTTTGTAAGGTACCTACATCTACTACTGATGTTCCAGCTGTAGATCAACATGGGGCAGTACTTGTTGCTATCAGTTTGTGCTTCATATGGTACCAGCACGTCGCAACAGCACTTCTTGTGGTGTAATTTCGTAGCATTATAACTGCATCCTTCGGGGCAAGTGCAACAATATGAGAAGAAATGGCAGCACGCTGTTAGTCTTATGCTCTTCTGGCAGGCACTCTGTCTCAATAGAGTTCATCGCAGTCAGACGGTGCCTGTGCAGCACTGCAAAAAGGGTTGGTGCTCCCCTAACACACAACATCTTCTCTATTCCCTCAGCGCACAAGACCAGACCCACTTACTGGATGCCGTCAGCCTCCTGACGAGCACTGCAAGCATTTAAATGCCGCCCTTTTTAATACTTTTGTATAATTTTGCAATAAAGAACTCTTCCAAGGTTGTTAAGGTAAAACATTACATGTATAATATATTACTTCTCGTAATCCCGAACAGTAATAAATTTATTAACATTAACAGCTGCTCTTGGGGGAAAGTATGCTCACTCGTGTCTTTTCTAGGGCGTAAGGAAAAGTACTTATAATGCTGTTCTTCCTGCTTGTTGCAAAATCAGAATAAAGGTACAAACCTGCATCCTTCGGTTGTTATTACCACTTCGTCTTAGTCATTTCTTGTCTGCCGGGGCTCCTATGCATCCTTACACTTCGTCCTATTGTTTGTGCATGCCTGAACAGGAACACGGTGAATCAGTCGGTCTGGTTAAATAATGTATTTTTTTCAGTAAACGATTGAAACCAATAATATAGCATTTGATGGGGCCATGGTGTGAATTTTTTTTCTGTTATGCTGCTACATGCACTGACAATAGCTCACAGAAGGACTTTTTTTTTACACTCTTACAGGACTTATTCCCCACATAATAAACTTTCAATTAATCTTTAATCTCTAGCACTGTACTGCTAAGGAATGTATAGCGATGCTATATTTCACCTTGTAAAAATATTGGGTTTGCCATTCCCATCCTTTCTCCCACAGCGGAAATAACAGCGAGGGTCAGTTTCAGTGTTGGCCAGTCTGTGATGCACAGCTGCTGTACTGGCGCTTTATTAATGGGATTCAGGAGCTCATCTGAGCGTTCTGATAATGGAACAATGGAAGACCCTGCTCTGACAATCCTTCATCTCAGCGATGCTACAATTGATCACCAATTCAATTGCTAACTGCAGAAAATTGAATTTCTAGCCCTAACATTGTTCGTTAACCACGGTGCCGATGAGATGGCCATCCAGATTAATGATAATGGGAGCCTGAGATGGCTTCTGAGACGGCTTGTGAATTTGATTAGCTGTAGACGGCTGTAGAGACAAAGAGTAGCTAGTCAGACTCTTATGTGGAAGTACTTAATGAAAACCCTGCATGGACGGTAATTGGGGAAATGTTTGTCTGGCTCCACGCTTCTCAGCTTACTGTATGAAGTCTTTAAACTTGTCTCGCTTGCATTTAAACACACATGTGTGCAATATATGCAACAATTCATTTTATTTACTCTAATAACATTACCTTGTTTATTGCTTCCTCT
Organism: Maylandia zebra; assembly: GCF_041146795.1. Taxonomy (NCBI): domain Eukaryota; kingdom Metazoa; phylum Chordata; class Actinopteri; order Cichliformes; family Cichlidae; genus Maylandia; species Maylandia zebra. Next base: position 23,554,683 of record NC_135179.1, on the reverse strand, counting down.
CACTGTGTAAAGGGTGCAAAGAAATAGCTCCATAAGCAGAAAATATATATATATTCATACATGTTAGACTCACTCCATCCATACTCATGTGTTTTGGTAGTGACTGCGCTAGTGCTAGTCAAACACTGCCAATTAAGAAATGGCTTTAAAACAAGACTGACTCATTTTAGGCTATCGAATAGAAATATAGTGTTTAATATGTAAATTTTCCCACTGTGTTTGACAGGATAGCACATATATCCCCTGTGTTATGATGTAATTTTAGTTGAAGGTTATATCATAATTGTATTTGGGTGAAGCGGCAATGAACTGCTTCCCTTTTCACATAATACAAAGTATATTACATATGCAGTATATGACAGCTATGTACAATTATGCCATGCCCAGTGAAGAGTAATGACACTGAACGTACAGCAAGATAAATAAGCAAGTTTCTAACTATGGCTGTAACACGCTTCTTTGGCCCTTGATTAGAAAAGAATGGGCGCTTCAGCGGAATGGAGGGTTCATTGTCTTGTTTAATTACAACTGGTGGGATGAAGTAAAAAGTCCTCCGTTCCTCAGCCTGTTTAATATACGCGCCCTGAAATTCAAAGCACATATTTTCAAGGATACCGTCCTCCTAAATCTGTACCTACGGACACGCGAGGTCTGCATGACTGTGTTAATTTTATTGTTCTGGAGCAGCAAACGGGTGCTGCAGTGAGAGATGAAGGCGGTCGAGGAGAGATGAGCCGTTCGAGGGGAACTCCCACTGGTGATAAATATCTGTAAATAAATTGGCTTTCTCCATTGACAGAGATTCACTCAGTGCAGAAATCCCTTAAGATTTTCCAAACTGTACGTTCTCGCTGTTATCTTTATTACATCTGTGTTTGGTTTCTGTGATACAGACTACATCCCAGCTGAGGTTTGACTGTTGTGTCATTTGACACCAGTGGATCCACATATCCACGGCTTCTGACAAAAGCGTCTTGTGGTAGGAAATGTATATTTGGCTATTTCGTTATCAGCGCGCGCCTCATGTTGAGCATCGTTCTTCTCCCAGCTTAAGGACGTGTTCAGGAGCCAGCATTGATTAGAAACCTGTTACATTTTGGATGCAAAAAGGCAGCCAAGGTTAATTTACTGGATGAGGAGGCCGTTATAACTCTCCCTTTAGCGAGTCTCTCCATTGGCCTATTTTAAATCCCCCCCTGAAAACAGGAGTTAATTAGGAACACCAACAGAAGAGAAATCCAAGGCAAGACGCAGCTTTTACACTGAAAAAGCACAAAATGTGTTTGCATCCACACTCAATTACTTGCCAATGCATTTTTTCAAGTGTCTTCCTTGGACACCATTTTTTTTCCCTTTTCTTTTTTCCCCTGTTATAATTCATTTACATGGGGGCAATATTATTAAAAAGTAAACACAATAGAAGCTTTTTGTGAGGTTGAACCTGCTTCTAATTAACAAAGAGCGAATTTGAAACGGGAATTAGTCTATGAAAAGGAGCTTATTAATGAAGTGTGTGAATGGAATGAAAGAAGAAAGCACGTGGCAGTCCCTGCTGGAGAAAGGTTAATGACTGTATGGAGCAGACCAGGAGTGTCTTCTCGCTGTGCTCCGGGTCCTGATCCTCAGGGCATCGCTTCTTGTTGGTCTCCGCATGAAGCGCAGTCCTTTTTAATCACCCCAGTACTACTGAGCTATCTGTTTTTAAAGCATTTCAGTGGCTGGTGAAGCTACAAATATTACTGATATTCTTTTATGCTCACATTTTCTAGTTTTTGCAGTTAACATGCAAAAGGATGTGCATATCTCTGTTTTGATATGTTTGAAAGCTCCCTAAAAGCAAATGCCACATGCTAATCTATAAAATGAAGGATTAATAGTAATGACATTCATTAATCTTTCATTTTTTGTGTTGAACTGTAAAAAAAAAAAAAAATTCAAAGAAAATACATGCAAATTAACCCCACTGTGTTGCTGCACTGGGACACCTGTGATTGGCTCAGATTTTCTGCATATTGTTTGGATATAAAAAAAATTTAAATTGCTAGAAACCTCTACCTGACTCATTAAAATTCAAATAGCAGTTAGCTCTTGACATGCTCCCTTGCTTAGCATCAAATAAGCCATGCTTCATGTACTCATATTCATCTTTTGATGCCAGAATGATATGACACAACCTCAAAGCTATCATGTTTATTAGCTCAAATAATATATCAACAGCTATACATTGGATTTACTCAAATATGTGTGCTGGTACAGTGGTTAACACTGCAAGACGGCTCCAGGTTGGTGTTGGCTGTAAGGTAGATAATGTGATTTAAGTTTGTGTGTGGTTAAAACAATAAGTATACCCTAAAGTGCTTTAAATGGTCATTTAGAGTAGAAAAGCACCATATAAATATACTACATTTATCAAAATATGAATTACTTTATTATTAGAGTCTGCTCATTACTACTGGCATCATAAATTAATTAATATTCCTTGTAGATATAAACATGCCATGTCTGTCATGATATAAAAATGTATTTCTCAAACTAGTACTGTTGCACAGTTGCTCCCCAGATGTTCCCCTTTAGTACTTTGGCTGCCTACATGAGATTGTTAATGGCAAAAAGCTCTTGAAGGAAAACAAAACCAAATCATTACAGCTAAGAATTTAAGAAGTGGAACCACAGAAATTATTGCCTTTTAAATTATGCTGATTTATTATGCCGACTTAGTGACTCAAAGGGGAAAGATGGAGCATTTTAGTGATATTTATGTTTTTTTGATGCCGTGATAGGTGCAGCAGCTTCCGTGTTCTGTATATAACCTACATTAATTGTGCTGCAGTCATTATTTTTAATGAAGGCTCACTGTCTAAACTGCTCATTTGACTGCACCACACTGTCTGAAGTCATGCCAAATCATTGTAATTGTCCCAGACTTGGAGATGAAACAGAACAAAGACAGTTTTCAGTGTTCAATTTGAGCAACCACTCTGCTTTTATATTTATTAGGAGGTTGATTGATTTGAAGAGCCCATGTTATTATCATTTACACGTTTATACTTTATATTGGTTTAATATTTAGGTTTTTGTGCTTTAATGCCTAAAAAACCTAAAGCAAGTATAATTATTGTACATAGTGGCAGGACCTCTTTTCCCTCGCTGTCTTAAACACTCCACTTTAGCTCATGTCTTTTTAAGGGCCTTTGTCCAGCCTTCCCTGATTAGCCAGAAGCAAGATAAAATGTTATTACTTACTTATGGTAAGTCAGATTTAAGTATAGGTATTGGTCTCTGATAGCTGCCAGCTGGTAGCAAAAGTTGAACCACATATATATTAACTTGGGTCACAGCCTGAACATGAAAAAACTCTAGCTAGCTGTAGCTAGCATTAGCCTAGCAACATGGCTAGACACAGCTTTTCTGCTGCACTGGGGGCATAGCCATTACAAATTAAAGTAATCCTCTGGGAATGGTTGTAACAACTGGTTGTTAAAAACCAGACTGGTTTTTAACAACCAGTTGTTAAAACCATGACACACCTGATTGTGTCAAAGCAAAAGAAAAAGCTTGCTTTCATTGATATTGGAATAAGAACATCAATAAAGCTGTACAGTTAGTACAAGAACATGCTGATTGCCAAGCAGTTCAACTTGACAACAAAAGAAAAAAAGGAATTGACCTTATCTATCTATCTATCTATCTATCTATCTATCTATCTATCTATCTGTCTATCTGTCTGTCTATCTGTCTGTCTGTCTGTCTGTCTGTCTGTGTTTGACCTGGGCTTTCAGAAAAAGTGGAAAAACCGTCTGAATGATCTAAAAACAAAAAAGAAAAAAAAAATCATTGAACTGGAGGGGTTCTTCCCCCAAAACACATCATTATACTTCTATACATTTGCTCAATATTTGCTTTTTTTTGGTTTGGTCATTTGAATAGCAGCAGTGCCGACCAACCGATGGGTTGTAATCTGATGCAATCTGCATGTCTGGCAACAGCTTTTCAGTGAGTCGAAATAGATGTCTTGCACAGAATAGAACCCTTTCATGGCACATCATGCAGTGGCAAGTATCCAGCTGTTTGCTTCTGTCCCTTGATGTCAAAAAGTCTGCATGTTGTAAAGTTGAGATATGGCTTACGACACTGCTACATTAATGCAGACTGTAGAGAAACTAAGTTAGATTTTGGCTTCATGCCGGCTCCTGACTAGTCATAAGAGTTGTAGCGAGAAGAAGGCTTACAGCTAGATGATGCAACTGGCTTGACTCTAATGTCAGACTTCCCAAGAAAGCCCTCGCTTGAAGCCAACCGCCAGGTCTTTAGTTCTTCAGATGCTGGGAATGCATGTAAACTTTTACGCTCACTCTCGCAGCCAACAAAACATTTGGTATGCTTTTGTGAGCAGTGAGGTGTTTCAGGGGGTTTAAGAGCTGCTTTCTGTGGGAGAGAATAACTCCCTCTGACATAAACTTTCTGCATGCACACAAAGCTGCATAACAATTGAAAGGATAGGGGCATGCCCCCCTTTTTTGGTACATTTTTGCTTTTTTTATGTAGCTTGACACATAATGGTTTCTAAAAAAGAAAAAATCCCAAAACTTCAACTTGTTTCTCCGTTTTGTAATGCAAGGAAATGTCCATTTGCAAGAATCCCCAAATATTTAAATTTAGCTGAATGTTTGTGCTCATTCACATACTCCACTGATGGTTACAGTCACATTATTATTTTTTAGTTTTTTTGTGTTACACTTTACTGACAAAGAATTTTTTTTTTATACAAACAAAAACTTTTTGTTGAACTTGTATGTGTGAACTTGATTTACCATTATGGATATTGTATCAGAACAGTAAAACACACTTAATTAGAAGAGATGATGTATGGGATTTTTAAGCTAATCAAAGAGCACTTTAAAGACAAGGTGTACGTGCCAGAGATTTCATCTTGAGGAGCTGCTGCCATCTCGTCTTTTTTTTCTTTTTGTGAGAACAGCTTTAGCAAGGAGGTATCAACCGTCGCCAAAAATACAGGATTCATGCGTTTCCCGTACACTCACATAAGAAGACACAGTGTTAGAACAAACACCTGTAAAGCTTCCCTCTGATCCTTTTTTTCCTCCTCCCGCCAGCTGGCCTCGATACTCTCGCTGAGGCCAGGCGCACTCTCACCCTGGCTTTTCCATGTTGGCAGGGAGTTATTTGCCTCTTTTAGGAGAGCGTGCTCACAAACATCACTGACTTCTGGGGTACTGAAGCTTTTGCGGTTTCACTTGCATTTTGGCCCACCTCCTCATCAACCCTTATGCAAACCAAAATTGACTCTATAATTTATCCCAGGCAATCCAACAAGAATGTAAATAAAGAACAAAAGTTGCCTGTTCTACGCATTATCAGAGGGCCTCTTCGGGAACAGAGCTTTCGTAAAACTGATCCTGCAGCAGGCCTGACCCCGACCGTTTCTCTCCACTCCATTTTCTAAAGCAACAGTACGAGGCAGCGCGCCATAGTATGTGCACTATGCTTATCTCACATTGGCAGACACAGGGTCTCCCCATAGTCTGGATTTCCGTCTGAGCCAGAGCTCCCGTGGCTTGACTGTTTCTCTCATCTGCACTGCCATCTCCTCCTTAAGCCTTGCGCAGACTAATTGACTTTAAATTGTCTTTTTTGACCTCTTACAGTGAAGTGTACCTTTTTGAATTTGTCCGTCCAAGCGTCTATTAAAAAAACATCAGCCAATAAAATGTATGAACAACTGATGTTAATTAATATCAGAGGTTTATTGTGTGTGGTACAGGTCCCGGCAAGGCTCTTAGCACTTGATAACCATTTAGCCATGCAGTTTGAGTGCCAGTTTAGAGGCTGAGACTAATGAAGCTCATCGGCTAAAAATGAAGCCAGTCCGTGAAATAGCCTCATCAAGTACATTATCTCAACACAATCGCCGCATTAACGCTTGCATTTGGACATCGCACTCGGGTTTTTTGAAGACCATCAAATAATAATAGGACAAAAATTAATTATGAAAATATAAAGAACTGCTCATAAAATCTGCATAAAACATCAGCAAACATGTAATGTGGGCTGCCTACTGAATGCACTGATTTCTTTGTGAATATAATCATTACTCCTTTGTTATTTTCTGTTTACATAACATCCTAATGGTCAGATTTCAGAAAAGCTAGACACCTCATGTATTATTTACTGGTATAAAACACAAATGTTTTTCAGCATGCACCCAAAAGTAGAAGAAAAAAACATCCAAAAAACCCCAAACCTTAATATCAACGTGCACACTGATGCCTATTACTTCAGTTTCATTATTACAGTTTTTCTCAGTTGCTTTGGTGCATTTCTCACAACAGAATTAAACTTTGCACAACAGTTAGTTCAACCTCCACAACATGTAGTCGTTTTGGCACAACCTTGTGGCGGTTTCATGTTCATTGCGTCCAAAGGCAAATGCCTTTGGACATGAAGCAGTTGAGTAAGTACAAATATCTAAAGAATGGTCACTTTTGACTTGCTATTCATCACTATCTCCTTTCTTTTATCATGAATGTCACAATTATTTATACTTGTACCGGCTGAATAGTCATTGTCCTTACAACTAATAGTCTTCATTTCATTGCTTGTGTCAGTGCACTCAAAATTGTTGAACATCTTGTCAAACACTTTGTACACCCATTTTGAAAACCCTATTTTTAAGGAGTTTCCATGAAACCCCTGCACACGTTTGTATATCTTGACGAAGCGGGATTCAATCTTGCAAAAGGCGTGAACGAAATCACATTGGAGAAATAGCCACCATTGATGTCCCAGGCCAACGAGGAGGAAATATTACAATGTGTGCAGCAATCTCAGAAAATGGCGTTCACACCCATATTCCTCGTATTGGTGCATACAATACACAACACCGGTTGGCTTTTCTGGACGCTCTTTATAGGGACCTAATCCCACAAAATGAAAGGGATGATCCTGGTGACAATCGGACAATGTATGTAGTGGTTTGGGATAATGTTAGCTTCCATCACTCTGCTGTAGTCGGGCAGTGGTTTGCAGCACACGACAGGATACTTATGGAGTTTCTTCCTCCTTACACTCCATTCCTAAATCCAATTGAGGAGTTTTTCTCTTCCTGGAGGTGGAAGGTATATGACAGGCATCCACATACCCAAATGACCCTGCTAGCAGCTATGGATGCAGCTTGTGATGACATCACAGCAGAGTCCTGCAGAGAGTGGAGTTGACACTCCAGAAGATACTTTCCCCGATGCATCGATAGAGCTGACATTCGCTGTGATGTTGATGCAAATATGTGGGCAGACAGACGGGAGCGTCTAGATATCAATGATTGATATGCAGCAGTGTCTGTTTTTCAGTTTTGTTTTTTTGTTTCATAACCACTGGAGTGAGGTTTACTGTCTAAGTGAGTTTATGTTTGCTGTAAAATGTTTGATTTACTGTATTTCCCCAGTTTGCACAATGCTGTGAACAGTTTCAATTAAATATTATCAAGAGTGCATATGGAGTGTCTTGATTTTCCTTTACAATTTATGGTTTTCAACATGCCATGCATGCTGTCCAGACTTGACATGTCATTGGGAAGCACCTACAAAGAAATCCGTCACAATGAGAACATGTTCAAACCATTTGATTTTGTGACCAAAGGTGCTGGTGTAATGACTTGTAATTGTGACAGCCCTGACACTTTGATTGATATAAGTACTTGCTTTTGATGAATGTATTATCTGTTTTGATTAAGGGACTTGCTTTTGAAGCATTGACTACTTATTTTGAACAACTGACTTTTCTTTTTGATGAAGTGACTCACTTTTGCAAGTTATCCACCATGTTTTGCAGTTTGCACTAATTGTTTTGAGAAGAGCCTTAGTAGTGGTGCAGAGATCAATTCTGTTGTGAGAAATGCACCAAAGCAACTGAGAAAAACTGTAATGCAACATTTCATGGACACAACAATTGGGGACACTAAATGCTGCTATAAAAATAGATTTTAGAATTACTGCAGACAGTGAACGTACTTTAATATGCAACGGTCTGGTGGATAATTCATTTAGTGATTTCAACCTGCTGCATTTACTGACTAATGCAATGTTTACTCTTTGGCCTTTTCACAGTTTTATGTGATGTATTTACATGATCAGTTTAACCAAGGTGCAATACAACTGTTTCCATTTTGCAGTTTGCTTGGAGTTGCAGGTTTTGGATTAATAGTTTATATGGGTTGATGGTTTTCATTGTTATTTTCCACCAGTATCAAGCAGACACAAAATCAATCTTCCTCATAAAGTCAGTGTTTTGCTTTTTTTTTTAAAAAAAAAAGAATCTGTTACATCAAGTTTTAAAACTGCATTGTTTTGAAATGCAAAAGCGTTTTGACACGGGAGTTAACCTCTACTCTACCCATTTCACCAACCGGGGTTTTCCTGCATAGAAGAATTTTTGGTGCACTACTAAGCGGTTTTAACCACAAGTGGAAGAATATCACTATCATGTGAACAGCCTTTGTTTAACGGTGTTGTGAATTTGGTTAAGCATAACAGATGTTTTTGTTTAACACATGGTTTGAACAGTCCCTAGAATTACGTCAGAGTAGGTAACACAAGCTAACTGCCTTTTATGCCTTAATGCTACTGTGCTATTGTGGGTAGCCACCCCCCACCAAATGTCCGTTTTCGGCCAAGAACACACCGAGACTAACAGCTATCTGGTAACATCTGGCCACTGCGTAGTGCAGATTAGCTGATGGGATCTCATTTGTGTCACTATAAAAATTTCCAAACACCATAGTATTAACTTAATGGTCAATACTGCAACAGTAGGTTTCGATTCATTTTATTCAAATTAAATTGAGCTGTGAATTAGTCACTGAGGGCCTAATGAGTAACACCGTTCACAAAGCACAATGTCATGCTTAGACGCAAGGTCACCTGTCTCTCTGAGCTTATTCTTTGTTCATTCGTGGATGAAGTTTGAGTTTTAGCAGCTTCTTGAATAGGTCACAACATACAGTAGAAGATTAAAAGAGGTATAAAACATGAAACTCGTGGTAAGAACCTCTGTGGAGTGTAATGTATTTCCAGCTTAACATTTAGAAATGTACATGCCTGGGGGATAAGGCCAGAATGACCATCATTGGGGACATTTGGTCTGTTACCATTCATTCCTTTTCTCAATATATCACAGTTTACTTCATGCTTTCTAGGTGTGCGTTTTACAGGTTTATGTCAAAAAGAAACCTTCATTAGTAACAATACCCACATAGTATTCTTTGTCTAAGCTTTCGGACTGCTGGCTTGACTTGTGGTTCCAAGGTTTTTTTAAAAGTAGACTGGGAGGGAGAGCCTTCAGATTTCAGGCCCCTCTTCTGTGGAATCAGCTCCCAGTTGGGTTGAGGAGACAGACATCCTCTTTGCTTTTACGATCAGGCTTAAAACTTTCCGGTTTTATAAAGCCCATAGGTGACCCTTGCTTAGTTATGGTGCAGTAAGGCTGCTGGAGGTTTCTTCTTCACTCACCTCTTTCCACTCTCTATGTTTAGCTTTGCATTTAATAATTATGTTATTATTAATCCCTGGCTCTTTTCCACAGTGTCTTTTTTTCCTGTCTACTTTCAGATGGCTGCCACTCCTGGTGCCTGGTTCTCCTGAATGTGTTTTCCTCTTAAAAGGGAATTTTTCTCCCCACTGTCACCAAGGACTTGCTAGTAGGGGGTCATCCGATTGTTGGGGCTTTCTCTCTATTGTTGTAAGGTCTTTGACACCTTACCTTACAAGGCAGTTGGATTTGTGCCACATTTGGGGGATATCTGTAACAGAATACTTGCCAGGCTTTATGTGTTTAACGACTAACTGAACAGCGGGTAGTTGAGACCAATCAGGGTCCCATAGGCACCTACCAGCCAATAAGGTTGGAACTGCTGATGTGTTTTGGTAGGAAGATAGACAGATGGTCTTTTCAATCACCTGCTAAGTAATTTCTTTGAAAAGGACTGCCTGCAAGTGCCTTTTATCTGCAAAATATTTCTTGCAATGATGATGACTCATCTTTAACTATCCACACTGATTGCTTGCTAGCTTTCAAAGCTCCTGAGGAGGCAGCGTCTTTTTCCTTTTCTGGCTTCTTCACGTCCCCTTCTTTTATTCTTAAGGAATATTTGAAAAGCCCTTGCTTTTTTACAGTTTTCAGACAGTTTAAGTGATACTAAGAAAATTAGTGATGCTATTGTTCAGTTAATATGTAAAAATGGTTTAACTATGGTAAAAATGGTGAGTTCACCTGTTTCTTACACTCACAAAACCTCGTAAAATCAGTCTTTTGGTGTTTAGCATACCTTGTGGGTAATACATGGTACAAATGACTCATAACTCAATTCATTATTGAGTCAAAAGTCACAAATATAGGTATGTCAACAACAGCAGGACAACTGCATTTGGGATTTTCCACCAAACGTTTTGATCTTCAACAATCGACACAGAGTAACTAAGTTGATTTTACACAGCCTTCTTTTTTGGTTGATGCTCTGTTAATTAGTTGTTTTCTTTTATCATCTTATCTCTGATTTCTTTTTTTCTCTATCCTTGTAATGGTTTTAATACCACCTTGACTGTATGTTGGTAGTATAAAAGGAGCACTCCAACTCTATTAACTACTCAAACACCAGCGCCTAGGAACAAAAGACGTCTTCGCCACAGACATTCCCTCATGTTTCTCTCACTTCACAATGGTTAAGTGAGCAACTTTGCTCTTTTTCAGCAGCCTCTGCGATCTGCTAAAAAAGCCCTGCTAATTGCTGTCTTTTAAATGACAGGCATCCAATGAGGCCCATTGTCTTGGTTGAGTGTCTGTCAATATTTCATCAGTTTGTTCTTCTGCTTGCCACGCTCTTACAGTGTTGCCCTGAGACCTCTAATAATGATGTGTCTTTCTGTTATTGCACAGGACCCACTTATATTTCAATGCAAGATTGAAAGACGAAGGCGAACTGCCGCTCGGAGGATGGAGGGATACTTGAGAATTGGATGCTCAGTGTATTTAAGCTTTCATTAAGCATTCAATCAATTTTAAATATTCTTCTGATGGACATGGAAAGCATAAAGTAGTATTGCTTTTATGTATGTCGTGGTCTTTAGCACAGCTGGTTGAATTTATATTGACCTTGCACCGTATGTGCCTGTATGTACCTTCAAACTGTGCAGTTTAATTTTCCCAACACCTTTTGCGTTTATTGCAGTGATTGATTAAAGCGATTCTCATTTGACTCTGAAATACAAATTTCTCATGAGGATACGCTCCTGCTGTTCACCTTCACCGTATTTAGTATTCTCACTCCACACCGGACAAGGTGGCTATATTGAATTTCACTACCAATGCATGCAGTCACCCACTCTGGCCCACTCCAAGGCATGAAACAATGGCAGTCACACTAAGAGTTTCAATTAATCATCTTTGGACCAGATTTGCATTTCTCAAGGATTTCTTTAGATGTGGTGAATGTATGATCGAATTTATATTCAAATCACATTTTGTGTGAAACGTGATCTCTAATGGTCATTGAAATGACAAATTTCACAATGCAAAGAACCCAATGGTGATAGTACATCTTCTACGCTCTATGAAATTCACATTAAAGATGCTTAAATTAACTGCACCTCAAGACCAGACCTGGAGTCAGGGGAAATGAGCAGACAATATATCTGCAAGTTCCCACTCGGTATATCTTAGCCTGTAAGGGAGGAGACTCAATCACAGGTAAATATTGTATTATTATTGCATTCATTAAATATTCTTAACATTTACCAAAGTCATCTGAGGCCATGTGTTTCTCTGTTTCTGCCCATACGGGTCAGATTTGTGGTGACAGACGGTGGCTTTGTGTGGTTAGGGAGTTGGCGAGTGACCCCAGAAGGAGCACCTGTCCAAGAGCGGACCTGCTGCTTTCTATGTTTTGCCTTTGGGTGGGTTTGGCATTAACCCCACTGTCATGTTTCTCTCTCCTCGCTACCCTCTCACCCGAGCCTCAAGACATACATAACCTGCCAGACCCGCTCTGTCATCGCAGGATTAATTAAAATGCTACAGAGCAAAGGAACCGGATTCCTTTGGGATTGTGCCGCGTGTGTGAACGGCACGCACATGTATGAGTGTGTGTGCCCACACACGCAGTTCTGTCTGACATATTGCCAAGTTGTTGTACCTTAGGAGACATATAACAAATGACCTCTGTTGATTGATGGACAGATTTCACCTCAGCAATCCCTTCTCGCATGTGTTGTCCTAAAATACAGCGGGTATGTTTATAATGTGAGACATTACTTATGTCTAAGTGAATTTGCCCCCAAACTATGACCATCTGGCTCATGTTGTTCACTTGCATTTGCATAGTTTCTTTCCTTTTTTTGATCAGATGACAACTATGTATGTCAGAACTTCCAAATTGCCTCCTCTCATTGTTGTGTTTAATTCATGCTTCTCTCGCAAGGCACACAATTCATCTGAAAGGATTCAAATAAATTGAGTTGAAAAGGGGAGGTGGTGCGGGGGGTTACTTATTTATCCCATACCCTGGTGATGTGCTGGCAGAGAGACAATAGAGGTGATGAAACTAAATGAATTCTGTTGTCCTCTGTGCTTTTCTTGCCTATCACAATAATTTGATTAGTGACCTGGTAACTATGAATATATGGGACCTCTTCATTCAAGTCCACTGGGGCTCCTGGGGCAAGAGCCATGTTACAGGGCCCAGCCCCCTTCCATTTGTAACCTTGCCCTCATGTCATGTATGCACAACCGGGCGACTGAGTGATTAATGACCGAGCTCGTGGTACCATTGAAATCTTCTGGTGACTCCAAACAAAAGCCTTCACCGTTGTCATTAGCACCAGTCTGGGAACATTTGGCTGTTGGCCTGTATCACGGCCAATATGTTGTAGACAAATGTATGTGTACCGAGTATGTCCGCCTCAAATTAAACATAGTCATATTGGAAAGTAGTTTTTCATTATTTCAGTATTTCTTCTGTTTTCCAGCAAAGCTTAAAGCTGTTTGTTGGCCTCTGTGTCATATACAGTACAGTATCCCTTTATAATAACGTTATTTGCCCGGCGTGCATTTCCTGGCATCTTCTGATTTCATTAGTGCTTCGTTTCCATCAGTGTATGTCTTCTTTGTCAGTTGTGTCTCCAGCTAATAATAATCCAGCATAATTAGAAAATGAAGAATGGCGCTGCCAGCATTCCCAGCAGTGTTTTCTCACAGTGGAAACTTTCCTTCTTCTGCTTCAGTTTTTTTGTTTAAATGAAATATCTGCAAGGAGATGAATAATTTGTAGCCCTAAAGCTTCAGGTTACATAAAATTTTTATCTGACTCCTGAAGAGCCTTTAATTTGTGAGCTGCTCACCATCTTTAGTTTATTAGTTGGTAAAGGAAACAGTCCCACAAGTGAAAGGAAAGTGCGTATGATTTAGGCAGCGTGATTATTTTTCGCAGATAATGCAGCTGCCCAAAACTGAAATCGCGTCCATAATAAATAGGCTATTTTTTTCCTGTCAGACTTCCACTTTACATATCTGTTTGCCTTCAACAGAAACACTGAAATGTGAATTAATAAGCCCCACTGCTGCCTTCTTCATCTAGTGGATCCTGTTTTCACCGTAGCTATCACCTGTAATAAGAATATTTGTTAATGACATCTGTGGCTATGGTGTAACCTTTAGCACTTCAACCCGACTGCTGTACGTCGCTTTCTCACAGCTTAGGTGGGATGTCTTTCAAAATTTCCCAAGATATTTTTATTTTACTTTTCAACTTTGCTGCTAATTAAGTTACTGAATCTGCAATTAAGATCCTCCGAAAGTGCAGGCAGAAGTGCTGAAACAGATGTCAGCTGCCTGCTCACTCCACATGTGTTTTCTTTCTTTCTTTCCTTCCTTCTTTTTTCTCTCAGTACTGTAAACATTACCAAACAAACAAGCTTCAGTTGTATGACGATCTTGTGCTCGTATAGCTTTCTACACATTTAAGGTTTTATCGTGCATTTTTAGATTTCCTTACGTGTTCTCGTCTAAGCCACACTCGACAATTTGACAGCTAGCACAGCAGAAGCTGAAAATCCCTTTCAGTCCGTTTACAGCTAACAGCAACCAGATGTCGCTGAGAAATCAGAGGACGGCTCGACGAAGCAAGTTTGACATAGCCCAGCTTTCTTTGTGTTTGCTGACTCGACAAAACCTAAATCCCCGTTTAGAGTTGATGGGTATCTGAACGTTGGTTACGAGTTATCTTTGCTCACCCAGGCTTTCTGCTTTAAGGCTCCGCCCACACTCACGCAAAGTTATTCTCCCGACAGAGTGCTGATGACTCCAGTGAAGAGCCACAGATCACGGAGAACGAATAAAAAGACTATTATGGCAAAAAGAAACATTATTGCTGAAAATGTATATCCATATACATTTTCTGTTCTCTTCTAATGTGACAACTGCATATTAGAGGTGGGAAAGACCTCCACTCTTGTAAAGTTTGTCAGATCATCTCATCAGAGAAAAGCCTCCACTCTGTTCAAGTACAAGTTCACTCATAGATTTGTAATGGCTTTACAGAGGAAAGTGTCTTTTCACTCATGAGCAATCTTTTAGCCGGCCACTGGGAAAGAGTGCATTAACCAACAGAGGAGAGTTTCAGTGTAGCTGTAAAGACATTAACATTAACTGGCTACAGCTGATATGCACTGCTCTCTTTGATGCTGGAAAGTAGCACAGTCTATGGAGAGCCTATAAAGGAGAGGGCGTGCTTTTGGTATTAGTCTTAAATAGTTATGATTAGAGGTTTAAAAAAAAAAAGAAGAAATATATAATTATATATGATAGTATAGTATAATTAAATGTAATTAATAATTGTTATCATTAAACATCAGATGCCAGTGATTGCATTGCTGTCTAAGGCAATTTAAATGTTCAAGAACATAGAAACAATAACTTTTAATAAACTTTTAATAAATTGTTTCCAAAACCAAAGCTATAACTTTTTTAGTGTTAGAAGGGCGGAAAACGTGTCACATGTTCAAAAAAAGTGTCTAATCGCTGCAGCACACGATTATGAGCTGTGTTAAATTGCTATGGAATTATTGTATCTTTTGATTTGATAATTGTCGGCATATTAGATGCGACAAAAGGATTACCGAGCATGCAGAGAAAGTCCAAAGTTGGATAAAGTACGCTTGCCAGATGTTAGTTTAAGCTGCGTGAGTGTCACAGTGTCTATAGACACACACACCACCCTGTTAACTCGAGCAGGTTTTAAGCAGTGCAAGCTTGGGATTATAGTGGCTTACATCCTTTGACCTCCCCTCCCTTCAAGCTGGGTGTATCACTTGATTGAAATAGATTCGGCAGACTTTTTATTTAAGATAAGAATTTCACTTCATTCTTCCTCTCTCTCACCCCTCGCCACCTTTCCCTTTCTCCTCAACTTTTTTGTGATGGGGGGGGGGGCGTTGGATTTTTAAATTCTTCCAAATAAAAAACGATTCCTCCTTTGTGTTTAGTACAACAGACGGTCCCATTTTTGGCCCCTCCTTCTACCCTCCTCAATAGGGAGGAAATGAGTTGTGGGAGCAGATTCCTCGCACACAGAGATCTCAGTAATCGCGTGGCTGCGTGTCACCAGCGCACCACAGTTACAGCAGCTTTTAATTAATCCCACCACCCTCCCTTGTCCGTTTGTGCCATTCTCCCCCAAACTTTTCACGACTTAACTTTTTTCCTCTGTGTTCGACGGTGTGAGTGTGTGTGTGAGTGTGTGTGTGTGTTTGGGTGTTGCGGTGGGGGGCATTTCTCTAACTTCAGTCTGTCAGCCCACTGCAGCGTTCTGTGCACAACTCGTGTAGTTACAGAATGACAGCGCTGTCACTTTTCCACACTTCTGAAAGTAGAAGATAGCCTGCTAGCTGCATTCATGCTTAAACCCTTCAGTGTCAACTCCACCGATTCTGCCTCTGAAAGTTTGTACACTTTCTGAACCCTAGGAGACCAAGTCCACATGTAAAGTTAATAACCCTTTATGGTGTTTGGCCTACACGAGGTCAGGGATGTTGGCCCTCTGCTGCGCCGCAGTGAGTCATGCTGTTCTGCTCGAGGACTGTAAAGAAATGATACCTTGAAGTGTCTGTGTTGTCTTCCTGGTCCCCCTATGAATTGTGACAAGTTGTATTTACAATCCTAAAAGGTGCTGACACTGCTGAATTCCCCGCCTCTTGGAGAAATACCAAAACACTGGTACCCTTTAGCAAATTTGTGCGCGCTGGCTGTCATTGAGGTGTGAAGGGGCTGCTGTCTCGGTGAATGCGGGGCAAGCTAGACCTCTCTGGAGAGATGGACTGAGTTCTCGCCTGAAGGTAATCTTAATAGAACAAATTCGGGCACACGTGTGGGAGAACTGAAGCCTGCAAGCATGAGATAGATATGTGTCGGCCTTCTTGTTACATCCATGTTAAATAGATGTGGTGGAGGCAGCGCTGTTTGATGGTCAGCATTGAAATGTTTCCTGTCACTGCGGATGAGCTCATTATTTTTGTTCGCTGCCTTTCTTGCGTTCCCCTTCCTGAAAGCCAAAGTGAATAAGACAGCTGCAGACGAACACTGCAGATGCAAACTTGGCCCTGCTATTCAGTATGACTTGGCTGTAGCGAGCATTAGGTTCGTAAAGTGGGCTAAACTTGCATGCGATTAGGCTGTCAACATCTGAAAATAATGAGCTGCAGACAGAGCCACATTGGCATGCAAATACTGTACTGACATTCAAAGCTGGCTTAACATGAATGAGAGACGGGAATGAATCGAAGAGGAACTTTTGCCTCCCACTGCAGAGCTGCAGACCTGCTGGGTGAAATGGACAAGCTGGACTCTCAGAACCTTTCAGAATGAAATAATTATTCCCCTGCATCAGACTTTGTGGACAAATGAGACCGAGGGTCGATTAAGTTCTAAGGGAGACGTGGTGTTGATCTCATAAAGGGCAGCAGGAGATGTATGGCTACTTACAAGATCATTTAAACCACTTAATGGAGGACAGGAATTAATGGCTGCCATAGAGCCGAGTCAATTATATGGATATTTTCATAACATATTGTGTATAATTTATAGTGTAATGGCATCAACACCAATCAGCCCCTCTGCTTTTGTTTTGGTTATAGCCTGTTTTAAATGAGTTTATTGACTTTGTATTTTTGGCCGTACAATAAGTTGCCGTCTTCAAACAGTGATATAAAAGCAGTGTCATTGTCTGCTATTGTGGGGTGGCGCAATCTTGATGGCAGTGCTTCTTGTTAATTTGTATTAATGTCAGATAATTTAGAGTTACGATGGATATATGTGCACGCCTTGTGCTCTCAGGCAAAAAATTGGATTCATTAAGAAGACGGAGGAGCTGGTTAAGTTTTTTGGCCTTGTGGTTTCAGGTCACTGAGTAATGTGAAGAGATGGAGAGGGTCCCGGCCTGAAGGCTGGGGGAAGCTGGTCAGAGACAGAGGGGAGAGGACAACACCCCCGCATAGGACCGCATCACTCACACTGACACATCTCACACCACAGACACTTTTACTGCTGGACCAGATTGTGTGTCTGTGCGCGTGCGTGTGTGTTACTGAGAGCGTCACAGTCACGTGAGAGTCTCGGGGAGAGCCGCGAGGAAGGGTGCTGATGACTTTAGGTTAGCTTTGCCTGCATGTTAGTCTGTTTTAATTACATGTGTGAACAGTGCGCACTGGTTCACATGAGCGCACAAGCAACGCTACAGAAACTACTAAAATATTCATAATAACATATATAGACAAGAGCGTGCTCACACATGCAAGCCTTCACGTGAGCCTCTCGCTTACAAATGCAATCATGAATGAGCGATGAAGATGGCTCGAAAAATTAAAAAAACATACTGAACCCTTTTAAGACTCTGGTCTTGTTTTGTTCATTGGAGAGTGCACAGGAATCCTCAAATGATGGAAAAAAGTTTTACAATTGCTGGGAAAAGGGGAACATTTGAACGATGTAAGAAAAGCGCTAAATTTCGACCTGATTTATGCGTATGAATCGTACACGTGGATAAAATTTAAAAAGCAAGTCCTTGATATTCCCTTTTTCCATGTTCTTCTAATCCACATACCAAATGAGCAAACATAGCACATGCTAATTTTACACACTGGCACAAGTTCAAATTTATGGGGAGACCCTGAGGCCTTGGTTTGGTTTCAGCATAGCTCGCTATTAGGAAACCATTAAATTATGGATCTGTATGATGTGCAAAGTGTATCGAACAGGAAGCAAGGGACGGGGTACCACAAGCTCCCCTTTTTATTTTTCACAAGTTTTACTTTTTCGGTGGTTTACATGCAAAAGGGTTTTTAGTCCTGGGCTGAATATTAATTTTTTATCATTTCATTACATTCAGGTTTCTGTTGGTTTATGTTGCCTGTAGTCAATCAATTACTCCCATTTTGTAGTTAATTAAGGTGCCCCAGCCTAGCATGCCTTATCAAGATGATAAAGCATCTCAGAAAAAAAACTTTTTTTAAGCCATTAGATAAAGATCTGATCTATTTCCTTAGTATATTTTTCCATAATTTCTAGGATCCCTGCTAAAAACGTCCTGTAATCAGTTCCAGAGTGTCTTTCCTGAGCAGGATGTCTGTGGACAGGTTGCCTGTCGCACTTCCTTGTGATTGGCTGTGTTTTGCGGACACTGACACATATTGGATTTTTCATCTCTCGAGATCTTTGAACTGTGCCTGACCTGACCTCACTGACCTCTAATCAGTCATAAGGTTACACGGCCTGTACTTTTTTTGATCCTAATAATGGCGACGATGGAGAAAAAACAGCTACAGGCAACGGTGAGGTCATCCAGGGGTGGTTTGATGGGAGCATCTATAGGAATGCAAATGTGACCGGCTGCCTGACCAGTACATTACAATAGGAATAACAGCAGCCTAGGGCAGACAGTGCAGCTGCCCCCATTAGTTTTAATCGCTGGGTTACATAAAAGACAAACATAATTAAGCTTTGGGTGTGTCACACAGGAGACAAATGTATGGGGCACCTTGTGTTGTTTAGCAGAGAGTTCTCTGACCTCAGCGAGCACTTGAGTGTGATTAAGGAATTGTTTAAAGGCAGAGATCAGTCAGGGGTCATGAGTGATAAGTGAGGTCACACGAGGTTGTCAGCAGTCTGGTTCATCAATTTTGTCTCATACTTGGATCAGCCGAAATGCACAAAGCAGCTCTGTTATGTATTATTTGCAGTGAAAGCCACAACAATAGCCTGAAACCCCCCCCAATCCCCCTTTTAGATAAACTGTAATTTATCACATAGCTGCGTGAATTTGTGAGAGTGGCCTGCAGCTTCAAAGCGATCATCTCACTTCAGTCACTACAAACTAATTTAATTTATTTAATCCAAGAGCTAAGATTGCTGCATCAGTTAAGGATTTGCACTGCGCTCATAGTCTTAGCGGCTCAAAAATAACACCTGAAGTGTTTTGAGAGGTTCTTGCAAGTGCTCCACATTTGGACACTCTGCTCAAGCACGAGTGATTTTCCATTTCTCAAAAAGTTTTTGAGCCACCCAAGTTATCAGTGAGAAGCTGATGGCTGTGAAGCTAGTCGAGATCCTTGCTTAAATATTTTGAGTCGTGCTCGATAAGAGAAATAAGAAAACGTATTCTTGGTTGCTTTAAAGGCAGATGGAGGCACATTATTTTTAATGTTTTAGCTGTCTTACCCTCAAATTCCTAATTCAAATGTGACAAAACTGCGACTGATCAAAGAACAAAAAAAACTATAGACGGCAGACGCATGACAGCTGTGACTATTCAGTGTACTAAAATTGAACCGTGTTTATTTTAATTTGCAGTTAATGTCATATTTTTAGCATACGGGGCAGGCTTACCGTATACTTAAGGTTTAGATCACTTCTGCAGCTTTTAGTGGCTTCCTTAGCTGTAATTAAAGCTTTCACAGTGTTAAGAGCTTGTGGGTGTGTACATTTTTTTTATTTGAACTGAATACTTTAAAACTAGTATAATCTAGATAATATGTTGTATTTTAATAGTGGGCTTACGTGTGATTTTATTGCTTTTGCATGCATAGTTTTTCATGGGAGGAGCTGCAGCCATGTCAGTAATTGTGCTGAGCACCCGAGCTGTGTATATATATTTCTGCTGTGTCCTCTGCAGAAACAGGTCTGCTTGTACCACCCTCCATATGGTGGCTTGTTATTAGTTTTCAGTTGCCCTGGTGCCAGGGAGGTTCATCTAACCCTAGAGTCCAGCGTCTGCATAGCCCAATTTCTACTCCACTGCGATATTTCTCTTTCTGGCCAATCGAATAAGTCACACATGACTTAACTGCACGAAAGAACAACAGCAGCCTCAAGCAGATGTTGCTCTGTACACTGCCCGTGGAGTGGAAAAGTGATTTCAAGAATACTATCCGAGTTTCTGTTTAAGGGCTCAGCATGTCTCTGAAGGGGAGATGCGGCTGTGAGCGAGAGCCTCAGAGTAGTGATCTTGATGAAGGATAAAAAATACAGCATGTTTTTCATCCATAAAGCATTTTTCAGATTTTGTGCCTACTCTGTAATTTGAGACATAAATCAATAAAACAGGTCCCGTGTAGCCTTCTTTGTTACCTAACTGCACTTAGATTGAGCTCTCTTGAGTGCAAAAGATAAATCAGAAATTTCATCAACGCCTTGTGCGATGGTAATAATTAAACAGAATAAAAGAAATATTATTCTTAAATGGTGTTTGTTGTACTTAAGAAGTAGGTAAGGAGGAGCAATGATATTTTTTTCACTTTTATTCTGTAATATGACCAATATTTTTCATATTCAAGTGTGTATGAAAAAAAGTCACTGGTTTCTTAAAAAGCTAAATACAATAAGCATTGGATCAAGGCACATACAAGACTGGCCAAAGGGCATACAATGCACTTTGGTTTTCAATTGTAAATAACAGTTGACTTCAAATTGTGGCAACATAAGTGTGTTCATTTGAAAGAAAAAAATACTACAAAATAATACTCATAACAAGAAAGAGCTGCTGACACGGTGTAATTCTAATAAAAGCCAGCATGTTTTGTGTTTTTGGCCTGGTGACTACAATGACGTATGGTACACGGTACTGAAGAATGCCGCCATTGTCATTTAGCCATTGTTGGCTTGTACAAATAGAGATAGTGGGGGTCCTCTGTGTCAGCCTGTCCTGTCTACTTGTTTCGAGGAGCAGAGGGCTCCTTTAGGTCAGTGTGCTTTATCTGCCCTGTGCTGTGGCCTACAATCCTATCAGAGACATTTTAACCCTGCTTGGGTTGCTTTGCTGTATTTCTTCTTCCTGCAAACAGAACAAAATAACACACCGAACAAAGAGAAAAAAAAAGCATGACACCTCATCTTTAGTTTCCGTACTCCACACCTGGTGAATACTGGAGTAAGATTCTTGGTCCATAATAAATGGAGACAGCTACTGACTGCTCATTGTTTTAGATGGCAACATGCCTGCTTTGTATATTAGTTGATCAGCTGTGCCTTAGTTTACGTCATGTCATTTTTTTGCCTTTTTGTTTTTCTGACAGCCACAAAGTTAAAAGAATGACCTGTGCTTATACTACAAGGTTTTCTAAAGTCTGATTGTTCAACACAGCAATGAAAACCCACTTTCACAGTTGACAAGTCATCATATCTTAGTAGAACACAGAGTTTCTTTTGTTGGTCGATAACCTTAAGCAAAGGAAATACAGTACAAATTACTACAAATCCCTAAAATATAGAATTGCAGTTGGTTACCATACCCACTGATGGTTCAGTGATGGCCCGCAACTGGAACGTTCTCCATCTCCATAAAATGTCCTTAAATATAAATTATATGGCAAATGTACAGAACATTGCTTCCTTAGTCTTATAGATCCAGTGTTTTGTAAAAGTCTTGCCACTCTGTTTGAGTCAAGCACACCTCATGAATGTCCGTATGCAATATCATGAATGGGAATGGTCTGAATCTGGTATTCCACTGTCTCTGTAGCTCCTGTTGTTAATACTGTTGTCATTATGTGGACTTTTGTATAAACTCAGGCCATTAGGTGGGAAAATTGTGTGTATCACAAATTCCTCCTTGGACACAGGCAGGTGATTTATAGGTATCATCTGAAAAGAAGTTTCTCGTATTTCTAGGATGGAGTTGTCCTTTTTAGTGCCAGCCTCAGCATAGTCATCCTTTCTCCGACGGCCTTTGTTATAGGTGCAGTTCCTGGAAAAAAGTGAACCATTCCTATGGACGTACCAACACACCAGCGCCAACATGATTATTGCCAAAAGAGCCACAGCCCCTCCAATGATAGCAGCCAAAGGCAGACTGGAATTTTTGTAAGGCTCCTTCTCCTGTTCTCTGTTTAAAGTTGTAGTCGGGTGGTATGACTTGTGAGAGCCAGTCTCTGTCTCGATGCAAACGGGGGTCTCGTCAGACAGGTAACTGTTGCTGGTCTCCATGGGAACCATGCATATTCTATAGGAAGACTCTGGCTCCAGCGCCGTGAGCAGATACTCTGTTCTCTCCCCCTGCACGATGGTTTCAGTAATAGAGCCAAAGGCAGGGCTGTGCCCCAGCTTTAGCCAGCTGAGCCGCAGGGCAGTCATGGGTTGCGACACCCTCCATGATATGTGTATGGTATCTGCACCACTTGACTTCACACTGATGGTGATGATCTTTCTGCCTGAAGAGGTGGTAGTGCTGTGGTAATTTTTACTGATGTTAGGCCCTTTTATTATAGGCCTCCTAGTCACAAACACGGGCCACTGGGGCTGTGATGGGCGTAGAGTGTTGGAGACTGTGCTCGTCTCGTATGTGGAGAAGAGCTCTGAATCTGTGCAGTCAAACATATCTGTAGTTAGGTCTTTAATTGCCATCCCTTTGACCTTATCAGGACCCTGGCACATGAAACCCCGTACGTTCACCTTAGATGGCAATGACCGCAACCAGTCACGCACCCATTTCATCTTGCAGGTGCATTGCCAGGGGTTGTTGCGCAGCAGGAGCTGTGTGAGATTGTCCAGATCTTCAAATACGCCCTGTGGGAGGCTGCTCAGGTTGTTAAGAGAAAGGTCCAGGCGATACAGCTGTCTAAGGAAGGCAAAAGCCCCAGGTGGAACCCGATTAATATGATTTTCTTGTAGCTGCAGCTTCTCCAAACAGGTGCCTGGCAGATTGGCTGGCGGCATAGTGAGGGAATTCCTCACCAGCGAAAGCTCAGTCAAGTTGATCAGGTTGATGAAAGCCATCTCACCAATCCCACGGTTGTTGAGCAGGTTACCATCCAGGATTAGTCGCTTCAGGTTGATGAGATCTTGCAGCGATTGCTCTGAGATGGTGGAGATGCGGTTGTCGTCAAAGCGTAGCTCCTCAATGCTCATAGGCAGGCCTGAAGGGATGGTGCTAAGGTGGTTTCTGGAAAGAAAAAGCAGCCGGAGATGATTACTGTCCCTGAAGGCCCCCTCCTCTATGCTGACTGCTGATACAGAGTTATCATCCAGGTGCAGTTCTTCGATGTAGGGAATTTGAGCTAAAGAGGCATGGGTAATCATCCGAATGTTGTTCTCCTGAAGGTGGAGCTCTTTTAGCCCAAGGGGAAGGTTAGTAGGAAACTCATCCAGATTATTGCCGTACAGGTAGATCTTCTCCACCTTTATGAGCCTTCGAAGCTCTGAGGGAATGCCCGAACTCTTAATGCGATTGTTTTGCAGAAACAGCACTGTAGCGTCCTGGGGTATACCAGTAGGGATGGAAGTCAGGCCACGGTCATTACAGTAGATAAAGGTCCCATCGCAGCGGCAACTTGAGGGACATGAGGCAGAGGTCACCAAGGGGTTAGCAAGACCCAGCAGCAGCCCGATCCTGATGAGGAAGAGGATGAAGGACTTGCACTGACGCACCATCTTGAGGGTGTGTTGCCTGGCAGTCTAATCACTCAAGAGCCCCTGGGGAGAATACACAAGTGTACATTTAATGCACAATGCCTTGAAAGCGCAGCCAAATTCCTGTTTTCAGAATTGCTGGGTGTTTGAAAAGCTGCCTGCAGCACTGGCTCAATTAAATATGTGCTGAAAGAATCATTTGAATCCCTAATATTTAATTTATATGATTTGTTTATCAGGATTATCACACAGTGAAAATGTATCTTTTGTTTCACAATATACTCATTACATAAATATTCTAATCTTTGTGTAACTTTACATCTTTACTACCCTGCATTCCAAATAGTTAAATGATGCTTTGTCTTAAATAAAAAATGTTCCACCTTTGCACCTCTGTGAATTAAAACTGAGTGCATCGACTTTTTCCCCACGACTTCTGAAATGTAATGCATTCCCAAGCTTTACACATTTCTCAATCTGAAGCCTCTCTCTCATTGCCACAGATCACAGGGGTGAAAAAAGTCAGGCTGTCTCAATGAACTGTCGTGAACCTGGCATACCTTAAATGCTGACAGATTAATACCAATGTCCTTAGTCTCTTGAATAAGGCTTGATTGTAAATGTTTAACATACCGGTATTAAAAGTTTCGATTTAAGAAGTTATTTTTCAAATAAGGTTTTCTAAAGTCACAAGAATTTTGCACAGCAGTGTGTTAATGATTTTTGCTGTAAGTGTGTATGGCATGTTAAAAATGCTAAAAAAAAAAAGACAGCGACTGTTACATTATTATAGTAAATATATATATTATATTTAAGGGTTGTGGACTTCAAACAGACAGCCTTGACATCAACAAAATGGCAAAAGCAGAAAGCATCTGTCTCTTTTTTCGTCAGCTATGTGTACGTTGCCCTTTACTTTAGGTACTACTGAATTATTTCTTTCATTATGCATTCCTGCCATGACCTCTCTTCCTGTACATCTAATTAGAAAATGCTGATCTGGTGAGTGAAGTGGAAAGAAGCAAAGCCTTCTGTATTTGTCATACCTGATTTATACGATGTGGTAAATCCTTTCCAGCCACCTAAAAATCCAATCAAGATTTCCTCTTGAATTTGCTCTTATCCTTTCTCAAAGGAAAAAGTTTGTCCAAGGGGTTTCTTGTGATATCCTGACCTGGTCAGTGTTTGCTGAGCTGATCCTTGTTTGGACGATGACCTCCTCTGTGTGGGCAGAGGCTCATGCCTTCAATGAATTTACCATGGCAGATAAGCCTGTACAAAAAGCATCCCCTGCCACTGACAAAGCATGTACTCTCAGGTAATATTGAAAATCCTAACGATTGCTGCAGCTGTCAAGCTTAACAGCCATAACCGCAAATTAGATTTTTGGGGTGTTGTATTGTTATCCGTTTGTTGTACGTGGCGGACTTTTGCAAAGGCTCCTGTCTGCAATCACGGCCGGCAGGCATGATGAGTTCACACAAAGCTGGTCTGAGCCATGCCAATCCCCTCTGCCACAGGCTCAATCCAGGCCTGTTCACTTGTGTACTCCAAGTCTTCAGGTAACCCAGAATCCTCTGCTCCCTTGTTGAGCCTGTATACACATTAATCCAGGGCTCTGGTCCTTTTTCCTGAAGCAGATAACCAGTGTTCTCCTCTCCACTAAGGAGAGAAACAAGGCAAGTTGCTTATCCTTCTGGGCACAGCCTCTCTCACGTATCTGCAGCTTGAGTCATGCTGTGCACTCCTCACACCTGGGATGATGCTCTGAAAAATAACCAAAGAGCAATGCATTCAGTTTTTAAACGATCAGGTTTCATTGACTTCACCTTGTAAAATTGCAAAAAAATGTAATTGCATTTAGAGATGTTTGATCATGGCTTCTGCCCAGCCTTATATTGTGACTTTGTATTTAGAAGAACCCTCTAATGCAATACTAAAAATACGCCTGTTGACCTTTTACAGTGAGCCACTCCAACAGACCACATTTCTTTTCTATCCCGCTACAAGAACGTCCGTGGATTAAAAGCCAGCACTGATTCAAACCCCACAGCTCAACAATGGCTACGGGTGGAGCTCCTTCCTTACTTCAGTACGTGTTTTAAAAAATAGAGCAGATCCTGTGATTTAAAAAAAACTAAACTAAAAAAAACGGTTTAGAAAGTCCAGATATTAGAGGTGGAAGAAGAAACGATCCAGTCGGCGCCTGCTGAATTACTCACATTGTTAAAAAGCTTTCATGACAAATGAAGGCTGTTCGAATTTCCTAAGAAGAGGATGTCTGGTGCGTCCATCCCTGTCAATCCCAGCACCTCTCTGTGACCTCTTACCTCCACCCCATCCTCTCTTTACATTCTGTGAACGCTCCTTCTGTTTGTAAAAATAGAATTTCCTTTGCCAAGGAAAATGTTATGGTTCCCTTTTACAACACAATAGCTTTGTGTCCTAAGCATCCATGTGACCTGTTTGCTGCCTCTATGCTGTAAAACATGTAAAGGTAAATTAGGAACAAGAGGCCCAGCCATTTAACAGTTGTAACCCATGACAAGGAGAAGATTAGGGAATTGAGAGGCTTGTAACTCGATTACAACTCCTGAGATGCTGTCTCATAATAACGCCCCCCTTCCTTCTGTTCCATCTAAACACGGGTGCTCGGTCCAGTATTACATTAGTAGTAGATTAGAGTCTGGGGAAGAGAAAAAAAAGCACCAGATGTGACCTCTACTAACTTGTAGACTAAAGGAGTCTGATGAGGGGGAAAAAAAGATTACATTTAGTAATGGAGTTCTTTAGAAAATGGTGGGATGATAGAGGAATATGTGCTGTCTGTCTGGTGGAATGAACTTTATGTGCAGCACTTAGTCAGGCTATTTCAATTTTAAATAGCCTCTTTCACCTAAAAGTTCTTCTTTCCCTAAATGTGTGCCGTCTTGATTTGAATACTGGAAATGTTGGCATTAGGTAAAAGAAAAAAACGTGCCTCTACGTTTCTGCCGAAGGAAGAGCTGTACTCCAAAATAATAGACTTTTGGGGTTTGAGAAAGGGTGATTGTCACAAAAATGATATGGCACAACATTTCCTTTCTTTAGCCAGAAAAACCCTAGCATAATAGAATGTAGCTCAGTGTCCAGTATAGGAGATGATGAGATGTGGGTATTCATTAAGAACATGTGGTAGAATAATCTGTCGGCCTCGGTGTGCTCTGTTATATCATGTGTGTGATTTATCAGAAGTGTGCTTTGAACATAGCACATCATGCTTATTTTACAAGAAAAACAGTCAGGCCTAGACGCTTGATGGTCTCCCCCACCACCCCCACCCAACCCCAATTTTTTTCCATGCTCTTCGGATTTCAGGAGAGTGGCCCCCTCTCCATTGTTCGCTACAAGGCAAGCATGTGGACCGTGTAGCCTCACAAAGGGGGGGGGGGGTCTAAGGTTTTTGGAACTTTTATTCAGACAATTTACGAAATGCCTTAACTTAAAACAGTGCATTATGCAAACCTCCTGTGTTCCCATTTACAAATGCACGCCCAGCCAAATGTATGCAGTTGCGCGCACGCAGTGCTTTGTTTCCCGTGCACACAATCATTCTGAGAGCAATAAACGGTGGGTTCAACGTTTTTAGTGATGGATGTCTTTCTCCATCGTTCTAATAAGCTCCGCTGGCAGGACAAGGGATTTCTCCAGCAGTCAGAGTGGATTCTGCTTCATTTAATCCGAACTGGCAAAGTTAAATTGAGCATCCTAGTAAAATTGCATGTTAGTGTACAGCAAGTTACCTTTCAGTGAAGAGCGTGGGAGGCTCGCACAAAGCTGGACACCGATAGCCATTGTGAGCTGAACACGCATAAATGCACATTAAGCTGCAATAACAGAGCCCAAGACTCTGTGCCCTGTAGGCATACACTGCACAAGAAAGGCTTTGGTAGAAAAAAATTCATATAGGAACAATTTCATGCCTGTCAAAAGTATTGCAGATTATAATGACTTTTAGTTCAGTAAAATACAGAATAATATTACATGGGCTGCATTGGTGGGGGTGAAGCTCAAGAAGTAGTAATGGCTGGCTGCTAAATTATTCATAAGCCCTGAAATTAATTTTGAAACCACGGTAGAGCCTTCCATTGGGAAATCATTGTTGTTTGTATCTGCTGTTGATCTTTCATTCTAATTCATAATTTAGAATTATGATAGATTGCACAGTACAGTCATTGTGGGCTATGTTTTGCTCAGATTCGCTCTCTAAGCTGTGTGCCTGCAACATCAGCTGGCACAGCGATAGCACTTAAGGAAACAGTCAAGGTGGACAAAGATTGTTTGGGGCTGTATCAAAATAAACGGACCCCTTTAAGCTGATTTTAAAGCAAAATGAATAGTTTTCCCTGCTTTTAACAGAGGTGAGATTTTGTCAGTGGGAACGCTTGCACGAAGCATTGATTAACAATTTAGGAGATTGTATGTCAAGACACCTGGCAGCGGCCTACTGTGTGCCGCTGAGACACAACAGAACATTCATGGTCACATCTGAATGCACAGGGACACAGAACACGTTTCAGCCAAATAGAAAATGGGTAGAAATCTCTTCGTTTAACGGATTTGGTATGTGGCCTCCTGGTGTTGTCTTTAGATGGGCTGAACAGATGATACTTTTGCTGGACCATTAAGAGCATATATAGGCCCGGGACAGACGGGGGTCCCTCTTTTGTAATAGCCTGAAAGGAAAGATCTGTAGCAGCGGCAATTGTTTTTCTCCACATGGGGGTGGTAGGCACTGCAAGATAAAAATGTGTGCGAATCTGTGTGTGTGTGTGTCTGTATGCGACAAGCAAACGCACAATATTCATGTTAAGCTCCAAGAGCCTATCTCGGCACAGGCCAGACAACCACCCAAAATAGGGGGGATTTGTTCAGCCTCCCTACTGGCCCTACTACAGCTTGTTCTGAGTCATATGGCTAAGTTTCCCCCCCCTGCAGCATTTAGGCCTTGAAGCCCTGTTTACGCTTTTACTTTCAGTAACCAGTATGAAATGATGTGTCTCTTGCAGTTTAGGATTGATCATAAAAGATGCTGCCGAGTGGATAGATAAATTATGAAAAGAAGTGGATTAGGCCTCCTCAGAGCACGGTGGTGAATCAGAAATATGCCTTGGTGGTAAAGAAAGACACCCCCCTCCCCCTTTCCCCACCCCCAAACCAATTTCACTTTTTTTTAATGCTTTGATTTTTTTCAATCATGGTGACCTGGTTAGTTGTCGAATTCCCTCTCACAACAACTGACTGGGGACTTTTGCCTCGGGCAGCTATCAGTGAAGACAATTGGCTCTGTTCTCACAAGTCTGCCACGTTTTAAAAGGCTATTTATTTTTACTGTCTGTCAAACACACCGAAAAACAATGAGCTACTATTTGCATTGCATGACAAGTCGGGTCAAGTTTGGATCCACTGCCGGTGATGTGCGGAAATTAGGCTCCAGCCTACACACACATACACGTATACACATATGTTGTTCAAAGCCTGGATGAACTTATCGTCTCACGAAGATAAAAAGCTGTGTTAAATTGGATTAACCACTGTCCTTGTCCTGGTGCTGCTGCTAAGAAGGCGTCCACTTTTATTGTATTGCTGGGATGGTGATCAGTTTGCATGCACAGAGACGAACACGGCGTTTCGTTAACGTGACAGACTGATCGAGTGAAGCTATCGCTGACTGTAAAGGCGCTTTTATTTCTTGATGCTTTAATAACACGGCTGTCACGGAGTCGCAGAGAGCTGCAGCTGCAGCGAAATGCCACACGTTTCTTTTAAATACTCGTTAATGTAACATAATGTGCTTTGAGTGAGCTGCTGATTATAAGCGAATTGATGAAACTTAAGTGGATTTAACTTTGTGCATTTGAAGGGCTTCTACTTTTTTTGACTACGCCCGTGCAGCAGGGAAAAGCTCTCACTGCCTATGATTATTATTGTTATTATTTTAGTAGCAGAGGAGGGTGGCGATGGGGCGTCCAAACCTGGGGTTGAGTTTACAGTTGCACAGCAGCCTAAAAATTTCACTCCCTAGTAGGTTGCATCAATAGTAGCGGGTCCGATCCAAGTCGTCTAGACTGTGATTGTGCAGACGCTTTCAGTGGAGTTGTTTTTTTTTCCAGCTGCCTCTCCGTGTCTAAATCCGCGGGATCTGCGCTGCAATTCCAGCAGCACGCCGGGGTGTCTTCTCGCGCTGCGACACTGAGGCAGAAACAGACAGGAGAAGCAGACCGGGTGTTTGCTCTCAGAGACACACGCTGGAAAAAATAGAGGGACGCAGTACCCGATAGCAGCAAGTTGTTGGCACCAAGAGGGGGGGTTGAGACGAAGAGAAGAATGATTTCTGTCTGATTTCTATCTGCCAACCTGGGAAGAGTGTCTACGCTCAGTGTGTGCGTGCGCGCGCGTATGAGTGCCTAATTTGGATATTTTAGAAGAAAAGAAAGTGCACTTGAGATTTTTTTAAATAAAGATCGCCCTGAGACAATCACCTCTAAGAAACGCAGTATCTCTCGCCTGAGCCGAGTGTTAGAAATAAGGAGGGAAAGAGGGCAACTAATTAGATACAAGCAACTCCTGAGGATTCCGCATTACTTTCAATTCCTTCTGCCAGAAAGAAGATCCAAAAAAGATGAAAAGGATGCATTCCCAACAGGACTGTACCATCAAAAAATAAAAACCCAAAACAAAAAAAAAGCAACTCCGCACTTACCTCAACTTAATCAACCAAAAATGGAAAGTAACAGGTATCCTCTTATATTTAGCTTCACAGCGTGAAAAATAATAATCCAATCCACGCTTAAATTCAGATCCCGAAAAATACAAATAAAAAAAAATATAATTAAAAAAAGTCCACACTCCCTCACAAGGCTAGAGCTATTCGGAGTTTATCAGAAGCGCCACTGCTATGTTTACTGGTGACCCCATCACACGCATACACAATCTGCTGGCTGTGCGAGGACATAGGTGCACGGATAGATCTCAATACAAATGTGGAGTTGTGTTTGCCTCTAGCTTTGCTTCAATAGAGCACTGATGTCATATGGAGGCGGGGTCTCTCTCTCTCTCCCTCTCTCTCTCCCTCTCTCTCTCTCTTTTGGAGATGCACGATGCAGTGTTGTTTGGATACACTAGAGGGAGTGGAGGAAAGGGGAAAGCCACTCACATCCTTGTTAGATGTGTGCACTTAAGATGAGCGAGTAGTCACTGGTTGGAAAGCGATGCTGGCTGGCATCAAAAGACAAAGAGGTGGGAAAAAAACTGGAGATGTACAGTATGTGTGTGCATGCTGGTGGAAATGAGATACGCCCTAAGCACTTTGGCGGCAGTGGTTTGCTTAAGGAAGAGATATCGGCAGCTGTTATTATCATTGGGTGTTCGTTTCAGATGTGCCAGGATAGTTGATGATCAGTTTGGGTCGGATGTCAGATGTCATCATTTTTCAGTTTCTTTTTCTTCTTTTCTAAAGTAAAGAAATCCAGCATTTCAAATGCATGACCTGCTTCATGCAACAAGAGTAGGATTATATCTTTAAAAAAAAAGTTGACAGGTAATGAATATTGGATGATGTTGTCGCAGTGAGCCAGAATAATTCATCACAAGAATTTAGGGCTGTGTTGCTAATTCCTAATATGTGGTTGACTCTGTTTGTGTGGCTAAGCACTAATAGAGGATCTGTAAGAGTGTGTCTGTGTGTTTATACATGAATGAGGTGTCGGTTGCTCAGAGAACTGTTTCTTGCCGCTCGTGCCTTCTCTTTAACCCTGTTCGGTTTCATAGTTAAACGAGGCCAAACAGTTGGTTTGCTTCCTTCTGGGTCCCGAGCATCAGTGACTCATCCTGTTAGTCAAAGGACTGTACAGAAGAGTTGACCCAACCAACACTCTGTCCTGCCCTGCGTCATCTCCAGTGTTTCCCCCTCTGGCGAACTGACATGGCAGACACCACAGCCGGGCGCATTGAGCTGCAGTGGAGCAGCTCTGTTCATCTGCTGCTGAATATCAGCTTCCTGTCAGTGGCATTGGGTCAATAATCAGATCTGCGTGATGTATGCAGCTGTCGGTGCAATGTGGAGACTCCTCTCTTGCGTGTCATTCACTCTTGCCAATACCACTTTTTGTTAATTACCTCAAGCCTATTATACTATTCAGCTCTGAGTGCCTGGAGGGTCTGCATCCATTTTCAGTAAACAAACAGGTTTGTTAGAGAGGTGTTATTCGCTTGTTCTAAGGAGACTAAAATATCAAGCATAAAATTTATCATGCATTCTGTTTGTCATAAGAGAGAGCAGTTGCCCTGTAATAATTAATGACAGTTTAAAGAAAAGGCAAAGAGAAAGAAAAGCAGTAAAGTAGCATAGAGGCTCAATAATAGCACGCTCTTACAACAGCTGAAAGGAATTAAACTGACACTGTAGAGACTGAGGCCGGTTGCAGAAAATTACAAAGTATGCATGCCTAGAAAAATGCCGTTAATGGATTTAGATTCCTAGCATACAATCAAGAGCAAAAGTCAATTATTATACCGTTTAAAACGCCATCTCTGCTTTTGTTATTTGGTCTCCCATCGTCTGTTCATGAGCCAATGAGGACCTCTACTCCTAGTAATTGTTACGGCCTCGTTAGGATAGGGAGTGCTACAACCACAATGACTAAGTGTCTGACCACTGCTGACATTTCATGCCCAGTTATTTTGCCAGGATAGAACATGATCCAACTCCAGCCTCAACACATCAGCACACAGTTAAACCATGATTGCCATCTTAACTGGAGTGGCTGATTGAACAGACACTTAAGCCTGGAGCATCTGCCAAAACTACTTAGACCTCCAGTGGTGTTTTTCAGATTTGTTTGCTTTCCAGCTGGAGTGGCTCTCACTTTTGTTTGAAACACAAAGGGATCTCTAGACAAGTATAAACTGTCTGTCTGTATATTGTTCACTTGGAGGCAAATCTGTATGAAATACAATTTCTGTTGTGTAAAGAAGGTCCTACTGAGGCTCTCTTTTTTTTGGCTGCTTTATTAACAAAAGTAGCTATCTTTTATTAGTTCAGGTGTGGTGACGAGGACTGCGAGGTGAGAAAAGGTCAGTCTCGGACATCACGGGCTGATCCGTGTCTTCCTCCTTGATGGGCAGAGCCGCAAAACCCGAGCCTGACCTCAGTGTGGCTTCCTCTCCTAAACTGACTGCAGACACATCTGTCAGCAGCTGTTGATAGACCTTCTCTTAGATGTACAAAGAGTCCCACTGGAGGGTGATGGTGTTGGGTTTCAGTTATCTCAGAACCAGGGGAAAAATCTGTTGCCTTGTTCATCTTTTTGTTCAAGAGGATATGTGCTGTGGTTTCCCAAGGACGTGCTTCAGTCTGTCTGGCTAGTTTCACTCTGTTTAGACAACACACTTTGTTTTGCCTCTTAATTTTTGGGAATGCTAGCTAAAGTGCCTTTTGGGGTCTGATAGCAACTAACAGGTGATAAAGTGCACTTGGTCTTGTTCTTTTATTTGACTGTCCTGAGAACAGTTTTTGTCGCTCACGACAGGCGTTCGACCAGGTAATTGATTTACTTTTGTGCTCATGCTGTGGTCAATGGATTGGGTTTGCAGTTGGCAAGCTTAGGTGTCCTATTTTTCTGACTGTCTTCCAGAACACATGGACCCAGTCTGATTGGTGCTATGTAAGCTCAGTGCTATAGATATCATTATTATGTTGTTGTTTTAACTCCCTCAACTTTCCATTTATTTGTCACTTAAGCTTAGCATTCACAGAAAAGCTTATGTGTACAATAGTCCTCGAAACTGCTCAGGGGCTCGCAGGGGAAAAGGAAGACTGATTTTTATTTATTTGGGTTTTTTCCCTGTGCTCTGACCCGAATTCAGTATTGATAGACTTTGTGTTCTTAAATGATGCCAAATTAAGGGGAACACGTAAAAAGGTGCTGCCAAAACCCCCACTTTGTTTTTCATTTACCGCTTGCTTTATTTGCATATTCATCCTCTACAGGCAATCTGCAGCGATCTTTGCTGTGGGTTTTTTTATCTGCACTTTGTCATTCTGACAGGCAGCCTTTCACAGTATCACAACGGCTTACCTACGATTTGTGGATGAGAGGCGCTATTGGTTCGGTTAGAGTATGTCATTTGTGACAGACATAAAAAAGAGACTTTGTGGGTTAAAATATAATATCATTGAATGGGTTAGAGCAGACATATGTTAGGCTTCATTAGTGCTGGTTTGTATACATGTAATTGTAAAGATTATTAGCATTGCCCAAAACGGTTATGAAGAGGAAGCTTTGACTGATGGAGCTTGTGGGATCTGTATGCATATGCAGATTCCAGTGAGATGAAACGTCGCTTTGCAACAGGCATGTTTTGCTACCGTACAGTAAGATGCTGGTCTTTTCTGATGCAGATCCCACATGTCAAAGGTTAGCCTAACCCCTTAATCTCTTGGTACTGGGATGAAGGTCAGAGGGGTGGAAAAAAGAGCCAACAGCAGCTAGACTAAAGAGACTGACATCCTGCTGCTCATGCAAAGCCAGTGGCCTCGGTCAGTAGTCATCTGGGCCTTGTGTTTGTGAAAGAATGACAAGGCATGCAAATAGCCCCATCGGCTGTTTTTCCTCTCGTCTTTTGTTTTCTTTGGCTGTTTTTGTGGTTGCTGTTGTGTTTTCTGCAGACACAGAGGAACTCGGGGATGAACGAGTTCCACGAAGAAGGTAAAAGGGGGGAGGGCTAGGAGGTGACTTGTCAACCATAGGACCTCCCATAGGTTAATGACCCCAAACACAATGCTCTGTGATCAGATTAGATAGAGCACTCTCCCCCCACCGCACTAATCAGCACAATAAAGGAGATAAAAGGTAGAATTACCATACAGTGTTTTCGCAGCTCAGCGTACATCTCCAGTGCAGCTAATTGAAACCTTTTTCTTTTGCTTTGTAACTGTTTTCCTTTTTCTGCCATAAACGTGTCATTACCCCTACTCGGCATCTTTGTTTGTGGAGGCACAGACAGGGCCTCAAAGACAAACATGCAGTTTCCCAATGCTTTAACAGAGCAATGCAATTTTTCAGTATATGGGTGAATTTAGTACCTTGGACTTTGGATGGCTTATGAAAGGGTCTCTCGGGGTTTAAAGCTATAAGAAGAAGAAGAGGAACTGTGAGTTAATGTTATCTAGAGAAACAAACTGAGTCTTTTCTGTTCTAGATAAGATAAGATAGATTATACAGCACCTCACAGTCTGTAATGGCCCTGTTGATTGGATCACAAACAGGAAGTGTGGCTCTATGGGAACAGCATTTTGGGTAAAGTGTGAGTGGGGGGTGGGAGGGGTGTAAGAATACAGAGGGGAACTCTTGTCACACAGAGCTGCCACCATTGAGATCAAACTCTTCACTTATCTATGCCAAACACTGGCTTAGTTTGCTTAGTGTGTGATCTGGATCACTCTGTTTACTCTCTGGAGTCATATCAAAAATTACCTTTTTTTAAAAAAATAAATCATTTCTATTTGGGTTTTTCCACTGCTGAGCACAATAGTACTCTCAGATGGGATATGATACTTTTAAGTCATCTACTCAAAACACATTTACATTATCTACTTCACTGATTCTGCATGATTGTCTACAATGAAATAATTCAGCACTGATGAGGTTTTCTGTCAAAGCTGGGTAGATTTATGTTGACATTTTCTACAAAGGGTTTTCACTTTACTTCTCTCCACTTTACTGGGGCTGCTTGACTGACATTAAACGCCACTTGAAGGTGTTTTTGGGTAACACCTCCAACCACTCCAACAAAAAGGTCGCGTCTATGCCTCAGCGTCTGACACCAGTGCTACAGCTCTCGTCTCGAGTGGCTTGCATATCAGGTATCTTATTCCTCTACAGCCAGGAGCCACATCAAAGGAAGCTCCATAGAAAGCAGTGATGAGGGGAAGAAAAGGAATGGTTGAGAAGAGGGGACATTTCTGACTTTCCTGAAAGAAATAGACGTCGAGTAGCCACCTACCTATTAGCGCAAGAGTGTAAGGTGCTTGTGGTGGAGTTGTGAATGACACGTTATATTTAAACCGGGAGTAACTGGAGTAGACCCTTTTTATGCTTTTCTGTTGCTGGGGTGTTCCTGAGGTTAACCTTCACCAAAAAGAAGTGTATATTAGCTGTGTATTGTATTAGTGGTGACGGGGATGAAGTGTTGGTGGATTTCTCTGTGGGGGGAATGAGAACCTTGATCTTGCATGGTAATATGCTTCTCGTGTACATGTGCATTAAGTTAAAGTTCAGGGTGAACTTACAGCGAGGTATGCATTTTCTTTCAATATTAAATACAGTCGGTAAGTTAATCTAGTTAATTAAAAATCAGAAAGTTTTAAAGAGAAAAGTATACCAGGAGGGTTTGCCTCCCATTTAATTGGAAAGTGTTGCACAGCACAACATAAAGTACTGACTCACTGATGTAGAAACTATGAATGTATAGATTTCTGTGCTTCTGGGTGTCATTTAGTAAAAACTTGACTGTTTGTGTTCTTTAGACTTAGAAGTGTGCACTAACAGAGACAAAAGTAAACAAAGATTTGCTGTATATGCTGCGGTAAAGGCATTGTGCACAGAAACTGTGCTTTTCCTCTTGTAATATAACCCTCTGCGTTCCAGTCTCACAAACGAACAGTAAAGACAAAGCTGTGACATTTCTCAGGCAGGTAAGAACTCCTTACAGCTGACCCATCAAAGACAACCAGTAAAAGTCAGAGGAAGTCAACCAAGCAAATCGTGGATAGAAGAGATGGGTAGGTGTGTTGGGTAAATAGAAGCGGTGTCATTATACCCAACATCAATCACACAGGCAATAACAGAGACGTGAATTTATACACAGCCATAGGAATAAACACTGGGGGCAGGAGCTGCCAGACTTTGGCAGGCGCTGATGCTGTCTCAGTGTTGGTGTGAGAATGGCTGCGATTTGAAATGGAAATGGTCCCTTTCTCTAGTGGGTGTTATTGGCGAACAGTCTTTCTCTTGATTGAATCGTAGCTGACTGCATTACGTTTCTGCATAACATTGCAAGAGGCTCTCAAAAACACACTCTTTTCTTTGTAAAGGTCACTGTTGAATATTGAAAATGCTAGCGTTTCCTATTTAGGCATCCATTGCTCTCTGGGTGTAATTTGTAGTTTATGATCCTTTTTGCTATGATCATCTAAACTTATGTTTTTTTTTTCATCTCTAGTCTTCCATATTATTTCGTATACTGTAATAATATTTAAAAAAATGCAACCAACAAAGGTATTTGTTATATTCTCTCTGTTGCAGCTTCTGATGTGCAACACAGATTCTGCATTTTTTCTCTCCTCCAGCGCTTCAGCTATGCTCTCATAATGTAGCCCAGTTGAATTATTTTGCATTGAATCTTCTTTACTTTTTATGTTTTTAACTACAACTTTCCTTTCTGCTTCACCAGTGACCCATTTTTTCCCGCCTTTGATCATTAAAATTTCATTACCATGATAAGCGGCATTCCTCTAACTCTTGCTTGTCACCTGAGTATCTGCCTTGGGAAGCCTTGAATATAAGCGGATACAAATCCAACATGAATTGTTTTACGCGCTGTTTCAGTGTCGCACTAATAACTGTAATTCTTTTGCACAGTTCGTAAAAGTTAAGCCAAATTTCTGCCAAAATCCATTAAAGTTCAGTGTGCATCACAGCAGCAGCCGCCCCCGGCTCTCCCAGGAAAGGGCAATCCCAGAGGAGGTTCCATTTAACCCCTTAGGATTAGTGCTCATGCCTACTTTAGCAATGGTAAAAGGGAAAACGTCTCAGCACATTGAGTCAATAGGGACTCAGGCTTGCTCCGCTAGCTTCCCACACAAAAATGGACCAAGGGGAAAAAAAGTGAAGCTTTAGCTCTGACTTGAATAGGGCTAGATGTTTGCCCAGCCTGCTTTACCGTTTGCCCTTCCCGGCCTTCACAGTACATTACCAGACCAAAAATACGAGGCTGTAATCTCAACAATATATTCAAAGCAAGTATGTGGAGCTTGCCTTGAATATTTTGTCTGCATCAGTTAGTCCACTTAAAGTGGAAGGGAGATTATCACTTTTTTTTTTCACACCAGCAAAGCACGGATTGTAGAAAGGGATATGTTTTATTTGATTTAGCCTCAACATCCTGCCACCCTTGTCGTATTTCTTCATGGGTTTCTTTTCATCTCTGTCACTCTCTAAATCACGATTCACACTCTTTTTACATGTCTATATTTTATCAGACAGCATAGTTGTTCCTCTGTTAAGTATCTCTGTCTTGTCTTGCTTGGAGAGGCTGTGGGAGAGGAGAGGCATAGAGACAGTCCGGTGTTGTGTCAGAGGACGTGGCCCCTCTCACAAGGGTCCCTGGTAAAGTCTGTGTGTTGACTTTAGCTGTCCACTGACATTCCCTCGCGTTTGTCAGGCTTTCATCAGGGCGCTGTTCAAACAAACGCTGGCAACTGAAAACACATTCTCTCAGTAACTCGCAGAGAAGCGCACACACACACACACACACACACACACACACACACACACACACACACACACACACATGTATGGACAGACTTCAATTTGACTTCATAGCAACAGGTGACACCCCATATAGAGCCATAACTCTAGCAGCCATATTTAGTGTTTTTAGAACAGTTATCATAAAAAATATACCAGACATTTATATTTGAGTGTATTTACAGCTGTGCATAATGTGGAGATATCCGGCAATGACTAAAAAAATGTAGTTTGATGTTTCTTCTAATTTATTTGATTCTGTAGAGTAAAATGCAAGAAAACAAGTAAAGTCTTTATTTCCTTTCAAAAAGGAAACAAAAAGACACCTGTGCTTTTACATTTGGTCTCACTCTGCCTTGGACATTTTTTTCTGTCGGAGCTGACGGGTTGGAGCCGGCCAGCGGGAATGCATCTGCCAGTCAAGCAGGAGGAGCGTCTCCTCCCGGTTTAGATTGCCTGTCTGTGTGGACAGCTTTCCAGCCTGACAAATTTCGCGCCTGCATCAGGCGCGACTGA
The DNA here is from genome assembly GCF_041146795.1 of Maylandia zebra. Classification (NCBI taxonomy): domain Eukaryota; kingdom Metazoa; phylum Chordata; class Actinopteri; order Cichliformes; family Cichlidae; genus Maylandia; species Maylandia zebra. The sequence goes on along the minus strand of NC_135179.1, from coordinate 23,515,639 downwards.
GGTGCTGTATGAGGAACAGAGGAATGTAGGGTGTTGGGTCGTTAGCAGTGGGGGTGTTGGGTTGGGAGTGACATCACAACTGCAGAAAGGGACAGTGGTAACATCCCAGTGCGGCTGCAACAGGGATAAGCGAGAGTTTTGGAAACCAGGTGCACCCCACACCTGCATGTGTTCCTTCCACCTTGCTTAATTAGAGTTCGGTGTCCTCCTAATGAATATTCTCGCTCTTGTCTGTTCTCCAGTTGCGTGTATGTAGTTGTGTGTGGGAGCCAATGGGATCAATTGGGAATTATCTTGCCCTCCCAGGAGGATGCCTCCTTTTTCTCCTGTCTGTTTATCCACAAGAGCATACTCATGTCAGTGTTAGCTGTAAAGACTCATTTCTGATCGGCCTGATCGATTGTTATGATTTCTTGTGTGTGAGTATTAGCGCATTTTTTCTTTTACGTTTATCTAAGAACACTGGTGCTGCCTGAAAGAAATATTGAGAATATTAGTAATTAGAGTCTGGACTAAGTGAGTTACAGTTGCATCAGGTGGCTTTTACTCTTGTTTGGCAAGCAGGAGGTTCTTATTCTCATGCAGTGTGGAGAGACCCAGTTCTTTTCTGTCACCAGATCTTTGAGTGGGATGGCAGGGAGCAGTCACATCATTCATGTCATCTGAAGCTGAGTGTGTCAGAAGTAATAGAGGAGTACTCAGTCCCCGTCTTACTGTAGCGTAACAGGTTTCTGTATGTTACACAGTCATCTGCTGGGTTACAATTGGGGCAAAGACTGCTGAACCCCTGCCTGGTTCTTCTGAAGGCAGTGACACAGAATCCTCCATAGAGACTTGCTGTGTGATTTTTCTCAAAGTCTGACAGGCGTCTGAAGCTTCTCACGTATCCAGCCGTCAGTTTACCTGAGCCATTCTTCATGTCTGTTTTTGTCAGTGGGAGACTTGTGTATGACTGTGGGGATACAAGTGTCAAGCATCGGTTTACACCACATAAGGTCTGCTCGGTGCGCCGCTCACGATGGCAGTAAACTGCAACAAAAGGAAAGTTTTCTCACTGTTACTCCTCAGCGCAAATTCAGTCACAGCAACAGAAGGTTTTCTAAGTCAAAGAAGTTCTGTTGTTAGTTTCATGCAACAAGTTTGCCCCTGCACCCTCTGCGTGTGATTGCTGCTGCTTCCACCCACATCACATGGCCAGCTGACCTTGCGCCCCCCGCACCCCCCCCCATGTTTAACAAACTGTCTTCCTTTGTTTACGAAGCCATGTTTCCATGGCAATAGAGCTGAATCAACCCAAACGGCATGGGTTTGCAGCCTCAGTAGGCCAAGCTAGCCTAGCAAAAGTCCACAACAGTTTCACAATAACCCTGGAACACAGTATTAGTGTTCTTAGGATGAGACACAATGAAGAAACACAGTCTGATCTCTTATATTTTTGATTCCTGTCTGGACACCAGTATGATGATCAAAGTGAGTCATGTTTCTACAATTTAATCTAGTAAGCAACAGCTTAGAAATACATCTCCCTCTTTATTAGCGTGTGTTTCTTTGATTATTTAAATGGTCACACACTGATGCTAGAGCGCCACTGGCTCATCTATTTACAGAAGGCTATTTTTGTCATACTGGAAGACAAAGTGGTCCTAGTTTTTCCTGAGCTCCTACTACCTAATGAGCTGAGACCTAAGACCTGTCACGAGAGCTCTGTCGCTTTCAAGTATTCAATAGCTTGAAGCGGACAGTGGCCATGCACTCGTTACTGTGCATGCCTGCTAGGGAAGTCTGCAGAAGCAGATGTGTTAACGCACACAGAGTCAAAAAGCAAAATGTGCAGTCACCGCTGCCCTGATCCCTACACAGGCACAGAAAATACTCTATGAGCTTAAATCCCTTTTAAATCTGCAGGTGGTTGTAGTGTACAAAGCTACATTAGGTTTCATGCACAAACCTTTCCACTTTAACACTGCTCATGTATGAATTACAGCATGTACAAAGAGACATAACAGAGAAAAATCTTAAAGAGGGGAAAAGTACTGCCATACTATAAAAGTTGGCAGTTTGTTTTCTTTTTCCCTCTCTTTAACCAACTCACTAACGACAGATAGGATTTTATGTAAGGCTCTACATGTGGTGGCCATGAATATAAATTAGGTAATTAATGAATAAAGCCAAGGGCACATTTTTATATTATATAAATATTAAGAAAATGATATGATATGTATCGTGTTACTAAAAGGAAGCTGGCTCAGCTTATTTATCTTCAGAAAAATAAATAAAAGTAGACCCAGATACGTGAAATCACTGAACAATTGAACACTGGTCTACTGCTTTTTGCGTATATGTCCACACATGTTGCATGTTGTGTCTAAGATATACAATTCACCTGAATTTCTCTTAAACCGTACACCTTTGATTGCACTGCTTGTCATGGAAATTGCAGAAGAGAGTTTTTCTTATTAGCCCGTCAGTGTTGTTGCGCTCCCGCAGGTGTGCGTTTCGCTTTGCTGTGTCCACGGTGAGATTGGCTGTGTGGCTGCAATTACTTATTTAGCTTAAGTGTGGGGAAAACAAACAAAGCAGGAAAAGCTGGAATGATCAGACAGTGGCTTTTTCCCAGCCTCGTCTAATTCTAATCTGCACAGGTAATTCTTCTCAAACCCACCGAGTCCATACGAGCGATTGGATTTCAATGCATCTCTGATGAGATGTGGGGTTGGGGGAGGGGGTGGGGCTCTACCTTTGTACTCAGCTGGATTGGCGAGCAGATGCTCGGTCAAAGTGACAGGTGATAAGTGCTTTGGCAAGGTGTAAGTGAAATCTTTATGCATGTCTTGCTTGTATGTAGCTGTGCTGTCACTGTCCATCCTTCGTATGGTCGCTCTTATTTGCTGTGCCTCTCAGAGCATTTTCTTAGCTATAGAGCCACAGCTCTAACAGTCTGCTAAGCACCTGTGACCTTTTAGATGGAGTGTTCTGTTTATTTCAGTGACTAGCGCACAACCGTCTGCTTCGCAAGGTGGTGTGCAAAAAAGAAATGAGAAACTCCAACAAGTTCTGGTGTTTCATTAGCCTAGACCTTACTGGCCTCGTATGGTAATTTGTTGTTGAAATGGATTTTAATTTGTGCTTGCAGAGATAATTTCACTCAAAGCCTGCTGGATGCAGTTGTTGTAAGATGAAATGTGAAAAGTAAAGCACACTTGGACTCATAGATAAGTGGTGTCAAAGATAAATACTAGCAAAAATTTCACAATGAGGTCTCACCAACTGGAATGGCTGTCAGCATGCTGAGATTCCAACCCATGAGTGCTTTACTACATTACTGCAAGAGTGCTCAGAATTAATGGGTCGGATCGCACCCGGCTTTGAAATTAGCCTTCACTTTGAGTCAGACACTTGTAGTGGTTTGTGAGTGAGTGACAGATATGGTGAAAGCAATACCAGCAATTAATACCATTCATCTAATAATGTAGTAATCCAAAAGCTTTGTGTTTTAACTTTTTAATGCACTTAATAAGTCACTTACCAACAGGCTTAAGTTATGGGCGCAACTGCCTCTGTTTATTAGAAGAGGTAAGTATTATTGAACTAATAGATTAACAGTTATGAACTATAGAAATGTCTGTTTTTTACAAGGTGTCCACTGTAAAATAAGATAAATAAAACCGGAAAATTTCTGTGAATTCATAAGAATTTTCTGCTTTAAGGTTACAGCACAGTTGGGGCAATGAGCTACCAGAACTTTTTCTGTAATTTTACATATTTATTTCTTGGAATTTAAACCCAAATAGTCATGCTGAGAGATTTCTTTCATTTATCACAGCAGCATTTCTTTATCATGTGGAAAAACAGAGATGTACTGTCACGGTCCTGGGTCAGTGACCCAGTGTTTTGAGTTTCTTGTGTCTGAGTTTTTGTATTATGATCTTAGTTCTCTTTGTGGCCCCAGTTTATTCTTTAGTCTAGTGTCTTAGTTTGGCTTTCTTGTATTCTCTTTAGTTTTCTGAGTATTTAGTTAGCCGCCCTCTGTGTCTCCCTGTTATTGTTCTGTGTTTCTTAGTCGCTCTGTCTCCCCTAGTCAAGTCTGCGTCTATGTTACATTTCCTGTTTTACTTTGAAGGTCTGTGTCCTACGTGAATGTATTGAGTTTCGCTTCCCTTGGGTCTCGTTATGTCCGATTTCTCCCAGCTGTGCTCTCCTCCTGTGCCTCGTTCCCCTCGTTATTTCACAGTGTATTTAAGCCCTGTGTTTCTCTGTGTCAGTGTCGTGATTTCACTCATGCTGTGTGTGATTCTCCCTGTGTTTCCTGGTGAGCTTTATATTTAGTTTTTCCCAGTGTAGTTTTCTATAACTTGTGATCTGTTTTTCCAGCAATAAAGCTGTGCTTTTTGAGTTTATCCCCCGTGTCCCCGTGAGTTTGCGTTTGGGTCCAATTCCTGCCTGCCACACAGCCGAATCATGACATGTACTGTTGAAATTGCACTTCTTTTTCTTACTTTGAGATCTCAAGGATTGAATGTGCAGTTAAACTACGTAAGAATGACAGAAAGGGGATTTTCGCTGATTTGACCCACTTAAGATCAAAGTGACTGTATGTGGCCCGTGATGTAAACTGAGTTTGACATCCCCGCTTCTACAGTGTGTTTCTGTTTGAGCGTTATGTGTGCAATAGGCTCTTATGGGACAGTGCGTGACAGTGAGCGCTTTCTCTGGAAAGTAAAACAAACAACCAAAAAGTTTCCTCATCATCTTTGACAGTTACTTAGTATCTGGATTTTCTCTGGTTGTGGGAATAGTGAAGGATTTTTAAATAACAACACTTTCAGAGGGTCCATTTTAGGTCAGCTTTGCTGCTATCACTCTGGGTTTGTCCCCTTTTTGAGGCATCTCCAGGCCCGATCATCCTTTCTCCCATAGCGCGCTATGAAACACAATCGTTTTGGAGAATGCCCTAAATAGAAATAACAATGTACATGACTGCATTGTCTCTCACCCCGTCATTTTTTTATTTGTCTAACTCTGAATTGCATTTTTGTCAGTCTGAATCCAGAAGACGTTCTTGTCCCTCTCTGAGCCAGTGAGCATTACTCATCGCCACATCCTGCAGAACACACAGAGACCCTGCTCTTAGCGACAGTGCAGGCGAGATCTTAAAGTTTAGAAGTGTGGTTACACTTCACTGGAGTCAATGCTGACAGTGCTCGTTGCCACATGTGCAATGAGTCTTTTTGCACATATGGCAGAAATCGCGTGTGCACCGCAGCTCTCTCCATCACTGTTGTGGATGTGACTGAATGAATGAGGAACGATGACACAAAGCCGTCACTTCAGCCAGCAGTGCTATGCATCCCATTGAAAAGAGAGGATTTGTCATGGCACCAGCAGGCTATGCAGTACATGCGGAGCAGCTTAAGGTGATTTGGCCCATATTTTTCCCATTGTTTATAGTAATGTGAATCCCCATTTAATTAGTCCAGGGAAGAATCTCTGGGAGCGCTCTCGACATATTGCACCCCCTCCCGTTGTCTCGAGGTCAGAGGGTAACTCTGAGATTTACTTAAAGTTCTGCGGCAGAGCATTTCATTTAGAGCAGCAGTCAAAGCTTCACAAAGTGTTCTCAGACACCTTCATTCACCGTGTGCATTTATCATCTGTCTAAATCAAGAGCAGGTTCTGCTTTTAGCCGAGAACAGCGCGCCAATCACAGCATGCCAAAATCACTACAAAATGGGCAACTCGAGATGCAATCTTTACATATGAAATTGAAGGCAATCAGTAAATTGCTGCCTTAAGTGCAATAGCAATGCATCGGTAATGGGTGGCGAACATAACCAAAGAGCTTCAGATCAGGGAGGCTAAGCCTATTGTCTCTAAGAACAAAGCAGTGTTGGAGCAGGCATGGGTGACTATTCTAACTCCTTTTGCTTCGGGCCACAAAGTTGAATTTTCCCTGATGCAAAGGTCTAATCCCCCTTTTCTCAGTCTAGCTCTCGCTCAGTCAGCCATTAGGTCTTCTCTCACGCTTGCATCATTAGTTGAGGGTCAGTTGTATCCTGTCTTTAGCCCCCCTGTGAAGTCCCTGTTGCTCTTTTTAAGAATTGTCACAATTTCCAAAAGCATTAACTCTTTGGCTGTTGAACTGTAAAACTCTAATACCCGCATCTTAAGGAGTTTTTAATCCTCTTGAGCAAAGACCCTTAAAACATAGTGATAAAACAGCTCATGCATGAATCTACACAACTGCCAAATCTATTACTGTAGCAGCACTGTCGTTGAGAAATAATTTCAACTTTTATATTTGCAGCAAATACATTTCTTCTTATTTACTGACTCTTTTCTTCACGTTATGTTACAAAAAGGTCAAAACTATTAAGAAGCAACATAACAGTTAAATAGCCATAAAAACACAAGAAGGAACTGTCATTTTCTGTTGTGGCAAAACAAAAGGTTTTTTTTACAAGTCTTCATTCACACAGTTATTTGTGGGTTTTTTTGCGGTTTATTTGCTTTTATTACAACAAAATTAGAACTGATGAAAAATTTCTGATTTTGTGTTTTGCACAGAATAAACATAATGTCTTGCTCTTGGCCGTTTCTGTGGTTATAATGTTCTTTGCAGCAGAAATACAGGAGCTCTCAAAGGACATTCATGCTAAATAGAAATTGGATTTAACAGCAACACATAGACCTTCTTTCAGGACGATTAGAGCTGCAGCCAGGCATGGTGTCCTTCTACATTTGCCTGTTTAGTGCTGGATTAAGCCAGTCGGAACCTGCGCGTTCACGTTCCCTTCCTCTAACTAAGTGTTTTTGAAATATCTCCTCTTCCTCTCGGGAGTTTGCAAAGCAATACTCCTAAAAGTTCAGGTGAGGGGATTCATCACATTTCCTAAACAAAAGTAGCCACTCATCTGCTAATGGCTGCTATTATCTCTCTGGCTCTTCGAGATTTGTTTTTCTTTTCTTTTGCATTATTTACTGAGTGTTTTTCTTTTAAAATCCTTGTCACATTTGCAGCAGTTCAACAGTTTTCGAGATTTCACTCCCTCCTGTAGTTCTCATGAGGGCGAAGACTCACCATGCACTCGTAAAATTTCCAAATCTGATAAGAACTTAAACAGCAAGTGTGATGCTTTCTGCAGTGAGCTGAGCTGTAAATAGCCTGCCTCGTATTGGAGGTGGAACAAATGTCCTATTGTACTAATTTGCAATCTGGCCTAAAGCATTATTTATGTAATGCAATCATTTGGGAAACAAGAACATGGAGCTTGGGGGGGGGGGCATGACTGCAGAACTATTAGCCACACAAATAATTATATAGTAAATGTTATGTAGTCATGAGCTGATAATTATGAAATAAAATTGGCATATTTTGCAGTGCGCTTGAGATGTGGTAAGTGGATTCTCAGTAGAGAGGAAATTGGCCATTATAAAGCCTAATTAAGAAAAATGAAGGCTTTCTTTAATCATGAGAGGAATCAAAGTGATATCCGAGGTATTATCATAGCATAAGCAGGCTGAGCTGTTCTTGTTGTCCCTATAATTCCTGCCTGTCTACGCAGCACTGTCCATGTTGTCTTATCTTAAACTCTGTGCTCCCCTTCCAAACCAACCTTGATTAAAAATATATGTATTTTAAAAAAGGAGCCCTATGTAACCAGACAAGGGAAACAAAGAGAGAAAAAATAACTCTAATGTCAACCCACTTTGTCAAAATTCTGTCATGATTGTAGGAGGCAATTAATCTCACAGGAAATAATTGAGCTTGTCCTGCCAAAAATACTCCTGCACAACTTCTTGAAAGATGACACAGAGCAGGGGTAAACACGGACACTAGTGGCTTGTATAGTCATTAATTAGGCACGGCATTGTTATTTCTCAAAAGTAGAGGCCAGCTCTCTATTATTATTTAAATTTAAACCAACTGAGTGACCTGGTGTTTTGATTTTGGTGTTCAGCAGTGACCATCTCATAAATATAAGAACAGTAAGCAAAAGAATCCCTATGTTAAGGGACCCTGTTTCTTTTTGCTTGGACGTAATGATGACATGACTAACTTTTCGTTTCCAAAAGCTAGAGTGCTGTAGGCGGCAGAGGGTCCTAACTTTGCACTAAAACCATCTTTTTAGGAGCTCTCTAACTGTAATTGTGACCTTATGCTGAGACCTTATGCAAGAACTGCTAGCACAAACTGTTTGTTTGTTGGGAAATGAATGCAACTGTTAGCCTATGCCCTGCTGTATACAAGAGAGTCATTATTAGGGGCTGGAAAACGCTTTTGCAGAAATGTGATCTTAATATGTTGCACATATAGCTTTGATTCTTGATTTTCTGCCAGATGTGTTGGGGTCACATTCTAAACATTTAAGCTTTAAACTTGGCTAGTGAGAGTATGTCCTTGGTTCAGTTGTTCTATAATTACCTTTGCTACTGAGTTGGTTTCAGCTAGATTTGATAGAAAGCTATTTTCTTCTTCTCTGCAATTACAGAAATGCATAATATGTGTACATTTTCATTATTATCAAATTCACAAGACCCTAAAAAATAAATTTCAGTTGCAGCATGTTTAGAAAGTTGTTGCCATAATTCTGATCCTAGAGATGCTAAGTAGTATTTTTACAATGACTCTTTTCTAGCAGACTAAATTTGATTTTTTTATTGCATAAGTGACATGGTGCTAGTGTTGGATTTGACCCCTGCCGCCTTGACACTTCGTGGCACAGATTCAAGCTGGAGACGTTCCTATGAGATTTTATTCCATAGTGCAGTGGTTTACACATTCACCTCACAGGCAAAGGATCCCCAGGTTGATCCCAGGAGGAGACACAAATCCCTTTGGGTTTGCATCAGGAAGGGTACGGCATATAAATCTGCCACATCAAACATGTGGAGCTACCCGCTATGGTAACCTGTTGTGAACAAGGGAGAAGCCGATAGTAGCTTGACATGACAACAGCACACAGCTTCTGCAGATCTGTTGGATACACATTTATGATGGGACTCCAAAGGTGAATCTCCAAAGTCTAGTTTGAAATCTGATGACTGTGGAGGCCGTTTGAGTACAGTGAACTCACTGTGATGTTCAAGACACCAGTTTGAGATGATTTGAGCTTTGTGACATGGTTTATTATCCTGCTGAAAGCAGCCATCAAAAGATGGACACACTGTAGTCATAAAGAGATGGACGTGGTGAGCAACAATACCCAACTAGGGACAGATTTAGATTTGACATAATCGGTGTTCTCATTGTGACAGGAGTGACGAACATGCTCTGGCATACTTCCCAGTGAAAGTCCATGAACTATTGAATGATCTTTTTTTTTTCTACTGGACCTCTTGTTTGTTTCTTGGCAGCTGATATCAAGACTCATCAGACCAGACGGCATGTTTCCAATCTTCTATTGTCCGATGTTGATGAGCCTGTGTAAACTGTGGCTCCAGTTTCCTGTTCTTAGCTGACAGGAGTGACACGTGTGGTTCTCTGCTGCTGTAGCCCATCTGCTTAAAGGGTCACTTGTTGTGCATTCAGAGATGCTCTTCTACATACCTTGGTTGAAACGAGTGGTTATTTGGGTTACTGTTTCCTTCTTATCAGCTTAAAGCAGTCTGGCCATTCCCCTTTGACCTCTGGCAGCCATAATGCTTTCCTTTTTTTTGGACGAATCCTTGTAAACTCTTGAGATGTCTACATGGGAAAATCCCATTAGATTAGCAGTTCGTCAGACCACTCCTTCTGTGTAAGCAACTGTGTCACATTTAAAGTCACAGCTTGAACTTCAGCAGGTCATCTTGATGTCTCAGTTGAGTTTTGTATTGAGTTGCTGCCACTTTAATGTTTTATTAGTTAGACGTGAGGTTAAGTAACCTGTTAAACTGTGTGTAGCTACTGCGTTTTCTTTTGATTAAGTGTTTGTATGTAGAAGTCATGGATATGGGCATCTGTAAATTACAGGCTTGAGTATACAATAAAGTTGATTACCAATACTTCTTCCTTAAGCTGGGATACCAGAAAGCTGCTGAGAATGCATACTGACCAGCTGCTCTGTGCTATTGTTTTCTGATGAGTCAGAGCATCTGTACAGAGTGATAAATCAGGTACACACATTTGATTATTGGCTTTATTCACTTTTTTTTAAAAAATACAGACACCTAAGAGGGGAGCTATGTTGCTATGTTGCTATGTTGCTGGCTGCATGCATACTTGAATGACTATTTTGAGTGTTTTCATAATGCACTTACATCTTTGCTAATGAAACGTGTGTAAACAAAACACACTTAGTCAATGTGTAGTTAGTGAGCTGATGAAGGACGGATTTCTTTTAAATTTGCTTGAAATAGATTCATTTCATTTAGAGAGCTGTTCCATCTATTCAGTTTGGAGATGATATGAAAACACTTAAGCCCAGAACCACTTGTAAAAGTGCAACTAATCCCTTGGAAGAGTGCAGGTTAGGGCACTCTGGGACAATACAACTGTTTTGGTTGCTTCTTTTTGGTGCCACATGTAAAAATTAGGCTTTACACTATTATGGCTTTAAGACACACATATAGGCACAAGTGTAGAGGTTAGCAATCGGGAGTCTTTCGGCGAATGCAGACAGCACACTGCAAATTTCTAAAGCAGTAATACTTCTCGTTTCCCTTTTCTTGGCTTGAATACTCATTATGTGTTCTCAGTTGAGTTGAAACATGTGTTGGGACGCCAGGCATGAACTGTTGTTTCCACACTCCTTCAAAGTGTAGCTTGTGGGAGTGGTTGTGGAAAGCCGTTTTGGGGGAGGAAGGTGGGGAATTGGGAGTGTCTTGCAAGTGCAGATTGTAGGCAGTTTCTGTTCCCAAATAGAGAAATTTTGAAAAGTCAATAGCCTTTGCTGCTGGCAGACTTTTAATTTGGCGGTGATATTATCAGATACACAGTGTGCTAGGTTTTTTCTTTTCTTTTTAAAAAAAAAAAAAGTCTTTACCCTTTGAAAGCGTACTAGGAGTAACCCTTGAAGCTCTTTTCTGAGGGATTTCTGTGATATTTCAGGCCTGCTTATTGCACAAAATGATTGGGTTTTCATTAGAAGTTAGTGGGAAAACATTGAAACTGTTATTATGGTCGTCAAACCACGTCTTCATTGATATAGACGGAGGTGTTAGAATTCCTCATTAAGGGTAATGGGGAGGTAGTCAGTGTTTTTATGGAGGAAAGAGTTAAAATCATCTACACACAGTGCACATATGAAGCTTTAGATTGCAGCATAAGTGAAGATGTGAGGCAGCATTGCTAGATACTTGATTTGGAAAGGACCAGACTCAGATTTGACATAATCAGTGTTCTCGTTTTGACAGGAGTGATGAACATGCTCTGGCATACTTCCCATTGAAAGCCGCTGAACTATGGAATTATCTGATCAAATTTGCTGAAGTGAACATCCTGCCGCTGTCTTCCTAAACAAATAACTTTCATTTCATTTTTTTTTTCTGGACCTCCTGTTCCTCTTTCTTGGCAGCCCATTTCCTGGCTGCATGCACTGTTGTTTCCTGTTCCCCGAATCAGTGGAGTGTGGACTGACAATAGAGCGATCTGAGGGGATCTACAGGCTAGTTCGGAGAAATCAAACAAGGCGAATCAAATCATAGCCGAGTGCATCTTAATAACTTTGAGAATCAGACGCTCACGCACACTTAATTTGCGCTTTCTGCTTGGTCATTTCTGCACATATCAATTTGTGTAAAATTGCATACCGAGGTGACTTCGGGGTTTTTACAAACCCAGAGTTGTTTACCCGTGGAAATCAATTAATTATATACACCGCACTGTATGCTATTACTGAACAAAGCTCTGAAAAACACTGTAATCATCTAATTCAGTCAGCCTTCACTGTGATTTGAACAATGAAATGTTTCAAGCTAGACGTGTTTATTATTGCTCTTGAGCAGTACTTTGTTTTAATGTGCCAAGAACAGTGGCAGCTTCTTTTCTTTTTTTCTTTTTCACTTATTGATGTTTCCTGAGCCTTTCGCACCTCCCGCGGCTTTAGAGCTGAATGTCTTCAATTTCAGTATTCTTCTTAATATATCACATACATTTCAAGGGGGGAAACTTTTAACAGTGAGATCAATAAGATGTAACCTGTTAAATAGCCCAGTTGACCTTAAACCCTTTGGTAAACATTCGAAGGAGAGCGCCCCTAACTGCCTAAATAAAACAAGTGTCAGTAGCCTGTGTTAGTCGGGGACAGAGTGTTGCTACAATGCTCCAGATGGGCAGGGCTGTATGTGCAGTTAGCGGGCTCAGAGGCATGAGGCCTGCGTGGAGCCTAAACAGATGCTGCTCTTTAAATGAGACTTCTGACATTAACAGCGGTTAGTGCGCTCCTGTGAGGCCTCCCTTTACAGCTGTTCTGAGGCCATTTCGTCTTTTAATTGGGATGGGAGAGATCATAGATTACATTAGTCGAACAGAAGACTCTGTGGGCCAATGGGCTCCCACAGTGGGACCCCTCCCTTTTTTTTAACATCCTCTGGGCTGCTAGCTTCAACTTAGCCTCCTGCTTAATCACCCTCCCATATGGAGCACCGGCCCTCGCGGACCAACCTAACTATTATCGTGCGAGAGACAACTGTATGAGCAGGTTTTGCTGGGAGAGCCTATTATTTATGGCTCTTAGTTTTAAGTTTCTGTGTGTGTGTGCATGCTGGCAAGAGGAGAACATGTGTTTGTTTCAAAAAAACGTATTGGAATCAAATCTTTACCTCGCTCCATATTTGGGTTGCAAAATGTTAGCCCGAAAGAGAAAATACATAAATACATATCATTTTTCTCAAAGCTAGTATGCCGCCAGTCTAGACTGGTTGGCTGTAACCAATACCTGCTGTCTGGGAAGCAGTGACATATTATATATTTGCAGGAGACAATCCCTGTATTTATGTATGAGTTAAATATGCCCAGGAGACACCGCTGGAGATTACATATCTGCAACTGGAGTGCTAGAAAAGATTGACATACGACTGTTAACTCAATTCAAACTTGATTACCCCAAATTGAAAAATGAATGCTGCCTCTCTTTGAGGAAGAAGGGGGAGGAAAAGCAAAGAGAGGTATTGACAGAGAGGGTATCAGTGCTCCCCGAGCAGGCCACAGAGCTCAAAGATGATTCTTTTTATACATCAAAGCCTTCTGGGAAAGAGGTCAGCGTTTGTAACGATAATATAAAGTCTATGCACCGAGGTTGTAGATTGAATGTTTGCACACCCTGTTAGATGGATGAAAAAAAAAATAATGTCCAATAAATCTAGTGTGTCTTTCATGGTCCTGTTTCACATGTCACAAGAGAGAAGTATACGCACATGCTTTCCCTCCTAACGGACACGCTAACATGACAGGGAATGCCGGCCAGAGGGCAATGAATTTGGGCCGATCCATTTCATTTAAGCAGACGGTGCGTGGAGAGGTTAATCCTGCACTACTAGCATAGCTCTTGAATTTCCACCTCTCATGTCTGTGGGCTGTTTTTACTTAAGTTACTACTCTCTCACAGAGCTTTGCGCGGCGAGGCTGAGGCAGCTAACCACAAAAACGTATTTACTACAGTACTAATGGGTTTCTATATATCAGCTTATCTCACAGTGTCTCTTCCATTTCTATGTGCAGCTTTAGCGTTGTTTTAGCAGCATCCACAGGATCCTGCCTCATCCTGCACCAGATCTCATTAAAGATGGAAGCGAAGATTAAACCACATCCTCTTTAGCACTCTGTGGCACTGGTCAGGAGGCATCCTCTTCTCTTGTGTTACTCATAAATAAGATTGAACAGGCAGGTCCTGCAGTGGCAAAAATAATGCTTATTTGCCACACCGGTGATGGGTTTATTTAATCAGACAAGCTGACAGATGCTCTGGACACTATTATCAGGACTTGGATGTAGCAGGGCCTGAAGTGTGCAGTGGGTATTTGCAGAAAGACTAGTATAAACCATAGTGTGATAAAAGCTTGTGGTGGGAGTCATGAAGAATGCATTTAAGAGCTTTTCTGGATGCATCATCATGCATCACCATTCTAAATCATTCTGGTCTGTACTGAATTATTTTCTCTTTTTGCGGCTGTCTGCCACCTCATATTTTTATGGATTATTTATATAAGATATCCTTGTTGGTGGAGTGCCCACTCCGGGTCGGGGATGAGTTCCTGCCCCAAGTGGAGGAGTTCAAGTATCTCGGGGTCTTGTTCGCGAGTGATGGGAGAAGGGAGCTGGAGATCGACAGACGGATTGGGGCTGCGGCTGCAGTAATGCGGACGCTGCACCGGTCAGTCGTGGTGAAGAGGGAGCTGAGTGTAAAAGCGAAGCTCTCAATTTACCGGTCGATCTACGTCCCTACCCTCACCTATGGCCACGAGCTGTGGGTAGTGACCGAAAGAACGAGATCGCGGATACAAGCGGCGGAAATGAGCTTCCTCCGAAGGGTGGCTGGCCTCTCCCTTAGAGATAGGGTGAGAAGTTCGGCCATCCGGGAGGGGCTTAGAGTAGAGCAGCTGCTGCTCCACATCGAAAGGAGCCAGCTGAGGTGGTTCGGGCATCTGGCAAGGATGCCCCCTGGGCGCCTCCTGGGCGAGGTGTTCCAGGCATGTCCCACCGGGAGGAGGCCCCGGGGCAGACCCAGGACACGCTGGAGAGATTATATCTCTCGGCTGGCCTGGGAACGCCTTGGTATTCCCCCGGACAAGCTGGAGGAGGTGGCTGGGGAGAGGGAGGTCTGGACCTCTTTGCTTAGGCTGCTACCCCCGCGACCCGACCTCGGATAAGCGGATGAAGATGGATGGATGGATGGATATCCTTGTTGATTAGTACAGTACGTGACTTGGCTTTGTGACACTGACTTGATTAGGGCTGTTAGATGGTGCTTCTCCAAATGTGACTGAAGCTGTGTTTCCTTTGTGCTTTGTATAGCGGAAAGAGAGATAAGCCAATTAAACGCTTTGGAGGTTTGAAACTGTAGCCCGGCTTCATAAATGATGAACGTGGCAAGAGCCAGCAGTAGCCCTTTACTGGTGGCTCCTCAGTAATTAGAACTTCCATTAATGATCACAAATTCCCTGTTCTTTGAAGTAGCTCCTTAATCCAGACAGTGTCACATTCTTTCAGTGTATTCAGGGAGAAAACTCAAAGACACTAATCTGATGCCAAATCTGAATTTAGCAGTGTAGCAGTTATTATGCTGTAAAGGGATGCCTCTGTCGATTAATTAACAAGACAGAAACTTGTCTTCTATAAAAAAAATTAGATCATTAAAATTTTGTGGTTTCACTTTGTGATCAAATTCTTCATGTGTGAAATCTGCGCACAATAATCTTTGGTTTGATCATCTGCTTAACTTTTCTTTTTCCACATTTTTAACTGATGGCAAATGGGAGGCAGATTAAAAGCCACTATTCTACACTCGTTTAGTCAGAGTCAGTCTACCTGTGAAGCTGCCGACTCCATTTAGGTCATTCATCCATCTCGCCCTCCGAACTGAACTGAATTTTGATCATGAATGCTTTAAACAATCCGTAGCTTCAGTTTTCTCTTTTCTCCTCAATGCACTCAAATTTGGAGACACAGGAGCCCTTTTGCAACACAGACTGCCCTGACTCACGACTGAGGTAACCTTGGAATACAGATAGATCTGTGCCTCTAATAGAGGTCACAGAGACATTTCCATCCTTCATGTTTCTAAAAACGCTTTTCCAAACAAATGTTTTACAATGAGATTATATTTGTCAGACATGTGTTGTGCTGACCTGTTAAATCTATCGCACAATTTGTCATATTTACCTCTTGCCCTAGGAAGTTGTAAAGATACAAAAGGCACAACAAGGAGTGCTCCGTGTTTGCGTGTCAGGACTTGGGACCTGTCCCCGCTCATACTCCCTGATTGGTTGGTGACAGGAAAGACTAGCTAAGGTTAATTCTGGAAAAAAGGATATATCAGAGCGCTGTGGCACCCAATGCATTTCAAATGATGTGTCCTTGGGATGCAAGGTTACTGCTGAGTCCTCACCCTAGAAACAGCCTTTGTAACTTTTTTGTGTTATTGAAAGGCCTATCTATGAAAAAGCTCTGTTGATTTGTGCAGAGTGTGTGGTTACATGAAAGGTTTGTCTGCCCTCTGACATTATATTTTTTGATGAATTCTCCAAAGCTTATTTCTTTGTTGGGATCCAATGTATTCAGTGTGCCACTGCAACAGCCTCTGTATTTCTGCAAGTTGTCTAAGGGACAGCAGGTTGATATAGTCGCCAACTCCGTCTTCGGTCATATTAGATATTGGGGAATAGTAGCGCTGTGCAGTAATTACTAGTGTGATTGAATTTGCATACCATTATGGTGTGTTGACATGCACTACTGTGCAAAAGTCTTGAGCCGCCGCTCTATTCTCTATCCTTTTCCTCTGAAAATGGGAAATATGTGCAGCAATTTATTGAATTATGAAGAAATCTAAAATCTGAGTTTTTGTCATTCTAATGATCTATATTTCTAATACATAACTTACTTAGCAAAGCTTGGTTGAGTAGCCATCTTTCAGTAGTGCTTAGGAATAGTTCTCCTGGATTCTTGAAGGACATTCAAAGCTCTCTTTTGTTCCTGTCTTTGTCAAATGATCCCACATTGCTTCAATAATGTCAAAGTCCATTCTGTGTTTTTCTGTCCAGGTATAATTTTACTGCATTGGCATTGTGTTTGGGATCATGGCCATTATGAAAAATGAAATCATTGCCAATCTGATGCTTTCCAGATTGCATGGTGCATGATGGATCATAGTCTTCTGTGTTCGTTATTATACCAACATCAACAGCACTCACCCTGTTCTTGCCTGTCTAGTTCTTGCTTAAAAACCTCAGGCTTTTCTCTGTGCCTCTGTGTTCTTCTTTAAGAATGGCTTCTTGACAGCTGTTCGTCCACTAGACCATTTCTGATGAGGCTTCAGAGAACCGTAGATGGATCAACTGAAGGCCCAAATGCATCTCTCATTTCCTAAGAATTTATAAATCTTGTTCATCCAGTTGTGGCGGATTTTCATCTAATCGTTTTTGGGGAATCTCCCTGTTAGTGCAAAAATGCTGTTTTTGTTAAACTGTGTTGTCATTGGCATTTTACATGGATTCAAGTAAAGAAGTGGGAACAAATGATGGGTTTTGTGGCAGTATACGAGTAATACCTGCTGTCTGGGAAGCACTTTAGTGCCTAAAGATACCATTTAAAATTGGTCGCTTACTAAGTTTTCAGTTATGTGTAGACATAACACTGCTTCATCCCTTGAGTAAGGTGCATTTCATATTCTTGAATGATTCATAGCTTTGTGTTTAGTGGCTTAACAAACAATAAAACATTCCTTGAAAATGGTCAGGTACAAGAGCTGGGCTGAGAATGCGTGAAAAAGCAGCAACTGTCTAAAGAACACTTTGAAAGTCCTTTAGAAAGCCTGGAGAAATGTTGCTAGAAACCAGTTTAAAAGCTCACAACTCAACAAAAAAAAAGTTTTTTCCTAAATGACAAGATCTTATTGTTCATTGTCTTTCTTTTTCATTATTCTCCAGCTGAGTTAAAGCTGTACCTGCTCACAGTTTCCACCTTTTTCCAGTAATAAAATGAGTTTGGTGTGTTCTGTTGAATAGCAAAATTACGTGTCATAAGTTGTGGTGTTTTTTTTTCAACTTGTAATGCATGTGAGAAAAAGACTTGGCACAGTCTGTTTTTATTTCTCACTAGTTCTATTCAACAAAAGAGGAGAATTAATCATCTGCCTCTTTCAGTTTCTCGCCTTCAGTTTTTGGCCTCACAATCTGAATTCCAAAAAAAAATAAAATGCTGAACACCTTTCCCAGGTTTTATTTTATCACAACCTGTTTGATTCTTATGCAGAATGCTGTTACCAGCAATCTGGCGATATCACCAGCACCAAACAGCCCCCACTAATTTTCCCATTTATTAGCTGTATTTTCTTCTTCTTGAACATTCTCTTCTATAGTCATCATCTGTGAAAGAATCGCTAATCGTCTCTGTTCTGTTACAATGTAACCAGTGTGATAGTTTTATTCTGTTTACTGCCCCGCCTCCTTTTGCACTCTTAACACAGGAACACAAAAGCTAACAGACTTATGTAAAACTAGTGCGGTCTATTAGCTACATTCTTCTTTACCTGCTGACACTAAAAATCTACTCTTTAGCACCTATAGCACCTAACCCTGGCTGCAGTGGCTATGTGTTTGGGTTCAACAATGAAGTAAAGAGCTTGGAGGCAAGCCAATTAATTGCTGCAATTAAGCAGTACTGCAAAGTTCAGCAGGAGGACGGCAGTATCGTTTAGAGAGATAGAACCATTGTCAATCTATTCTGCTAGTTAAGCATCCCCAAGATAACTGCTTCAGTCTCTCAGACGACAACATGTCTGTAAATTATTTAGTTTGATGTGGCTGATTATGCGTTCCCTGTCTTCTGAGTATGTTAGAGGAAGACTTTTGGATAGCAAAACGGATGCAAACATTATGCTCTGAAGTGAAGTGCAATGTGTATACAACAGGGCTGTAATAAGCTAACTTGCGTTATCAATCAAAATGATGGCTAATTAGTGAGTTCCTTGCCATGCCTTATTTATCAAACACAGAGGATTGAGTGTTCTGATGACTCCTTATGGTGGATAATAGTTTTTGTCTCTGTAGCTAATTTCCCGTGAGCCTGAAACATGATTGCAAATTTGCCAACATGGCTTGCGATGACCACAGCGCAACTTCATAGTAGATGTTTTGTTCTTGATGAAGAAGTTTTTAGGCAAGAGTACTTGATTTGAGCTGACTGATGGATTGTATCAATTCGTTTAAGAAACACAAATGAGTCTCAGCAGAAGCACACTGTTGAAAAGTGAGGTTGGTGGAAACACTCGCACAGGTTTTTTTCTGCTCTTCATGTCGCCACTTGTGTTTCTTATTCAGGCTTAGATTTATTTAGTGACCTTGCCGAGACAAAATGCTGCCTGTCTGATTGTATAATTCTTAGTCTTAGCCATGTGTTTTTACTACTTCAGAGAGTGCACTTGAATAGGCAATTGAAACCGGTTGTCTTTTTTTTTTCTTCTGTTTTCACAAAAGGCTACTGATGGCAGAGAGAAGGAAATTAGCCACTGGGATTCTGTTTGAACGAGAAAAGAAAAACAGTCCGTATATGACTCAAAGGAAACACGCACAGAAAAATATTATATTAATGGTGTGTCTGAACATGATGTTCTCACTGTTCTTCAAAAATGTGCAGTCTGGGAGATATATACAGTTGTGTTCACAAGTTTGGGCACGCCTGGTAAAATTACATATTAGTTTTCAAGCAAAAGCCATACGAGGACATTGGCAGGTAAGAGGCGGTTACAGTGTATTTCACAAACTAGTTAGGAGCTTGCTTAAGCACAGTGCTTGACTGCACACTGCTTTCTGCCCAGCTGTAGTATGCACTGTTACATGTGCTGCAGGCAGTGCTGAGAGTGAGTAAGCAATGAGGTCAGAGCTGCTCTGCTGGACAAACTATTTGTAATGACACCAGTTCTGACATATTGGTGCATATTAGAAAACATATTCAATTCAGTTTTATATCTATATAGCACCAAATCACAACAGTCACCCCAAAGTGCTTTAAATTCTAGGGTAAGGACCCAGGCAGGCACCGACGCACTTGCCGGCTGATGGTTCGATATAATTTTTTTCCCTTGCTAATATAATTTTACAGGCCACGGGCCGGCTTAAAGTTGCTCTGCACCGGCCCTACAAGCGCTGACAGCAGCCTGTTCATTCATTTTCATTACTGACACTGGATTGCTCAATCAAATCTCTTAACGCAACAGCCCACACCCCTACCTTCCCTGTGCACTTATGTACCTTGTAGACCACAGTATAGTGTGGAAGAAGTGGTTGATACAGATGGACACACAAAAGTGAAAAAGTGGATGTGAAAAGCTAAGTAAGAGAGGAAAAGAAACTGCAAATAGATGGGAGCGATATGTGTCAAATTAACTGACATGTTAGCAGCTATACCGTCAATAGTAGTACCTGCAATAAGTAATAACAAGTCCTCGCAGTCATAGCAGGCTACTGTTACTAGCACTGGGAGTGGAGGAGTGCAGGGCGGTGGACACCAGTCCCAACAACAGATTGAGGAAGCAATGGAGGAAGGTGTAGTTAACATGGTAAGAAAATAAACGGAGGGACATTATTAAGAAGGCGGAGATTCAAAGATTCAAGTGAAATGAATGGCTACTTTGACCAATTTATTCTATTTACTCAGCTTTACCATTGCTTTGAGGAATTGCACAAATACATGCACATATTTAACTGGGCCATCTGCAACATTTTGATCGCTCAGGGTGGGCTACTTGGGCCAAAAATACAAAGGCTGATTTTTTTTTGTCCCAGTCCAGTCCTGGTAAACAGCAACAGTCACCACTTGGTGACAGTGGGAAGAAAAACTACCTTTTAACAGGAAGAAGTCTCCAGCAGAACCAGGCTCAGGCATCTGCTGAGATGTGTGAAATGAGGAAGACAGGATAAAAGACAAGCCGTGGAAAAGAACCAGAGATTAATAATAACTAATGATTAAACCAAGAATCTTACTAGTCATAGATTAAGAAGTTACACCGAGTCTGAAACAGCAGCGAATGTGAAGTTTTTGAGGTGTCAAACGAATTATATTGACAAAATATTCTCAAAGTATTAGCTCTGTCAAAATAAATACACCCCATTATAGTCAAATCACTACAACTGCTGCTATTAATGTTAATGCAGGTTTGATTTTTATGAGATTATTTCTCATCAGAATGGGATGGCCTAGCTTTATAAGTCTTCATGATGCACTACAGCAGACTAACATGTCTTTGTTAGATATCTGCTCAGTTCAGTTTAACTCTGTTGCTCTTTATTTCAGAGCACTAGATCCTGTATTTCGTATATTTATGCAAAAAAGACTCCTAACCTTACTGTTTGCAGTTGTGCAAAACTAAAACAGTGATGCATTACCAGCGCTCTGCTCCACGGCATGAAACGTACATTCGAACTGTAAAAGGATTAAGAGCATTTTGATAAAGTGCCTTTAATTAAAGCACAATCCATTTTAGCCTTCATGCTCAATAAGCAGAAAAGAAGATGCTTCACTCTGATTGCAGTTGGCGCTCCGGGGAGATTAGTTTCTGTGACATAAACGGTGTGCCTCTGCATCCGGGGCTCGCTTCACACATCACCTCAACACTTAGATCATTGTGATCAAATAGACGCTGGTGGGAATGGATTCTTTTGAGTGCCCGTTAAGTGCATTTTGCTAAGGAAGTAAGAGAAGTTAAAATACATTTAGCTTTAAAAAAGACAATGCACTCTTCCTTAATGCAATGTTCTGCACTTAAGCTATATGGACTCTAATACTGAGTGTATATACCCTGCCCAGGCTATCGAGGTCGAGACCCTTATTTCCAGACTTCTGTTTTCCACAAAGAGAATGCAGCGATATGTAAAAAGGAAGTCGATTCTGAAACCACACTTCAGTAGCTGAGGATCTCCAATTTAATGCTGTCCTGGCTTCTGCATCTGGAGAAATCCCAGCCGTGTTTTTTTGGATATAGTAAGGGGAACTGTCTGGCTGTCTGGTGGGTTATGCACTGGGGTTAGTGGACTGTGAAGACCCAGAGGAGCCCGTGAGTCTTTACCATACCAGCAGGCCTGATCATCAGTAAAGAAGGGTCTGTATTAACATGAGGCTGATAAATCCAGAAATGTGCAGCTGCTGGCTCAAATCCTCCAGGAGCTCTCTAGTGACACTAGGTCCTGTGAAGTTTGCAGATAACCCGTTTAATCTAAACCGCAGTATAAGGGTCAACTCTTTAAACACTTGCACAGGGTGAATTGGAATATCATGCTCTCTCGTAACATTATGTCAAATGAAGAAAGTTTAATGTTGAATACCTATCCTGACTGAATTTCTTTATAGATTTCTTTCCCCATTATGCATTAGACTTCTACTCTTGCAATATATACTAGCGTTCCCTTATGAAAGGTCTGTGAGATTTGCAGTTTCCTTAGATGCCAGTAAAAAGATTTAAGTCTTTGCCTCTCTGGATGGTTAAACGTGTCAGTAAATGCACTTTAATTTGAGTATTTATGTTGGTATTTGTGGAAATTATTGCTATTGGTTTGTATCAACATTACATGAAAGCTGAATTTCAGAACACTTCATGAAGACATAGATGAATGTCGGTGTGGATCTGAATAGCTTAAAGTAAAATTGCCAGTTAGGTCATTGGGCTTTGCAGAGGATGCACGCACCAATTGCACTTGAAGTGTACCATTAAGCTTTAAGTTGTTCATTTTTTCATTGAAGGACTCTTGACAGTCCTTCCGCATTTATATCATGTGGAAGTTTCACCTTTTTAATATTCAGCAAACTCTATCGCACCAATGCAAAAAATGGCTGGAATAATAGAACAAATGAATTCGTGAGTGTGCCACTTTTCTGAAACTGTTTGTGGTTTGTTACAAACCAAAGAGATTTTTTTTTGTCACTGTTGTGACTACCACTGTGCGTTTGAGATTAAAATTGTGGAAGCAGATTGAAACGACTCATCTAATGAACCCTACTCTCACGATGCCCCCCTGCATTGTGCCTTCAGAGCCCATGCAGCGAGTCTTTCTCATTCATGTTAATAGGCTGCGTCTTTAATGTTGAAAACGATTATTAACTAACACGTCAATCGTCGGGAAGTTGTTGCGCGCGTCTAACTTTGGTGGCATTGACTTTTCCCTTGGTGTCAACTTCAGAAGAAATACAAATGCGCGCTTTGCACGGCCCACCTACATCTTCATTTTCTTGTAATTTCTTCAAGCTTCCTTTTTAGGACTGGGGGTTGAGCAGATGCAGGTGGATGTATATTTATGAGGGGGATGTGTATTTCAGGGAGAAGCGGTGTTGTGAAAGGTGACCTTGTTAGATAAAAGGAGGGCTCGGAAGCCAAATGATGAAAGAGAATGGGATCATCCTGGGCTCATTAATGTGGATTTGAAGGTCAGGTAATTATAACAATAGACGTGTGGGCTGGCTTTGGCATCTGGTATTGTTGCTTTGTTATGATGGTGACAAGCCTGCGGAGGAAAGGGATTAATCACTGTGACACAAGCCTGTTGTCACATTGATACATTCAGACATCATAACACTGGTGCTGAGAGAAGCTGTAAAAACAACATAATTTCGACTATCAGCACTATATGACATGTACAATTGAGACTATGAATAGGTTTAAGAAGCGACTAACAGGGCGCTCTCATATTGTAATTTGTACTTCAAAGTCAAATACATCTTAAAGAAGGGTTCACATTAAGCTATCAGTGATTCTGAGCAGTTAAGCCTCGTTTCTTTTCATAAGCAAATTATCTTTCAAATCTGGGGATACAAGTTAAAAAGTTCTTCACATGACATCCTCGCCGCACAGCTGAGGTAGGTAGTAACATTTTAACCCATATGGGGGAAGCAAAGGGTACCACATGCGTTTTTAAGCTAGAAGAACTTTAAATTATGTGAACCAAAACCATTGTTTTACTCTTCTCAGTGGTGTGTGCACACTCACAGCTGGAGACACCACTGATGAGTAGTTGTTTTGATGTTTTTCCCTAATGTGCTCGGGGTTCACTTAGACAACGCTTGGGTAGTGGTGCTCTACAAGTGTAG
Organism: Maylandia zebra; assembly: GCF_041146795.1. Taxonomy (NCBI): domain Eukaryota; kingdom Metazoa; phylum Chordata; class Actinopteri; order Cichliformes; family Cichlidae; genus Maylandia; species Maylandia zebra. The sequence continues at coordinate 23,491,929 of NC_135179.1, read as the reverse complement.
CGTCTGCACAGATGAGTCAAAACAAAGAAGTTGTTCACCCTCTGACATAATTTACATCACTCGGATCTAAGTGTATATTTGCTGGTTAGTGGAGTGTCCACAGCAGTAAGTCATTTCCTTTTGGCCTGATTGGTCATACTGGCCTCCTGTGAACTTGAGTTGCCATATTAAAAAGCAGGAATGAGATGATGAAACTCTGTCACCCTTACCTATAGGTGAGGTACCTCTGATCTCAAGTCAGTCAAAAACACAAGCAAAATCAGAAATGCTAAGCGTGTTTGCGTTTTAGCTTTCAGCGAATGTGTATATGTGTCGTTTTTTGGTACTTGATATGGAGTTGAAAGTCATTTGAAAGTATCTAATTCTCTGTTTTTAAAAGGCTATGCTAACCCTTTTATATATAAAAATCTGGCTTTAGAGTTTTATGCTTTTATATTTGTGCTATGATTGCTGTATTTTGTGGAGTTTTTGAAGATGTGCCCTTGAAAACTCAGTGTTCAGAATGGCCTCTTTGTTAGTCCTAGTATTTGGGATGCTGAACATATTTGATTCTTAGGGGTTTCACAGTATACCTGCTTGTATTGAAAATAACTACAATATTTAAGAGTTACGTACTGTATATTGTTAATAACGCATATAATATCTTAACCAGTCATTTCTTCTTGTACAGCGTTTGGGGATTTATGGATACACTCTCTTTCCGCCTCCCTTGTCTCTTATTTCTTGTGTAAAAAGACGAAACGCACAGCTGTCAGAGAGAACAGTTGCTCTTTTTTGCAGTTCTCTATTCTAGGCATCCTCCTATATTGTTAACAGTATTTTGCCACAGTAGAGAAAATGTGATATCATGACAGCCCTAAATAACAGGGTAAGGCTTTATGTGAATAGAGTGGACCTGAAATGGAGTCAAATTCTCAGTCTGAATTAATGTTTTAAATCCACCCCTGATACTCATGTAGATAGCAAATGTGTTTTTATGAGATTGAATTTGCTATAGCGAAATACTGAAACTCTAGGAGTGCTCCTTGATTTTAAATGTGGATATTCTCACAGCGTAGGCCACGGTTTTGAAACCACACTCCTTTTTTTTCAGATTTTTTTCATAACTAAACAAAAAACTGACGATCCAAATCAATCACGTCAGTTAACAAGGCTGTGAATATTGAACTGCCAGACACTTCACACTATAGATGTTAAAGCCAAATACAGCACTCAGTGCTGGGCCACTTTTCTTGTGCATCTGGCACAGTCACACAAATGCCAGAATCCTTTGAATTCATTGTGCATTGTGCTTTAATTGATGCACACACTCCATATCAATGTCCCTGTTGTCGTTCCTGGTGCTCCTTTCATCTTCATCGACGTGCCAGTGACTCGCAATTAAAATTTCAGTAAATAGTTTGACATATTGACGTCGAGATAACGATAGAGCTTTTTTAATTTTATCCACATTTCACGCACACCTTGTTACAACCATGACTTATTTGTTTGAGACAGTCTTTTTTTCCCCACATGAAGCCATTTTGTGTGTGAACGGACTTCTGGGATTGTGCCACCTCGGCTATGAGTTTGCCTGCCTCAGTCAGGCTCCTTAGGGACCTCTGTAAGATATAAAGAACAAAAGTGCCAACCAGTATTATCAGGCGAGGCAGCATGTGTGGTGCCACATGCATTTTTAATGTGCCACAAATAAGAAATACCACTGTGTCCTCTCTCTCATTTCATAACTGGTGGCTCATTTAAATTTTATTTCTATTTGTGTGAATTTCAGCAGCTACTAAAAGCGAACAGCCTCCATCATTGACGCTTAGAGTAGTCTCGATTTAACACGGAGCTGCACAGACATGAGATGGGTTGCTCTAGATATCAAATTTGGAATGCTTCCATGTACACGCACGTATGCATTTGATGCGCACGCATGCTATCACACAGTATCAGTGCTTGTTAGGAAGGCCGGTGGAGTGGAAAAGTCGGCTGTGTATGGAGCAAACATTATTCCACTCTAAAAGAAAGTCCTTCACTCCGCTGAGTCTTTGAAGATCGACTTTCAGAGCTGACATGTTAAACATCAGAACACCAAAAAGAGGAACAGCTAATGACCGTCTAAGTGTCAGTCAAGCCTTCAAATGATTAGCTTTTATTTCCTCCAACTTTTTCATTTTTTTTCATTATTCAAGGACTTCTTTTTTTTTTGCACTTCATTGTGCACAAGGTGCTTATCATCTGCCTGTCAGACTAGCTGTAAGTAAGATTTCTAATTAAAGCCGAATAATAGATAATATGGCTCCTGGTAACAAAGAGCAGCTCTGTTGACCTAGTTAGTGCTTTTATTTGGGACAGTTTTTCTGTGTAACGTCACATTTGATAAAATCAGAACTCCTTCCTTGTGGACAGGTAAGGCACGCTTCAGAAGCAGCAGTGAGTGATGTGGAACAAAGCAAAGAGCGCGCTTATGACAGTTCATTTGTTCTCGGATGTATTTACTAAAAAAAAACAACAACAAAAAAATCTAAGAAAATGCTGGTAAGATTTGTAGACCCAGATAGGCCCAGCAGCGTTTTATTGCTGTGGTGGCTCTGGTTGCTGTGAAAAATTGCACAAGGATTTCTTTTGACTCAGCAACAGAGCAGGCAACCTGACCCATAAAGATTTTTTTATTAGTTTCTGTAGCCCACCTTTTATCCCAAAGTCACAACGGAGCACACTATTAACGTCTGAGCTTGCTGAGAAGCGTGTGCAAGGCTGCTAAGGATAAGGTGAATGTGCATTTGATGGAACATATTTAAAAGGTTCAGTTAAGGTGGCAGAGAGCAGAAGGTAGACAGTGGATCTGTTTACTGCCTTGAGGTTTTGTGGTTACGGTCTAGCACTTCCTATTTAACTGCATGATCTAGGGCTCTGCTGACGACACCAAACATGCAACCCAGATCCATGCCTCGGTGCCCTCTGCACACAAACACACACATATACACACACAGGACTCATACACTGAAGTGCACAAAAGCCATTTTTATGAATGCTCTGCAAATATCTTGACACACTGAGATGAGACAGTGGTTTTAATAGTCTTTTTTTCATTGTGTGTGTGTGTGTGCGTGTGTGCTGGCTTCTTGATACTATGCCTGTCACACTCTTTGGTGGAGATTCTGTTATCAATATTTTCTTGCCCTAAAAATACACAGCAGTGGCACCACTTTGTTTTCATTGGGTGAGGGGTATATGAGGTTGCAGTTGGGGTTAAGGGTTCAAAGGGCAGAAAGGAAGTAGGTGTTCCCACAGTGACAGTCCAGACACGTGTTTGATGAGCCAGCCTAACAGCATGGACCGGCACTTCCAAATGACCTACCATCTGCAGGCAATCTGGGGAGCCTTTTCACTGAGATTTATCTCCCATGTTATGGCTACTCCTGGAATGACACACTAGCACTCCTGAAAAACTCCTAGTTGTAAGAGCTTCTGCTTCTGCTTTTTTTTCTTTCTTGTCACTGCCAACAGTCAAGGCTTACCTTCACTACAACCAGGCTGAAAACTCAAGCTGGCACCTATATTCTGCCTGCTGTGATGGGATCCTTTCCCCTGTTTAAAAGGTGAAGAAATATTCAGTTCTGCCCGCTAAAGAGAGGATCGCAAAAAAGGAAATGCATAAACATGCTTTAAAGAGACAACTCAACATGTAGGCAAAAGGTAGAAAACAAACAAAACAGATAATATGAATTGATATGTGTTGGTCCAAAAGATTGCCAGACTGAGCCGAGAGCAGGGAAAACTGCAAGGAGGTCTAGTTTATAATTAATACGCACACTGTAAAATATGCATTATGGGATGGATGTGGCCAAATATGGATTTCTGTTTTGATTTTCACTCAGAATAATTGACGCACTTCTTAGGCAAGTCATACTGAATAAAGCACCAGCTCATAGCCTTTGTTGCTAGGAGCGTTGGCTTCTCTGCCAGCTGCTTCTTATTTGTCTTATGTCGAAGACCTGTTATTAAACCAAGTCCCCGTTCATTTTCACTTTTACGTGTTTCTGTTGATATGCATGTGGGCTGAGCTTGTTGAATCTGCGTGTTACCGATACAGTATTTTGTGTAAAGAAAGACATTGTAATTATTCAATGAGAGAAAACAGGAAACGGTGATGGGGGTGGGTGGATTGGGGGCTCATAAAAGCACATAGCAACATTTTTACCTTTCCCCGCAAGCACACATTCATCGAACTGACTGCAAAGATGAGAACACGCCTCATCTCCCAGTGGGCTATTCCCATAAACACATTAAAAAAGTATCTCGCATCTCAACCCCTGGCCTACCCTGTTCACTACTACCACTGCTCTGCCTCACACACACATACACATGCAGGAGAGTTGTGTCAGACTGATTAGCAACCACATCTCCAATCTCTGATTAGGTGTGGAGTAAATGAAGCGCCCCCCTCAGGCATGCATTTCCATAATGTCAGGTAATTAAACCCCAGTGTTTTAATAGCTCAGGAATAGGAAGACTCCCCAGGAGACTAGACAATGATGATAGACTTTGCTGAAAACTAGCATAGTATTAGCTTTCTTTAAACTGGCACTGAAACTACCACTTACACTGTGCTTTTATACACGAATAACTTCAAACTTTGAAAATTTATATCATGCAGAAAGATATACACTGATGAAAATTCCTTTAGTTTAGTGTTTTTTGGCTTCTGAGCTTCTTCTGTGATCTTCAAACATGAACAGAAAAATGTCCCAACCTGGTTACGAGAGGCTGTTGTAGAAACGACGCACATTCGAGTTGCGTGCTTTCTGTTGATGGCTGTCAGATTCCTGAGCTAAACAAAGGCTGGGAGAGCACGAGTGTCTTTTTCATCACAGAAAAACCCGGAGAGGTGCTATTGTAAACATGACAGTGCATTGTCAGTACATCCCTGTTTGAGTTGCTGTTTTTTTTGTTTGTGTATGTTGGTGCTCATATTGTATGTGCACACACATACACACAACAAAGGGCCTTTGATGAAACACATTCTGCAGTGGGAGAGGTTGTGTTTTTTTTTTTAACAACTGAAGTTATGCCCACTCATGTTGGGTGCCCAAGTGAGAACAAAACAGTAATGCTTCCACAGAAACATCCAGAAACTGAGTGAACTCCAGAAATCACTTATACATGTAATCAGACCAACAACAAAAAAAAAAAAATCATAAAAGCCACAGGACTTTGCTGTGATTGGATTACTCTCCCTGATAGCACACGTTCATTATCTATTACTTCAGCACAGAGCGTTTCTGAGAAATAATAAGCTTTTATTAGGGAAGCATTGACTGCTAATGATACCCGATGCATAGCTGGATCTGAGGATCATTAAAGGCATGGCACGGTGCATGGTTCCTCCAATATCCGCTGTATGAACTCCGCTTCAAACACATAGTCTACCTTCTTCCAGAAACTTTCAAATTAACAGATGTACTTTAAATCCCCTCTAATCTTCCTTCTCGCGTGTATAAAGAATGTATCTTACGGGGCAAGAATGAAAACAGGTTCATTTTAATGATACTCTCTCAGCTGGTATATCACAGTGACAGTTAACTACCAGTAAACTACAGTAAATGGAGGGGACTCGGCCATTCGTGAACAGCACAGGTCATCGTATGAGTGGTGATGAACTAAATGGTCTGAAAGCGAACAACAGACATCAGTGAGCTATGCTTTACCTCAGGGGTCTTCTACGTATCTACAGTATGTCAGAAGCCTCGTGCTAAAGCCTTCCTCTCAGCTAATGTGCTGGAACAAATTGCTTTAGAAATGCAGCAAACCTGAGACAGGGAGTGTTGACAGCAAGCTACTGTACACTTTTATGGTACATAACACATTTTCTTTTTTGGCAAGTGCATATTGTGACGATCATGTCAGTTATTTGGTGTTTAAACTTGCTGTGGATATGTGATGGTAGTGGATGGATGATTTATGTGACCAAGAACGGCATAACAATACGATCGCTGCTGCCAATATTCTCATCCAGCCAGAATTCACGCCAGCAGGCTGCTCTTTGTCAGTTTTTCTTTTCTAGTCTACATAACGTCAGGGAGAGAAGGTGAGAGGACAGCCCCACTCACCCACTGAGGGACTGAAGTGCACAGTGAAAAACAAGGGGATTATTTTTTAATTATTTCAAATTTGTTAATCATGAAAAGCTACAAAGTCCAGAAATAAAAATGTAAAGTTGGAAATGAACATATTAGGTTTTCTTTTAGCAATGCATTCGTGGAAAAACTGAAGCTAAAGCATAGAGTTCCACCAGCTGCAGTTTTATTGGCTGATTCTCATTCAGATTTAGGAGCTATAACTGACAGAAACAAACAAAAAGCACTTTTCCATCAATACAATTTTTTTCTTGGTCCTTCACCCTGTCAGCAGTCAGACTGTTTAATACCCACGCAGGATAAATACTGTCTAAAAAATACATGTGTATCATTATTGCTCCTACTACATTGTAGTGAATTTAACCAATGTGGAATTAAATGAAGTCTATGTCTAAGTTATTTTCATATTAAACTGCAATAAATTACAGGATCTTTTTTTTTTAATACATTTATGTTATTTAATTTCTTTTTTTTTAATTTAAACAACTGAAAATAGGTGCTCTGCAATTGCAAGTAGATAAAAAATAATTACATGTAAATGAGTTGCTGTACACACAACTTAACCTGACATATTTAATCATGTCAAATTAAAGTAGGTACAACAGATTTGTGTAACAAAACAAATGTCAGTTACTTACCATAATTTCCCTTGTAACTGCTTTAATCCTTTGCTCATACAGAGGCTGCTAGCTCGTGGCCGGCTCTGACCTGATGATTGGTTATCTTCGACTTTAACCACTTTCCATTCGTCAGCTTCTTTAAAATGTCCATGTTCAACTACCTTAGTGTGTTTGATTAGGGTTGTTGTTATGTTGTTGGTTCCCCTGTGGTTTACTTTGGGGAACTTCAATTGCAGTGAAAGGCTTCCACACTGATGACATGTTAGCACATAGCTGTGAGTGTACGTGACTATTTGCCTGTGCTGCTGCGTGCTTTTTTCACATGCATGAAAGGGATGGACTCGTATTTCAACTTATGGCAGGTCGGTCACTGGTCCGGTCAAAGAATGCTGGAAATGAGCTCAACCTGGTTATTGTCCGGTTGATTGTTGCATCACTATTAAAACTGATACCTTGTCCTAGTGATAGAAATTTATTTTTGTTTATTATTTTTGCAATAGTGTGAAACTCTAGGCCAAGGTTATATTTCATATACTGCACAGTTACCTACAGCATACTGTTAGTGTTGATTACAGTGGACACACATAGTAGAAACAGTTTATTGCTTGCAAATATATCTTCCAGTAGTACCATAATTTCTTACCGTGTCTCCATCAATTTGTGTGACATGTTCCCCAGAGAGATGAACAGACCCTGCAAAGCCATGACAATATCTGGATTTCACTGTTGCACAGTAGTATACAACTGTCTCAGACTGCACACTACTCTTAATTGCTTTTAATGAATCGCATGTCTTATTGAGCACAACCGCTGTGATTTTGCCAAAGAAAATCCGCCGAGGAGTGTATATTGAGTAGCTGCTGACTGAATCACACATTTGTTGCCAAGTTGCTAATTTGATATTTAAAGAAAAAAAAAAAACTGCCTCACACATTGATCATTTTTGTCAACTGGAGATTTGATAAACAAACTGTTGGATGACATTCATGTTATATTTGCTAGACGGAGCTATTGAAATGTGTCATTATAGGCTTTTCCTTTCAAAGCCATACAAAAATCTGTAAAATAACTGTTATTATTCGAGCCAGTTTCAGGCTCGTCACGCTGTGATCTCCTGTGCTGTTGAATTATCCATATTTATGTATGTTTTTTACATTTATTTTTACTAAATGCACTTTTTTTCCTTCTCTTTTCAGCAAACTCCAGTCTTCTGGGAGGAGGCGGAGGTGAGTGAACGCTTTTGTTTTTCACTATCGCGTCCCATTGATTGCTCCTATGGTAAAGCAATTAAAGTTGCACTTATCAGATCAGGCATTCAGCCCATCTGTTTCATTGAGTTCATGGCAGATTTCAGTGTCTACTTCAAGTGTCTGTGTTAAATGCGGCTGAATGTAAGGCCAAAATATTAGAGCGTGGTACAGGGCAACCTTGCGCTGTGCCACACTGAGAGATGGTCATTACTTTAGCAGCCTGCCGAAGGACATTATCATCAAGGCAATGCTGGAAATCTGAGGCAGCCGATTGTGGTGTGGGAACAATGGTTAGGGAGTGGAATGCTACTGCCCAATCACACGGTTCTTCCTTTGTAAAATTTGACTTATGCAGTGACATGATTGAAATAATCATTCTTTACTGCAGTGAGATGAGGTTTTGGGTAAAATGCACCAAGTTACACTGTTAATTTTTAGTCCCCAGGGAAATTTTTCATATGTAGGGATGGTATGACAATGAAATAAGGTCACTGCTTCAGACTTATATGTTTATCCAGCCACATTAACAGCCTTCAGTTGTATAGTCGGATCACGACTATGACAGTCTGCCTTAGCAGAACTATCTGTCTGATATAACTAATCAAAATACGTATTATAGATAAATTCTTCCCTGTGTTGTGTTTTATGAAGGTCTCTATCACAGCAAACATTTTATTTCTTACGCCACATTTTAATGCAACCATCAAACAGCATCTTCACTGTATCGTATATTGCCATTTTTCCCAATGTGTAGGTTTTTATAGCCTGTATCATTTCATTCCTGTGTTTTCTTTAGTGAGAAAAATGCAGTATTGTGGATGATTGGTTCATCTGCTTTCTTTCTGGGCAAAACTATATAGGTTTTATAATTTTGTGTACCAAAAAGAAAGGCACATGCTGCACCTTGTGATTACGATGCTTCTGCATTTATTCAGTCATTAGGGTTTACCACCTGGCAAAGATGACTCATCAGAAGCAAAGGACGGGCAAAAAGGAAGATCAAAGCCACTCAACGGTTATATGCTCTGTGCACATGGTGTCCATTAGAGTGTACATTGAGCTGTTGAAATCTTATTCGCATTTAATCATGCAGCTTGGAGTGGCCCTTATCTCGTCTGATACATTTTTAAGACTGCAAACTTGCCGTGTAGAATCTCAATCCATCAGCAGCATGAAGAGGCCCTCAGCGCACAGCCATCTTAGGAATTTCTGTGATTGAGATCAGAGGGTCACAAACATGCTTCTCCATAACCAAGCCAGACCCTGTAAAGCAGGTATACTGTCCGCCTGAATGGTGTCTGTCTCCGCTGCGACTCGCGCTATCGATTTGCCGTGTCCAAAGAAACACAAGAAGCAATTCTCTTTGCTATTACATTTTCATTATTGTTATTTTGTGCCAGATTACCTTTTTACAGTTCTTTAAATCCCGGCCTTGGTGATTGATCCAGTTTCTATTTCAACTAATAATAGCTCTGAGGATATTACAGATTGCTCTGTTTCATAACAGCAGCAGCGAAAAACGGAGGCGAATTGGAGGCTGTCAACATGAGAACGTGAGATCTTATGTGTCAGTTAATGTTGTACTTTGCAAGAAAACATTTTAGCTGATTGTAACCTGCAGCTGCGCTTATTAACTCCAGAGGAATTTCTAATTGTAGCCAGTGCCATTTTTTTGAGAGCAAAGCCTCTTTTCATTCCTAATTGACTTCCAGCGATGCTATTCCTAAGTTACTGGCACAGGATATGAGGTCGGTTAACTCAAAAATGACCATGAGGTGAACAACATGTATGTCATACGTCCTTTATGTGTATTTTTAAGAAGAGTAAAGGAAGAAGCCAATTTCCACTTTGCCACAATTTGCCACAGCGGGTAGTCTTTCTGTTCTTCTTTTTTTTTGGCCGTGGTAAACAACGATGACTATAACTAGAGAAAGATTACTATTATCTACCAGGGAGCTGAAATTGTTATTTTCCCCCTAAAACAAAGCACTACACCGTTTGTCTTTTATCTGCATGAGGCCAAGAGGGGTTTTATCTTCCAGTGTCTTTATCACTCGAAGGTGTCTGCTAAACCTGCAAAACTGTTCTCTCTGTTGTCACCCTGCTCTCCCTCTCCACCTCTATCTGCGGTTTGGCATGTGAAGACCTCCTGCCTGGTGGCGGCGAGGATCGATGTGGAGAGGAGATGTGCTCTCATATAGGGTCCTCCTTATCTCCCAGCTGTCTTCTCGGGGCTCTGCAGAGGGGTAGCTTCACAACAGGATGATCCATCATGCTGGCCTCACACACCTGAGCCATGTGTAACTCTTAACAGTTCGGGAAGTAGGACTCTGAACAGCTCAGGAAAACTGGACATAGGCTTTACTTTATTTAAGTTAGTTTACCACCTAGGTGTACTTTGAGCACCCCTGGCTTTGCATGGTCTCTGTTATTTGGTCTCGTTTAGACGTCTTTTCACAGAAAAAGGTTTTACTTCTCTAGAATGCATCAGTTATTCAAGCGTGGCATGTGGCCACAGCAAAACAGAAACAGAGTTTTGCTGGTGATTGTTTTGTCGCAGTCAGAGTAATGTGAAAAGATGGAAATAAATGACAACAAAGCTCTTTCTGAGCCTTTTTCAATGCACAGGAACGCTGCATTATATTTCTTGCAATAGTTATACAGAGAAACGATTCATAAGAAAAGATTCTTACGCCCTGATGCTCTATTAAATCCTTAGAAATCACTGATGGGAATTTTCTCTGGGTTATGCCTCTTCAGTATTATGTACGCAATGGGGTTAACCAAAATAGCACTGTTATCTGCTTTAGACATGTTGGTCTCACTGGGATTTCAAACATACATAGAGGGAAATAACAATGATCTCTGATAATAGCATCCCAAATAGGGCCTCTGTGAATAGAGGGTAATTATGAATGGTACCAGGTTGCTCTTGTGATGTGTGTCACAGCATTGCTGGATGCTGTCCCAAAAGAATAGACCTAATGTAAACATCACATTGCCTATTTTGCCTTCCCCGTCCCTTTGTCTTTTTTTTATCCACACACACACAAACACAAGCATTCAAGTGCAAACAGGGCTATGCAATGATACCATGAAGCCCTGTGTAGCTGGAGCGGGGGAGCTTCACTTGCCTTTGATGTCTCCATCCAGGAGGGGAATTTGCTCATTAGCATTCTAACCAGAACCATTGCCCTTTTAGCACTAGGCTTTAACTAGACCACCCAAACAAATCGTTCTTCTCAGGTTGGACCTCCTTTCTGTGCTCCAGTCAAGCAGTGGGTCACTGGCATGGCTTGTTGTGTGTGTCTTGGCTTGGGCTAATTCAGCCACGACTGTGGTCACTCTCTCAACCGGTCCAGAATGACACAAAGATTCTTTAAAACAGGGCTAATAACATTAAAAAAGTCTGCATTTTAAGTGAGCCCTAAAACAAATATATATCAATGTCGACGTGGTTATCGACGATGCCTGCGCTACTCGTTACGGGCCTTTAGCACTCTTCCTATCCTAAACGCTGGCATGAGTCATGGCAGGTATTAACACATTATAATAGATGAGAATAATTATGTTTGCTGTCGTGGTGCTTACGTCCTTTGTCCTCTTCTGCAACTAAACATGTCATGGGATGCAGGCTCCCGAAGATATGACAAGGCAATCGCTTCTGCCTCTCCTCAGATGTGAAATGATGTGAAAACGCCTGCATGACGACCGCGCTTTACAAACACAGTTAACAGACGCAAAACAAAATGTTCCGAGCTCTGGCCTTTAAGTGAAATATGAGAAAAGATTGCTCATGGTGAAATTATCCGATCAGAAGCGCAGAGCATCATCATCAATACGGATGCACCACCACTATGCTGTAAATGCAAGGCTGGCCATTATCGCAACACAACGGTTAAAAAAGACAAAACACGTGTTCAGTTTTAAGACATGTTTGAATAATCCTTTGCTGAGATTCCTAAGTGCTCCACTGTGCTTATCTTTATCTCCATTCTTTATGCAAAGAGCTCTGTTTTCTTTTCCTGTCACCTCCAGGTGAACCATTATCCTCTGTCTGGCTCTTACCCGGGGCTTGTTTATTGAGTCGATTGGAGGGGACCATGCAGGGCGCTGTGCGGTTGCAGGGGGAGGGGTATAGGTCGAGATATAGGGTGGTGTTGGGTGACGGTTTGGGCGAGATGACTTTCTGTCCCTTACACAGCTCCCTGGAAGCCCCCAGACTAATCGCTCAAAGATGACGTATTATTCTCATAGCTCAAAGATTACACACTATGCTTGACTGATGGTCCTCAGTTCACAGATGGTAGTAACAGCCATTAGCATAACTTATGAGAGAGATAGCGTATTTCCCCATGGAGTAACCTAAATAATGTAAAATGATAAATTGAATGCAAAGATTCCTCAGTCAGTGGGGCACCCTTGGGATTTACTTATCTCCTCATATTTAGAGAAGAGTTAGTTACACTCTGATCTAGGCCTGCCCTGTATTCGTGCTGCAATATTCCATGTTCTTTTTTAAGCGTGTTCAAAACAGCAGTGATGTACTGTAACTGTATACTGTAGCACTCAGCAATTCTCTCTCTTTATCCGTGTAATTCATTGACAGCAGCTCAGTAGGCTTGGGTCAGGACATGTGCATGCAAGTATGGGAGTGCCCTCTCACACTGGTTTTAGCCAGTCAGGCTGATTTGAATAATTGAATTAAAAAATATATTTGAATTGGCCCCATTCTTGCATAAGCATGGAAAGTCATTTTGTAAATTGCACTTACTTAGTGAAATTATAAAGCAACTTAACTCTACAAATCTCAAGTGTAGTGAACTTTTAAGTGAGTGTATGCATTAAAACTGCACTGTGTGCTACCATTGAAGTGTTTCCTTGCCTTTATTAAATGTGTAGCACAGTGTAATGCAGGGGTTATATGCTATAAAGCCAGAACAATCTCCTCGTCTTACTGGAATCTAGATCCGTTTCCTTTTTTTTAAAATCAAAAGTGCTTTTAGTGTCTTGCAGCAAGATGATGAATTATTTGTGTTGTTTGCAACTACATCTTCACCTAAAGCGTCTCAGCGCGTCAGTCATCATATTGAGTAATTATTGCGTGAGAAGCGTCCTCATGCCGCCAGATCATTTATGACAGAGGTGCTGTGATTTAGAGGGCGTTCCAGTGAAAGTAACAGGACAAGGTTATCTGCTGGACTGCAGTTTGCGATACCCAAATAGTGGTGAAGATAACATTGCCTTGTGAAAGCTTTCGCGTGCCATTTCTGTCTTCCCATGCCACCGCAGAGAACAGCCACGATGAACAACCCCCTCTCTTGCTCCTCATCCTCCAATCAGCAATGATGGATGGACTAATTGATGCAGAGTGATTGGGCCATTTATTTTATCCTACAACAGTGGGTTCCATATTTAGGATTAGCGCTGCATTATAATGGGAAGGGAAGAAGAAATGGCCGGCGAGCGAATGAATCCGAGGGGGGTAAAGAGGGACACTCTGAGGAACAGTTATAAAAAATGTAGAGACAAAAAGAGGAAGAGAGAAAACACTCATGCAGCTGTTACGAGCAGCGTTAACAGGACTGGTTAGTTGTGTAATGCTAAGCTTATGAGGCATAAGGGAGTGCTCCAGAGAGTTTATGGTGTGGTCAGTATCCACGAATAAGAGCGGGTGAGAGGGGCATATAGTTTCCACGTGTCCCGGTATCCCTCGCTCAGCCTATGAATCATTCATCTCTGTCCCCATGTATAAATCAAGCTGCCCGCTGTTGCCTGCGGCAGTCATGTCATTAGCTCGTTGATGGCATCGCTTGATCTCTGGCACTGCAGTGCAGGTGAGGGAAGGGGTCTAACTTTAAACAGCACACATAGCAGAAACATATCAAACTTTGTAGAGCTTTTGCTGGTGGCTGTGGTATAGTGAGCTTTATGGAGCCGTAAAGAAGCATGTTTCCTATGCATGTTTTCTTGAAACTGCTCTCACATCTGCCATCGGGGTGTAAAAATGATCTTTCAACACTGTAATTTGAATGTGCTTTTTGAGAGCACAAGGTTACTACAAGTCTGACTTTGTTGGCCTTTGAGAGTAAAGCAGAGAGAAAATTAGGTGTCTATGATGGAGACTTACACCAGAGGTTCTCTAAAACATGATCACCTATTTTCTATGTCATTTTCAGGCTGATCCAGAGTCTTACGTGGCCTTTTGCCACTAAAGAGTCATTTGAGGTGAAGAGCTTTACTTCTCTAGAATCTCGTCCATCGCCTATTGAGCGAGAAGACTGAGAAACCCCGGAGCCTTATCGGTTTTAAATGCTAGCTCTGCCAGCCACAGAGTGCTGTTACACTTTGACTTACAATCATGGCAAAGTACAAAGTGCATAAAATGCATATAAGCAGTCCTCGCTTTTTTGAACAGTTGTGGTACATACCTTTTGGCGTCCACCTTTCTTTGCTATTGCACACATTTGAATGTTCCTACCTCTGAATCATTTTGTTGCAAATAAATATATGTGATATTACAGTCAGGGCCTCTGCTTCCCTCAGGGTTGCTGTTCTAAACATATTGGAACTGCTTGTTTTACTTCATGTTCCACCCTTGCAGCGTCTCTCTCTGCGTTTTGTGCTCTCTTGCTGTCTCTGAAAGGAGAGATATTTTGCACTCCCACAACATGTAGATTTCAGCTTCTCGGTAATTCACTTGCTTTTGTACAATAATGGATATTCAACCTCGTTTAAGAATCGTCCACCTTATTCTGTCGCCCCTCATTGAACACAACGTGAGAATATCTCCACAGGGCTCAAGGAGCAGGCAAGAAAGTGTCAATTTAGTTCTCTTCCACACTGCATCACACATGACCTCCCCACGTACCCCAAACGTCCCTTTTGTTCACCAGCATTTCTGGGTCACTTGTTAAGATTTTAGACAACTCAGTGCATTGCCAACCACAGTGTCAGAGCACATTTGTATCGTGCACGGGCTTTATAGTGGCCGTTTTGGGGGTGGATCCTGCACAAAATTAAAGGTGCTGTCTGTTTTTGCATATGTGTATTACATATATGCCTCCTATTAACTGTGCACTGTCATGACAGTGGCTGTGAGTCTAAGTGGTACTATGGAAGCATTTGCTTGCATGATGGTATGTCTGTGTGCCTGCCTGAATTTAAACGCCAGTGTGCTTGTGTGTGTGTGTGTGTGTGTGTGTGTGTGTGTGTGTGTGTGTGTGTGTGTGTGTGTGTGTGTGTGTGTGTGTGTGTGATCCTTACTCTGGCATAACTGGATGCTGAGTTGTCTTGTCAGTTGACTCAGTGGTCAGTTTTGGTCCTGCTGCCCCCAGCAACGCACTGTGGAGTGATGAGATCTGACAGACGGGAACAGTTCTTAGCAGGGCACTACCCCATCCCATAGTCCCGCCAATCATGGCAAGGCTATTACAAGGACACCAAGAGCTTAGACACACGCTCACAAGTGATTCAGCACTGGCTGACATGCCAATATACCAATCATATGAAACCCTGTCATTTTTGAAAACATTTACCCAGGATTGCATCCTGAGAAATATTTTGTTCCAATAACACAGAAGGGACAAAAGGGAAATAGATAGTCTGAAATATACGTTCAGGTATTTAAAAAAATCAGCCAAACACTGAGGCTCACTATAATATTAAAAAAGGTAAAAAATGAATTTGTGATGACTTTCTTTTAAAGTTTAACAATTAATGTTCTTAACATGGTGGTTCAATTTGTTTCCTGTACCCTTTATACTCTTTATATTGTATTTTTACTCTGCCTTTAAGCAGAGCCATTAGCTAACTCTCGAATAAGCTCACTCCTTGAGCCAGCCACAGTGAGCAGAATGATCTGTTTTAACTAAATGCTTAATTTAGCACATACTACACAGATTATTTAATAAAGTCAGCATGCTACCGGTGTGGCCCTGAAGTGGTCTGTGGTATAATTCTCCTTCAGCTTCCAGTTGCTGTTATTAACATGAGACCACACAATACTGATGGGAGGGAACCAAATAGGTGTGGTAGCTGGTACAATTACTAATCTGCATTCTGTGATGTTAATGTGCCATGTACTATTCTGCTATGTTAACTGTTGTTAGCTGCTGGACCAATTCCGTATGGGCTGATTTAGCAAAACGCACACGTGCAAACTGCACGTAGCCGAGGTTTGCATTTTGCCCCACAAATAAACATCCAAAGGCCTGACTGCTCCTGACTATAAAAGTGTACAGTTAGATTAAGGTGGTATATAGATATAAATCCATACACTGCACTGATAAAAATCGCAGCGGGAGTATTTAGGTGAGAATATCTAAATTCTGGCTGGTGGCTGATTAGTGGCACTGTTTTTTTACGCTATCTGTGCAGAAATTGACCCGCTACAGCCTCATGCCAACTAGTAACAAACTGTCAAGCTTTCTGCATCTCTCATGGGGCAGCCTAGTTAGCTGTGTCTGACAGGCCTCTTGCCTACAAGAAAGGTTTGAGTCCAGGGAGGGCAGAGCAAGCTCCAGAGGAAAACTGTCATCTTTTTTTTCAGACCACAGGGAAGAGGAGGAGTTTCTCTCTCCCTTCTTCTCTCTGTCTCTCTCTTTTTCACCCTCCCATCCTTCCCTCTGTATCAGCCTGTTCCCCTGGTGAAGATCTTCACTTTCCCACTGCCTGTTATGCTCCTCTTAGCCTGACTGTGCAGAATAAACAGATGGGTGTCAGAGGATGAAACACCAAGCTTCCCCGAGGAGCAGGGCCCACCGTTTTTTTAACCCACTCGCAGTTTTCTCCTGCAGGGCCGCAGCAGCCATCCCAGTATGCTAGCTGAGAGTGACACCAGGACAGGCAGTTAGACTGAGGTGAAAGACGCTCCATGTGTCCTTCTTAAGGGAAAGATGAGCGTTTATACCACGGGGATGATGCCCGCCACTCCACCTAATCCTCTTTTCCCAGACACTTCATTATCACCTGCATTCTGCAGCCACAGTATGTGTGTGCTGGCAGATCTCTGAGGAAAGCTACAGAAGCTCGCGTAAAAGTGCAGTGTGAGGAAGGAGCACTGAAAAAGCGAGAGAAAGATGAGGAGGATGGCGGTATGAAGAATGACAGTGGATACGCAGAGTAAAAGGTGTGGTGGAGGTGGAGAACAGATGTCAGACATAGTGGGTGGTAGTGAGAGGTAAACAGTCGGCTTAATGTCTTCTCATTTTCTCTCCACATATATCCATATATATATATGTATATGTATATATTTTTTTCCCCCTCATTTCAGAAGCCGGCAGGATGCCAAACTGTCACCCCATCAAACACATCACTTTATCAATTAAAGTGAATAAACCATTAGTGGATTTAGCTAAACAGCTAATTAATAAGCATTTTTGTAGGGTTTAAAATTGACAAATTACATAAAAGTAACAAATTGAACTAAACGATCACATGTATTCTAGGAGAAGATGTTAGATAGGACTTGATTTTTCAATGTATACAGACCAATTAATACCAGTATATTTGTTGTTTTCTGTGTCGGGCATGAGCAGAGACGTCTGCTGGGAAGAAGATTAATTTCTGAGTGGGAGAGTGCAGCAAAGCTATTTGAGCCCACTGAAACATGTTGGCTCTCTACTGTGAGACTCGCATTAGCACATGCCATAATTGATGGAGGAGCATACTTAGCAGTAATAATGGGCATGGGCTTTATAGGGGGTGGTATCAAGACATTATTTTCAGAAAGCTCTAATTAAGCTTTTTTGCTGTGGCTTTGGTGCAGCAGCGACTGTCCAATGTCATCGGGAATGCTTTCTCTGATAAACACGCCGCTTGCCAATCGGTTTGTTCTGGGCCTCCAATGTGCAGGGAAAATAAACAAGTTCATCAAACAGTGCGAGACAGCGCTCCTCTCCACTGACTCTAGTCCTGGCCCTGATGAAACGGCAATCAGCTCAGTGCCATTGGGAGCCATTGTGTTTACAGTCAGTGGGTGGATAGACTGCTGCTAGCTGGGGGAGATTAGACCTTTGAGACCAGCTGGGACATTCCCACCACCGTGCAACTCCACCTGTGAAATTGCAAACGAGACCACGTCCCTCCCCTCGACCTCCGTGGCTGGTTGAGTGATCAGCACGACACTGACACTTTGCGAGGTTGGTCACTCAAATTAAAGTGAGACCCGGTGTACACGAGAGCGTGTGACTGTTTTGATGGTGGAGGCGCATGAAAGCAGACACAGCTGTAGGTCAAGATGTGGGTGGGAAGCGACACAGTTGACTTTGATGTCACTTCTCCAACCACTCACCTCCCTGGAACGTTTCTTCCCGACTCAGATTGAAGATTCACTCTTCAAAATTTCCTGCCGCCGTCTTTAAAATAATGAGCGAAAGTTATCACGGTGTCGCCGTTTTTTTCGCAGGCCGCGTTCTACATAAACAGGGTAAACCTGAAGGAAATCCAGCAGGATAGAGGGTAGATGTGAGCCTCAGCTGACAGCCCCTGGAACGTGTTTCTCCCCCTTGGTGGGGCAGCGTAGAAAACCTCACCAAGCGTGACAATAACAGAATGCCAAAACACGGATTGGGCCAAATGAGCTGTGAATGCAAACAAAGTAGCGAATTTGTTCTGTGGCATTTGGGGTGGACACGTGTCCCCTCAGCATGTTAAATACTGCACCCAGTCTAACTGACAGACAGGAAGGCGGTGAAAAATGAAGAATAATTAAGGAAAGACGGAGGAAGAGACAGAAAATGAAGAAAGGCAAACAAAGCAGCAGTGATAAAGCCATGTCTCACACGGTTATTGATGTATATATATATACGTTCTTATTCTAGGATTGCTGCGTTTCTGCAGCTATGCTGTTTCTTAGGATCCCACCAGAGATTTGTCATGCCTTATGGTAAATTTACTGAAGCATAAGCTGAAGCGCTGGAGTACTTGTTCTGTTTTGTTATCCACTGAGAATTTCTTGGTCTGTATATGACTTCATATTAAAAAACAGGAGGACAAAGGAGGGGGGAACAACTAAGCTGCAGTGCCTCTGCACCTCACTGTACAATACCTTGTGCAATACTTTTTGTAAATAGTCAACAGTGCAATAGACTCAATACTTGAAATGTGCAATTCACTTGTATTTTTATTTTTTATTCCTATTTATTCTATTTATCCCCTTTGTATATTTTATTTATATTTGTCTCTGTATTTATATATGTGTGTGTGTGTGTGTGTGTGTGTGTGTGTGTGTGTGTGTGTGTGTGTGTGTGTGTGTATATATATATAACAGTTCTGTAACTGTAACTTCGGTCGTTGCTGTGCTTTTTTTGGAAGTCGAATTTCCCAGAGGAACCCACCCGAGGGATTAATAAAGTTCTATCTTATCTTATCTTATCTTATCTTATCTTATCTTATATTACCTCATGAATATTGATATCCTGTAATTTGTGTCTGGCTTACGTTCGGATGCTTCTTTGTGCTTTATGTGTAAAAAATACGCACACACACACACTGACTCTATAATCCTGAGTCTGGCTCAGCTGTTAAATGTTTTATTTACTGAGCCTTGATGAGATAAGAGCCGGGTGTTTTGGAATGTCTGTCTGAGGACATCTCTGTGTGTGTACGCTTCTTTTAAGTGCTGATTGGTCATTTGGCATTCGTCCCTCAACACCAAAATGGACTCTTGGAGCAACTCATGAAGGCTATAAACATAAGCAGCTGATAGCGGGGCTATCTGAAAGAGGGGGGAGAAAAATAATAATCTTGATAATACACATTTATTTTGAAACGTTCTGCGGGGATATTCAACAAATGCATTTTAGACTTTTAAGGGTGTTGCTGATTAGCGAGGAGCTTAACGGTTTGTGGGGAGAGATTGTTGCATATATTTCAGTTTTTCAATCGCTCTCTCTTTCTACATGTAATACTGAGGCAGGCCAGTTAAGGAATCAAAAGAGCCTAACTGCACGGAAAATGGATCTGTGCTGGGTGGCTTGTTAATTCCCTGGTGTGCCTCCTGAGGTGAATCGCTGTCGATGCGGACGTTGTCTTTGATCATTCACAAAGCATGTCGTAGCAAGGTCTGCACAGGCACCCAACAGATGGTCATTAAATCGTGCGTTATATTTTACTGGAGCTTTTTTTACATTCCTGCAAGATCTCTGGGCTTTTATTGCTGCTGTTTAAGATGGCCAGCATGCTGATTGTAAACAAGCTGAGACTTTTTTTTTGCGAATATGCCAATAGAGCCAACAACAATGTGCATGCAGACCTTGCATAATTCTCACTCAGAACGTCCACTGCTTACAGAGACATAACCATTAGACAGGATTAGCCTTTAAATTTTTATTGA
The DNA here is from genome assembly GCF_041146795.1 of Maylandia zebra. Lineage (NCBI taxonomy): Eukaryota > Metazoa > Chordata > Actinopteri > Cichliformes > Cichlidae > Maylandia > Maylandia zebra. The sequence continues at coordinate 23,471,597 of NC_135179.1, read as the reverse complement.
TTATAGGATGTACTTTTTAAAAAAATTGTTTAAGGTGTAAATAGTGTAAAATGGTATGCGGCCTGCTCTGAAGAAGCTCACTGTTTTTAGATGCCAACAAACCCTAACAGAACCTTGCTCACCAGCTGAGCAATAATGATGACCTCTGAACTCCAGTCAGCTGTGCTTCAGCAGCTCGCCTAAGTGTCAGTAAGCATCACGGAGACAGTAATCCCTAATTACCTCTGTATGATTGGCTACTGACCAGAAATGGAAATCCACCTTAATGATGTATGTCATCTAGCTGGCATTTAAATTGCTGACTTCCACCAGCTACCGCAGTAAAGCGAGAAACAAATGTTCAAATCTCTTCAAGGTGACTCTGGTCTGGACCTGTGCATACAGAAGCAGAAAGCTTGAGAACGAAACTGCGAAACTATAGGAGGTAATGGAAAAAGAAAATGTTGATGAAGTTGTATGTAATGCAACTTAATCTGCAAACCTAGCCAGCGGTTTTGTGGTTTTGCAAGGCTTCACCGGTTACTGGATCCAACTTGGTGCTGCCTTTGTTTTTCATCGCGTTTCTTTAACACACGATATGCTGTATGTCTCAGCATGCACTATAAGAATGTTATGCAAAAGCAGATATTAGAATTAAATAATTCGGTGTTTAAAGTATCTGTTTTTGGCTTGCTGTAACTGTGGTTTATGCCCATCTGTTTATATTTTTGCACATCCACATTCAGATCCAAGTGCAACACCCTCCTTTAACCTGCTTGAGCTTGAATATATATTCATTTGCATTAAATGCAATTCTATTTCAGTTCAAACTGTTGCAAATGAACTCTTTTGAACACCCATGCAAACTCCTACATAAGCCCACGTTCTTTATTCATTATTTTGTCATGTGAATTTTGCTGCACCATATAGCCTTTCCAGATCTTTTCATATTAGCAGGCAAAATGAGGGACAAAGGCTATGTGTTATGTTAGTATGGAGGCCAAAGTTCCTGACAGGGCAATTTGCTGTCTTTTCTTTTTGGTGAGGGGAGACAATAGACAGCTGTAGGCTCATTCGGGTTCCCTGTGTGCTGCAGTGTGAAAGCAGCTTGGCTTTTTGCCCCTAAGGTCAGTGCAGGGATCTCAAACACCACGACTGATGAGCACTAATCGGGCCTCCTCGGCAAACACAAGCCTTTCTCTGTAACCTTCAAGCCGTGAAACACAATTTCCAGAGGCAGCGGGGAGTCCGGGGGACCACGAAGTCAACAAGCAAATTGGGGGAGTGGTTGCAGAGCACACACAACACACAGTCAGTACATCTGTTTTCAATGTAGCAGCCTGATAAGACCCTGCTTTCAGAAGTAATCCGAATTAAAAATGTAACAACATTTATTTGCCTATATTTCACATTTTAATATAGAAGATGTTTGTGAAAACAACCTTGTTGTAAATAACTTTTTATGTTGTTTGACAATACTGATGTAACATTTATTGATCGTACCAATTAGCAGTTTATAAAAGTGGTTGCTACATAGGATGAACGGTCTCATGAGATCCGGTGCACCAGACCTATAATGAATTATAAATCTAATTTTAGTTCCCCAATGTTTTTAGATTTATAATTCATCCCTCCGGTAATGTTGAAGCTGTGCTTGTGTTCGAGCTTTATTGCGATACTTTATCTTATACATTGACACGTCTGCTGGTTGTCTATGTAAATAAGAGCAGACAGACTTAAGAAACTAATAAAAAAGTCTTGTAAATAACATAAACTAAAACACCCAAAAGGATCATTACATTGTAATTTGAAAACATGCAATAATACTTGCATATTTATTGACCTTCCTTTGAAGAAGCATTAATTTGAAGTGTTTCATCTTTTACATATGAACTGTTTTGATGACAGCGTAGCGTTGACCTCCTTATTTGACAGATGTAACCACCCATACACGAGCAGCATTCCTTTCATTGCAGCAACGACTGGAGCTGATTAAAGAATTGAAATGGTCCATTTAACCCCTAACACAGGCAAGACCTACCTGTGTGATGGTACCATTACTTTGCAGTAATTCCTGCAGGCGGCAGCTTGAATTGATCCCCCCTCAGCCATCAGGAAGTTTTAGTGCTGCTATGTGTGTGCTCAAAGCCCAGTTTAATAAAGCTAGCTGGTCATGAGCAGTTAAACCAGAGGAGAACAATAAATAAACAGACTCGCTCTGTCCTCATCTACTCTACCACCACTTTCTTCTGCACCACTTCAGCCACATGGCTTAAGTGCTGCATGCAGAGAGGTCAGCATGTGGGCATGGCTGGCTTCTATCTGGGTCCGGCACTGACCCTCTTAGTGCCATTATTAGACCAGCACATCTGGGTGAGGGTTTTATTATATATTTATAATATATAATATAATATATTATGTATATATAATATAATATGTATATATATATATATATGTATGTATGTATGTATATATATATGTGCGTGTATGTATGTATATATATATATATATATATATATATATATATATATATATATATAGTAAACTCTAAATAGTGTACTTTATGGGAAATCAGTGTTTTTATTATGTATAAACATGGTGATAGGAATGTGTTATGAGACTGCTGCCACAACACAGGCCATCGGTGGGGCAGATTGATGTTGAGGGGCCTGGCCGATGGAGATAGAGTTTATCTGCTGCAGTCTGGGATATGAAATCTAATCACATGAGTGCCAGGTGAGGAAGAGCAGCCGCAGATGAGCCACTAACGCACACCATCACACTTGTATTCAACAAATGGCAAGGAATTTCTCTCTGCTGGGTTGAGACAGGCGATAAGCTTCAGACAAGAACGCTCTCGCTCCACAGATCTGTCTCTCAGAGGAAGAGGAAGTGAATGAAAGAGGATGGCATTAGAGAGAGAAGAGGGAAAAAAGGTTAGCTATGGAAAACGTAAAAAAAAATCCCGAAAAAACTCTCAAAATACCCGGCAGCCAAAAATAACATACCACCTTGGCATATTTTTTGTTAATTGTACTCTTCACAATATGATCTGGTTTTTCTATTTTTGTTTGAGTGTAGTCAATAAAGGGCTTAAAATCAACAAGTTTACATTAATAATGGATTGTTGTTTCTCTCAATACATCCTCCAAACCCATATAAAGCCCTTTATACAAAAGCATTAAACCAAGCTTTACTCACAGCCCCAGGCTTCTGCGCCTAGGTGGTTTGTGTTGCACTCTTTACCTGCACTTCAGCTGTATTGATGCCACAGGTATGATTTCAGTGCTGTTTGAAGCTGCATCCACACAGAGAACGATTTGTTGTTCGTGCATTGCATTGAAGCTGAATCTGAGTGCCTAGGTATCCCTACAGTATATTTACTACCCTGTGACACACAGGCTTCTCGCATGACATCACGTTGCTCGAGAGTTGTCCACCATGTTGGATGTGACACAACCATTGATTCCCAGGGAAAAAGGTACATCCCCTGATTGGCTGATGAGTGGTTCCTGCAGGCTGTTGGCTATTGCTAGAGCCTGCAGCGCCAGAAACCTCTTTGGGCTTGCTTTGCTTGCTAGCAGATTGCTGTGATTGGCTGTAGTTTGCATGGAACATGCCAGCTTGTCTGCTAACAAGCAGGTTAGTGATTAGTAAAACTTGAGAAAGTGTGATACAAACCACAAACGGACAGTGTTCGCCTTCAAAGTAAAAGTTGCCTCAGCGCTGCATTTTAAAAGGTATCTTTGGTCACACTTTTTACAGTTTCATGGCCACTTGGAGAGCAGTTGGTAAGTGTTTGCAGACAAGTTGGCAATTTGCTGTTGACCAAAGCAGCTGTTTGGGGAATTTACCTTTTTATTTGTAATGATTGGTGTTTCTCAGGGGCTTACTGATTGATCTCAATGCCTGTGTGACTTGAGCTTTAGTCACCAGCAGTCCTGCACTGGGACCTACCTACTTCATGTTAACAGTGTTGATGAAGTTGATGAATGTTATTGACTTTTGATGTTGTTTGCTTGCCATGTTGCTGCTGTTCTCTTCTGTTTGGATGCAGAGTAAGCTCTCCATAGTTTGAGCCACTTTTATATCATTTTTAAAAAATAGGACCCCTATTTCAACCTGTGTGTATGTTTTTTTTGTCTTGTTTTTTTTTTATCTCCTGCATTCTTTCCTACATCTTTATATCAGGGCTCTTTGGTATCTTAACTTAGACACTCTTAAGTTACTGACTATAGCCCAAAGTCCCACATAAGACATAAAATATGCTTCTGTCTAAATGAATTGCTTGGATTTATGACATAAGGTGATATGAGTACCGTACATATACAAGTTTATGTTCTTCCATGAATATGCTTTCCCGTGTGTCTGCGTTTTTATGTATCCATCCATCCATTTATTTTCTACCACTTATCCAATTCATGGTTGCATTGGAGATGGAGGCTCTCCCAAGACATCACAGGGCAAGAGGTGGGGTACAGCCTGGACAGTTTGCCAGTCAACACATAGAGACAGATGACCATTTACGGTCACATTCACGCCCAAATTAGAATCACTGGTTATCTAACAAGCATTTCTTCACACTGTGGGAGGAACACAGAATAGCCTCAGCCGGTTGGTGGATTCGAGCCCAGGACCTACCATTTGTTAAATTTGATAAAATGCCGTTTTCCTTTGAAGACTTCAATTCTTATTGCTACTAACTGCTATGTTGTGCAGGTAACAGACCAACACATGTCTCGAGTGGTACACATGGAGCTACCTGCTGCTCTAGTGAAGCTTCACCAGCATGTACTCAGTTTTAAACTTTGGTCTTTGTTTGGATTCTTAAATCTTTGAAACTTGGTTTATTTTTGAACATATAGTGTACCTGCACTTACAAGTTTGATAGTGAGCCCTGAAAGGAATCAGCAACTTGGTACTTTCTGTGTTTTACTTGGTGTAACAGGCAGGAAGTAAAATGCTTTTGAGTGAGGATCACACAGTGTGCTACACATGGCTATGGCACACTGCGCTGAGATTTTTACTGACTTTTATGTACCACATAATAAATACATTTTTTTTTTAAATAAGACATATGTGGATATATGTGGTAAATGAAATAAACTCAATGTCAAGATCAGGAGAATCATGAGGGAAGGATTATTTTTCCATGTTATCTTTTCTCACATGTAGCACAGGGGGTGCAGATGCACTCTTCCTTGGTATTAGGAACGTATGTGAATAGTCAGCTAGATGATTAAACTCAGTGCCCTTGCTAGTCCACCTGAAACGCTCGTAGGCGTAGGTTAAACAAATTATTCATATTTTAATAATGTACAACTCAAAGGATGTTATGTAGCCACCTGCCCTTGGTTGGGGCAGCAGCTCAGGCAGACGGCGGCACACACTATCTCTATCTATCTCTACGTCTCAGCAATTCTAGCCTGAAAAACAGTTTTATGCATGTTGTGTCACAGTGAATTGACATAGAAGCACTTGAACAAGGCCGTACTTAACTATATGCTATGCATTCATTCAGCTTCAGGTTAATCTGCAGGGAACCTGGTGATAGCACTGCTAACATTAGCCATTCTCTTTAGATAAATATGACGCATTTCAGCTGTATTTGAAATACGATTTGATTATTTAAAATGTGGTTCATTGTTTTCAATGGCTCCTAAATACAAATACGCTGTTTAACCTCATCCATCGGCTTGAGCTCAGTCGGGAGTCTTTTTTCCCTCCTTAATTGACTAATAAATGATGCTAGCATCAGTAATTGCTATAGTTACAAAGGGCTGAACCAAGAGAGATGATGCATTCATTGTAAATGCCGCCATCATCATTATTAATACTATGGATGTTTACACGTGGGGGAAACAGGTTTAAAAAAATGTTCAACACCAGAAACTCCACTTTGCCGTGTGGCTATTAGGGCCCCAAAAATGTTATGAAACAAACTCCTATTACTCATTGAGCGGCAGGATAATCATTTTGACAGGACTTTTAGATGGAACGGGCAAAGAGAGAAAATTACAAATCTGAGGGAGAGAATCAGCAAATGGGAGATGTCCTCTTTGCCTTTAAGTTCTCCCTCAGTCTGAGACGGGTAATGGGTGCGCAGTGTTTATCCTTTATGAAATACATGTCACAGATGTCACAAAAAGAAAAATATTTAATATTTAGATTTTTTTTAAATGCAATCTCAAGCTAAAATGGGAGTTTCACTCTCTGAGTTGCGATGTATTATCCTTTATATGCAGTCTTCTGCCCAGTTTCTCATCTCCTGGTCAGAAGAATCTTATAACGCTATTGTAAATCTCTAGAGACCAAAAGGTTCAACACTCCAAAAGTAATGAATTTGTCAGAACACGTTCAGTATGCTGTGCTGTATATTAGCCGTTAAATCCCACTTGCCCTAAGTCCATATATATAGTTTCTGCGAAATGAGTGTTGGAGGGTGTGATGGTGATGATGACCTCTTCACCCGGTCACTGATAAAGCCATCAGATGTCTTTATGAAAGGGCAGCTGGATACTTCTCTTATTTCCTTTACTCGCCCAGCATACCTACCCATCAACAACCACGTGCTCATCCTTCACGCTTCTCTCGAACTGGCGACCCCAGACTAGGATGCAGTACCATCCGTTTGCCAACACGGAGATTGTTTTTCAGCCATTGAAATTTTACCCTGCAAGATCAATGTTGCAGCTGGCCTGAGAGATCCCAGAGAGGACTAGAAGGGGGGTGAGGTCAGGGTTTTCTCCCAGACTCCCTGTGGTGTGTTTAGGGTAAGATCGGGCACTCTGAAATCAGTCTTTTTACTGACAGCTGAGGTTTAGTCTTCAACCGGGGCCTGACAAGACCAGCTGGCCTGGCTGATATTCTTAATATCATTTTACCTGCTGGCTCTCAGCTACTGATGAAACTTTCAACAACTCAGATAACATCTAACTTTGATAAGTTATTTAAAACATGTTTTTCTTTTTCACTCGGGCCGGGTAATTCCTAAACTGCAACATTTCCGTGTTCCCCTTCGTATCTCATTAACTAATCTGTTTATTCAGAGGAGATGAAATTGGAGATGAAGCTGCTTTTTCTGCTCTGCGTTACAGGCCCGACCCACCCCATTGTTCTTTTATTCTCTCATTTTTTTTAATTTTTTTATTTTGCTTGTTCAAAATTAGATGGATGCAGAGTGATTTTATGCTTTCAGCTTAGTAATGGTATTATGCAAAATACCATTACCCTCAAAAGGACACTCCAAAGTGTGGAAGTGGGTCAAGCGCTTATTTTAAAAAGGGGTTATCTGTGGAGTTGTGGAAAAAAAACAACACAAACACCCATGTCTTCCTTACTCTTAGCTTCGAGAGCCATTCAGCAGAGAGGGAGACATTTTAGCTGGAATGATGGTGAGCAAAGGTTTCCTGTAACTAATGGTCATTGTTAGTTTGGTTTAAGAAGCACACTAGACTGAGACATCCAGAGCTCCCATACAATATTTTTCTTTCTTTTTTTCTTTCACTCCCTTCCTTTTCTCAGTCTCGCACTCTCAGCTTGTAAAGGTGCTGTTGAGATTCTGGTGAATATGCCATAATGGAAGCTCTTTGTTTGCTCAGGTGCCGATCCTTCACAATGGGCGGATAATGGAAGAACACTTTAGAGACAGATGTTCCCTCTTCATCACACTCATCAGTGTGACCCTCTTTGAAAGGAAAGGGAGGGAACCGAAAGAGAAAAATCATATTAGACAGATATGCCGTCCTCTATCCTTTTGCAGTAATTTTAGCTGTTTACATGTTCAAAGCTTAATCCAACATTGCTGTTCGCATGTTCTAAAATACCAGAGGACCTCTGTAAGACAAGCGTGCCTGCTAATCATGTTGACCCCCAATAATTTGCTTAATTCAGTTTAGCTGTGGAGCTACAAATGAAAGGTGTCCCGTCAGCTCAGTGAGCGTTCATTAAAACAAGCATAAACAGAGCAAAACAGAAAAAGCAAACAGAGGCATATTTCGGGTTGCCGCATGGCACACTTTTCCAGAGTGTTTATTAGTTATGGGTCACCTTGAAGGTTGAGGAGTGGATGGAGGGCAATCAATAGCAAAGCCAATAAGGAAGCAAGAGGCTAAGGTTAAGAGAGTAATCCTTGATGGTAAAGCAGGAAATCTATAAAAAGAATGATTTCTCCACTCCTGCAGGGTAGAAGATGCTGTTTATTAGAACAAGGTTGAGGCCAGAAACACGGGGTAACACCAAGTGGAAAAACATTGACCTACTCTATATCTATATTAGAGATGGACCGATCCGATATTACGTATCGGTATTGGTCCGATACTGACCTAAATTACTGGATCGGATATCGGAGAAAAATAAAAAATGTAATCCAATCCATTAAATATCACGAAAGCACCTCACAAAACTTGCAACACGCCGTAACTCACCTCAGAACGTTAGCACGTCGGAGTAGTATGCATCACGTGATAGAGCGGCTGTGGCATGCGGGACCTGTCGGTGGTCTGGATAGCATTTGGAGCTTCGCTAGCAACCCGGCATTTCATCTCCGACAAAGTTATCCCGAGAGAAGTAAAGCAAGTGTGTAAGTCCATCTCTGAATGTTTGTAAAGCATTCCTGCGTTAAGCTTAACAAACGATATATGGAGCGACTGCCTCTTCTTGCTGCTACTTCAATCATGAAACTGCTTAACGATCAGCTGATCGGCTTTTCTGTCGCGAGTCCGTGTCTCTAGTTTGCTTTTGGCCCACTTTGCACCAGAAAGAGGAAACCAGCGGCTGAACAACAGCAGCACGTTTAAGCTTGATCAGCTGTTGTTAGAATTTATTTATTATTACTTTCTACTCGAGGATCTTTTTCTACGTAGCTGACGCTGGTAACTGTGCAGGGGCGGATCTAGCAAAGTTTAGCCAGGGGGGCCGATAGGGAATTAACAGGGAAAAGGGGGCACAAAGACATACTTTTCTTTCTTATTCTCATTTAAAATGTCTAGCTTTTAATAAATAATTATCTGACACCCAAAGTTTTAATTTGATGTAAAATGAATAGAAGTCAATTACTGTATATAGTAACTATTAAGTCTAATATATATACCCTAGTAAGCTATAGTACTTTTTCCTTTGGGAAGGTACCATCTGTGCAGTCTGCAATTTTGTTGAAGAAAGATGTTGAATCTATTTAATATTTCTTGAAAAATAATTGATTTCTGTGCATTTTTTTTCACACTGCATCAAATTAAGGTTGATTACGTCGATTAAGCATCATGAGGTGGAGTGTGAGGGGTGGTTCCCTATTTTTTATTTACTTATTTTTGTTGTTGCTGGGAGTTGGAACCCTATTAGTTAGGTTGCTTAATATTTATGCTAAGTACTCTTTAAAATACCAGAATAGGGAGGATGGTGTAGGTTTAAGTTTATTAGATTGATCAGTATTGCTGAACTATGAAATATTTTTTTTTGCATACAGGTATAACAGAATAGCTTTAGTGTAGTTGTTTTAAACTTGAGTATGAACTTATACAAAATGCAGCAAGATATTTAAAAAACAGTTTTGTTGATTAAAAAACACTATATCGGATTCATATCGGTATCGGCAGATATCCAAATTTATGATATCGGTATCGAACATAAAAAAGTGGTATCGTGCCATCTCTAATCTATATATGTATAACTCTCCATCCATCCTAATCTACAAAAACCTTTTCATCACTGACGAATGCTACTTTTAGAATTAAAGTCTTCTGTTTTTTTTCTGTTTAATCGTATTGAGATTTGTGTCTGTATATTAAATTTGAAGTAGTCTGGCCCAGTCTCCAATTATACAACTTTTCTTGCTTTCACAGAACTTCACTAAATCCAGAGTAATATATTGTGATTACAGACTTGAGGATACTGCCAGAAAAGTTGTTAGAGCTGGCAGCTGTGACCGTTTTAAGATAACTTTGCTACAATAGGTAAATAGCATAATTTGTGCTTTCATCTTACACATGAACCTATAATAATAAATGGCAGCAAACAAGTACGGGCTTTCACCAATCATTACTTAATCCCTCACATAGCTTCAGTCATAATTAAGCAAATCTGGAGAGAACAAAATGATGTCGCTTGTGTCTTTACATCAGTCAGACATGCTGACTACTCAGTTTTTCTTCCTCCCAGGGACAATGCACGGTGATCAGCAGCACTTAAGTAAAACTTAAACATCAGCTTGTGGTGCTTAGGCTACCATTTCTTTTTAAAAACTAAAAGCGGATCTGGATTCTGCTCACGGCTTGGTATTTGTTGACGTGTCTCTTGATGCAGCACTTCTCTGACACATGTTATCTTACCTGCTTTTTACCAAGTATCCCCAATTCTTTCTATTTTACAGACAAAACTAAGGCTTTCTTTGTCTCACAGCAGTAATTGTCATGAATCGCTGTGCGGCAGGCAGGAGTTGGACCCAAAGTGCAGGACTCACAGACTCAGGGAGGTGAACTCAAAACTCAGCTTTATTTGCTGGCAGGGAAGAGAAAAAAAAAAAAAAAAAAAAAAAAAAAAAAAAAAAAAAAACATACAAACTAATCTAAACTGGGAACTTGGAAAACTCACAGAGAGACACACAGGGAGATCCACACAGCAAGAGGGACGACGCGACACTGACTCAGAGAAACACAGGGTTTAAATACACTGGGAAGTAACGAGGGGAATGAGACACAGAAGGAGGGCACAGCTGGGAGAAATCAGGACTGACGAGACAAGCAAAGCAGGACGCATTCACATGAGACACGGACCATCAAAGTAAAACAGGAAGTATCACACAGAGACGCGAACTTGACACAGTGGAGACAGCAACTAAGAAATACAGAGACATAAACCATAAGGCAGAGGTCTAAGAACCAAAATACACAGGGAAATACTCAGCTGGGAACACAAGAGACTAGACTAGAGAGAGTAACAAAAAACCAACCATGAGAACATAATGCACAATGCAGAGTGACAGAAAACAAGAAACTCAAACATGCAAAGACACACAATTACACAGAACAGAGGAGACACAGAGAGACATGAAGGGCAAGGGATCAAAACTAGAAGCCATAGAATAAATCACACACAAGTACAATAATACAAAAATCACAAAGAACTAAAAACGCTGGGTCAGGAGACCCAGGACCGTGACAGTACCCCCCCCCCTCAAGGGCTGGCTCCAGACAGCCCAAACACAGAAAAACAAAACCAAACAAACAACCCAGGGCGGGCGGCGGGGGCCCAGGACGGAGGGCTCGGAACAGAAAACAAAAGAAGAGCACGGCAAACACCGGAGCCCAAGAAAACAACCCAAACACAGAGCAGTTCAGGGGGCCGACCATGCGGAAGGCAACGGCGGAGACGTGGAACCAGTTCAGGGGGCCGACCGTGCGGAAGGCAACGGCGGAGACGCGGAACCAGTTCAGGGGGCCGACCGTGCGGAAGGCAACGGCGGAGACGCGGAACCAGTTCAGGGGGCCGACCGTGCGGAAGGCAACGGCGGAGACGCGGAACCAGTTCAGGGGGCCGACCGTGCGGAAGGCAACGGCGGAGACGCGGAACCAGTTCAGGGGGCCGGCCGTGCACAAGGCAACGGCGGCGGCGAAGGAGACAACGGAGCAGTTCAGGAGGCCGACCGCGCGGAAGGCGGCGGCGGCGGCGAAGGAGACAACGGAGCAGTTCAGGGGGCCGACCGCGCGGAAGGCGGCGGCGGCGGCGAAGGAGACAACGGAGCAGTTCAGGGGGCCGACCGCGCGGAAGGCAGCGGCGGCCCCCCAGTCTCAGGCGTGCTGGCCATGGCCTGGTGGGCACAGGACCAGTCGAGGCCGGACCAGACGAGGACGCAGAAGCAGAGGCTGAGGCCGGACCAGACGAGGACGCAGAAGCAGAGGCTGAGGCCGGACCAGACGAGGACGCAGAAGCAGAGGCTGAGGCCGGACCAGACGAGGACGCAGAAGCAGAGGCTGAGGCCGGACCAGACGAGGACGCAGAAGCAGAGGCTGAGGCCGGACCAGACGAGGACGCAGAAGCAGAGGCTGAGGCCGGACCAGACGAGGACGCAGAAGCAGAGGCTGAGGCCGGACCAGACGAGGACGCAGAAGCAGAGGCTGAGGCCGGACCAGACGAGGACGCAGAAGCAGAGGCTGAGGCTGGCCCAGGCGTAGCAGAAGCACAGGCTGGCCCAGGCGTAGCAGAAGCACAGGCTGGCCCAGGCGTAGCAGAAGCACAGGCTGGCCCAGGCGTAGCAGAAGCACAGGCAGAGGCTGGCCCAGGCGATGACGAGGCGGTCGCAGGTGGCGGCTGGACAGGCTCCTCGGGCCCTCCAGCTGATGCGGCGTGAGGCTGAACGGGCCCCTCGGACCCTCCAGCGGAGACAGGAGGCTGAACGGGCCCCTCGGACCCTCCAGCTGACGAGGCGTGAGGCTGGACGGGCCCCTCGGACCCTCCAGCGGAGACAGGAGGCTGGACGGGCCCCTCGGACCCTCCAGCGGAGACAGGAGGCTGGACGGGCCCCTCGGACCCTCCAGCGGAGACAGGAGGCTGGACGGGCCCCTCGGACCCTCCAGCGGAGACAGGAGGCTGGACGGGCCCCTCGGACCCTCCAGCGGAGACAGGAGGCTGAACGGGCCCCTCGGACCCTCCAGCGGAGACGAGGAGGTGCTGGCTGGGCTCACTGGAACCCCCAGCGGACGAGGTAGATGGCGGCACGGGAGCCGCGGAGTGCTGGATGAGCTCATCCGAGCTTCCAGCAGGAGCCGATGTAGAGCCAGAGAGAATTGGGACCCCGGGCTCAACGTTAAGCTGGCTAGAAAACTGCACTGCTACGGGGAACTGGGCCAAAGGTTCAGGTGCGAGCTGAGCTGCTGGACACACGGGGACCTGAGCTGCTGGACACACGGGGACCTGAGCTGCTGGACACACGGGGACCTGAGCTGCTGGACACACGGGGACCTGAGCTGCTGGACACACGGGGACCTGAGCTGCTAACGGTGGAGAAGTAAATGACTGCACAGGGGACTGAACTGATGTCTGTAGTAACGGTGGTGGTGAGAGTGGAGTAGGTGGTGGAGTTAATGACTTCACAGGGGAATGAACTAGAGGTAGTGACGGTTGTGGTGCTGGTGGTTGAGTGGGTGACTGTGCTAAAGGAGGCTGCACTGGGGACACTGGAGACTGCACTGGGGAAAGCAGGGCTGCAGGAGGCTGCACTGGGGACACTGGAGACTGCACTGGGGACACTGGAGACTGCACTGGGGACACTGGAGACTGCACTGGGGACACTGGAGACTGCACTGGGGACACTGGAGACTGCACTGGGGAAAGCAGAGCTGCAGGAGACTGCGCTAGAGACTGCAGTGATGGTTGTAGTGGAGGTGTGACGGGTGGAGGAGTGGCTGAAGTGGCTGCGGGTCGGGCGGCTAGTGGCTCAGCTACAGAGCATATTAACGGCAGGGCTATGGGTTGAATGTCTGACTGAGTAGCAGCCTGAATGGCTGGGTATAGTGATGGTGGTGGTGGAAGGGAAACAGGTGGTAGTGTGGATGACGGAACTAAGGGCGACTGAGTGGCAGACCGAACTGATGACTGAAGCGATGGTAGAGGTGAAAATGGAGCGTGTGGTGGAGTTAATGGCTGTGCTAGCGGGGACACAGGAGACGCAGCTTGTAGCTGGGCAGCTAAGAGAGCTTCAGGAGGCTGGGCAGCTGATAAACTGTTCACATTACCATCCGTAGCACAAAACACAGCCCCTGAACGAATAGTCCCACGGTTCGACACAGAAAAAGAGTCCTTACTCACCACAGCCGGCGATGTACAAGTCTGAATGTCCGGCTGTGGGGTGGCGCGCTGGCGGCGTGATCGTCGTTTCTTTTTTGATGATGGCTCTGACGGGCCGAGCGGCTCCACATCCGGCCCTTCAGGCAGGTGGGTAGTAGCAGCTGGGGGATGAAGGTGGAGCTCGTTGTGGATTAAATCCTGTTCGAGTGGGTGGAGCGCACTGAGTAGCCAGGGAAGACCAGAGATTAAACGCTGTAGTTTGGTTTCCACAGCACGGCGAAATTCCTTCCCCTCATGTTCGAGCCACAGATGCAGGAGTCTTTCCACGGAGTAGATAATGTCCAGACGCAGTTCTTCTGGTGGGTTGAGTGCTGCTGGGTCCATATCTGGTCGCGTCGTACTGTCATGAATCGCTGTGCGGCAGGCAGGAGTTGGACCCAAAGTGCAGGACTCACAGACTCAGGGAGGTGAACTCAAAACTCAGCTTTATTTGCTGGCAGGGAAAAAACATACAAACTAATCTAAACTGGGAACTTGGAAAACTCACAGAGAGACACACAGGGAGATCCACACAGCAAGAGGGACGACGCGACACTGACTCAGAGAAACACAGGGTTTAAATACACTGGGAAGTAACGAGGGGAATGAGACACAGAAGGAGGGCACAGCTGGGAGAAATCAGGACTGACGAGACAAGCAAAGCAGGACGCATTCACATGAGACACGGACCATCAAAGTAAAACAGGAAGTATCACACAGAGACGCGAACTTGACACAGTGGAGACAGCAACTAAAAAATACAGAGACATAAACCATAAGGCAGAGGTCTAAGAACCAAAATACACAGGGAAATACTCAGCTGGGAACACAAGAGACTAGACTAGAGAGAGTAACAAAAAACCAACCATGAGAACATAATGCACAATGCAGAGTGACAGAAAACAAGAAACTCAAACATGCAAAGACACACAATTACACAGAACAGAGGGGACACAGAGAGACATGAAGGGCAAGGGATCAAAACTAGAAGCCATAGAATAAATCACACACAAGTACAATAATACAAAAATCACAAAGAACTAAAAACGCTGGGTCAGGAGACCCAGGACCGTGACAGTAATCTATAATCAGCTACTGTGGTTTTTTAACAAATTAATAAATGATGTTAACTAATGAGTCTAAAGCTTTTTTATTAGCATTATAGTATAAATATTTCTACAAATACTTTATTTATCTAACTCTTTCCAACTGAGAATAGATAAATGATTGCTGTAAAATAATTTTTTTTCATTAATGATTCAGTTTTTGACTCACAGTTATGTTTTCATGGCAAATTTTTTTGCAGCACTCAGCTATTGCTTATTTTTGCTGCTATTTTTCCAGCTAGTGTAACCGCTCAGACACAATGCAGCTTGTCTTACCTTGCGACATCTGCCTCCTATGCTAGAAAATGCGTACTCTACAAGTTTTAAACCTCTAATAAATCTTGGACGCTTGAGTTTATGGGCTTGCTGTTTCGCGACAGCATAAGTACATGTTTTATTGAAATATAGCAGCTTTTGGCTTTACCTTTGTAGCTAAGTGGTGATGTGTCATACAAAAAACAACTCTGAAGTGTCTTTTCCAAAAGCAAGGTGTATTCTTTATTTATAGCAGGGTTGTTATTATACTCGGTTTAATTGAGCAGCAAGAGTGAGATGCTAATGTTTTTTTCAGCAGCATATGTTAAGTGTCTCAGTATTTGAAGCCTGACCTGTCAGTGAAAGCAACAGGGCAACATTTTCCTTGGTAAATAATTAACATTGCAATTCTGCCTTCCACTGTACTCGATGCATATTGATACAGGCAATTTGTTCCCTCATCTAAGCACCCAGGTTCCTTCTGTTGGAGAAACACATGGCATCCTCTATATTCATAATGGCCACAGCAACAGCTTGTTAGGGTAATCGCTGAGCCAGTTTTTCTTCTGTTATTATACAATATGTGCAGACTATCTGTGACAAGCACTTCCTGCAGATCTCATTATTTTAAAATATTTTTCACTGTATATTTGCTGGGCACTATTGATGTGGAAGGGCCAAAGGATGCCAACACATTCACACTAGGCGCAGGGTAGAGGTCTTCCTGTCAAAGGTGACACATTTCCTTTGATAGGGATGTTCACATATTTTCTTTTTTTGCTACAGTGGGACTCTGAGAATTAGCTGTGACATTGACATATTGCGTAACTGAAAGAAATCATAAGATAAAGCAAGTGTGTCGGCATCGATTTCACTTCTTAGAATGGTAATTAACAACTTTGAAATCAACTGCAGCGCAAAAGAAATTCTTTTGTCATTGTCAAAGGAGGCTGACATTTTCCAGACAAGCTTTGTCTCTCTGTCAGGAAAAAAAAAATCTGTTTTTCTCGCCAGTTGTATGTGTTTTCCATTTTACTCCCAGCGTAGTGTTTTGTTCAGTGAGTTGAGTGGCTAGCCTGTAGCCGACTGTCAGCTCGTGTCAGTCGCAGCATCAGTAAAAGGCTGGGTGTCTTTTCGTGCTCCAGTCAGCTCACTGTCTGTGATGGTTGCTTCCACTCCACAAAACCTAAGCTCTCAAACATCCCATTAGCACCTGCTAAGTCAAGCTGAAACTTTTTAAAGGCAGTCTGACTTTGTGCATGTAATTACTCTCTCACCCAAAGACCTCTCATTCCCAATTGGCTGGGTCATAGAAGATTACTGATTTAAGTTTAACTCTCTCTTATTAGAAAAGTCATTTTGATGAAATAAGAAACCCTAAAAGACAAGATATTTTAATCATAAACTGTATGTAAAAGATGGCAAAACAGCTATAATGACAACCACTGTTTTTCAACTCAGTATGAGTGTTTTTTGGGCACTACCATGTTAGTTTTTGTAGTGAAAAATTACTGTATTTATTTGTGATGGTGAAGCTGTCAACTAATTCTAAGTTATCAGCTAATGCTTGCAACTTGGCTAACAAGATGGATCCATAAACAACTCTGTTGCAATGCACAGATACTCATATCTGCTGATTATGGTCAGATAATTCCAATAGCATGCAGCACAAACACAGTGGAAAAGTCCAAGTTAGTCACTACAAGTTAGTGGAGGCAAAAATCAGACGTCACCAGTTGGCCACAACTGCCTTTCTTGGGACTCATGGCAATCCAAGTGGCCAAAGCATGGATGCAGCAAACGTGATTACTTATTAAGCTGACTTTTTTTGAAACTGGACGTGATGAGCGAGGGATGGATCTAATTGTGAAACCACGGAAACCACAGCTGATTGACTAACATTTTGTGATTCGCTAGTTGTAAGCCAATTAGCATATCCAAAAAAGAATACTCTTTTCCGACTGTAATAAAGACCAGAACATAAAGAACAAACTTCATGTTTTATTCAATATAATTTGAAAATAGCAATTGAGCCCATGAAGTCATTAGAAAAGCATTTACTGAGCTCCCAAGTGTCATTTACCTCTATGCTTCTATACAACTGGAAGTCTTTTCGCGACTATGGAGCCTATGTCCATCTTGGAGACAGCCTCAAGTAGCCATAAGAGGAAATGCAATTTGCTATTCTGCACTGATTTTATTTTCCATGAGTTGGCACTTGCTTTTACTATTTTATCATCAGCCTGCATAGCCCATTTCAACCTGACTAGTGAGCGACGCTATTTGAGCACTTGTTCAAACTGTGCGTGCTCGTCATTGGTCAACTGGAGGAATAAGAGACGTTAGCAATTAGCATAGCAGTTTTAAATAAGGCATATGGTCATCTGAAGAACTTTGTATTAAGCACTAAGTGATAAAATCTTATTTGATGACAGGCCAGGGTGATGTTCTCTCATTATATAATAAAAAAGCAGTTAACTATTTCCGTGCTGCATTGTTAATATTCGCCCTAGTTTTTCATTTGTTTATGTGAATGAAGAATTTAGTTTGTGTGAACCTGAACATTTTGCATTTAGACTACAAGCCTCTGAGTTTGTCAGGATGCCCACGAGTCTTGTTTCAATTGTTGCAGCTCATTTTTGAATCCTATTGAAAAAAAAAATGCTTGCCAGATGCTAGCGGTCTTTTGACACATGATTTCAAGTGATGTTAAATGGGCTCATAAAGATGATGTGTCCAGGGGTCAAGCAGGGTTGTCCTCATCAACCTTTGACACCAGGGTTTCTTATGAGGTTGTGCTCCAGGCACAGCTCTATTGGTAAGGGTCATTGAAAGGGTCGTCCTCGCCCTCTTTAGTTCTATCCAATTAAAGCATCAGCAGCTGAATCGGTGCCTGGTGTTCATTGGAACATTAATTGTGCTCATTGATTGGCACGTAGTTCAACTAAGTGTCCTCTGAGCGCCACACAATGACACGGTTGTTTCTCATCTCCACCGACAGTCGTTTTGTTGTTTGCAGTCACGTAAAGACTTGTAACATGGGTACTTGGAAGAAAAGCTGCACACTAAATCAGGTGGGTGTCTAAACGTATGAGAACACACTCAGCTTCACCGTGTGCCTTTACCTTACTGTTGGATCCTTTACTCTAGCTGTGATACTTTCCTCATTGCAGGTGAGGGTTGTCTGACATTACTCTGGAGTGATTGCCAATCATCCACTCAATTTACAGGCTATGTGGAAGGCACAACCTGTTATTTGTACCTTACAATGGAGACACTGTTATTTATTTATTTATTTTTACCCCAACTGGAAACAATCAGTATTTCTGTGTGTGTGATCGATCTTTGTTTTTTTTCCTTGTGAAAAATAAAAAACGCTGACTGACTGACTTCCATTTTTTTAACATACAATCATTTATCAAAAAATGGTCTATAATAATTGACTTAAACAGTTAATTAATTATTCGTAACATGGCTGGACTAACTGGACCTTACCCAGTATGTCATAAACACTATGACGTGAGTATCTCTTGTCAGGGAGATGGGTTCCAGCTTGTTTTGATTTACACTTCTGAAGCTCATGAAAATGCACAATTATGTGTTTTAGAGTAGCCTGTGCACTCGTGCTTTTAAATGCAGAGACTTCACAGAGACTGTTCTGTCTCAGAACTGGGACAACACTCCCACCCGTTTGAAAATCTAATTAAACAAAACTAGTTTTTATCTGTTCTAAATGACTTCAGAGAACCCATTCATTATGCCTGCCCTCCAGTCGTGTCACAAATACACTCTAATATTGCAGTTATTTAATAAATAGGTTACTAAATGTCCCCTCCCCCCCTCCCTTTTTTTTCTTTGTTGTTGTCTTGCACTCAGTGAGGTGTTTCAGCCTTTAAAATCTCACAGGGAGTGAAGACCTTTCCCCCTTGGTATCACCATTTTTATTGAACTTTTTGATGTAGCTCATTGTAATGCTGCCAATCCAATAACACACTTCACCTTAACCACCAGATATAATGAAAGTATAACCAAGTGATCAATGAAGGGATTTAGACTTTGCCTTCTTTCCCCCCCAACTGCAATGCAACCATGGCAACAAGGCAAGGATAAATCTTCTATTTAGTGAAATGACACAAGAATCACCCTCAGATTTGATCATCTGCTTTGCGCCATTCCTCCATTTCCCCCTCTACCAATTTTCAGCAGAAATGATCTGAGAGAAATGAATTGCTTGCCTCATACCTGGTTTTACTAAAGCAATGTGAGTGGAAATGGAAATGATTACCATTTAGCCTGTAACCAGGATGCCTGGCTCGTCTTTGGCTCTGCTGAGATGAGGACAGATATGCTCACAATTTGCCAGGATGAAAATGCTACAGTGTAGTGTAGTGTTTTTACGTCGTTAAGATGCTTTGCATATTATTTAAGTGGCAGACGTGCAAATTGGCCAATAGTGGAATGAATGGCATGTCGAGGAGAGCTACATGGTGTAGATATCTTCTTATTTTTTTAATCTCTCTTAGCAGTCAAAATGTCCACATTTAGTCTTGAGGAGTCAAAGCTGGAGAGGTGCTTTTGGTGTTCTGGATGTAACCTGTCTGAGAGTGATTGCAGTCAGTCTGAGTTAGACCATGATTGTTGCCTCCCACCAAGCAACCTGTGCAATCTCATTGGGAAGTTTTCATCTAGAGGTTTAAGGCGTTGCATGGTCAATGACTGAGTGACCAGTTGCTCACCACAGCTACATCTAATCAGTCACCAAAACTAGATTTTTCCTAGTCATGAGAAGGTTGGGACACATAACATATGTACATGTGTACCCTTGTGAAACCTTACCTTCCACCTCATTAGAAATGTATTAAGTAATCAAAGTAAAATCTAGATAAGTGACACAAGAGTACACGAAAAATAATTCAGCTTAATATCAGTCAGTTCTGTATGCAGATGTCACACAGTCGTATAAGAAAGTGAGACTGTGAAGAAGTATACAATGGTCCAGATAATACCCCAAAATCTACCATGAGCCCTTTGAAAAGGTGCAAGCTGTAGCCTTTGGATTGACCCTCAGTATCATTAAAATCTGTGGGTAGTTTTTGGCATGTGTACACAATACAGTCATAAAGTATATATTAGATTATGCACTGATTAAAAGCACAGTGTCTTAAAATCCTAATTTAGATAATATCTACACAAATATCCAAGTCTGCAAACTCTCAAATATTTAGCTTATAGTGCAGGAAAAGAGAAACTCCTGTCCTGATTGAGATGAGTTGGTATATTGGTGTTTCTGTCCTCGATCATGCTGCCTGCTCCAGGGATTCCCATCTAATTAGAGTGACGGCGATGAGATGGCCACGGCGCCTGACAGGGACTGATGGCTACTCAGGAAAAAAGATGATTTCTAACAATGACTTCTAACAGTCAGGTTGTGCTGCAGTGCTGCTGCACAGGCCACACACTGTTGATTGATTTGCATTGCAGATTGGAGAGACTTGGAGAGGACCTGGCTAGCTTTCCACGCTGTCGCTGTCTTAAACCCAGCATAATCCCTGGCTAGCGGCCCAGTATGCTTCTCACCCTTTCATTAATATGGGAGTGCCAGTACACCTGGCCACTAGACAAACATTTGAGGCAGCCTTAAATGAAATACATCAGTCATGCCGGCTCACTGGTAAATAGACTGCTGACCACAAAGTAAAAATCATTCTGTTTTGCTTGGCTTTTAGCTTCCACAATAATCATATTACGTTGTAACTTGCACAGAGTTCTTCTTGTAAATGCATGTAATATTATTAATGCTGTTGCTGGCTTTATATAATTCTACAAAACATATACGTTTATCTAGAAACCCTTAACAAATCCCTCAAAGTTTTAGGCATAAATATTTAATAGCTCAGAGTTTGTTTATAACTAATTTCACAGACTAAAGACAACCATAGTGTGTTGCTTTTATTTTCTCTTGCTTGATCAAAGTTTTCTGGTGCTGCCACTACAACCTATTATTCACACAGACTAATTACACTTATAGCTGACTGCACATTATGTGTGGTCCAAGGTTTATTTATTCTCTGCCTAACCAGGAATCATAACTGATGTTTGAGCACAAGATGTCTTGCAGCAAGTGATTATTTTGTAGACAGTAGCTAAAAACCAAGGGTTTACAGTATTATCTTTAAGTAGCCTAATGTAGTATTTTACAGCATAGCGGGTTCAAAGTGTCTGTAGTTTGGTTATTAGCTGAATCAATAATTCAAAAGTGTAAAGAACTGTAATACATCTTTTACTTAAAATGAGATGGAGAAAAAAAAGAGCCACAGCTGTTGGTCTCTGTGTGTGTGTCAGCTCCACTGGCACTGCCAGTTTGATGGTGTTTACTAAGGCTGTGCCACATCTGTGCTCTCAACAGGCTTTTGTTTGTCCCCTTCTTGTTGACCAGATCTGCAGTTTTAATGGTGCATCAACTGACATCGCACACTGGAAAGGTTCATTTTCTTTGCAACTATATATTTATATAGTTAGAGTATATTTACAGGTGCAGAGCACATTGCATTGTTTACAGTTGCAAATGGAGAAAGAAAACAGTTTTTCACTGTTGTTCAGCATTACATATGACATACATGCGTCGGCATAAATTCAATAGGTCAAAATACACTGACTCATTGCAGTGTCCACTCAGCCATTATAGGAGTTGATCAATTCTACCCACTGCTATTGGCCCATCTCACATACCACGAACTGCTAGCATGCACCAACTTCAAATCTTTTTATGCAAAACATGACGGGGAACTAACTTGTGGGGTAATTTAACAATCATACCAATACATGGTTTGTGCAGAAGAGCTGCTTTGACTTTTTTTTAAGCACACATTTAGCACTGTCTGCAGCATATGTAGCAGAAATGTTATAACAGCTATGGAGACAGTAGATAAGCTGTGTCTTCCTGCTCAGTTATTTTGCCTGAAAAGATACAGTAACAACATTAGTATCTCTTTTCAATATAAATATAATTTATTATTATTATGTACCCCGGGACCCTGAAAAGGATAAGCGGAAGCGAATGGATGGATGGATGGATGGATATTATTATGTATATCTCAGATCATTTTGATTAATTTTGTGTACAAAAGCTCATTCTTATTCAAGGGCTGTATAGATTCATCAGAAATGAAGGTTTAAAAAAATAAACAATAAGAAGAACAGTAAGTAACTTACTTAAGGACTTTTATAAGAATGTAATATTTAGCACAGGGCTATAGACTCAGTCCTTAACAGACTGCATGTTATGCTTATCAGTCTTTATGCCGTGCTACTTGCGATGCACCTGTTTTTAAACAAGGCCAACATATGGATGTTAGCAGAGCTGTGAAGTGCAACTTTAAACAAACTGCAACTGTGAACGTGTCCTTTTAAACTTCCGTGCACAAATCATTCTTTGATTAAAAGAAAAAAAAATGTGTTAGCCTTGAGAAACACCTTATCTTTGCGTCATCTAGTTTCCTGTTGCAGTGTGTATAGAGTCCAGCACAGAAGCATCATGATCAGAAGTGATACAAAAATGAGTTTTTCTTTTTCTCCTCCTCTGTCTATCTTTACTCTTCTTCAATTTTAGTGACAGAGCCTCTCCCAAATGCTAACAGTGTTACAGATATCTGGATGCCCCTCAAGCGTGTAATTTTGCAAATGCCTATCTATTAGTTTAGAAATAGTTTCAGTTTAATATATTATTGTGTGATATAATATCCTGGTGACGACAGGTAGTTGTGAAATTTTATGCTTCATACACACTGAGGAACATAGTGGTTAGAGACCAGAGCGCAGCCAAAATTATCACAACTGTGTGCAATGAACTAGCAATCTCATTGCTTCTGTAAGGGTTACTCCTGATGGTGATGGTGAGTAAATATGACGAGTGGAATGTGAAAACCTGTTACCATCTATATACACTGAATTTTACAATAATTTCTTGTCATGAACCGCTGTGTGTCTGGTGTGTGAGGTTACGGATCCAAATGCAGAGCAAGCAAGCAAGCCGAACACACAGCAACATGGAAAACTTGACAAGAGGTAATGGGAAATCTTGACCCTAAGGAAAGCAAACAGGAACAGAGCTAACATTAATCAGGAACAACAAGAAAAGTGAAGTAAAACTAAATAAAAAGCATCAGAGATACTTGACTTCAGATAACAGGAAGCAACTACTGAAACACGCGCAAAGAAGTAAATCAAACTAATACACAAAATGTAAACAGAAACCAGAGAACAATAGTAACGAGAGCTTAAAACCTGAAGATCCAAAAATCAAGCATGCAAAAACTCAGAACACTGACTGACATTACTGGCATAAATTAATCCACAAATAGTGACATATTTGCAGCAGGACATTGATTTGACTGCAAAGTATCCCAGGTGCTCATTAACCTTACTTTTATGTACAAATATAACCAGAACACAACCAGCTGATTGAAATCGCTATCGCAAAGAGACACTTTGTAGACGAGTTGCTCTAATTGTGTGTTTACCAGTAGAGGACTGTTTCAAAAAGTCATGTAATTTGCAAAATAACAACCCTTATACTCGGTACAGCTGCTATTCGGCCCATCACTTGGTTGTCTCTGTGTTTTAGTTAAACATTAGCAATTCAATTCCAATGAGCATTTCCAGATTTAAACTATTAGACTGGTAATGCACAGTGATTGGGAGTTGATAACTGTCCAAACAGTGCATTTGGATAAAGATTTTATATCAGTGCCAGATCTGAATAGCGCTAAACCAATCTTTCAAGTCCCCTAGACATGCACAGAGTAAAATCATTGTGAGTGTTAAAGTGTAACCAAAAAACGGTTCACTCTTGGCAGTTTTCCTACCAAACATTATGACGTAAAAACCATGCAACGTGACTGTACGTCTACCCGCACTGAGATTAAGCAGCTCATCAGTAATTCTTGTTTCCAATTTGTGCGGTCTTTATTATAAAAATAATCAGATTTTAAAATATATATCTTAAGCTCTTCTTTAATGGCATCAGCAATTATGCCATAAATGGATTTAGTATATCCCATCTTTGTATAAGACATGAAAAATGGATCATAACCTGCTTAAGAGCTATAAAGAAACGATCAGATTGGCTCCAAAACAAAGAATGTGGCTCGCTGTTCTGTCTACATTCATCACTGCTGCTTCACCGCCCTGATGACATATATGCTGACCTGAGAGATTTAGAGTCAGAATTGATAACTAATATTCTCAGAGGTGACAAAGCGCACTTCATTGTAAGTCCACATATCATTTCTGGAAGGTCAATGGCTTCCATCATAGCCTTAATAACTGATATCCTGCCAGTTTGTGATACAGAAAGTGGTGTGCGACGGCATTAGTGTGTAATGTGTAAACACAGATATTACTCTTCTGCAATCCCCAAAGCATAAAATCTTGACACTAAATGTAATGTATAACGCTGGCTTTTCTCTAAAGAGAGAAAGCTCAGTGGAAAAATTGAACACTTTCTGACTTATGATGCTCAGCTTTTTTTTTTTTTATGCCAAATGTTTTACCAGAAAAGTATATTTTCCCCCCCAAATGACCATATTCACTACTGTTTCAGTCCCTCCTGGGGTACATCATAAAACAGTTTGGTTTCCTTTTGTGGGGGGTTTTAAAATTAATGGGCAGTGAGCCAAGCTGTGGACAAGCATCTATCTGAATGCTGTCACTGTAGAGGCCATTATATTGTTCCATTTGAATTATAAAACCTTGCTCGAGCAAGGCTGGTGCTGCATGGGTGCATGACTGCTCACCGGATGGCAGAGATAGGTCTCTTCAGTGAAATGGTTGAATGAAAGGGTGACCAGGCATCTCTCTCATTATTAGACTTGTCACTGTCACTCACAAAGGCATGAGTGACAGAAGACCCTATTACCCTCCCAAGATTCATCTCCACCCTTCAGAGATAGGGCAGCTTTTCTAGTTGTCACTGAGGTGGGTGGGTGGGACGCCAGGACAACGCTTGAGCAGTCTCATTATCATTCACCCCCCCCCCCCCCCCCCCCTGATTTATTTCTATCAAATGCAGTCCTGCGATAGCCCCGCATGTGATATTGTTTAGGTTTTCATGACAAAATAATAGTTTTGATTCATCAGATTTTTGCCACAGCTCTGAGAAGAGGCCACTGTCGAAATAGCCTGTAAGTATGTTAAAGCTGGTCATCCCCAGAGAGAAATTATCTACTTAATTAAAAAGACCAGCAGGAAAGGCCTGGAATCATGACAGTATAATTATAAAAGCCCAATTTCGGTTAATCCTTGGCTCTGCAGTGAGGAGCCTCACATGATGAAGCCAGGCCATGGCTGCTGGTTAAGCACTGAGACCACACAGGTCTTTTACAAGAGGCAGTTTTAGGATGACAGGCCTTAACTGAAGATCTACGGAGCTGAGCAGGCCCAGTAGTCTGCCCAAGGCTTTTCTTTTTCTTTTTTTTTTTACTACACTGGAGCCTGGGGAAAAAAGGACAGTGAGATCATTTATGAAGGACAGGGAGTCAAGAGGCAAAACATGTTTAAAGTTAGCTCAGTGACTAGTGTGGCAACCACTAGTCACACTTGGCGTTATATCACCTTGAATTGATCTGAATTATTGTTTAAAAATGCAACTTTGAACTGTCCCCACCAAAGCGTGTCACTGGAGATGTTTACTAAACTATAAATCGCAGCAGGACATTACTGCTGATCTTTGTGTTTGCGTTGCATGGAGGTGGGCTCCGTCTTTTGTCTGTTCATCTCGGTGGCAAGGCCTTTGATTTGTGTCTCACAGCTGGGCCTGGGGAAGACTTTTCAGTGGGCAGCTGTGGATGCTTAATCTCCCCTGTGCTGACACAGGCTCAATTAATAGATGGCGCACTTTGGGATTCTGCAAGAAAGTTGTCAGGGCCCTGTCAGATAAATCACAGGAGAGGAATCCACTCTGGCTATCTCAAGCTTCAGCCCCAGTGGCCTTTTTCCTCTTTGTTTGCTTACTCAGAGTTACACAAGGGTAATGATTTTTATAGCATCGAGGCACACCGGGGGTCTGCTTGACAAGTGCTGTGATTGCCCTGAATTATAGGCTACAGTTAAAGGAATATCCATAATTATAATTTTGTTTTTAATGGAAAAGCAATCAGTATAATTGTTGACTAACACTTGAGAACTTTAATACAGTCATTTTAGACTTTTATACCTCTCAAGCAAACATATAATTCTGTGAAGATCTATCAAGTCTATTTGTTCTTAGAAAAACCATATCTCAGGATCATAAAATTCAAATAACAATATCTGCCAGGAGTTTTCCCTGATTTAATTCAGTTTTTGCTCTTTTTAATCATTTTGTTTCAGTTCCTTCGTGGTGATGGAAAAAAGACATTATTTTCAGTACCTGTTTTAAAAGAAAAGAACACACTTAGGTATGATTGTATTGATTTCAGCACTTTAACTTTAAGTCTGTAGCTTTTTCCTTTTCTGGCAGATATCACAAAAATGTTTATAATGAAAGAAGAAACACATTAATATAACTGCTGTACATCTTCATATCCAGCCTCTTTCCCCACTGGCCGCACATCTAAAATATATTTGAGGCTAATGTTAAGACTAAATAGATACGATGGGAACCTACATAATCCTTTCTACCACTGTTATCACCGTCTAATCTAATTTCGTACTTTTTACCATTATTTTAGTTTTTATGTGTTTTAAATTCTTAATTTTGATATTTCTGAGGTATTTGAAGCTATGCAGGAGCAGGAATCAAATTAAGTCAACTCTATACCTTAGGGTATATCACCCTACCTTTGCTGTTATCTACACAATATAATGTGTTCATTATTGTAACACAGCAGTAAGCGTTAATAGAAGAAAATGACTTACCCCCTGGCGTTATTGACATTAGTTTACATTTAGTTTTTAATGTATTTTATATTAAATATATCAGTCTCAACTTTTTTTGCAGTATTTAAAGATTTATTTTGTGTGGCCCCCTGTCGGCCCCCGTTGTTTTTACGTCATTTTCTTCTCAGTGTGATACACAGTGTACTGTACGTCTGTGGCTTGAATATTTTATTCAACAAGAGCTGATGCAGTTTAAGTGTTCCTTTGATTTTTTTTAAGCAGTAATTTTATTTTTTCTAGTTCTTATGGAAATAAATAAGGATTCAGTTAACAGCACATGCAATGTAAACTATACTATATAAACTACATGCCACTATGGCCGCCCCTCCATGATCCTGATTCTGCTGCAGGTTTCTTCCTGCAGTTTTTCCTTTCCACTGTCGCTAAAGCGCTTGCTCATATGGGGTCATGTGATTGCTGGTGTTTTCTTTGTTTTCTTTGTATTATTGTAGGGTCGTTACCTTACAATATAAATTGCCTTGAGGCAACTGTTGTTGCGATTTGGCACTATATAAAGAAAATTGAAATGAATTGAATGCTACTATATAAACTACTGAGCTGTGGCGATTTGTGGATGGCATGGCTCTCACCATGAAAGCTGGAATAGAACTCCTCCATAGTAATATTTAGTGTTGAAAAATAAAAACTATTAATATTAGATTGACGGAAAAAATAAATATCGAATCCCAGTTCCTAGTAATATACCGAAACCATGAGCGAGTATGGTGTTTTTTGACTTTTAATTAGCCGAAGCAAAGAAGAGATTCAAGCAGTGTATTTTTTGCAGGTTACAGAGCGAGGCTAAAATAAAGGAATTCAAAACTATGATGATATTTTAATTGTGTAGCTTTCTGTGGCTTTGCAAGCTTCTCATACTTGTACAAATGTAAATGTATCGTACATAGCTGTAGGCTTTGCTGAAGATGCGCTTTGCACCAGTAAACTCAAAGAACCATGCATAATAGCAACAGCTGTTCATGCATTTTAATTGAAAGCAGTGGCCTTTCATTGAACGGGTCCATCTTTCTTCATTTCCGCAATTACGAACTTGCCACAGAGTTTTGGCCTCGAGATCCAAGAGTGTGAAGCAGCAGCCATGCTTGTTTTCTCTCCTCATGAGCCGTAAAGCTTACTATTCGGATTGTCCAATAATTACATGCATTTGTCTTGTCCTGTCCTGATTGTTCTCAGAGCCCGTTTGCATTGAACAAAGCGCTTCTGTTCCAACTCTCACCTCTAGTCAGGTTGTTCCTAGAAAAGTCATCCTTTACCTTCCTACAGCCGGCTCTCTTGGGAAAATCAAAAGATGAACTTTGTGCAGGGAAGTAATTTATGATGTAATTGGCCAGGATCTGCTCGGGGGGAATTGTGTTTTCCAGCCATGTTTTCTCAACATTAGCGTGTCCCCCATTAGCCGAACTTTTCAAAGAGAGCAATTTCTCCAGGAGGCGGCATTTAATTATGTTTGGAGTGTGAATAGGCGTGTTCTATCGATTCCAGATAGTTCTTTATCCAAGGAGGGCTTGTCATGTGTTAAGCAACTGATAGAGCTTCCTATACTTAATTTATTACTAAAAAACATGAAAGGCTGATGATGTGTTAGTGGTGGAAGTGATAGATCTGCATTAATATTAAGTGAGAATAAGATGTACCTAATCAATAATTCAAATCTGGTTTTGACTCTTGATGTAGTCCATAGGGAGTCCTTAATGGTCAGTGGTGGAATTGAAATCAGGAAAAAGAATATTTTATGTTATCTTCTCTGGCAGCTGATTTGCTCTCGACCCATTGAGATACGTGGCGAGCTTATTGATAGGAGATGCTTCCTGGTGTTGGCTTAACTACCTTTATACCACAGATGTACACGTCCGAAAGCTCTTTGATGTCAGAATTACCTGTCATGTCATATTATTCTTGTTTATAATGTCTCAGATTGATCAGAAATGGGTTGATTCCTCCTGGGAGCACAAAGGAAGCATTGATAAAGTGTTTAATTTTCGAAACATCTAACATATGTGCACAGGCATGGAAGCCATGATGATTTTTTTTTTTTCATTTTAGTATGATATGATGCCACATTTATGGGAATTAATGTTACTTTGCCCACAAGAGACACCGCATGTACTTGGTTGCACAATCATACATGCACAATACACTGGCCTCCCATATGATTCAGTCTGTGGAAACTCTCTTTCCTCTCTCTAACGTTACAGTGATAGTAAAGCTTCAGGTTCCAAAGGTAATCTAACCTAGGAGAAGGGGCGATAATAGCCACACTGGCAGAGTGCTTGTTTGTAATAAGAGAGTGGGTGAGGAGTCAAAGGTGAAAAATGAGTGAGATATTGAAGGAGGGAGGAAGCTGTAAAAGGACGCTTGTGTTTATCTGTGATTATTAACGCACCTCACACCCTGAGATGAAAGAGGCTTTTCAGACCCAGGAAGTCTAATAGAACAGACACATTTTGGATTTCCTTCCGGACGGATGCCATTCTGTAAGCACAATGTGATGTGACATGCCAAGTGTGATTATAAATGACACAATCGTATCCTGAGAGATGGTGCCTTGATGATAGGCTGGCACACTTTTTGCACTTCACCTCTGCGTCCATAACTATTGAGACAGGCATTTCACTATAGGATTATATGATGTAAGAGACATCATGCATTCATGTCTGTTTGGGTGTGTATAGTCTACCTGTGCTGCGAGGGAATGCAAATCATTATAACTTTGGTATGGAAACTACAAAAGAACTCCAGAAACCACACTGGGCAGCTTGTCACAACTAATTTGAATAATCGTTTGTTGATACTCTGTGTTCTGTCCACTCCGTGCAGTTTGAGACTGAAATCCCAGCCGAGCTTTAAGTGATTCTCATTATTATGTCTGTATGTTTTCACCGTGAGCTGCTCGTTTTGGGGGTTGGATTTAGGATGCTAAAGGGATTCGCTTCATTAAATAGACTCATTGTATTAGATTCTCCAAAATAAAGTATTGCCAACCTGGCTGAAGTTAAGAAGAATCACCCCGTCATACGAAGAATGCAAATCATACATTTCACTGTGACAGAGTGACTCCGCTGCTTCAGACAAGGAATGCCTCAGCATGATGGCACAACAGTTAAAACAACATCTTTATATGAGCGCCGGGGCCGTCGCAACTGTCTCGGAAAGTTCAGCACGGCTGGGGTTTGGCACCGAGTCGTCCGCAGCTGTCAGACTCTACATTTGCGACGACGACACTGTCGCATGGCCTTTGGTAACCTAACCTGGCATTCCTTTGCTGACCTCGAACAACAACATGAAGATTCTGTTCTCCTAATAAGTCAAGCTTAAGCTCTGCAAATGCACACTTAGGCTTCAGTGCAGGTTTGAGAAGTATGACTAGAGATATCAAAGAAACTACTTAAGTAACGTTATGTTCCATCATTCTCATGAATGGTTGCATCAAGTATTTTAAACCAACAAGTAGATCTATGTTATGATCCTTAGATATAAAGAGGTTTCTTAATCAATTGCAATGAACACTTACACTAAAGGAAAATCATCAGGAATGCAATTTTAAAAAAAATTTTGCAAAAAGAGTTATACATGTATATCTTTTTTTTTTTTTTAAGTTGGAGTTTATTTGCTTAAACCTTAAAATACAGTGACTTTTAAGATAACAAAGGTCACATAGACAAGGAGTTATGCTTACTTGCACAGTCACCACCTAAAATCTTGTTTTGATCCATGAAAATAACTAATAACAAAAAGCAGGTTTTGGTGGAACTAGACATGTACTACACTTACATAAAGCATTACCTTTATGTACAGAGAAGACAGTATGTTCCTGTATGTAAGGGATAATGACACCTGGAGGAATATACTCATTTACAGTGATAGGCATATGCTACAGTCCTGGACTGATCGCTGTTTTGCTGCTAGCTGCTTCACTGAATCACCGATTAAACACATCATTTCCAGCCATGAGACGGAGCTTGTATCATCTGTAGGGTTTTTTTCATTAGGCACTAATAATTTATTAAGCTGTTCCTGGTGACTAATTACTTGTTGATTACGTGGAAATTAAAATTTTGGACTTATAATTAAGTCTCAGAGTAAGAAAAGAGTGTAGCTAACATTAGCAGCTATCACTGACAACCTTCTACATTTGCAGGTGTGTTTGAACACTCCTGCGCTCAGTCTGGTGACACACTGCTCTAGTTGAGTGGTTATGTATATGTCAGTTACACGGCACTTTACACACAGCTGTGTTTTAGTTTTCTAAGTCAAACTGTTGTGGTTTTACAATTTCCATCTGTCTCATTTTTACTTTTTAAATCATCCAGACAGTACTACAGGGAGAGGGGGAGTAACACTACAGAGATTCACCACCCAAGTGGCACTGTGCAAAAAAAGAGAACAAACTGATAATCAAAGTCTTAGTATTTTCCATTCTGATTACTGAGGGTAGCAACATTTAATTGTTTAATAACCCACTGACATGCTTCTCAGGTTTAGATACCAAATTACTTTGTTAGCTTCAGGAAAAAGTACATGGTTTAAATTAGAATACACTTGTGCATAATGTTAACCAGATGTTAGAAGCTTCTCCCTCATTTTCTGGTCACGAGAGAGATTAAGCCCACCCTAATTGAGTGGGGTAGGATTAAAAGGAGTGACAGTGAAGTCACCATGCCCTCTAAGGGTTGCAAATAAAGCTGCGATCCATTTTGTCCTTTTTAAGGCTAGCAGTTATACAATTGTAGTTACAGCATACTGCGTTCAGTCAGCTATTTTATAGAAAACACTTCCAGTCTTTGCAGAGATTTTCTTCAGTAAGAGTATTAACTTACAGGAACCTTCGATTGTAGCGTCACTCGTTCTGCTTCCTGCTTACATCGCAGTGCCAGTGTCAAGTAAGCCTGTGGTATTTTATATCACTTTGGAGAGTAACATCGGTGACTATATGCCTGGCACGCTATTAGCCCAAATCCCTTGTTTACCTGAGTATTACAGGTAAAATGGAGATTATTATCCCTTTCCTGGGAACTTGGTTACAGTGCAGAGTGAGATCAGGCTCCTGTTGCATCCAAAATTGCTGTGATTAGGACACATAATCCAGTATCACAAGGGAGTAACCACAATGGCTTGAATATATTCCACCTGACATTTAGTTCAGCCAGATCTCTGATTGGCACTTGATTAGCAACTAATCCATGTCATTATCTCCTTCAGTGAAATTAGTTGAGTAGAAAATGGTGTCGTAAATCACAGAGGTAGGACTAAGGAGGGGCTTTGATCAGTGTACAGCTCTAAAAGAGCTAGGAGGAGAGTTGAAATATGTTGTTGCCATGGATACTACAAAAAAATAGGTGAGAGGCAATATATGGCTCAGTGGTTTCAGGAATATGCTTGGTTTTGTGTGGAAACAGCAACTCTCGGTGTGGGAAAAAGTATTGACAAAAGTTTCGGTTCTTATCTCCTGATCTGCCCTCGCATAGAGTTGGCAGAGGCTGAAGTTTAGATCCACCTTGATATAAGTGACTATTTATCTCCGTTAGATTATGAACTGATATGCAGACCTCTCCGTTTCCTGCCAGGTAAAATACAGAAACCCTCCCCCCGTTTCCTGCCCACCCTGGCCTGCCTTCTTTGGCTCCAGTCCTGAACCTAACCCTCAGAGGAGTGGAAAATAATTAGGAGAGAAAATTGCTGCTGACACTATTTCTGAAAAGCAGGGTATTGTAATGAGAGCAGAGCAGGTATTCATTGTGTCTGAGGGAGCGATTGAAAGCCCTTGGTTTTCGGGCTGCCTGGGAGAAGCCCAGGGAGAGTAAGCAGAGCTTTGCTGAGTCCCTTAATGCATGTGGGAACGGAGCCTTGAGAGGACGAGGTAGAGGTGTCTTCAACAATGGCAGGAGCCAAGGTTACAGCTGAGTAACTAATTCAAACTGCTCTAGACTGACACACACACTCATACGCACACACTCTTGTCTCCTTTGTCTCTCTCAATATGTCTCTCCCTCTGTCTCTTGCTCTCTCCTAGTTCCCATTATGTGTTCAGAGAGATGCCGTCCAGCCACTGCTCAAAGTTATCTTCATTAGCTGTGTGGACTTGCTGGAGTGGCTGCTCTGGGAAGCTTTTTTCTGAGCAAGGCACTCAGAGAAGATGAATAAATGTTTTGTCCCACATAGGCCCAGCCTAAAGCAGTGGCAGGCTGCGAGGAGAGAGATAGATGAGGTATTAACTGTTATATTTTTCAGCGGGGGCCGAGGAAGCCCAGTGGTGGGGTTGATAGAAGCAGATGCTGCCGCCTGAATATTAAACCAGTTAAATGAAATGTCCTCTATAAAGAAGTCTTAATAGGAGTTAAAATATAGCACTGTGCTCCACTGGTTGTGCATAACGGAGCTGAGCACATGCTCATCTCAGGGCTGCTACTTGACATGTGATTCAGCCTAAAAGCTGGGATAAAAAGAGGTCACTTTGATCGTCTCTTAGTGCCGTGATGCAGGTGCAGCATCAGGATGATGATTTAGCATTTGAATGATTACTGCATCTAAGGATAATGAAAACAGGGACACAGAAATAATGGCGCGCACGAGTCTTTTGAGACTGCTGAAACATGTGGCTGATGACAAAACTTCATTAGACCTATAGAATTGAAATCCACTGAGCTTAGATGGCGCAGCTGCAAAATATGACAACAAATGATGTTTTACTGATGCTTAAATACGTCGATAATCAAAATAAAAAGTAATTCATTGTTTTTTCTTGTTGCTTTGATGTTTTATTGTGACGGAGAGTGAACAGACTTGTCCTTTCTCTCCAACGAATGTTAATGCCATTCTTAGTTAATGAAAATCTGAGACCGCCTTTGTAATGTTGCAGGCATCCATAATAGAAATCTGCAGGGAATAATGGTGAGATCCCACTTAAATGAGAAAATAAATTGATGGCCAAATTGCATGTGGGTCATATCTCCACTTATGGGAACTCAGATCTGCTTTTAGTTGCCTAAATAATGGACAGAGAAAACTGTACTCACATTCAGGTTTAGATTGCCTCCACTCTGCAATTTAATTTCAAATTACAAAGTACATCTGAAACCTCTCTCTGTTTCTGTGCTTCTCTGCTCCTCTCTATAGCTCTTTCTCAGACACAGAAATAAACACGCATATTACCCACAATGCATCTGCTGTATTCCATCCATTTCTGTGAAGTGGTTAAAGTAAAGCAGGTAAATTAAATCTGTGGCTTTGCCATTCGAGATTCTGGCAATCACCCAGATCAGTTTAGCATCTCCTTCTGTATTTCCAGGCACTGTGAAGAAATTTCCAGGCTTTTAGGGGCGCACGATGCACAGCGACACATTCAGTAACATCAGAAAAAGTAGCTAATGCAACTATGAACAGGGGGTGCGGTGAAATAAAATCAGAAACTATTATCTGCAATCTGACTTTTCAGGTACTGAGATAAAACACAGAATCCCATGTGCATTTGTTCACCGTGTTCCTGAGGTGCTCGTAGGTAAAAAGATCGGTTATGCTCAGTAGTGATGAGTGTAGTCAGAGTGTCTGTGGAGGGCGGACTCCCACGGGAACTCTGCACAACAGAGAAGGGCAGTATAATATTTTCCAAACCTGGATGTCTTCTTATGACCATTAGAAGATGGTAGTTTGCTTTTCACCTGTGCAAGGGAAGCATTGATATTGATATTTGCTAAACTGTGTCTCCTTCCCTATTTCAGGCTGCAAGTTTTTTTTTATTAAAGGGATAATTTGCCTTCAGAACTGCCTTAATTCTTTGTGCCACAGATTCTTTAGAGATTTTGCTCCATACCCTTACACATTTGCTGTAGATTTGTCAGCTGCACATCCATGATGTGAATCTCCCGCTCCATCACATCCATCTGTTGGACTGAGTTCACAATGTTCACTATCACTATTTGAGTACACTATGTTCAAGAAATCGGTTAGAGATTGTTTGAGCTTTGTGACACTTTGCTTTAGCCTGTTGGACGCAGCCATCAGAAGATGGGTACACTGTGAGCGTAAATAGATGGACATAGTTTGCAACAATATTCCGGTAGGCTGTGGTGTTTAAATGATGCTCGGTTGATACTAAAGGACCCAAAGTGTACAAAGAAGATATGTCCCACACCATTACACCACCAGCAGCCTGAACTAGGTGATATAAGGTAGGATAGATGGATGCAATCCTGGTCCTATCATCTGAATTTCACCACAGAAACTGAGACGCATCAGATCAGGCAACATTTTTCCAATCTTCTACTGTCCAGTTTTGGTGAAACTGTGTGAATTATAGCTTAGTTTCCTGTTCTTAGCTGACAGGAGTGGTGAGTGACGGCTGTAAGCCATCTGCTTCAAGGTGCAGAGTATTGCACGTTCTTCTTCTGCATAGCTTGGCTATTTGCGTCACTGATGTCTTTCCATCAGCCCGAAGCAGTCTGTCCATTTTCCTCTGACCTCTGACTTCAACGAGGCATTTTCACCCAGTGAACTGCTACTTACTGGATATTTTCTCTTTTTTTGGGATCATTTTCTGTAAACCCTAGAGATGACTGTGTGGGAAAAGCCCAGCAGATCAGCAGTTTCTGAAAAACTCTGGCCTATCTGGCATCAACAACCACGCCACGTTCAAAGTCGCTTTCTTCCCCATTCTGATGCTTGGTTTGAACTTCAGCAGATCAATTCGACCAGGTCTACATGCCTAAATTGCCTAAATCCATTGAGTTGCTGCCACATGATTGGCTAATTGGATATTATGCACATTAACACACCGCACATTTAAATAGGTGTACCAATTTGAATTGAACAATTCATGTTTGCAAAGATGCAACTAGACATTTGTGATCAATCTTGTTCGCACAGTGGATATTATAAAAATGCCAAGCCCACAGCCAGCGCTACATCTGCTCTTGTTGTGTTAAGTAGCTTTCATTGGCACCACAGCGATCCCTCCTCATATCCACATCACTGTCAAACTCTTGTTACTTTTTTGAAAAGCCATCAGGATTTGTCTCTGTCAAGTGCCTGTCCTTCAGTCCATTAAAGATGATTGATAGAGCTAGAAAATCTTCCACCCAGCTGTTGTTGTTGACTCATCTCTGAGAGATTGAAAGGAGCGGAGAAAAAGACCATCCCTCATCAAAAGACCTTTTGTCTGTGTTGACGATGTGAAGCAAAATAGATTTTAGAAGATAGGTTATAACCTATCTCCAGCCTTTTTTTTAAGATGTTTTTTCTAGCTTTGTATAGGAATAATTATTAGATTATAGATGAAGATGGTGATTAGTCACATTTTTCTTTAATCTGAATATTACAAAAATGTTTAATGTTATCCTGCAGGCTCTTAATTGTCTGATCTCAACTCTTTTAGTTTTGATAGATAAAGTTAGTCTGGGAGGCTTTTGCCCTCCATTGATCTCGTCTTAACGAAGAGCAACCAAAAAAATGGGTACGTGTGGTTGTCCACCTGCCACTGTTTCCTCCTACCTCTGTTTTCCTCTAATGGCCTGTGAGGATTTTTACAGGACAACTTGAAGAGGATTTTATCATGTTTCAGTGTGATTGATAACATGCTCTTGGGGGGATGTCAGGCTTTCAGAGACAGATAATGCGGATTTCTATCTCTCTGCCTTCTCCTGTAAGACGTGCCATCAATCAGATGTATCCTGGCCTTAACCTGGTAAAATTAAAACCTTAGATAGGTGGGGGGATGGGCAGGGGTCTCCGTAGAACCAGGACACACACATCAACCGGGAGCATGACAGAATCAGAACACAGATCCACATCGTGGCAGGCTCACCGCAGAGAAGACGGTGGATTCCACAACGGGCCAGAAAATACAGTTAATGATCGGACTGCATATCGCTGTTGACAGAGGAGAGAGATTACAGGAAGAACAGTCTCATTTTCACTGTGTGCGGAGGCGTTATTAGATCCTAGCCCAGCTAATTTCATTCCTAAGCTTGTCAATATTTACCAGCAATAGGCACAGCACTCTATGGCAGACGCAGCCTCCCTATAGAGAGGAGATAGAGCACCAGGGAGCTAATTTGAAAACGTAGACATTCACTAACCGGAATCAAACTCATAAACATAATTTTCAGCTTGTTGCTGGTTGTTTGTTTTCTCATGATAAAGCACGCAAAGTCCTAATTAGCCCAGCTGGCTTGGGATATGTCGAGTGCCTGGTTTTACATGCTTCTCCTCAGGTAGGCCCTTACCTCTCTTTGTATGTCTGTTTGTTTCAGTTGATGGCTGCATACACAAAGCGGCTGGGTCCTGTCTGTATGACGAGTGTCACTCGCTAAATGGCTGTGAAACCGGCAAAGCCAAGATCACCTGCGGCTATGATCTCCCTGCAAGATGTGAGTATCAGTAATTATTAGCTTTTTCTGTTTGTTTTTGTAATGTGCGCCGAGGTGCCTTCCAGGATAATTCTCTAATTAAAACTGTTGCCATTGAGAGCTACATCACCTGACAGTGAACATTAAGAATTAGCGTTAAGTGCACTTTCCAGCATTAATCTGTAAAGTTTTTAATAAAACAGCTCATTTCTTTTCCAACACAAGGCTTCTGAACCAGCTGGCAGATTGCTCTTACTTTGCAATATTGCCAAAAAAATCATTTGTAGGGATAAAAAAAAAAATACTTTTTTGTCTTTTGATTGCTTTTAGACTTAAATAATTTTGTCATTTACATGTATATGTGTATTATATTTCAACCTGAGGCCATTGCTCCTGTCATTTTTGGATAAAGATGATCGCTTTTGCAAACTAAACACAAGCACACATGGCCCCACATGTCTTATATACACGCTTGTATGCTCTCATATAATGACTGAGGTCATTAGTGCCAAAAACAGAGTGGGACGCATTTGATGTTGAACAGAAGAACCTGTGAATCCAAATTACTTAGTTTTTAGAGCGCATTTGTAATAAACAGGGAATTGTTATTTGGAAGATAATTAATATGATTGGTGCTTGCTGTACTGCTGGATGAGAGTGTCGTCTGCACACAAACAAAGACATTAACGAAGCTATTAGTTGCTTAATTTGATTGATTTTTCATCCCTGATTTATTCCGTTAACAGATCACATAAATCTTGCTATCATGAAGATGAACGAATAAACGATTAGAATTTGGACTGCACAGTTTTCCTTTTCCCTCTGTAACGGACATAATGTTTTTTAATCAAGTTAAGAAAGCCAACGTGTGTTTGTCGTAGATATTTCCAAACGAAATTCTTTTCCTAATCGTCCTTAATACACGTGTCTCTTTTCAAACTTTGTCACAAGTTCCTTTCCTTGCAAACTTGAAATGGAAAACATGACAGGAGTGAAGAAATGTCACTTGGTGTAATTCGGTCGAGACAAACGTCCCAGCAGTCCTAACCTAACCCTGAAGGATTTCCGTGAGACAGCCAAGAGAAGACATTGAGGCTCAGATGAAATTAGGTTGTGTTAATACGGTATGTCGTAAAGATGTCAAACAAATGGAGCAGATAAACTGCGAGTCTGTCTTGTGGGCAGCAAGTTTAAGTGTCTGCAGATCCAAAGCAGGGTGCACCGTGACAATTTAATAACCTGAAATGTCACCTGGGAGCAATCACGCTGCCATTGGGTACTGTTATTGTAATTATCTCGGGGCAAAACACCTTCTCTACGCTGATAACTCGTTATAGATTGTGTAGTTCTTTACCAGGAACAGCCGGTTCGTTTTTGAATGTGATGTTATTTTATATTAAAGCATCTTTACTCCGAGCCGGTATCATCTTCTAGCTCTGATCACTGTCATAATAGCGTCGTCTCTCGTCTGCTCTCGGGGACTGACAGTTGCTTTACTCTTCTTTGTGAGCTCAACTTTGACAAGTCTAAAGTCTATCCACACTTTGGATTTTATTCTTTTTTTTTTTTTTTTGCATTAATTTCTGTCTCTGACTTATTTGTTCCACCTCCACACACATTATGAAGCTGCCGTGACTGCAAACAACATCTTTTCACTGTACAAAATCTCAAATAATAGTCTGTCCACCCACTCACCACAGAACAAAGTAAACAAACACGACAGCAGACAATTTTCTCATTTTTGAATTTCCCTAAATTCAGGGATGTCACATGTAGGCGTATCAATAAAAGGGCAAAAGCTTGCAGTGAAATAGCAGAATATATTTTTCATTAATTGAAAGTTAATATGATGTTAATGGCCCTCTGCTGTGGCTAAAGCTGAATACATAAACTGGATAAAATGAGTTTTTAAATGTGTATAATGAACTGAACGTAGCAGATGGATCATCACCATTGATGAGAGAAGTGTCTGTTGACGATGCAAAAGTAGCCCTGTGGTCAGTCTCATGCTTAGAAGCAACTCCCCCCCCCCCCCCCCCCCCCCCCCCCCCAGAGAACATCTAAGCATAGGCTGCTTCTTTTTATTTTCATTTATACTAATTATAACAAATCTTAATTATATATGTCAGTCTAAATAATGTAGAATACAGCTTGAATTTTGATCTTTATATGGTAAAATCAAACTGAGGAACATGATCCCTGGATTTTAAATAACATAAGGTTGTTTGATACAGATGCCAAAGGAAGAGCAAGCACATACATGAGTGAAAATTCAAGAAATGCATTATAGACGTGTGACAAATGAAGGGAAATCCCAATGTGATGGTCCACCGTGTCTCTCCATTGATCCTACTGAGTCAGCCTATCACATTACTGCACATTACTACCCTAATGCAAGCACAGAGGCTACTTTCAAAAACACAAGGTCAGTTTTTATCAACCAAAGCTGAATAAAATAAATAACTCCATGAAAGTTCATGAAAACAAACAAGAACAGCAGCAGCAAAGGTGCAGAAAATAAAACTTTAGGAACACACAGATAGGAACACAAAAAAACACACACGCAAAACTAGGCACAGATCTGGGCCTCGTGCCAAAATCCAGGTTCAGTAAAACTCACTAGAAATACATTTAACAAAACTCTGATTCAGATTAAGGATACACACATTTAAATCCACTCCATGATTCCTACATTTGAAGCAGGTAACTAACGCACTTATATGGATGTCAACACACGTAGCGAAGCACCTTAATTTGGGTGTGCCTAATATCAAGTAAACGGTGTCTTATCTGTTTCTCCATATTTTTATCTTCAGTTCCTGCCACGTTTCGCCCCTATCACGTTACACCTGAGTAATTAGATTTAAAAATCCAATCTCTGGCCCTATGATAGATTGAGGGGCTGTCCAGGGTGTATGCCGTCTCTTGCCCTGTGACGGCCGCGGTAGTCGCCAGCCTCCCTGCCCATCCTGTTCTTTAAGATAAATTTCATGGCTCACACATGTTCATAATTTTCAGTCCTCTGGATTAAAATGGAGGCTCTGCTCTTTATTTACCCATTGATATAGTGAATCCTGGTTTTGGAGCTCCGCTGATGATGGCTTTCTTTAATTACTGATACACTTTCTTGATCCAGAGTAAAATACTCTGATTTGATCAACTCAAAAACCCAGACTCGAAGGTTTTGGTTGGACTCACACTTTTTTCCTGGAACAGTGCAGAAGTGTGCATTAGAGGCAAAGGTGTGGGAGCTGAGTTAGGGTTCATATCTCATTGTGTTGCCTCTCAAAACCAAACCAACCAAAATTGTTGTTATGTTCACAGCACATGTTGTTTGCCACATATTGATTTCTGTAGCTGCAAAGACATTTAAGCTGTCAAACAACACTGCGGTGTCTGGATTTAATTTGTGAGACAGATATCATATGAACCAACCTGTTATTGAACTAACAAGTGAACACATATTTTATTTTACATTGTTAGCATTTTCACTATGTAGTAACTCCATACTGTATCAACAAGCGAAAGATCCCCAGTTCAATCCCCGGAGGAGACATAAATCCTTTGAGGTTGCGACCCGAAGGGCATCCGGCCTACAAGCTCTGCCAAATCAAACATGCTGTGCTGCGGTGACCCCTTGTGAATGAGCGAGCAGCCAAAAGCAGCTTTAGTAATTTCAGCATAAATTAAACTTTTTCATTTTTAAATTGTCAACAACAAAATATAATTTTTGTGTTTCACTGCATGCAAAACCGCTTCTGCTGACGCATATCTGCAGATGGTGGCTCCACGGCTCTTCCAAAGTGAGAAGAACACAGACAGATGGATTATTTAGCGTTTACATCTTGGCAAAGCACAATATTTCCAGCGTGGGCATTCTCTTTCTAGTTTTTCCTGAACATTAGTCGGCTTCTCACAATTTTCTATAAACATATAAATCTCTTAGAGGATTGCAGCCTTCTTTGGGGACTCCCCTCTCTGGAATCTATTCCACTGGATGTAATTAGACAGTCTAAACATACAATGCAAAGAACCAACTGTATATTTCTTTGCTTTTAATTAGGTTTGCAGGGATTTAGGCTTGGGTTGGCATTCTGTGTCCAGAAGTCGTTTAATGACTTTGCCAACAATGCATAGAAAGCCATTCATCACGCCATGTGCTCGGCTGTTTCTCTTGAAATTATAGCATTTGCGGAGTCTTAAGTGTTATTTAAAAATATCAGCCAAGGTGTATCATTTTTCAGGAGAAAAAGAAAAGAAGATTAGACTGGTCAATTTTGTTGTTTTTGTAAGAAATTGAGAAATGACAATTTAAACCTAACACTCGAAGTCACTGGTAAAGCAATAAAATGCTTCCTTGTGTCCCGGAAAACTACTTAGTGCCCATGGGGAGAAAAGAAGTAGATCTGAAATCAGAGTTGTCCTTGTTTGGAGATTTGATGTGCCGAGGCAATGGAAAATGACCGGGCTAACCTATCCCATATCAGCCTTTTTTCCCCCCCCTCAAGACAAGAAAATTGCTCTCCATTACATCCTTCTAAGCAGTTCAGACTGTGAATCCCAGTGGCAAATGAGCCTTTCCTTTAAGAAGGCCAAGCACATGTGGGACTTATTATTATGGGGCTGGCTCAAGATTATTTATCAATGACAGTAATTACCCACCTACCATAGCGGAAAGACTCCAACAAAAGAAAACTGTCTATTACATCAATCTGACAAGGAAATTGTCTGTTTGACCTCATGTTAGACAAGTTACTCATCCGTCCGCAGATTAATGATCAAACGAAAATACAATGTCAAGTGTAACCAGCTATGTCTCATATTTACGACTTTCCTACTGGAAGCTGAGTTTCAACACTGTGCAGTTATTCCATTAGTTAGCATTTACGTTAAAATGTGCACCACGCACCACTTCAGTTGCTCTTCTCTGCCCGGTTAAAGTTGTACTCGACGTACCTATCTTAAGATTTTATAGCTTCGTTTGAAATATATCCATATGCAAAGCATTTTTTTAATGTCACTGTTACAACTTTGTCTCATATCAAGATCAACTTTATTGCTAAAACTTAAACACATTTATTAGCTTTTCTTTAAATCCTTCAAGTTCTACAAATGGTCCAAGTAGTCTGGAACAACACTGTTAAATAAAGCCTTTATTGGCCTTCTACAGCCATGTGAACATGAACGTTTACACAGGACTCTGTGTAGGCTGCTGAAAATTAAGCACTCTTATTGCCTCCATAGGAATTAAGAGGTGCATCCAGGTGCTGCTTATCAAATGCAGTTGATTAAGTGATCAACAGTAAGTGGGAGCACCTCTATAAAATAGAAGCTTGGGCTGTTTGTTGGTGTGGAGCATTCAGGTGTTTGTTAACACGAATGCCACAATCATCTCAGGAGTCTACACCCCAGCAAACTATGCAATGCAAAAAACAGGAGCTGCATCTCAGGCTCCTCAGGCCTCGTTTAGCATGTTCAATGCTGACATGCTAGTACAGTTAGAAAAAGACTGAACAAGTTTGGCTTTTTTGCCAGAGCACAGTCTCTTCACTCTGAAAATAACTGTCTTTGGTTTGCAAAGTTTTGAATCAGCATCCGAACAAAACACAAGATTTTTGGAACAATGTGCTTTGGACAGAATGGAGACGTCGGACCGTAATGCACTGCATCGCATTTGGTGAAAACAAGCCCAGCATAACAGCACAAACAACCTCACAGCACAAACAAACTCATAGCAACTGTCAGTACAGTGGTGGAGGGGTGATGATTTGGACATGTTTTATAGTTCCAGGACCTGGGCACATTGCAGTCACTGCGTCAACCAACAAAATAAACACCTAAATATGTAATAATAAGTAATAGCTAGCACCTAAAGTGTGCAACAGGACAATGATCCCAACATACCAGCAAATCTTTAACTGAATGGCTGAAAAGGAGAAGAGTCAAGGTCAAATGCTGAGGTGAGACCACAAAAATAGCTGTGCATGAAGAATCCCTGCAAACCCCAATGAACTGAAGTTATTTCTGCTAAAGGTGGTGCAAAACTAAGCTATTGAATCATGGCATGTACTTAATTTTTACAGGACTGCACAGAGACCTGTGAAACCTTTTTTACATGACTGTATATGTTACAAACTTAGTGTTTTACCCTTTAATGAAAAATCATCATCATTATTATAAAAAAACATAAATATAGCGCACTTATTCCAAATTACTACGACTCACAGAGCAGGCAAACGTCTGAAAAGCCAAATTGGAATAATCCTTTAAGTAAAATATAACTCGCTTAATGGTAATAATCTGCATTTATCTGGTGCTGTTACGGTAATTTAAATGTGTGACAGTTTGTAGGATGATATGCAGCGGCTGAACTCGACAATGGAGATGTCTGAATCTTATCATTATTATGCTGGTCCACTAGTCCACTCTAATAACGTTTAGCAAAGACCTCGTGGGTTAATCAGCACTTGCACATTTCAGCCCTAGCTGTCACAGTAGACCTAGAAAGTATTTAGGGTTCAAACTAGAGGTCTGCTTGAGAAAGTTAATGTCCCAGAGGAACTTTTAGATAGAGGTTGGATGTTTTCATTCTCCAGTTTCATCTGAAATCTTTTACCCAGTTTTGTTTTTCTCCCTAGGGCTACTTTAGATTGACAGTTCAA
Source organism: Maylandia zebra (assembly GCF_041146795.1). NCBI lineage: Eukaryota > Metazoa > Chordata > Actinopteri > Cichliformes > Cichlidae > Maylandia > Maylandia zebra. The sequence continues at coordinate 23,427,503 of NC_135179.1, read as the reverse complement.
AACATTTGCACTGTTTATTGTTTTGCCTCCCCCCCCCCCCCCCCCACCCCCCACCCCCCGAATCCATTATTCCTTGAGCTCTAAGTATATGCTTTAAATAATAAATCATATTTGGATCCAAGAAAGATGGGCCAAGATTTCGTTTTATCGTCTTTCTGTCATAACAGTGGCCTCTTTCGACTTTAATCTTTAATTATTTGTGAACATGTTTTTATTGAGCTTCTTTGTTACATGAATGCAACAGTGCTGTATTCATTTATTTGTATATCTAAAACGTCTGTAGTCTCATTGAGCAAAGAACATGTTCAGTCCGCTATTTCACAAACTCTTTAAAAGAAACGGTGATCATTGAGATTCATATGACGTTTGTATTCACTCTACATTATCAGTGGTAAGGTTTTAGATTTCAGCCTTTGGAGTATTGCCTCTAGCCATCCCGCTCTGATAGTGTGGAGACACAACCTTATCCATGCAGCACTGAGATCCTGGCAAACCTTTGATTACCCTCTTATCTAAAACTAGATGCTAACTGTTCTTGACACACTCAGCTGACGCTCCGTGTCGGCAATGACTTTGCAGTTCTCCAGTTCGCACTCAGGCTTTGCTTGAACAACATCACTTCATTCATGTATTTTTTTTTCATACTGCTACCACATGAGCCTCCTGGCATCCTGTGTCCACTGAAACCATACTGTGGTTTTAGCTTCTCAGTGTGTGTTACTAAGATCTAAGAACTTTAAAAATATCAGAGCTCTCTACCCTTCTGTTTTCACATGACATTGTAGTTTGGCAGCATCTGGCAGACAGAGCGACTAGATCTAAAGGATGTTATTTCTGTATCTGTCTCACTTACCACCATGACTTAACCGCTAAGTAGAAAATCATTATATTTATAAAATAAGTGTCCATACAATCATGTATATTTTATGTGTCTACAAATTGATCATTTATATATATTATTATGTTATTATTTTGTAGCCTTCTGAACTGTAACAGTAGCTGAAAAAGGTGGAAGGTTATCAGTGTAATCACTCTAGGTCCAGTGCGACCTGGAAATCTGAAGGAGGGCATAAATTTTGGACTTTTAACTGTATTTTTATACGTTTTACAGCTTTTCCTACTGATAAAGTCCTCGCCCATGGCTGTTCCTCCTGCAAAGTAATAAATAAACATTTAAATGACCAAAATCTCTTTCACTATCTACTAAAAAAAATTTCTGTGAATTAACAAAGAATTTGTTGTATTATTACAAAACATTTTCTGTAATTTTACACATCTCTTTTTTATAATTTAACTCCAAAGAGTCGCTCACCACATCAGCATTTCTCTATCGTCTAGAAAAAGAGACGTACTGTTGGAATTCTTTTTTTCATATATAAAGATATCTGAGTATTTTAATGTGTAGTTAAACTTATTTACACTGACAGAAAGGGGAGTTTCACTGATCGGGCCTACTTAAGGTCAAAGTGGGCTGAATGTTGCCCAGATGTAAAATGAGTTTGACATCCCTGCTCTCGGTAATTCTCGTCTACAACAAATCTCATAGCAAGTGATGTATTAAAGATTGAATATTTGCCATGTTGCTCTGGTTTATTTTCGTAAAATATTTAAATGCCAAGAACTGATTCTAGTTTCCAGTTAAAACTCTTTAGACGTAATACCTATTGAACTAAACCATCAAAGTCTTTTTTTTTGATAATCCCGTTTCTTTCCCGTTCTGTGGAAAAATCGGTCTAATGACAAAAACTGCTCACTTTAATTGGACGACAACACAAAACATGGACAAAATGACCAAACGCTGTGATGGTGGGTTCAAAAGTTTGTTTCAGCGTCAGTGTGTGGAAACGGCGCTATTGCTGCGAGCTCTGGTGGAACTTACAGGACCGCAGTTAGATGAAGCACCTTTGGGAGATGCACCCTAGTTCGTTTCACCTCCTTCTTTATCTTCTGCTCTCTCTCAGTACAAAATGGGAGTCTCTGGTGTTTACTGTAACTGCACCTGTGCTAACAATACTAATCACACGCCTGTGATAAATTTTTCTCCGTAATAGCATGAGGAATCTTTCCCATGCCCTATTTAATCTGGGAGACCAGGCCGTCTGTTTCGTCTCTTTCCACTCAGCAAACACAGATAAATCACAACAAAGTACTCGCTATTAGTAAGTGGCATATATAGCTCATTTTGACACATTCGGAGGACCATTGGACAGCCCATAATTTGCTAATCTGGATGCAACCTGTTTACAAGAAAGATTTCATCATATATAGTAGCTCTGTCGGCCAAGGTTTCGCTTCAGGTGTGATCAGCAGTGATTGAAAGGTTAAATCAACTATGTAGGAAGAGGTTGTTGTCGTTTTTTCTTGCTTGATTATTTTAGGAATGTTAAAAACATGTTAGGTTGATTGGATTTTTAACAATAACATATTATTTAGGCATTCAGTGTCCGCCTACTCTTTTGAAGCCAAAGTATAAATATAACAGATAAAGACATTTTATTGCAAAAGCAGTTAGTAAGCAATTTCCTGGCCTCCCTTTTCACAAATGAAATGGCTAATGGCTTTATCTCTTCATAATGCATCAAACAGAAGTGGTGAGACTGCTACAAGGTGTTTCTTTTTCTCATTTTGAATTCAAGTGTGGAGTTAAAGAAATCCTTTGTTGCAGCAGATAAATTAGCGGGGGTTAAATCAACCCCGGTGGCCATCGCAGTCCCAGCCACACGCACACAGTGCTAAGTCAACGTCTTCTCTGCTGCGCACTGTTAGCGCTCACATCATAAATGTCACTTCATCTCTTCACCCACACTCCATTTACCAGCAGGGTCTGCCACGGACTTTCTCAGACAGTCTTGATTGTTTTAATGTTTTTGTCTGGTAGCTCGGTCGCTCGGCCTGCCGGTCGTTGTTTAGTTTTAAATATAAAAGCTGAACTTTTTGTTGTAATAGTGGCTGAAGTGATTACAATCTTTAGTCTGAATAAAGGAAGGCATTAAATCAAGGAAAGGTGAGAAACTCTTAAAAAAAGTAATAAACCTTTGTAAAAGAAAAAAGAAAAGAAAAGAAAAAATGGCCAGACCTTGCTGCTGGGATGAAATTTTAAGCTGTTTGTGATTATACACTCTAGATTTCCAAGATGAATTAATGATAGAATTAACTGAGTATGAAAAGGAAAATAGTATATCAAGGAGAGGCCTTTTTTGTATTATTTATGAGACAAAAACTGCTTCTCCACACTAATCATCTCACTCTTTAGCTCAAAGAACAGAATAAAACTAAATTCACTCTATCTGTGAAGTCTCACATACTCTTCTGTGTCGCTCTCCTTTCAGATATTTGGGTTTCCTTTGTTGGCTGGCCTGTCAGTCTTCCAGGCCTCTTGAGAACCGGAGTAATTTGGTAATTTTGCCTAAACGGCGATACTGTAATTATGTGGCATCAGCTGCCTAGCTGTCAGTGAGACGGCCAACGGTCATTCATCACCGGGAAACTAGAAGTGTGTGTGTGTGTCTCTTTGTGTGTTTGGTTGGTGGTGGGCTGGTCGTGACTGATCGGGTAAACACGAGCAGTCAGAAAGTGCGGTGGTCTCTCACAAAAATGGCTGAAAATAGGAGGTGAGAGGCCTTTGGAGTAATGGGGTGCAGGAGTAGCTGCAGCCTGTGTGGTAGACTGGTTGTTTGACTGATGGGGTGGGGGTGGGAGGTGGTAGTGGCAGCGGTTGTTTTCTGGAGGAGGGGGTGAAATCAAGGCGTGCCCGAGCCCCAGGATGACAGTGATGCGTCAGGAGGGGGTGGGTTGGTGGCGGCGGGAGGGGGCTTGTGGGTGGCAGATGAAGTGGGACCAGTGGAGGGTCAGGTTTGAAGTGGAATGTGGCAGCAGTTCTAATGCAGTACTGCCGTCCTATCACACACAGCTCCCATCTGTCCGTGAGTGAGCCAGGCTTAATGAAGGCTGTCGTTACAAAGGGCTCATCACCCAGCGGTGGCACATTTACACATACAGAGAAAACCATCACTGGTGAAGTGTTGCAGCTGCCAAAATCTGTTGTATTTTTTAGCATTTTGTTTTAATGTAGAGTCTATTTTTTTCATACCACAGTAGCAGGGATGGTTCTAGCTAATACTATTTCTTTAGCAATGATAATATTAGAATTCCTATACAGGGCAGATCACATGTGTAGCACCGCCTCATATCATTCCTTATATGTTGGTAATTTAAGCAGTGGCAGTAAAAACATTGTTTTCAATAGCTCTATAGAGCATTATTAAGAATTTGGCCTTGAAGGAAAAGTCAAAGGTCAAATATCACCTATTTTAAATCTTAATACAATACTTTCAATATGTTGACAATACACACCACAGTTGTAAGAATCATAGTTTCTAATTTTTTTGTCAATTTTCAATAAATCACAATAAATTGTTGAGCTCACCTTGAAGATCTTGGATGAAGTGAGTCAGATTTGAATGGATTGTTAACATGACCCCACTCAGAATTCATTCAAAAGTTTTCGAGCTACAGTTTTTACAGAATGACACGCAGTCATGTAAATGCTAGCAGCAACACAACCTCCCTGGTGGAGGTAATAAAAGTAATAAATGAATAAATAAAAACACATTTAGAAAGTTTTTCTTGTTTTAAACTCTACCTTTAGTCTCTCTTCTTTGAAGACTTACTTTTGGCATGGGAATGCATGAAACGGGTCTTTCTTGTTACTTCCCATACTTGCATCATCGAATAGGGGATTTTGTAGATTACTGCCGCTCCAAATAAAGCGCTCCTTTAAAATCTAAAATAATGACCAATCTGTGTATATATATTGTCAATTTATTGCAATCAGGTAGGGATGATATAAAAAAAATATTTCACCCTAAGTCAAATGACTCTTTTGTGATAAAATAGCTGAGATGTGCGTTTGGGAACTGAAAGAAACAAATGTGGTGCGTGTTTATTTCCCAGCCTGAATAAATGTGGAATACTTGCAAAATGACACATGGTGTCTGGAGTTAGTCTATTCCAGGCTGTCTTTAATAAGTCAAATGTGACAGAAGAAAAAGAGACTGCGCAATTTGACTTTCAAATATATATTTTTACGAAATTTATCAGCCTTTTTATACTCTCAAAAGACTTCCAGGTCTTTCACAAAAAGCTGCCGGAGCATGATGCGATGATACACCCGAAGTTAATATTTTTAAACACTGAAACCCCTCCGCTCCACTAGCTAGCTTGTTTTTATTCAATTTTATTTATATGCTCAGTTCTGAAGATTGACTGTCGTGCTACAACAACAGCATTGTAGTGTTAAGCGGGGCTTCGGGCTTCCTTATGCCACCACCAAGACCAATACAGAGCACTGCCAGTCATTCCTGGGGGACAACAGTGCACAGTTTCGGGTAAAACTCTGCATGTCTCCACCGTTGACAGCGTCGTTGTCACGAGAAGAAAGCAAAGTTTTAATCTGATGGCTTTGTTTACTTCTCATCCAAGACTAAGGATAAAAACTAATTAAGAACAGGGAGTAGCAGACTCCTGTAGTGCCATTTTCACAGCTAATTATGCATGAATACAGCCTGCCTAAATAGTTGCTCCCTAGTCTTTGATGTTCTTTTCACTAAATTGCTATGGTTACTTCCGCTCATTAGGCTTTTAAGATTGTAAATGTTGACAGGTTTTGCCTTCCTTTCTTCATTGTGCATCCCAGTATCTCTCTGCTCAAGATACACAGGCATGGTGACATTGGTATATGCTAAATTTCATTCCTAAATATAATCACGTGTCCTGTATGTATATCCCTGGTTGGCATTCGTGAGTTTAATGCTGTGGATCCAGAACTGCGCTGTGGCCCTTTAAAAACCATTAACCTACCCATAAAAGTACATATGGGTCTCTATAAACTCTAATGGGGACCAATACACTGGAGCCAGTGTGTTCCTTCAGGGGCACCGCTTTGAGAAATACGGAAATGAGACTCCATAAAAAAGGAAAATAAAACTTCCTTTTTGATAACATTATGGGCTGGATTCCTACCTTGGTTTAAGTGCTTTCCCAATCAATATGTTCCCAGGATAGTCAAGTTTGTATACTTGTGTGTAGATTTTATGGCCCAAGGCTGTTTGAATATCAAACTTTTTATACATACATTGTGCTAAAAGATTTTTGGGGGGCATAATTAAGAAATACTCTAATTATTTGGCCTCAGCACTGACAAAATAATCACTTATGCTGCAAGTTCACAATTGAATAAATTAATAAATGTGAGCTATCCCCAATTCCACGTTAAGCTGTTGTTTCTTTTTTAAATATTGCTTATAATAAAGTTTTTTTAAAAAAGCTCATGAGAAGAAATTATACACATAAAGATTAACAGCATTCCAGGGAAAACTCTGAATTTAGTCAAAACAGTTTCTATGTCTGCATCAATTAAGTAAGAAACCAAATACATCAAAGATTTCTTTTGTAACCATTTTAAAATGATCACAGTAGACTTTAAGTTTTTATGACACATATTGGCTCAAGGAAGTGTCGCTGTTGCATCACACTGCTTCCGTTTCCTGGGTTGTTTTAAGGGGCAACGTGAGAAATGGCTCTGTGGCAAGCAGTTTTATGGTGATCACCTTGAGCCAGTCGCTCTGGCCAGGAGACCAGTGAGTGCAATGGATCAGTTGGGAGCCCTCAGTGTGGATTTATGAAAGCGCAGAGCTGGGTAAAAGGATCGCTCACCTGCCTCTGTTTTCTGCACACCAAAAGATGTCAGTGAATAACGTCAGAGAGCTAATCCAAGGTGGCAGCGCTCTGACAGCAGTTCGCAGATGCTTTCTGCCGGTTGCTACTGATCCACAAAAGTTCACTTATCCCGGCACTTCTAGAAACTTTAACATTCCAAACACAACACGTTCAATTTTTTAATTGGGAACAAGCCACTGTCTGGGAAGTGATCTCGCCCAGAAAGTTTGCCATATCCTTTCCAAATAGTTGCACGCACACTGCCTTGCACACATACACACCCGATTCAGCATGTCGCCCAGCACGTGGCAGGGCACCGAAGGGGACCAGGACGTGCCTGTAAAGGTCCCCTCCGTGCACGTGGTGGTTAGGTTGGCAGGGCAAAGCAGGGGAGCGTCCGGATCAAGTTTCCCCCTCCTGCTGTCTAATTATTGACCCATCTGGTATTGTCTTTTCAATTGTTTCAATTATGATGGCACTGGTGTTGCTCGGCATCCTGGCGTCAAGGCATGCATAATTCATGTGTAACACCCTGGACTCCACTCAGAGCTGTGGGTTTGAGCTGAATGTCAATACCTCCTCATGCCCCCAGTGGAGCAGAGGGTTGTCTGTATTGACAGCAAGGCCGATAAGGAAAGCCAAAGCAAGTGCTGTGAAAGACACTGGATAGTGATGCTATCACAGAGCATGTAGGTGAAAAGATTTCTTCTGTGTCAGCGAGAGGTAAAGCTGTCTTCACAGCTCGTGTTTACTGTCGCCTAATATGTGGCCTCATTATTGTCACCCCCAGACCTTAGAATCAATAGTGTTCAATTACTCATGAACCAGAGGCCCGGCGTTGTTTACTGGGGAATCAGAGCCGACCAAGGGTTAACTCTCTCATCGGGGATTTGACCAATGCTTCCATCGAGGAAGGGTCCAGAGGCAGGGAAAAAGGTAAAACTCAATCAGGAGGAAAAGGTTCAGGGAGTGTGAGTGTTCATTAAGAAGTGTGAAGATGAAAGAGAGAAGGGGTCACATTTTTTGACACCCCGCTGTAATGGAGGTGCTTCTCGGAGGGCAGTATATGATATCTATAAAATGTGTCATTACTAGATGCCGGTGGCAATTGTTTGCCCACAGATTGGAACTCAGCAGATGATCAAAAGAATCTCATATTGCTCACAGTAACAGGCTTATACACCACTGCGTTTTGACAGTACATTCTGTCGTGACACACGAGACGTAGGAAAAATTCATGTTTATGCAGTCTGCATGAGCGCTCAAGAGTACCATCACCATCTGCACTGCTTTTAAAACATTATTTAACAGCTGAGGATTTTAAGGTTATTTTTTTTTCTCCCCCGGTTGAATTGCAGGTTACTTTGCATATCCGTTTGTTATTCCCATCATCATGGTCACGGAAGACTCATTGATTCAGTACTTGTGGACCCATGCGGCTGATTCAGTATTCATACGGTGACCCCTCACAACAACACACCGTCAATTGCAGAGGTGCTCTCATGGACACTGGCCTACTGGTCTTCGGGTCCCTCTCTAGTACCCTTGCAGTCACATCGATGCGTGCGAAATAAGCTGTCAGAGCTGTAACTGGATGGAGATTTAATTCTGCATTTCTAAGGACCCGAACCTGCAAAAACTGAATGATGCCGCTGCCTGTAGGGGAAAACTCCACACTGGGAATTTTAACCTCCCGCACTTCACCAAAGGTTGTTATTTTAAGTGACAAATTAGGAAAAGATTATGCAGCGCCCTGGCTTTAACAGGCACCGGTAGCAGTGAAAATGAAAATGTGTATTTCGTCCTGCGGTTTTTGTTTTTTGTTAAAAGATGCCGCGACTGTCAAAGAAAGAAGAAAAAACTGTTTTTATGTTCATAAAAGGAGTCGACACTAATAATATGGTTATTATGGCTGTGGAATTGCACGTTATTGTGCTCTTTGTCTCAATATCCACAACAAGCAGTTTGACTGTTGAGCCTTTGTGGTTGTCGTTCTACAGTCACGTCAGGGATGAAGAATTAAACCTTTTGCGGCAGCTGTTGGATTGTTGAGGCAGCTTACAGCTCATGAGGCTCAACTTTCAGCAAAATGTTTTACAACATTATATTTCATAGTCCACAAAACACATTTGCTCAATAGATGAGAGGGCCCAGATTGAAACAGCGAAGCGATGAGATGGGTTAGGAACGTGCTTCATCCTTCTATTTTTTTTAATAACTAAAAAGTCTTTGTAGGCAGGACTTCTGACTTCTTTGTAATTATTAAAAAAATGTTACAAAAGAATGGTCATCTTTGATTTGTGTTCATCATGGTTCGTTAGTCTCAAAAAGCCTTGAAAAATGATTTTTAATCATTGTAATTTTCCACATTCCCTCCCTAAAAAAGAACCTCTTTCTTTTCTTTCTATTGTTTTGTGGGAAGTTGAGATCAGAGCTTTCTTTTGGTTCAAACTCGCTTATGTGCGGAAGTTTTGATGTGAGCAAACGCTGATAGGTGTGAATTTTTCAAAATTAAACCCGGCCTGTTTATTCTCTGTCTCAAAAGGTTTGTCGTGTGTGAATTTGAGGCAGCGTGTTGAATTATTTTTTCATTTCCTTGTCTCTGAAAAATTCTGATATTCGGTCTCCAGGCAGGTATTTCGTAGGCACATCATTTCCTCTGCTGTGTGAGCCCTGAGCACATGGAAGAAATGACAGCAAAGCATGATGACGCCTCTTATGAGCAGATCTACCAGTCAAGACTCTAATAAGCTTTACCTCACTAGTTACTCATGGCAAGCCTCCGACACGCCACAGGAAAGCAGAAATAGATAAAACATCGGCACAAGACATCCATTCCTCAACCCGTTGTGCTCGCTCTAGTGGAAACATTATTTTTCTGTTGATGTAGGACACAAAGCCAGGCTGTTGTCACCCTCTCCTGGCATAGCGACACACGCACAGCTGCACAACCCCACCCATCTGCTCATCTACCTCCTGCTCCGGGGGCCATCGATCGGATGCTGTCACGCTCCAGGGTGTGGGGGGGCGGGTTGGAGGGGCAGTGTGGGCTTCTTCCTTGGCACAGCATTGCCCTTCCCAGGGAGAGTCGCGGCGCAGCAGGGGGGCTAGGGGAATGGAGGTTGCAGTGGGAAGGGGAGCGTGGTGGCGGGTTGTGTGGCGAGCAGCTGCTTTCCTATGGATCACTTCATTAATATCCCAGGGCAGAAATTTGAGGGGCTGCTGCAGACTAATTAGCCTTGTCTGACCCTCACATTTCAGAGAGGTCGCTCCTTTCCAGTTTTGTGCAGAAGCAATCCACAGCCAAGTAACACCCCCACCCCACCACCCCTGCTGTCTACCCAACACCCATTCACCGTCACTGTCGGTTTTATTTTACAAATACAGAGCAGAAGTAGAGAAGTCTTGTCTGCCTTACAAGTCTTGCAACTTGTTGGAATTAAAAAAGGGATTTTTTTTTAAGCCTCCCGTCTCATGATGAATCGTCACCCAATCTTATCATGCTGTTAATCTGCCCCATGTTATTTCTTACCTGTCTTTGTCCATCACTGGGAGTATGTTTGCGTAATGAGCAGTGTCTGTGACTCCCAGTGGGCCCAGGGACAGTGTAGCACAATGGGGGCAGTGTGTGCCTTTGGTACCCTGAGACAAGAAGCCATCCCTCATTAGTATCATCTGTTTTCCCAGATGGCAGGGTCAGGGTAATAGTGAAGCCTGATGAAAGGACTCGTCCTGCAAGGGTGACACTCATTCTGCTGCACAACACTCACTGTGGTTCCCAAAGTTGCCCGCTCTCACAGGTGATGCCGGGGATTTAGTGGGATTCACAGTCAGAGAGAGCTGAAGTTCATGTTTTCAGTCTCGCTATACAAGCTTGTACCCGTGCTGCAACCTGATGAGTTTAACAAAGAGATACAAAGAAGAGGAGACATGTTATCTCAAGAAGGTGGAATTTCAACTTGTTGCTCAAAGAATGAACAAAAAAAGAATGTGAAAATGGGAAAGTAATTACTTTGACACTTGCGAATCTCGAACACAACTTTACTTCTCACCTAAAATATTTCCATGCGGTGGGTTTTAATGATTTTTCAGCGACTCATTAGAGTAGAGCCCGAGTCCGAGAGAAACGCCGTAAGCCTTATGTCACGGCTCAAACACTGCGAGGGGATCGCTGCCATGGCTTGCGAGGCAGCGTCAGCTTTCGCGAGAAGGAAAAGATAATGAGTGCTTTTACTTTTACCTTGAAAACTTACCAAACGGCGCTTATACCAATTAAGAGCATGGTTTTCACTGGAGTGGCCATTATCAAATCTGACCTTCCAATTATTTTTCTCATTTTTCTCCTGATTCTGTCACCCTAGTGTGTCTGGTCAGCCCTCAGAGCCCCAGAGGATAGACAAGGAATAGATAATGGTTCTCTGAGCTCAAATCCAAAAACTTGAGACGCAGAGACACTGCTGCTAAAGTGCTACTATCCCTCTGTTTCATCTTTATTTTCTACTATTTGTAACATGTACTTTGCCCATCTTTTGGCACAGTTTGTTCTTGAATATGTTGATGTGCCTTTTTTGTCCCTTTCTATTATTTTTTCTTGTATGTTCAACTCGAGAATTACTTTAATTAAGCTGAATTTATATGGAATAAAATATACAGCCCTACATTATATTATAAACTGATATTTATGTTCAAGGATGTAAAGAGTTTAATCTGTTTTGGACTGAAGTAGGATGTGTTGGTGGAATCAGGTGCAGATGGTTAATAGCCATGTTGTGATGTTTGCCAGTGTAGCTCTTTGTTCCCTCTTCACATTATTGTTTCATGATTGGTGGCAGTCTGCTCTTTACTACCAATTTTTTGCTTTTTGGCTATCATAGCTACTGGCCCAAGTGTTACTTTTTACTAGGACACTGGAGAATCTGTGGGAGATGATGTCTTTTTATTATATTTTCTGGATTTGCTTGGATTTATTAATTTGTTCCTCTCACTCTGGCACAGGATGTCCAGAAGAGTTTCTTTTGATATTTTGGTTTTTGTAGAGAAGGTAGACCGGAGACCGTCACAGAGTTTTACCTCCCTGTTTTCTATCTGTTGGGTTTTGATTTGTGATTGGCTGGAATCAAGATGTGCTTTGAGATCTTTCTAAATAATTGCAGGATTATTTATTTCACCAAAAACATGCTTGCACACAGTTCTCCAACAGGCTGGCGGCATGTAGATCACATGCTGATTAGCTGAGAGTTTAGGTTGAATAGAAGAAGAAACTACCACAGTAGATTTTAGCACAAAGAAGTGCAAAACAGCTAAAGGGCCAGCAACTGCATAAACATGAAAAAAAAAAGTGCCCTACTTTTTCATTTCACATATTTTTGTCCACGCAAGTAACAGGATGCAGCTATAACATGTAGACACGGGCCTGCAAAGCCATGTGTAGCATCAACACAGTAACATGCTGGAGCCTTTAGTGCGCTTATCTGATCGTGTGATGGGGACGGTTGCAGAACAGCTGTAGCACAGTCAGTAATGTGTCACTGGATACTCCTTCTGAGCCCCCTTTTCTCACCACAGAAACACACACACACTCACACACACACACGAACACAGATGGAATAATGAACATGGCTTCGGTTGCTTGTAAAGAAGATAAAGCTGTTTTGTAGTAGGCAGGTTAGGCAGGAAACAGTGTTTCTGTTACTTCCCATTATTTCTTCTGTTACTTTGTAATATGCATTTTAATTAAAGCACTGATTGTAGCAGGATGCCTGTTATAGCACGTATTATTTTCTCCTTATCAAATCTGCCAGTCATCTAATAACGTCCACTTATTTATTCATTTATACTTTTCATTTTCAGAGATTTAATATTAATTTATTACGAAACTGTAGAATTATGTTAACGTCCGGTCTTTTTGACCAGATTGTAAAATCAGCCACTCAGATGATTACTCATTTTATAAGGCCAGGGATGGAATAGAAGCAATGCACCTTGCTTTTAATCTGTGGATGTGTGGGTTGATATATAATAACATTAATTTAGAATGAGAGGAATTAATGATTGGTGCTATGGCAGACTGACATTACATTAGAATAAATGTTATTCAGAGCACATTTCAATGCAAAAGTCTACGTGATTACTGTATATATCAAAAATGGCCGGGTTGTCGTTCAAGGGCTTCAATTAAAACCAATCACAAAGACTTTACAAGAATCTACGCGAACCACTCTGACTGAATCACAAAACTTTTTAACAGGTTTCTCACTCAGCTTCGTGAAATAAATGGTTAATTTGAACCTGGAAGAAGACGTGACCTCTGGCTGTATTTCTTTGCTTCGGAGGTCTTCTCAAATCCCGCTACAAGAGAAGACATTGTTCCATTCATCATCCCTGGAGCATTGTTTCTGTCGGACGGCAAGTAATGACTTGATTAGCATTTTCATCAGACTGGTGGAGACAACCTGGAATCAGATGCATAAAACTGAGATTATGTGAAACAATACACAGTAATTAGGAAGATGGGAAGAATGAAACAAAAACAGCTCTTGAATGGGGTTTGGAAAAAATTAAAATGTAGCTATCACTTGCAACATTGTAGACAGACAGTATGAGTAAAGCTTCTCTGAATAAATCTTCATCATGGCTTAATGTCACTGAGCATTTATAAGATCTGCAAAACAAAATGGTAAATATATGTTGCACTGTTTGATTTCTAAACTTTTAAATCGTCTGTAGTCTCACTTAAACCGTATAAAAGCAGCAAATATTGCTCAGAGTGGCTTTTTCACACGCTCTTAAAACCTATGCTTGTGTCAGTCATAATCCTTCTTTAGATATCGCCTCATATTCAGAGTGTTCTTACTCGACATAATTTATTATTATCTTTTTGAGCAATACTAGTGGTCTGTGACAGGAAACCTGAACAGAGTCGGGGATCCAGTCAATATATGTCAATACTCTCGAATAAGAAGATACTACAGCAATTACAGCACAATGGCTAAGTTCGCTGAAAAGGAATAAGGCAGCAGCTGGTGCGCCCGCGGTTCTCGTTGTGGTGTGTGGGATGAGGAGGAGATCAAATGAAAAGATCTGAGGGTGTTTCCAGACGTGTTTGCATGAAAAAGTTCCTAAAGGTATTTGTATTGATTTCCTTCAAAGTAAACAGTGGTCTCATTGTGTGTGGCTACACAGTGATTAAGGGAGAGCAGAGAAATTTAGGATGTGCTGTTTGGGTTCTTTTTTTTAATATCTGGGTATCTGATTATAGTGTCTCGTCTGCCACTTGCACTGCCATTGGACTTCACTGTTTCCTCAGCATATCTCCACTAGAACATGTAGCACACTTGTTTGTATTAAATATACCGCTTAGTGGTAAAGATCTGTTAGCAAACAAAAAAGTTGCAATGCTGTGTAAGATTGCACTCATTGAAATACATGAAAATTCAAACTTTCAGTCCTGGACTGTAGAGGTGAGAATCACCATACATCCTACGATACGATATTATCACAATACTTAACGCACGATACGATATTATTGCAATTTTTTAAAAATATTTTGCGATATTCAGATTCTGTACATAAAGGTAAACTTTATCAATATTCATTTTATCTAATATCAAAGTCTCACACTCAGTCTTTCTCTCATTTCAGTCAGTTTTATTGTTGACAAACTGAACGGTTTGTATTACAGTCTAGTCCAACTTAACTGAATGCAACCATCTGGTACAATTATTAACTATTAACTATATATAACTATATTAACTATTCTAAACTATGCAATTTGTGAAAACTATGCAGCCCCTTCAGCAACTGAAGAAAGTAAATTAAAACAAAATATAATTTTACATTAAATAAAAACGTTTTAAACTTAATTAAAATAAAACATGTCTTAAATTAAAATAAGTAAACTGTCATGTTTATTGCTGCCATAAAAAAAGTTAAACACATTTGGACAGTGAAGGAATGTCAGGATTCTTGCTCAGAAAAAGGATCAACATGCTCTGAAGTCAGAGGAAAACTTTTCCACAAAAACTTTTTTGTAACAAAATATCGATTTCTGCTGTCCCCGTATCGATGCATTATTAGCAAACAAAATATCACGATACTACACAGTATCGATTTTTTCCCCCACCCCTACTGGACTGTGACTTTGAGACGTTTTTTTAACTTGTGTGACTTTTTTCAAAATGTTTCCTTTTTGTACTGCAAATTGAAGTCAGTGAAGTTACAGTATACGCTTCATTGACCATTTAAGGTATACATGTTTCCTTAAAAATGTGTATATGCTAACCATAAGGAAAACACATGAATTTAAAGGATGGTTTATTCAGAAACATTTTTCTTGATTCACACTGTCAGTTTTCGTAAGTGTCATGACTAGCCCTGTCTAGTCAAGATGTCAAATACGGGTTATTCTGTTCTATGGCATGGCACTTGATGGGCTGGCTTTCATAAAAGAGCTGAGTAGACAGCTGCAAAAGAAAAGTGAGTACATTTTTTTAGTCAATATTGAGCCAAATGTGAAGGAAAACAGTAACAGTGAAGTGCAGATCTGCTAAAAATAAAATATATACTGAAAGACAAACTGTAAATATGTAACAAGAAGTGAAAAAACATCAATATAACTACTGGTGGTAAGGCAAGGCAAGTTTATTTGTATAGCACAATTCAACAACAAGGTGATTCAAAGTGCTTTACAGAGACATTAGAAACAAGAACAAATAAAAAGCATGATTTAAAATTGAATAAAACAAGCAAATAAACTAACTAACTAATTAACAAACAAACAAACAAACAAACAACAGTATATAAAATCAAAACAGATAAAATCAGAACAGTAGATAAAATCAGTAGTTAAATGTAAGTTTTGAAATTTAAGCTTAAAGTGTGGATTTGGTGCTTTATTCAAATGCAGCTGAGAACAGGTGAGTCTTCAACCTGTAGCCTTTATTTTATTTTTTATGTCGAATTCAATCAAAACTAAATAAATTAAAAATATTGAATTATTAAATTCATTTTAGCAGTAACATATTTCACTATTTCTAGCCTGAAAATGGGTTACTCACTGAATCACTATATATACAACTATACGCTACTATCCAGTATACTATTTACTACTGTCCTACATTTATCACAGGTTTTTTTTTTCAGAAATAACACAAATATGGCCTATTAGATACATATGATCCATGTCTAAAATGGACTTACCATCACTTACACTAGTTTTAAGTGAATATTGTACATGATCAAATGTTTCTCACATGACCTGATCGTTGCTGTTTATCTGGAAGAGAGCCATGCAGTTCTACAGCCTCACAGTGAGTCATGGGGAGGCCAATTTAAATGTCCATTTAAGTGACTAAATATGGTTTCTTGTACAATTATATTATTCATAATTATTAATTTTTGTTCCATCGATCCAATTTTAGCTATGCACTGTAAGCTCATATTCAGCGTATACACGTAACTAATCTAACAGCTTCAATAAGAACAATGACACATATGAATCTAAATCTATGTTCATTTTGAATTTGAAGTCAACACCAGAGGTACAAAAGTCGTCTGGTGTTGCTTAAACACATTCATCTCTACCACATCCCATCGTTTATTTTTTTTTCTAAGCGGTTTGTTTGTAGCTGAACACACACATAATGCTAGAAAAGACAAATAATTTGCATCAGCTGGATGAATGACAACAGCTGAGATTGTCATCTTTAACAGGAAGCTTCTCTCCGTAAACCATCACATGTGAACCATCTGCTGTAGAATGTACCACACAATAAAGAGGCATTGACTGAACATTTGTTACAAAGATGACAGAATGATTACCCCAGTATCATACACATCACACTCAAGATTTTTCTTTCATTTTTTTTCTCTCCACTGGACAAAACATCATTATTTTTGTCATTCTTGAAATATTTAAGTCAGAGTGCCCGGATTCGGGCCGCTTTATAATTCTTTTGCATATGCAACAGGATTCGAATTCGGTGGAGTACATTATGAAACAGATGGTCCCTTAGCAACCAGACACTTTGATGTTAGATGATGTCTGGTCTCTGACTAGCTATGTCAGTTCAATGACTCTACTGATGTAAAATGCACCAGAGCCCTTTTTGCACCAAGTACCTCATTCAAACCTTCTTTTTGGCTGAGAGGAGAAACTCAGAAAGAGAATAGTTCTTCTGACTACATCTAACTGTGTGTATTTACAGTCCGAATTGCTATTTTTCAGATACCTCAATATGAAATTAACATCAATTCAATCATAAATCAGGTCATGGAGAGTTGTAGTTCTGCTGTTATCGCGACTTACTAATACATTATAATGATGCCAGTTTTTACTAAAAAGTAATTAATACTACAAAGAGAGCAGCAAACACTGCAGCAGTCTTTGCTGCTTAAGTATAGAAAAAAACATGATGTATGACATATGAAACAAATCAGTTACTGTAATGCATGAATGTTACTGTAAGGATTCATTTTTGGATTACGGTGCTGTGCAGAAGTGTTGAGCCAGCCGTCAGTAGAAATTAGGTGCAGTGATTGATTAACCCTCTCAAGGCAGGCGTTGCCGATTTGCAACAGTTAAAAACTAACAACCTGATTACCCCACGTACATATTTTATGAGGTTTTTTTTACTCAGAAGTACCACTGCAGGACTTGGTTGTGCATTAGCAACAAAAAGTTTAATTTGAGCCTGAGAGGTTTAAAACATGCGCAAGCATGAATGGAATCTATGGAGGATATAAGGCAAAAATCAGAGTTTGCACAATCCCAACAAGCTTCAAAGGCAATAATTGGTTTGGCCACCTTTATTCTTCAACACAAGCTGAAGTCGCTGAGGCAAACTCTCTTTTAAGTTATTCTTCTAGTTTGAAGAACATTCAAAGCTCTTTGTTGGATGTTGGTTGTCTCTTTCTTACTTATTGGTGACAATTTCAACCAACAACTTCAAATTTGGGTTTATCACTCTATTGCCACTGGTTTTAGGTCCAGTTCTAGTAATAATTAGGAATACTTGAACCTTTTCCCCCAGTTTCCCTCCCTTGAGAATGGCTATTTGACAGTTACCCTTCCACTGAGACCATTTCTGATGAGTCTTTGGTGAACATTAGAGCTATCAAATGAACTTTAAAATGTTCAAACTTTCATCTGCTGCAGTTCTTTTGGCCCAGAGATGTCTTCTTTTGTCCTCTACTTGTCCTCAAATTTCTAAGGACAACACTGCACACAATGCGAAGATATGCCAAAAAATTTATCTATTAGCTCTTAAGGATTCACATTGTTGGTGCAAAAATCCATTTGCAGATCCAGTTAAACTCGGCTATCTTTGGAAAAATTTTGTAGATTAAACTAAAGAAAAATAAAGAGCAAAGTAAACACTAACTGACTGGCTAGTAACAGAGTGCCTAAAGATACAATTTAAAAGTGGTTCTTTGCTAAGTTGCCTGTCCACTGTGTGTGTAGAAACAACACGGGTCCATGCCTTGAAACTCCTTCAGAAAGCCTCAAGCCCAAGGCCACTTTAAAGAACTACAAAAATGAGGGTTTTTAAGATCTTTTGCAGAGTACTGTATGTTTTCAGTGTGAAAACATATTTAGAATGTCTTATCTAAAACAGGTTCAAATTCATTCTCAGCATAAATCTTTGGGGAAAGAAACCAAAAAAACAAACATTTAATTTGTGTGGTGTTTCTGGCCAGCAGCCACTGTAGAATTATCTCCAAGGTGAAATGCTCCTGGAGGCCCACAGCTTGTCACGTATTTAACATGTCTTCTTTGCCTTCTTTAGTAAACCTGGTGGATGGAGATCTGCGTTATTGCTGGTCAAAGCACTTCTCCAGAACTTTTATTTCATTTCCTCTCACTTTTATTGTGTTATTGATAGAATTATATGAAAGCAATATCTCTGTCAGACTCCTTGGGCGGTCTTTGGGAAAGATGAGATTCTGGCATTAAACCCACCTGTTTCGCCTCAAGTCAGCATGTGTGCGGTGGGTGTGTGTGCGCTTTCTCCACAGAGTGCACACACATGCGTGGGGGCATATTTGTATGTGTTAGTAGACATTAGAGCAGGCACGAGTGTGAAATTGACCTCAGCCATAGTATTAACTGCCCCCAGAGTGATGGAGTGGCCACCCACATATCACACAATATCAATCCCTGCTTTTGGATATCTGTTATAAAAGTAATGCATTTGTTTAAACTTTTACTTTTCTTTTCTGTGTTTTGGGGTTGTGTGTTAATCACTGATGAGCTGCTTTTTAATTTATCGCTAATAGTGAGACAATTGTAAGCTTTAAAATTTCATCAAAAGAGCATAATTAGACTTTGAAGTCTGAATACTAATTAACTAACTAAAAATGCTTGAAGAAAAAAGATCACTGAGGCAAAATGTCAGTTATACCGTATCAAAACAAACAAAAACAGATAGGCTTATTGACCCTTCGCTATTTGCCTTCATTGGCTCATTACTTCGTCACACTGGCTCACAGCAGAGCTGCTTTTCTGTGTCGCAAACAAAAATAACATCAAGTAGATTCCTTTCATGGATTAGCAAGTAGCCTTGGACTTGATTGGCAGACGGTGGGTGGTTAAAGTGCACATTGGAAGCACGTTCTTCGTAAAGTTAGAGGAAATGCTACGTCATCCAAAACTTCTCCTTCCTGCTTAAAGGCCTTAGAAATCTCGCTGCACTGAGGTCTAATAGTCCTGTTCACTTGTGTTGCTTTTCTTCATGCCAGTTTTCCTTTTAAAGATATTAGCAGCTTGTTAAATTAAGGTAGCATTGTATCAAGGTACTCCAGAAAAGCACGGCTAATGTGTGAATTAATGTGAAAATTGTGCAGTGACGTCAGTGTGTTCATTCACAGGAAAACACTGGAGGTGTTTTCATCTGTGTTGATTGCGTTTGATATTTATCAACTGTTAATGAGATGGTGTTGACCTTTCATTAATCCCTGAAATTAAATATTTTACCTCAAGTGGTTGGTATGGCCTTAACAAAATCATTGTGGTTTAAATGTTAATTTTAAAATTCTAAGTGGAGCTTGTGTTTTAGAACAGATATGCTGTCTTTGGCACACACTCACACCTTCACCAAGTTTCACCCACACTTCTGTAAAGTTCTTCAATAATTCATCATCTGGAGTGTGCCAGTAGCAGGGTTATTATTAGTGAGGTTTATTTGTGAGTTTCTGCACTCCCAAATGTGCATGCGCTCGTATATTACTCGTGTACTGGCTCGTGCGATTATAAAGAAAATTCCATTACATTATCGCGAGATTCCAATTTATGTATCTACGCATGGTTCTTGCATTTTTTATCTCTCACGTCCATGTTGCACATTTTCCAACCAGTTCAATTTGGTTGCTCGTAGCTCAGTCACACTAGAGGCTAGGAAAAATCAGTGGCTGCCCAGTGGTTGCATTGAATTTTTTTCCACTTTTGGTGTCCAATTGCAAGTAGTTGCAGCAACCAATTGAGGGTGTTGAATGCTCAGAGGTTGAGCATTCAACACCATCAACGTCTGGGTTACCACGTTTAATTTCAAGTCACAAGTCACCTTGTAGGAAGCAACCTTTCTCCAAACAATCACTCTTGAAAATAGCCACCTAATTTATAAGCGCAGACAGATCATCTGACTCAATAGTGGGCTCAACTTTAATGTTTGCCAACTGGTTAGCCAGTGTCATATGAGTGCCAATGACATTTTTCAACTATGTCAGTATGTAGAGGAATTTTTGGATTTTATTGTTTCAAATCTATGAGGTCTGGCTGGACTAGATTTTTACTTTAATTGCTGTGTTTGCATGTTATTGCCAACTTGACCCCATTTAATTGCAAACTAATAACAGACTGACTCCACCTTTTTGCATGTTTTTGTTATCTTGATACACCAAAGTTGCTTTCCAAATTTGGATTTGCTGTCTCTAAAAGAAAACTCGCAATTCCCAACTCAAGAGATATCTTCCCAGAAGAGAAAGGTATTCAGCGGGCTTTTTCTGGGGGTAGATTGCCATGAAGATTATATATTTTCATCGAAAGCTTTCACAGAGCATATTAAGGCAGCATCCCACAGGGATAGAATCGCTTATTTCTCTGATGCTATTTTGAACACAGTAGGACCGGACACGTGGCATCTTGCTGGTTAAAGTGGCGGATTACCCACGGAGGTATTTCTATGTTGATTTCTCCTCCATGAGAAGCCATTAGCCTCCGGGGGCAGTGACGAGGTCTGCCCATTATTCAGGGACAAGGTGGTGGAAATGGAGAAGGATAAGACACAATGTGCTCAGGGCCAAGCTGCTCACTCCCCTGACCTGCTTCTCAAATGGCTTTTCCACACTCTCATAAAAGCCATTGCGCTGCATTTTAAAGAATAATAGAATCGCTGCCTCCTCCCTGAGAAACTATTTTAGCTTTGTAATTCCCTGGCACTAGGGCATTTCTTTGAAGGTGACTTCACAGCAAGTTTTCTTTTTACACCTCACAAATGCCTATAAGAAAAATCAAAAGCTCCCTTAAACAAGGGCAACGTGACCAGTGCCGCTTTTGTCGCTACATCAAGTTACGAGAATGATGGCTGCGGAGAAAACAAATTGCCTCCACGTCTTCGAAACACGCAGGTCCGTGAGGGGCATGTAGAGGAGTTGTGCATCTGTGGCGCCTCCATCAATGTTACACTTGATCTTTGCCTCTCAATATACTGTGTGGCTCTGCATGTTTGATTCATGCTATTCTAACCAACTCTATGTGCAGGAAACGCCGAATTTAAATACATTTGCTAAATCTGCTGTTTTTCTAAAAGTTCGTGTTTTTCTGTACGCTCTTGGTCGGTTTAAATGAGATTAAAATTTGACATTAAATAAGGTCATATTTCTTTTGAAGCTTAAAATCTACTGCCAACTGCTGATCTGAGCCATCCCGCTCATCTAAATGTCGGCTCCTTCACTCCAGGAGTCTTTTTTTTTTTTATTGTCACCACAAGACTATTTGAGGGCGACGGTGTTAAAAAGCACCGACCACGCTGACCGCCAATGATTACAGGTCTGTCTGCGCAGTATAGTAGGTACAGCTATGTTGTTGAGACCTGTTACACACACACACACACAGACACAGAAAATCTGCGTATTCCAGTGTGGACATAGTCAGTAAACATGGACAAAATACCCTCAGAATATGACGACATTGTTATACTCAGGGACCGTGAAGCATCCTGCACCTGAGTGAGTGATCGCATACTCGGTTAAATTTATTGGTGCAGGTTGAACTTTAGCAGTTCTTGACCACTGCGAGTTGTTTTCATTTTTATAGAGAATTACTGTGCAAACCTTGCCCTCTTAAGCCGCAGTCACTTGGATAAGAAGCTTAGACAAATACAGTATCACCTGCTGCGTCCCCTCCTTCCCCCCCCTACTTTAAGTAGCACACTCACTTTATGTTTATAACACAAAACACACCACTCTCCCCACCTCTTCTTCTAATGCCAGGGGACCCTGAAATTGCTCTTATTAATCAGAGCAGTGATAATGAGCAGTGAATAATAACCATGGGTGGAGGCCTACTGAATGCAATGAGATGAGGGGAAAGTACCCCTCTCCCCTAGAGAGGTGTTTATTTGAGATTTTAAGATTTGAATGTTTCTCTGGTTGTCCCCTGAGACTCAGTGTGAGTATTTCTGCTGACCTTATCTCTTACATGTAGTAGTACCAGCTGCTGTCCCCCTCCTTACTCTCTCTCTCTCTCTTATAGATAGATATATATTTAAAACTGGATGATACTGAAGCAGAGGCTTTCCCAATGAGCCTATTATAGAAACCCTAAAGGAGCTTTTTAGTTTGTCAGAGAACTAGATTAGTTATTGTTGCCAGTATTTGACCCTCACTGTCAATAACAATGTCTCCTTATGGGATATCAGTGTAGAGCTTACTCGGCGTCAGAGTTGTTGGTTGTAGAACAGAATAAAGATGTTATGGATTTTGTTTGTTTTTTAGCTGCACTGGTTTCAAAGCAAAAACACATTATCCTCTCTCTCTGTCGCCTTTCGCCCAGTATGAGTGGGTGAGTTGACATTTTAATTCCCTTTTTACCGTTGTCTGTTTTTGTTTTTGTTTTGTTTTTTCAATTTGTATTGTAGCATAAATCAAAATAGAGAAATGCTTGCCAAATTATGTTTTCACATGTTGGAAATAAGAGAGACAAAAAGAGTTTTTCATGCACAACTCTGGTTTTCAACCATCATTGCAGACCTTTGCTCGGCTTGGCTCCAACCTACTTCAGCTTTAGCGATAATTCTTATAATAGCCACTGTTTTTCCATGTTTCCGCCCAAACCACCTGAAACTTTTGCCGCAGGTATTGTTGTGTATGACTATACAGCAAGCTGCTCCACTCTACTCCAGTATGTGGCAGTAATTTAGAAGATAATACACCAAGAGTGCAATTATACAGCGTGAATGATAACAGTGCAAAAACAGTAAGCATGGCATGATGCTATCGTTTAGGATGTCCTGCTTTGCGTATGAGTCAACACTGGAAAAAAACCTGAAGATCACAAAGTGGGATCAAGCTCTCCAAAATGTTAGATGTAAGTGGTTTTCACTCATGCATTATAGCTCTGAACTTTTCTAGACATCACCAAGCAGAGGTTAACCAGAGAACCCAAACACCTGATGCAGCTGGCGGGGAAAAAGCAGCAACAGGGGTTACTTGCACATACAAAATCAGGAAAAGCACAATAGGTCTGCTTTAATTGCCCACTAGTACCTTTAGAGTTCAGCTGCAGGAATAACGCTGCAGAATGTGGCAGAATATGTGTACATATTTGTTAAAATCAGTGGAATAATATAGAATATATATCCTACCCTGATTTCTACAGCAGGTTTAAGCATTTCAGTACATTATTTATTATGTTTTAAATATTTTTTATATATTTTATTAATTTATTTTGGCTTTATTTTGATGGAAAATGGGGAAGACGTGCAGCAAAGTATCTCGTCCTCTGCTGTTTGTTTCTTTCGTTCTCTGTATTCATTTCGGCGCTCTTAGCTCGTACTTTTAATATGGGTCAGTTTATTTTCGTTTGATTATTTTGGAATGAGCTTCTTCTTCTTCTTTTTTCCCCCCCACCTGCACCGTATTGTGCTGCAGCACATTTTATCAGTGCGAATGCTTCTTATTGCCTTTTTTCAGCACTTTATCACTGCACAAAAAGAAAACATGAACTGAAAGGTTATATCGACATAGAAATATGTGCTTCAGGTGCTCGTTTCTTTTACAGTCGCTTTATCCAGTCTTTTGCTTTATTATCTGCTATCACCTGAACAGCTCCGCGTCAGTGATGAGGTTTGGTAAACTGTAGTTGTTCTGAGGAGCTCTGTCTTTATCCACACGACCTGTTTGTTTTTGATAGCACATGATTAAATTTAGCTCAGATTTGCTGCCTCCTTCCACCTTTCTAACCGAGCGCGTGAGGCTTTTTTAGATGCAGCTTGTGATTGATGAGCTTTTGATTGGAATTGCGAATGAGACACTTTCATTACTGTCTGTCGAAGTGCATCCTGTTAGGGGGCAGTAAAGTCTGCGGCTGTCTGCGAGTGTGTGTGCGCGTGGGTGTGCATGCTGTTTGTGTGTGTTCACATCCTCGTGCCAGCGTTAGCGTGAGAGAATGGCATGACTTGTTGATGAGACCCACTTAATAACATTTCACAATTGGTTTCTTCCAACGCCGTGACTGCTCACAGCTCGAGAATGAAGGCCCAGTTCACTTCCATAAACAAGCCGCCTAACGACTGAGCTCCGATTGGCTTTTCCTCGTACTTATAGAAAAATCGGACCAATAATCTCCTCTTCACTCCCACCGAATAAAACCATTAGTCAAATTTGTATGCACAGCAGGTGAATAGGTGGGGAGCTTGCCGGGAGCCGGCTGTGCTGGAAAACAGAAAAGAAGGTTGCCTGGAAAGTAGTAGAAAGCTGCAAAAAAGCTGCCGTTCCACGTTGCTGCCGTTAATGTGTTGCCATGTCTGTTTTACACTTTAAAGTAAACTCTTTGTGAAGATAAGGTGCCCACAGGAACACTTTAAGAAGTGTGTCTTCATTAAAAAACTTGGCTCGCTTAAAGTAAGAACATAGACATTGTAATAAGACGGGTTACTTTTTCAGGTCTAATTTGATTATGCTTTGTAATTAAATTAAGCTATAATACAAAGGTCCCATGATATACGTCTCAGTTTGTACAAAGCATTTATTATACCCCCCGCTGTGATCAATTAGGCTGTCAAGACAAGTTTTATGAGATGCGCTCACCTCATAATCACCACTACGGGAAACAGTTTACATCTGCTCGCTCATCTATTCAGCGACCAGCTCCTAGTTAGCAGTGACACAAATGCATTGTGGGAAAGCTATTGATTGTTTTCCACCTTTTTAATAGTAGTGGTGCCAGATTTATTTGGAAAATAGCTCTCATCATTTCCTCATATTGGGGAAGCGTGACAGGCCATTTTGCTCCTGGCAGTGTCCCTATTTCATGTCACATTATTTCGTGTTTTGTTCAGGTCACCTTGGCACTAAACAGGGAAGCAGTGCCTGCAGCAGCTGTGATTAGAACAATGTTTATCAGCAAATGATGTTTCCTCAACAGAAACAAACGGCACATCATGATTACTGCTCAATTAGTGGGAGCCAACTCATTTATTTTCAGGTTTAGCCCGAGGTTCTCTTCTTTGTCTAAGTTGCTTATTAAAAAAAAGGGAACAAAAGGTTACAATTCTTGCTCAAGAAGACAATAGGTGGGTCCTAACTCCTTGTTATAAACTAATACCATAAAGTACATTATTCTTTACTAACACTGCGGTGCTTGTTGGCACATTTGCACATTTATCTTGTTATTCTCAGCGTCTCTATATTAAAACGGTTGTTTGTGACAACTTAATAACAGAATAATAAATGTATATGTTTATTTACTCTTCTTCCAAGCGCCATAATTATTGTACAAAGCAAACTAATCAAATATAGACGGTATTTGCATCACAACCGCTTCCACTGGCAGTTGTTTATCAGAATGTATTTATAAGCAACACAAACGCCATTCTGTCAGAATATCACATAGAAATACCGATAAATATTTAATCTTTTTTATGTAGACACTTTTTTTTGGTAGGTACCCAGACAAATATAAATAACTGTCATGTGTCGCGAAACGAGAGAGATTTGTTGGTTTTTGCACGTCTGTGGAATTATTACATTTGCAGCGAAGCACCCGACACTGCCAGGTTTCATTATCACCTTGACACAGGCGGTTGGGTTTTTACCCACAATCTGGATTTTATTCTACATTTTTGAAAACATATTTAATTACTAACAAATTCAAACCATTAGAAATGAAACAGGAAGGAGGAACTTGTAAGAAAAGGCAGAATGTCAACGGCCCCTTTCTGATCATATTACTGTCAGCTATTTACTTCTTCTTATCAATTATTCTTCTGTTATTTGTAGATGTTGATCTAACTATAAACATTAAGCCTAAATAGCTTAATTACTACTTTATTACTACTAAATAGGATTTTGAGCAGAAACTACATGTTTACTAAAAGAGCAAAGGTCAGAAACTTTAACCCTCAGACTCACATGTTTTAACTGCGAATATAGAAATTAAGACGCAAATGACTGAAAAGGCAAGGCAATACCTCAAAGGAACGACTACCTTTATTTGGCAGCCTTTTATTTGGATCATGGTTCTTTGGACATATTCCCAGAAAGATTCCCCTCTCTCTGCTATCTTGACTGTCTTTCACCCTCACTTAATGGTGCAGAGCGGTAAAGGCTCGCCAGATAGGAAAATGAAAACTTGTGAATTCTTAAAACTTAAACCCTCTGGTGACAGTTAAAACGTATGTATAATTCATATGAATATGCAGACGTTACATTTGATTTACCCTTGTGAAAACATGTCGATTTACCAGCCGGCCTCTATCACGCAGTTTCTGTATATAAACACACAGAAAAGAAACTGTACTTTGAAGTCAATATCTATATCAGTCACCATAAAGATCTTAAAAATCTTGGTGATTTGGAAGTTTATAGACACCCTAACCCAGACACATGATAATCTTCTGTTAAAGGAAAAACCCAGAATAGGTTTCTCTCTTGTAACCATTTGCGTTTTTAACTAATCGAAATCATCATTTTATTACCTTCTCTTACTTTTTAAAAATATCTTGCAGTATGATACAGCGTCTATAAACACTTTAGTGAAGAATAATCTGCCAGTTTAAATAGAAACTTTTACATTTTAGCATTTTCTGCTAACATGGAATGTAGTTTAAACCCTTTGCTACAAGTTCATTGTAGCTGCCGCTCACTGTGATGTGTTAAAATGTCTTAAAATGAAGACAACGAGTATTTTTCTCAACAGTTTCATGAGAAGCGATTAATACAGTGTCTCTTCCTTCACCGTGACTCAGTTAATAGCTGTAAGAAGGCAACTACGCTTTTCTTTTGCCTTCAGAAGTCTAAAAAACAGTCCCTGAGCGGCCGTGCCTTTTTAGGTTGAAGCTTTGTTAGGGAATGTTTGAAGATTATTTGGAAAACCGGCAACGTGGTTTTTGTAGTCGAGTCATCAGGATATTGAACATTTGAATTTTAGCAATACCTGTAGCTTGACTGGAACTGCCGATTTAGATTAGACCACTACTGTGAGTCACATTACACTGGTATAAGACAACCTCCCCCCCCTAAAAAAACAAACAAACACATATGCACCCAGCTCCAGTGAGTGCCAGTTTGAGTCTGTGTGAAAATAAAACAGGACATCATGACTGATATTTTCCTGTCGACTTTTCCTCACACCGCTCTCGCCCTGTTTTGTTGTGAAGCTTCCTTTTCTTTCTGTATTTTCTACTTTGGTTCAGTGCACTTTGTATGTGCTGTGCCGTGTGCGCGCATGTGTGTGTTTGTGAGAAACAGCATGCATTATTTACACAGAATTTGTGAACCTGAAATCAAGCCATGTTTTTCTGTGTGGGAAACAGGTGTGTTTGGGGGGGGGGGTGTTTTTTGTGATTCATTTTGTCAATGGGTGCGGTATCCAACCTGTATCTGTGTCTGCAAAACACAATCAGCATCGCGGTGGTTTTTCTAATCCTTGCTTGCTCTCTACGCTGCAAAATGAAAGCACATCTCATCTGCTATCGCTCCAAAATGACAGAGCACAAGGTAATCCCTGTTCTCGAATGCCATCCCCTTGCGTCAACTGCATAAAGATGATTTCTACCTTTATTCCTCTCCTTTTCTCCTCTGATGAGTTGTATGGCTGCAGGCTTCTATATCCGCCTCTTGTCGTGTTGCAGTGATGCAATTAGGTTTGTATCCTCTGTGGTTTCTGTTCTTTTGCAGAAAAAGGATTGCTTATAAAATACCTGTCTGTGCAAGCAGCTCGTGCCGTAATGAGTCAGACTCCAGCGTTGGGCTCACATAGGTGACATTTTTAGCAAAGCAGCCATCTCAGCAACAGATCATTTGTGTCTCTATATCTGGAAGTATCGTGGCAGAAGGCTTCGTTTGAGTTTTCATGGATGAGAGATGCTAACAAGAACCAAAATACTTTATGCAGTTGCTTCTTTAAAACTCACATCCGCTACAGTGACTTTTACCGTTCCTGCTCTCTGCCTTAACAGTGTGTGGAGTTCTAACTAGTGTTATCAAAAGCTCTCTGCCAGAGGAGGTTAGGGTCGAGGGCTGGAGTGCCAGAGGTTAACTAGCTCATGTCCTAATGGATCTTCTCTGCAAATTGACCTGAGAGTCTTGGTGTGTTTAGCATTCCCTGCATGTAAGCTAACATATTCACCTCCACAGCCAAAAAGACTGCTCAGCTAACAAGGTTCCTACGCAGTATGGAAGAGTGTGCAGTTTGACTTTAGTAATTCCCAGGTTTGGATTACTGTAGGAATAAAGTGCTAGCCTGGAATAGTCTCTGCTGTTAGCTTTATTTTTGATTAATTCAGAATTTCTAAAAATAAATTCATCGAGTAAGCACCACTGAAACCACTATTAATCACATTACTAGACAATCAAACAATAATCTTATTATAATCACTGTAGCATATATAAATATGTTTGTAAGGACTCTGTCCCCTTCTTACCAGGTGGGCTAAGTAAAGCTACGCACACTTCGTCACGCATACTGCAGTTATTAACATCTACATGATAAATGTTTATTACAAATCCCAGTTCTTTTGGGTTTTTTTCTATAAATTATGTTCATACGTTAGTTAACGGTCATCCAAATCTGTGTTGCAAAGGAATTTTGTTTGAACTTCTGTTGAACTGAATACAGAATGAAGAATTTAAAAAGGCGTTAAATACTGCTGAATTGTGTATAATGTTGCAAAAACACATATAACGATGGATTAGTTTGCAGAATTTGGCTATCCTTAGCAGCGCAATCAGCAGTAGCCTTGCATTCTTCCAGGCTATTGTCCCCAGCCCCCCCCTGCAGAACGTCACCATATTCATTATAGTCTCGTTTATTCTTATACAGCAAACATACAGTCGCTCTTTTTTTCTTTTTAAACATTAAAGTGCTGCAGAAACACTGGTACGCCGTCATCTATTTACTTCCCTCGTTTACAACTTTACTTCATACAGACAGAGAGAGAGAGATGCAGCCGTCTGTCAGGGCTGCAGCAACAGTCATTGAGTGGTGGTGTAGTAGCATCTTTAAACTGTTGCACATTAATAAAATAAGAGCCACAAAATTAGCTGTGGTTAATTTGGTTGTGGATTAACATTTAGATGGTTAAGTTAGCAACTAGCACCTAGTCATTGTCCAGTATGCTTTTTTATGCATTGAATGACCTGTTCTGCCAAAAACGGGGCCTTCACTGTGTTCTGGGACCCCTGATTTTTTTCTTTCTGCTTAATAAAACACATACTTCAGCAATATGACAATACAGTTCTCCCTCTGTGGAAGCATAGACCTGTTTGCATATTCATTGACCTGTGCATACTAAATGTGACAGATGTATATAGTTACATTTTGGTTAGTTTAAGGCATGAAGTAATTCTAAAAACCTCTTATTAAAATGACATGTTGATGAACAGATACGAGTTTTCAGAGTCTTAAGCAAAAGCAGGAGAATGACTTCTAGCTTTTTTGAGTTATGAACAGGTCTTTTCATATATTTTCAAATCTTTTCTATGTGAAGAAACTTAAATTTCAATTTTTTCACCTCATTTTCTGGACTTTTATGATCACAGTGTTCTTGAAATTATTTGGCAACATTACAGTATTCATACTGAGTCATGTCATTTTGAAATAAAATGGCGACATGTTAAACAGTGTTGCGGAAACACTGTTTCTCTTCTGATCTCAACAAACTTTTTCTATTTACCAAGGTAATGTGTCATAGAATGAGATCAGCACTTGTGCCCCTGCTGATATCCCCTGTGACTCACATTTTTCTGATCTACAGGAGGTTGACACCCACTGTGAACTCTCTTGCAGTATTCCTGTGGACCTTATCTCATATATTTCCTCTACTTCCCTTTCTCAAATTACTTTAGTCTCTCCATTTCTCTAGATTGAATTTTTTCCCCCTTAACCCTTACTAGCCCCACTACATTTGTCTAAAAATGTTCATTTTCTCTGTAAATTACAATTAAAACGTGACCCTCATCTTCCAGCTGGCAGCACACGATCGCTTCCCAAAACTATTTAACAGAGATGATTCCCCTAACTGCTCTAAACATCCTTGCTGCCCCCTTTGCTGCCTTTTTCTTACGGTCAGCACATTGCTCTTTGCACAGAGTGGAAGAAGCCATTCTGCTTGCTGTCACCACGCAGACAGATTCTGGGCTGCTGTTGTCTAAATGATGGATCTGGAGTAGTCAAAGACTGCTGACTCCTTACTGACCACCTCTCTCTCACCACCACACGTCGGCTCCTTAGCCCACCAGCAAGGGCCGCCATGATGGATAGGGCATCCATCGCTCAGCCCAGCCCAGCCCAGCCCAGCCCACATCTCCCCTCCACCCTGCAGGGCCTTTGTCAGTCAAGCCTCTGGTGGTAGAGCACTGATTGACACAGCAGAAAAAAAGACAAGCAGGTAAACATAAAAGCCATATTGTTTTCTGCCGATCTGTGGGAGTGTTTTGAGGTCACTTACAGTTCATCAGCGGGCCCAGAGAGAGAACTGAAATGCCTGGTCGTGGATGCAGTTTTCCCTATTCTGTTAATGATTTCATTCGCTTTCTTAAATGAGTTGTATAACATGACTCTGTGTACTGTCACATTTACTGTAGATGCAGAATACTTATAGCATTTTAGGTTTTGTATCCCAAACTACTGAGCTAATCCCTTAAAGACACTAAACACCCAACAGCACATCCTGCAGCTTATTTTGTCAACTAACTGACTGGAGTTGTTTCACTTCCCACTAGAAAAGTTGATATTAACAGAGAGGCTTAAGTGCTGTTGGTGCCCTGATACCATATTGAAGGGAGTGGTTCCCACTGGACTTGAAAAGACCAGCAGCAAAGACCAAGTAGATTCTTTGCACATTTTCTTTTAAATGCTGACCTTTCATTCATTCGATCTTTTTTGGCCTGTCAGTTTAATTTATGTGATCACTTATCCGCATGAGGGCATTATTTATTATTCATATTATATTAAATTAATCTCACTGATGTTTTGAGGTGTGCTGACTTTGCTGATTTTTTTTGTCTCCATTCCCTGTTTTCCTTCCAAGTAATACATGGATATTTATTAGTATCAGATATTAAGTATACACCACCATATTATTATCATTTGTAACCACACATGATGCACTATGTGTTATTTTAAGCCTCTTCCAGTTATTCTTGGCTGTGCGTTTATGTTGCAAGAAGTTAGTGCTGCAAAAATGACTTTACACCAGCATTGTCTTCCCATGGCTGAATGTAAACCTACCAGCATTTTAAAGAAACCTGAAATATACAGTAATATGCACTAGTCAAGTTAATAGATGCTGTATTGAATTGGTTCAGTACACAGAGTAAACAGTTTCAAAGCATTACGGCAGTGTGTGTGCAAACTATTACCCAAAATAAATATAATATATGAGTGTCTGTTTATGTGGAGATATCCTTTCGTTTCCTTTTCTTTGTATGAGCTTGGAAATGAATGAGTTTAGCTAATCTTTGCATGTTTTTGATGCATGTGCTAAACTACATTTAGAGGAATAATATCAGTCTTTTTCCAGATTAGACATTTTTGACTCTTACTGCACCGTATTTGCACTTATGTCCCATTTTAGTGATAAGATGATAACTAAAAGCAGAATACCCCCTTCGGTTTAGCTGGAGTACCCCAGGGTGTCTCACCGGGAGATGTTTTTCAGCTAAGGCGAGGTAATTTTCACTTCCAGTCTCTTGGTTTAACAGGCACAGCGTGTCACATTGGCTGTGTTCCCTCTCCAAAAGAAACAAAGAATGTAGAAGTCAAAGTGACACATAATTGCTCTGTTACCAGTTTAGTTTTTCTTTTTAAATTCAACATAAAAATTTAAAATCTTACCGGGTATTTTTATTTCTTAAATTTACATGGAACAAAATCTCAGTTCAACTGATGCCCGAGTATAAAATGTGCACTACGTTACTGCACAGCTTAGCAGCTAGAATGTTTGTTGATTGTTGTTTGGTTATCGAGTGAACTCGTCATTGTAGATCAGATAAAAAAGTGTTTTAATAATCAGATTTTCCAAGTGGACTTAGAATTATATTTTTTTTTTGCACTGTTGGGTTTTACTGTATTATCAGTGTTTTGGGGATTATTGTCATGCTAAAAATTGAAGCCATTCAGATGCTTTCCAGGTGGTATTAGAAGGTGGATCAAAATATTTTTTTTTTCTGTGTTCTCAATTCCACCAATTTTGACAAGATCTCCAACACCACTGGCTGACGTGTAGTCCCGATCCATGGCAGAGCTCTCACTCTGTCCATACTGACAACAATTTGAACCAAAATGTTCAGATTTGGAGTCATCACTCCATAAGAGTCCAGTTCTTGTGTAATTTGGCATACCTCAGACTTTTCTTCCCATTTCCCTTCCCTCCTTGACAGCCACCTTTCCACTGAGACCATTTCTGATGAGGCTTCGGTGAACAGTAGATGGATCACCAGAAGCGCCAGGTGCATCGCTCAGGTCCTGTGTCAGGGCTCAGGTCTAAAAGGCTGATGGGGTATTTTTGTCACCCCACCAGGCGGCATAGTCACCTCGGATTATCAAATTGAACCATAGTTGTATCTACTAGGAGGGTGAGGGGTACTGACAGGGCTGGTACTGACAGAAACCAGTATATTCGAGGACTAAGCACTGTCACTTCTTATTTCGTCCTCCCCTTGCCCATTTCCTCAGTTTTTTTTAAGGACTCACTGCACACCATGAGTTATGTCAAGTTTTTGGTTGATAGCTCTTATGGCTCAGATTTCACTGTTGAGTGGCTTATCAAACAACACATTTCTCTGAAAATGGGACTGTACAAGGATGGGACTGAAAATGGGTGAAAAATGTATCCAGTGTCCAAAATGAAACTTTGACAAACCTTCAGAAAGCCTCCAGTTCTATTGATTGAAAAATGCATGATGTCATTGGCTCTTTAAAAGCAAAATATGAAGAAATGAGGGCTGGTTCAGGACCTTTGCACAGTACCGCATCGCATAATCGTAATAAACATGTTGTCAAGTTTTAATAATTTCACTGACACATGGATTGCTCAAATTATATTTTATAATTCAAAATAATCAATTTCCTTTTTGTAATAAAGGGACATTACATCCAATCCTGTTATATTTGATCTGTTATATTTGATCTTTCTTTTCTGGGTCACCAGGCAATAGCAATTCAAGCCTGAGCCCACAGTACACGAGGAGGAGGATATTGCATTCAAAGCAGTTTACAAGCTCATTGCTGCCCTTTTAAATATCTACTTAACTGGTGTATATTTGATGAAATACCAATCCAAGCAGAAATCATCATGCTGCTTTTTTTAAGGCTGAAAATACGAAGCTTTCTCTCACCATTGGTCCAATTGCCCATTAGACTTGAGTTGAGTCTGATGAAAAGAGAAAAAGAATCTGTTTACCCTCTGAATAAAATCTTTTTCACCTCGTTCATTCATTGCATTGAGTAAATTAGTCCCCTTTTAAATTAGACAATTCCACCCACTGTTTTTAGTAGAAAAGGCAACCAACTTAACAGCAGAAAAAGCAAGCCCTTCAAACTGATTGTGTATGCAACGCAACCCTGTGAAAATAAAGCAGAGCTGTTTTTCATAGGGCCAGGGAAAGGTGGGAGTGATGAAGGCTCTGTTTTTTTCCAGGCTTACTGTAGACAGAACTAAGCTATAAAAAATTATCAAAGAAAACTGATGAAAAAATGATGGATGAAAGCATTCCCAACCAAACGGTAATGCACGGCAAAAAAGTAAAATCAAAAAGTGATGATTTTATATTCTTCAAGAGCAGTGTTTCGACGTTGTTTTGAGCGTGCTTTCCAATCAGAGGAGGTAACATTGGAAGTTGAAAAAGTCTGTGAAGTGTGTAATGAGGTGACACCTGATATTCTCTTGGGTCTGTGTTGCATCGGGCTGTAAGGCCTCCATCTGTCAGGGGCCACCAGTGGCTAATCTCCCCCTGCATACTAGGAACTGATCCCACTCACCTCCAACCTGAAGTATTCATTATTCACACACAGACTTTAGCCCACACTGAGCTCTATTTAGTCAGAGGAAAATGTCCTGCTCTGCAAGATAAACAGGGAGCCTTACCTAAGCGTGAGGTAGCAGTTTTGGCTGTCCCTGTCTCACTGCACTTCTTTACTTCTCTCTGATAATTCACACCTTCTGCTGCTCCTTTGTGCTGCTCAGATGACTAAGTGGGGAAATGGGCTGTGGAAAATGATCATCAATGCAGCTGGCCTGCTGACAAGAAAGGAGCATTTTCTCTTCTGTTGTCAAGAAAAGGAACATCCATTTATGCCCTGCACGATTCACAGCGCTCTTTTTTTTTTTTTTATTACATGCGATTGTTTCGATTTCTAAAGATTGGATGTTTTTTATCTACATGTTGGTCAGCTTATACATGTTCTTTTTATTAGCTGGCAAGGTTTGAAAAAGTATTATGGTTCACATGTTATTCTGATAAGTGTACAAAGCATAAATAATACCACGAATCACAGCGGAAATACTAATTGTTTAGCTACTCCGTCGTATAAATCGTGGATTTTCTTTGCTCTGCTGGATTTTCCTTACAGCTCCTTAATGAGACATTTCACATGAATATACATCCCTCCATCATATTTAAAGATCGTGTATTTGGTGATTGGACGGCGAGGGTGTTACAGAACCACAGTTTGCTTTAAAGCGACGCCGTTCGTTACCAGAAACAAAAGGAGCAATTTGAAATCATAATGAAGCGTTTATTGTCTTATGGGGATGGGAAATGTGGCGTGTGGCACGCTCTGCCTCGTAAATCTCTGGATGTCACCCACGGCATGTAGATGGATCTCCTCTCCTGCGGATGTCTCCAGCCCCATAGAGCGCAGCTTCGGCAGACTAATGAACACAGAGAGCCTTGAGAATGGTAAACAAGTGCCTGATTAATTGGTCCTCTGCTTCCATTATTTTAGCGGTGGAATACAAGATGCCCTACAATGGAATATTTTTGATCAGTTTTCCTTTTTTTGTACCTTACTTCACTAGAAATGCGGGTGGCTTCTCTGTGAAGGATAGTGTGTGCCAGTACTGTCCTGCTTAAAAGAATGGAAAATACTCTCAAACTATTGCAGCTCAATTAGATTACAAGAAGAGCCTTGGCACTTGGAACTGTATGTAACTGACCCCGTTTAGAAAAACAGGCAATCTCATAAGAGAGCTAGTTGATTATGGTGCATCTATCAGGAGTCCTTTAATCAGTGCCAGTCTTTTTTGTTGTTGTTGTTGTTTTTCAAAGGCACTATTTGGCACTAAATTAAGCAATGCAAAAAAACAATATTTGAACCTTGAAAATGTCCACTGCAGTCATTTAGTATATCACTCACGCACAGCAACTTTGAAAGAGTTGACAGGATGATCAAAAGACGAACCACATTGGATGTCTCTGGCTGTCAGAAAGCACTGTGGATCATGATTTATTAAATTATCTTTTGATTTTCGTCTTATGAAATATATTATGTAACCATCTTTGTGCCAAAAACTTTCCCTTGTACTGCGTACATGCCTGATACTATGCACGCAGACAGGCGGTTGGTAAACTCAAAGATTCCAGGCAGAGGTCCGTGTCTCGCGCACTTATGGGTAAGTTGAGTGACTCTGGAAACTGCGGCTCTTTTGGAGCGATCGGCTTGACGAGGTGAATTGTGATTGCGAGTGTCTGCAAAGGCCCTGCTGCTCCAAATCCTGCTTTAGTTTACTGAAATTTTTAAAAGGCCCAAAGAACTTGAGCTCTTGGCTGCCTCTCACCACACTGCTCTCTGAATCATTGAAGGGCCATTGGATTATCAATGCATGAGAAAGTCCTCAGTACTAGCACTTTAGAAAAAGCCTTTAAAAAAAAAAGGCATCCAAACAAGTGCGACTCATCTGAACGTGTCTCCAAAGAATACGAGTGTGCTTCTGTGAGATTTAAGTGTGCTCCTTTGTCACAGTGATCTGACAGCTCCTGTCACTGTGGAGCCTACAGCGCTCATATTATTTGACTGCTTGCAAGCAAATCTTTATTACATTGTTCCGTAAGTATTCTTTTTAGCGCCACATCCCAGTTTGCTTATTGTCACTGATTATGATGTTAACGCTTTTGCTGATAGATGACTTGAATTACCATGAACAGTCATTAGCTGCTTGCCTAGCTGTGACAGGTGGTCAGAGTTGACCTCTCCGCACTACCTTAAGCATGTTATGTCTTCATCTCTGATTGCGGGCCTCTCCAGACAGATCATTTTTCAGCTTCATAGCTGGATACACTTTCATACGGACATAACGGACATAACATTGCAAGTCTGTTTTCCCCTTTCAACAAGGCAGATGCACCATTGTAAATACGTACTTATCTGTGCTACAAAAGGACTGATGTTGGAAAAAGTATCAAAAAGCGAGCCTGCATATTAATGTTTGCATATTTTGGCACAGATGAGTCATTATGCTTTGAATGTGCCGCACCCCCTTAGCGAACACGCTGTTTCAAAAATCCACACAGTGTTATAAAAAACATTGATTGCACTGCTACTCTAATTTTCCATGCGTTTTGGTCCATCATTTATCTGAGCAGGCAATTGGGCTGCAAATGTCATCCTGCATGACCTCCTTTTCCCCCTCGATTAGACATGTTATAATTTGTTTGCATGCAATCAAATGCCATTGTTTTGCCCTTTTCTACTTTTTGGTTTATTTT
Organism: Maylandia zebra; assembly: GCF_041146795.1. Taxonomy (NCBI): domain Eukaryota; kingdom Metazoa; phylum Chordata; class Actinopteri; order Cichliformes; family Cichlidae; genus Maylandia; species Maylandia zebra. The sequence continues at coordinate 23,390,363 of NC_135179.1, read as the reverse complement.
TGCCATCTTAATCATGAGTTTGCAGCGATCAAAAGTTAGTAAAAAGAGCCCATGTGCATAAATTTGTTTCCAGGAGCTTTGATTGTCAGGCGTCTATTCGGAGGATCAGAGAATGAACGTGTGAATGTTTTCATCACAGATCTAGTGGAGCATCTCATATGATTCTCACAGCAAGAACTCTGCCACATCACAGTAGACGTGCTATATCAAATGTATCCAGTATAACCGTAATGATAAAATCGTAAACCTCCTCGGGCTTGTAGATAGCCTAGTTAGGCAGCAGTTTGAATTTTGTCTTGGGACCCATCACTTTTAAACCCACCTTGATTCTAAAGACACTCTTGTTCCCTGTGAGTTAAACTTATTGTAAAACAGCGATTGTTTTGTGAAGTCTCAGTGATTCAAAAGCTTGAGACTTCTTATACTGTAGATACCGAACAAGGATTTTTTTTTTATATGTATGGTTGCTCTGTTGGGATTGCTCTGTTCTTTGTAACTCTACAAGTTTTCCCGATGAGAACCAGCATTTAAGTGTGTGACTGAATGGAGCTGTTGCGTTTTACTGTAATGCAATGTTTTTGTGGCAGGTATCTTGCATTGCAGTACTGGGGCGGGTGCACTGCTTGAGACTGCTGAACATTTCTGATAGATGTAGAACTGAATGCTGAGTTTTTCTCATGCTTCCACTCTCTTTTTCCGAGAGTTCTGGGTAAAATGTTTGTAATGCAAATAAGGGCACTTCAAAGAACGTCTTATTAGCATTTTCAATAGGAGAAATGTTCCATTGTGTGGAAAATTCGATTATTTGAAATTTTTTTCCCTCCTTTTGTATGTTAGAACGAACTAAATGAAGCTTGTGTTATCGTTTTTCTTAAAGTTTCCAACTTTGCTAAATGTTAAATACGTGACCTTGTTGGCTCTTATCTCATTCTTTGGCTCATGTGCAAGAATTAGTCCGGCCGGGATAGTCAGACACATCTGATTTTGGAAGCACAGAGATTGATTGGGTGCTGTGTTTTTATTCAGTGTTTCGCCACCTCGGGCGATGTTTCTCCCTTTGTGCTGTGGGATTCAGCAGCCCAGGCTTAGTGTCATTGTTGAGTTCTATATTAAGACTATTGATTACACTGTAAGTGTGGCAGTGGGGCTGAAGTAAGTAACACACCAGTCCTATCACTGTTTTGGTGTTTCTGAACAGGCACACTTGTCTGGCAGGTGAGCAGATAAATAACCCTTAGTGTCATTTTTTCTTTTAAACGAATATTTGTATTTTATAATGTCAGTCAGCTGTCTGCAGCCTTTCCCTCTTAAATGCCCCTGAATGAGCCAAATAGCTTAAGCATTCAATTTAATTGGTTGAACCTGTGTGGAATTTTCTCCATTCATGGCAACGCCTTGTGCTCCTGCGCCGAACAGATGCCGATGTTCCCTGCAGCATCGTTGATTATGACTGGTATCGTAGTAATTGAGTTGCTGTCACACTGTTGCGCCTGTGCTGAACTCCACAGCCTGACTGGAGCCTGCTTCTGTCAGAGAGCCTTGGGCAGGCGGGTGGCAGTTGATGGAAAAAGACCGAGCAACCACAGCAGCCCATCAAAGAGCACCAATTACACCCTTTTGAATCATTTATGATCTCCATTGTTTTCACCAAAAAAAAAAACTGCACAGAAACACTTCATATCCTCTCGGCTGTACTTTTTTTTAAAACTTCTTCTCCAAGCTGAACCTGGTCTTTCCTGCTGCTTCCAGGAAAGACCTGGACAAAGATGTCATCCTCGGCATTTGTGCGCCTCTCTCTCTCGTGTCCCTCGAACAGGTGCCTGTGAATGAGTCACCCCTCTTGTGTGCTAGAACAAATTTTGAGGGGAAGTAATGACTGTTAAGAGCTTCACAAACATATGCAATGCAATTATGCTTAATTATGGGTGATCAACATTTGCATAATCTTTATCCCAGCTACTCCTCAAGAACCAATCAGATGTTGTTTTTTTTCCAGCACGAAAGTCACATGAATAATTTATATCAGTAAAATATATCTATTCTGTGTCTCAGTGATCTCAGTGGCTATTCAGCCTCCTCAGTCATCTATCATTTATGATGGAGAGAGTTAGGAAGGCTCCCTGATTGAGCTAATGAATGCAAATGCACTGTGCAACTAGCAGGGGTCAGTAGCTTCACTCCCCCTCCCTATACCTGTTTTCTTCACTATCAATTCGCTCCAAGCCCATAAACAAATGTGGCATGTCATTTACTATGGCTGTGAAACGATTAATTTTCATAAAGAAGGAAAGAAATGGCCATCTCTTTGGTACTTGGGGCACCTGCATGTGTTTTGACAGTGACGATAAGCATACATGGCAGCTCAATTACGTTCTCAGCCCTCGTTTTCTGTTTTATTTAGGTGATGGGAATCCTCTCTGTGAGCAACCCTTATGGTTAAATACATGGAAAGTTGCATTTATGGTACCACCTGCACTATTGCTTTTTCATTTGGCACCCCGGTGCGTCGCATGATACTCTGGTGCTCGCCCTCATGTAAAAAGAACATTTTTAATAAATGGGAGGCACATGCGTATACTCCACAGCGGGCTGCCTCATGCATAAATGCTGCGCTTTGCCTGTTTCTGTAGTCGCTGTGGTCCACAAGAGGCTCGTGAAAAAGCATTGTATTGTATCGTACAACAGCTGCGTGCCAAGTTATGCTGTTATGTGCGTCGTATATATATATTTCAATCTTTTCTGATGTATGCTGTGCATCGCACTCGCAGTTTCTGACACGAGTTAAATGCATTTAAAGAAACCTCATAATCGATGCGAGACATCTTTACTTTGAAGTATCGTTTGGCGTCATGTATTAACAGCTTCTTTTAACTGTGAACCTTAGTTGATCTGACTTTAAGTAGTTTTTTTATAGAGCAGCTACACTGAAAGCAATAAACGATGCTCCTCTCCTTTGTTTCACACTATCCCAGTAGATTTAACCTTTGATTATTAACTATTATGTCTGTTCAGTTTAGTGGATCTTTAGCTTCTCTATTTACCGAGTCACTGATGGATGAGCGTTTTTCCTGAAATCCACCCGCTTCGGGCTTTCCGTGTCATTTTTTAACCGCCTCAATTTGGTAGCGCACAGACTGTGTCCAATTGAAATTAAATTCATAAATTGTCTCACTAGCAGATGGTTTTGACATACAAGACTTTTAAAATCCATTTTATGTATTTGGCATTTTGTTTGTTAGTTAACAGGCCTATTAAGTCAAAGAAAGACTAATGATTGGAATTGCGGATTAATCAGGCCTTAAAGTGAAATTGTTCGATGCAGGATTCAAAACTGAGTGAGACAAGCCTCTATCCTCACTATTATCTTTCCTTACAGTAATGTGGCTAACATCTCTTTAGATGTTCAGGTTTTGTATGCTGTCTGTTTAGAGTTTTTCGACCCAAAATGTAAGTTTTATTTAATAAACACATATCTAATGCACAGTGGGTTTTCACTGACACGAGTGGCTGATTTTTACAGAAAGGACACATAATGGACAGGCACTGACTCGCCGTATTCTTTCACTGCAGCACTTTTATTCACTATATTCATATATTTTAGTCAGAACTGAAACACCCGTAAATACAAAGACTGAGTGACATTATCTGCTGGCAGTACTTATATGCTGTTCTTTTTCCTCTATCCCTGGCTTCCACAGTTTTGACAGCACAAAGCACTCCTCCCTCCACACAAAAGGACACACACACACAAACAGTGTTTCCTTTTCCACATGTCCAAATGTGAAGCTCTACCAGGGTTGTCTACCATTGCCAGTGTGACCTTACTTTTTTTCCCCCTCTGTAGGCAGGCCGAGTCTGTTCTGACAGCTCTGCTTTTGATATTTATATTTCTACAGAATTTTAATTACTTTGTGCTTCATCTTTCATGCCTCTCCATTGTAAGCATGCCCATAACCACACGCAGTTGTGTTGTTTTACACCCTGGCTCCCAGATATTGACTTTTCCATTCACAAACACATGTGTCCCTCTCTGTTTTCCCCAGGGCATTAGCATGCTGTGTTCACCTGCCTAACAGGACGAAGCACGCTGTACCGTAGACATAACACACACAAAACTTCTCTTTGACGTTTTCTGTTTTTACTCACATGTAGGTAAAGCTCAGACTTTGTTGCTATTTATTTCTCTTTTCTTTTTTTTATATCGTTGATTGTGAGCCAGGCTACGATGTACAATGCTGGTTCTGCATTGCTGGCTAAAGAAAGAAGAATAAATGCAACAAGATCCATTTAATGCACAATACAGCATTATTTAATCCGTAAACACATGCCTTGGAATGGATTATCCTGCTTACGCTCTGGTCATTCAGACAAAACCCTAGAACAGCTTCACTTCTCTACAAATCAGCTCTAAATGCTTTTTTTCATAATTATATTTTTTGCTTGCATCATAGCAATTGATGCAGCGCTATTACAGTATTGATAAAAAAGTAATAAGACGTTACAGATTTGCAGTGGTTGCACACAAAAGTTGGATATATTACACATCATCCGGTAGTATTAATGAAGATAATTTATTAATACGTAATTGGCATGTCAGCTACAGTATATATTTGAGTTGACTGAAATGCCAACAGTTTTAAAAGTTTTAACAGCAAGTGAAATAATTAAATGAACATCTATTGTTTGCAAACAACACTTTAATCAAAAAACAAGTAAATTGTAACCCTTTAGCAAAATAACTCTGACAAACTGCCAGCGAGATATGAAAACGAGTCTCTAATTTCAGGTGGATTTTGATTCGTTAAATTCAGCTCCCGTGTTTTCAATAATTGCAGCAAACAGTAATCACAACATGACAATTTCAGGTTTTTGTCAGCAGCCTCTGTGCTGATGCGATCAATCTTTATACTTTACTAATGAGTGTAAAACAAATACCTCAACCAACGCGTTAATCCCAGCTATAAAGGACAATCTAAACCATGCCTCCAGTTAATCAGAAGAGATTTGCTTTTCCACACTCTCACCTTTCTTTTATCCTTTTTGAATTTGTTCAACTTTACTTTGCGTCTATCGTGGCTAGATTCATACCTGCTATCATTTATACTGCCTGCTAAGAATTAGGGGGGAATAAATAGCGTTATAGCCCTACTGATGCTATCAGTTTAACATAAAGACGCTCTTTCCAGATAGAGAGCCTAACAGGCTGCCTTTCTGCATGCCAGATATTCTGTATGAGATGAAACGGGGCAGCAATAAGTAATTGTGAGTGACATTTTTCACTTGAGCACATTTACTTGCTTTTCAAAATGTCCATTATATGCAAAACAGAAGAATGTGTTTTGTCTCTGCTGGATTCATGCATGTGGTTCAAGCGGCATGAAGCCCTTTAAAGGGTGTTTATCTAATCATATGCATAGTTTAGAAATGCGATAGGTTTGTCAGCCGGTGATGATGTGACGGTTTGTTTTTAGATACTAAATTTCCCGACAGCCCAGTGTTTGTGTGGATGTAAAGGGGGACCCAGGTTAGGTGAGCATAGCATCCGTTCTGTCATGTCAAAGTACATTGTTTGTGGCAGCTCGGAGACAGAGTCTCACTCCACTTCCCCTCATGGCCGAACTTAATCTTTCCCTCGGCCCCCATTGAAGCGTTCCTCCTGCAGACCCTGCTCCCGTGAGGAAAATATCATGAGAACGTTCAGGTTTTTCTTTTGAGCTGCATTTTTCTTGAAAGCAGGCAATCTGTAGTCTAGATAGTGTTACAGCTTACTCCTACCTCCTTGTTTATCTTGCCTGTGACCTGTGAAATCATGTAAATGCTAATGGAGCTTATGCCAAGAAACTAGTTTCTTATTTTGATTTATTTAACTTAGAGCTATTTAAACTGGAATTCTATCCAGCGAACTTTCATTTTCTTCACAGCCCTGTCATCAAGTAATTATTAATAAGGACATGAGCAGCAGGAGACACCAGTTCAGCCAGAAGGCATATTCATTATGTGTTCTCTGTGTCTGCAGTGGTTTTAGGCTAGTCTGCGGTTGGTAGCTTGAGAGCTCAGAGTGAAGAGAACAAGATGGCTAGCTTGGGCACCATTTCTGGCACTGTTGTTGGAGAGAAGCAGTCTGTATTACTGCTTTAGCATCATGAGTACGAGTGAAGCCATTTTCTTTTTCTCTGACAACTAAGCAGAAACATTAAAGATTCATTAACTGCTGTCAGCTCGAAGCTTATTTCAGAGTGGCACTCTGATGGCTCTCAACATAGGCTCGTCCTGAAACTAAATCTTCTTTGTACTTCACTATATCGCTCTCTCTGTATATATATGGATCACAGGAAAAGAATCCACTTTGTGGTGTGATTAAAAAGTGCAAAGTCAGTCAGCCAGATCTTTTGTGTCCATCAAGTCCATTTGCACTGTGCATGCAGATGGTGTGCACTTCAGATTCCCGTGTAAATGATAGAATCAACAATTATTCCGTTCATTTTTGCATTGATCCCTGTGATAGTTTAAATTTAATGGCTTTGTGCATTAGAGCAGTCAAACACCGGTGCGTTTCGATAAGAGGATCTGCTTGATAGGAGCTGCATCCTGAAACACTTTGTTGCATCTCCATAATCTCATGTCCTTCGAAAGATATTTAGAAATCTGAAGCATGCATAATATCCTCCTCTTAATCGCAAATGGGAATTTTGCTCTGTGATTCATGCAACAGCTACAGTCAGGATCTTGTCATTATTCAGACAAATGAGGATTTGGATTCAGAGACCTGCTTTTTAATTTTACTGGCAGTGTTACCAATCTCCAGCCTGTTTACCTCCTGCTTTGATAAAGCTTTTTAATCCTCGTTTTCAAAGCCCTGACTTGTTTTCCCGTATGTTTTCCTCTCTCACGTGGATAATAAACAAAACTTTTTCAAATAGTTGTGTTCTAAACGAGAATCTAATTTGCTGTGTCAATTAATTAAAAATATTTGAAATACTGTGTGCGCATTTCTGATAACAATTTCTTTTCTTGTGAAGAGGTTTTACTTTTTTCCTATCCAGAGAAGGAAGAAAGGCTTTTCATTCAGTATAAAAAATACAAAACCGATGGCTGTTAGTTGCGCGTGCTGACTGCTGGCTATATAGTTAATAGCTGTGTCTTCTCAGCCGGTCTATATCTGTGGAAAGCGCAGACCAACTGAGGCCGCTAAGACACAATGTGGAAAAAGGAAACATGGAAAGACTTTTGTGGGATGGCATCTCATCAGCTGTTCCCTGTCATCCAATTCATTTTGCATCTGGAGCCTCTTGGGTCTGCAGGAGAACACACTTTGCATTATTTAGATGGGCAATCACTCAGAGATCCCTCTGTTTGGCCCTGCAGAGGAGCAGGGGTCTAAAAATATCACCTCAGCAATGTGTGATTTTCTGTGTCATATCAATGGGACCTCCAGGTATGTGCATTTGTCTCCAAAACCATATTTCAATGTGAAAGTGGCAAAGGGATGAATGCTTGTGTGCACAAGAGAGGATTCACACAGTGGGTTTCATAAATAGGTGTCCTAGATTCCTCACTCTACTGCAGCCATTTGTTTGATGGACACAAAGACAATTATGTATGAAGGAATTGTCAAAAATTGCTGACGCTGATGGACGCAATCATTTGTGCCAGGTCGGCATTATCGTACGATCGTCGTCGTCATTCATCGTCAGTCTTTTGTGCAGAACAATGAAACTGGGTGGGGGAAAAAAACAATATCCTAAATATGTAAGCTCAAGATAATTTTGCACCGCTGCTAAATGTCAGGGCTTGCATATTCACTCGAGAATTTATTATCCTCATCAGCATCATCATCACCAAACCATTTTCCTAGCATATTTGAATACACTTGTGTGGCAAGTTTGCATAACTTGGCAGTGGTAGTCGCTCAGACTTTAAAATGTTTACCAGCGTCGTTGTCATTTGTTTCCACAGATTCATCGTACTGCAGACCTCTGTGGGATTAAAGCAGTTTGAAATAAATAGTTGCTACGATCTTACAGCAGCAGCAGCAAAATTCAAAAAATTCATGTCGTTTCATTAAAAAAGTGCTTCCGTTTCAACAAAGTGATTAATTAGGTGTTTTAAGACTTAAAGAGTAGTTCGTTTCCTTTATGCCATAGGAAAGTTTAGAAAGGCGCTACAAAAAAAGATGAATTAATGAATGGCAACTTTATCTTAATGTGAATGCATTCCCATTTTTCCAGTATAAGTGACAATAAAAGATGAAGAGAGCCCATTCAGGCAGAAGTGTGTGGGTTAAGAAAAAAGACACGTGGCCCCATCCGAGTTGTGCTTTTTTTTTTTTCCATGGATAACAAGCTCCCTAGCCATGAGGACCACATCTCCAGACACTATGGAGGCTTTTCAAAGAGCAGCCATCTCCTTTCTCTCCCCCCCGGAGCCCAATCTGGCCTTAGTCGTTAAGGCATGTTTCAGCGGCGTACCCTCTGGCATATCCCCTGCTGCTTCAGCCCCCCTGCTATCCTGACGGAGCCGCCGCCGCCGTCTTCCACTTGAATTTTTGAAATTAAAAAAGGGGAAGAATGTAAAGGGAATGACTGTGCATACATGAAAGGCTGGGAAAGAAACATAAATGAGCAACAGGCAGAGAAAGAATTTGAAGTAAACAACATCATTATGACTCCCTCAGCTATGGCCTTGTGAACTGGTCCAAAGTGTTTGTGCAGATGGTTGTTATGGTTGTTACTGTAGTGTTTAGACAAGGTAATTATTGCACACAGCTACCAACTTAGTTGAGCAGTCTCCCACTTAGTGAGTGGCCTTGATGAAGGCAGAAGGATAAAGAGATGTTGGCATTCCCTTTCTGGTGTACAATGACCTTTAATGCCCAAGCAAAGGAAATTATTATATTTCACTTCACAGTTCCGGTCTGCATTGTTGCTGATAGCTCGGGCCGAACGAGATCCCTGACATCGACACCAAGCTGTCTGTTCGGTGTTACATGAAAAACATCATTTAACTTACTCAATTATTATAAACGATCGTACTTTCACTTTTTCTGTGCTGTACCCAAACACAGACCTGCAGAGGCCTAGCAGGATGGCTCTGCACAGCTTTCAGTTGATCGCATATACATGCTTTAAAATTTCCTCCGACAGAAGTGGGACACAAAGAAAATGCTAACTTCACACAAAAAATGACAACAGCCTTCAGAGAGGTTAGAGTGCAGAGACAGTGACTAGCAATGTTGTCAGAGCAGGAGAGGTTATGGTATTTTTTTGTTTGTTTTTATTTTTATTTTTTTCGCAGGACAGTGATACGTGACACTTTAACCGAAATGCAAACAGTATTGGTTTCGTTTCTTTATGTATTTTTACATCTGGGATAAATGAAACATACCCGACGGTTCCCCAGCATCTCACCTTTGTTCTTCGTCTAGCCCCATGGCGTGGGTGGGCCGTGTTAATAAGACTTCTTAATTAACCCCCACATTTCATGGCTCTGATTAACATTTGGGGTGCGCTGTTCGGGGTGCATCTTGTTGCCTCTTTCTTAGCCCTTGCCCACCAGGCAGATGGTCAGTTATTAACAGTAATTAAAACTCCCATCATTGATCACGGTTCGTAATTGTATTTAATTTGAAAAGTATTAATGATTAAAAGCCGCAGCTGCGTGGTTTGAATGTTAATTGGGACGGGGACCAACAGAGGGACACAGAGTGCCAGTGGAAACATCTCACAGGGCTCACCCTCGCTGTTGCTAGCAGACTATTCCAATTACACGTGCAGGTAATCCCGATCACGGCATTACTGCCGCTTCTGAGACGGCGATAATCATTAGCTGAAGCTTATTTCATCGCAAGCCATTTGTTTATTCCTATAACTGATTTGGCGGTAAACACACTGTAAACAATGCTAATATCATTTGCAGGCGAACTCTATGCAATGACATTTTCTGGATTTTAATGAAGACAAAATGGTGTCTTTGTTGTGGAGGGGATCTTGAGGGAGCTGCAAGACCTTACAGAGAATAAAGTAGGTCAGCTGGCTGACATAGGGCGCCTGTGGACATGTTCTTTATGCTGTTACTGCTTTGCACACAGCAGCCTTGCACAGAAAGGAAGAAGCCATAGTTAACATTAGTAACAGCTTGTCATTAGAGGAAACTAGCCTGAAGGTATTTATTTGATCATCTGAGTGGTTCTTGTCCATCACGTTGTGGAGTTCGACAGATACTCAGACAATGCGCTGAATGCCTGAAACTGTAGTGTGTCATTTGGTACCATTGTCTGTGTGCTGGTGTGCTTCTCACCAAAAGACAGCACTATGCATAAAATGCTCATAATTTCAGTCTAATTTTTTCATCATATGCTATTATTTCATTCATCATTCTTAAGTCTGCAGAACATTAGTTTTCTGCCTTTTTATTTTTAATAAAAATGGATCCGTCAATAAATTCATCACGACTGGGTCTACACACTTAGAAGATTTTTAGCTTTTTTTAGGCTCATGATGGCTATATATATATATATAACAGCCAAATGACAGTACAATGTAATGGAATAAATGATTAATAGAAACAACTGCTATAAGTAGATGCTAGATGTTTATTATTATATGCTGCGTGTCGAGTAAGTTAAAAGACACCTAATTCTACTATGAAATTGTCACCTGTGAGTGGAAAAAATGACGAAGACGGCTGATTCTGAAACGAGACGGATTGACAGCGAGATTTAATGACAGGAAGTCTTGCCTACCGCTCAAGCTTCGTCTTTATTGATTTGTTGTCAAGGATATTATAAAAGAATCTGCAAAATCCAAGTGTTACTGCTGACTGCAGCCCATGAGTGACAGACAATTAAAACAGGAATGGGATCCTTGGAGTGACACCAGATGAAGGCTCTGTGTGCCAGGGAAAGCAGTCTCTGGAGTTAATAACAGCCTCTATCGGAGACTGTTAAAAGAAACAGGCAAATTTTTCAGCTGCTGAAATGTGAGGATTTTTTATATTTGGTGGTTTTTCTTTCTTTCTGTCTTTTTTGGTTACACTAATGCCTTTGCCTAGACTAATTTTCCACTAGAGAGTTGATGATAGAACACTTATTTCATGATAATCTAATATTTTTGTGTCCTAATTAGTCAATGCTGTGCCAAAGCTGAGGTTTCGATTAAGATAAGACAACCAGTAGATTATTGTCTGTGTACTAAAGATTGTGCCGTCCTCAAATTGGGGTTAATTATCTCACGGCAGAAGTTTTGCTGTAGTTTTAATGTATTTAGGGCCGGTTTTCTGTTCGCTAACATCAGCTGTAGAGTTTGGCGAAGGAGGGAAAGTATCCTTTCACCCTTGTGGATTTCTGAAAAGAGGGAAGGCAAACGTAATGCAAGCCATTTCTCGTCTTCTGATATCTCCAACAGCCACATGTTTATATTGAAAATTATTTGGAGTTTTTTTTTTCTTTCTTTTCCCCTCCTTTCTCTTGAAACACTTGCTTCTGAAAGCAGCAATCCCCTTTACAGCCTAGTTCTCCACAGTGCAGCACAAGTGCTTTTGTGCGTCGATAAGAGTTTGTGAGAGCATGCGTCTTTGATCTGCCCTACCAGAGAAGATGTTGACGGTTTAGCGGGGAGATGCCGGTGTTTACTGTTGAGCTTAGATATCGCCCCCACCGAAACCCACCCCCGCCACCCCCGCCCGCGTACTTTACACGAATCGCCTGTGTGCCGCCGTACTGCGGTTAGCTCCTCTCAAGCGTGTCTCAAAAATTCTGTCGACTAGCTTGTTCCCTCTAAAGAAAAGGATTTACACAGAAGGCAGGCATATCACAAGAATGAAATGATTCAACGCAAAGTAATACCCCTTGTAATTGAAAAGCGATGAGCCCTCACAGCAGGAATGCTGGTCAGTGAACATTAAAACCATACACATGTACATAGAAATCCTCAGCTCCTAAAGTGAAATTGATATTTATTAATGCGCTTTTTGTAATAATTTACAAAAGACATGCATTTCTTGCTTTAGTCATCTTCACATTGTAGATGCAAAGTAATTGAAAAACAAATGTGAAATGAAGAATAAATGAGGAGCCTAAACGCACCAAAATCCCTCTTAGTGGAGAAACAGACGCATAGACAAGAACAATAACAGCTTTCCAAATAGCCAATATTCAGGGCAACGATTCAAACGACTGTTTGATCTAATTGCTGTCGAGTCCTTCGCGAATATGACAACCAGCATCTGGGATTTCATTGTTTCCTCTGCTTTGCACCAGGTGACCTTTGGACGACTCGTGCGCACACAAAGAGCACGTCACAGCAAATGAGATATAGATTCTTTGCAAATGTGCACAGCATCGCATGGATTATTGTAGCTTTCTAATCATGTCCGATATTGTGGGAAAACGACTCAACAGCGGAGAATGTCACCTTTACAGACATTACAGAATGAGGATATCAGTGCAGCTTGATGAAGTTGGTTAGCCTACGATAGGTTTCCCAAGCTTTACAAAGTGCTTCACATGAGCCGATCGGGAAAGCGAGTAAAATAAATCACGATTACTCGAGCTTTGTGTCAACGGCGAGAGATGTGAGGTCTGAAAAGCCACAGTCATATCAAGGTGCCTTTGAAAATATTAGCTAGTACATAATGGTTGATGTGATGGAGCCTCTATTTTTCACTGTGGCCCTTTAAATCCTGTCATCAGTTAATGATGGCGCTGCCAGCGTCCTCTGAACTCTGCTTCCCAACTGTTTGGATTTTTACGGACAAATGGAGTGAGAGGATGCAGCGAACTGCCTTTGCGTTCGTTTTTGCTGTGCCCATGATAATCATTGCAAAGAAGCCTCAGTAGTTAAAAAGTGTGCCCATCTGGTGAGGAAACTGGGACAAAGTGTACTTTAGAGGGAACAGTGGATAACTCTCCTGGCCTTTAGGGCTGGAGCTGGGGAGAGCCAAGCGCTCTGAAATAGTTAGGTAAAGATGCTTATTTTTTCATTCTTTATTTTTAGATATTCTTCAGGGAAGTTGCATTTGTGTGGTTGCAAAGGTCATCAATTTAAGTTCCCCTTTCATTTGTTAATGAATGCTTGTGCTGTGAGGAGAGCTTTACATATCACTGGTCAAGATGCAGAGGCCCTCATTGAGAGGCTATATAGGGTCTCGGCGGATGCCAATAGCATTCAATAGTAATGACATCCCGGCGTCAGGAGAAGAGTCCACAAATTGACTTTTCAGCTCCCAGCTAAGTCCTGAACTCACCCCCTTGCAGTGCATTTCCTGCCCTTTAGGATTTGGGCCATACCAGCTCAAGCGTTCCAAGCATCATTATTCTCGCATCTCTTATCTGAAGACGGGATCAATAAATCTATGAATCCTGCCCTGACTGGACTCTGGTGTCCACCAGCCTCATATTTTTCCTCTTGTCAATCCACTAGAACACTTAACTGCAGGAACACAGAGATGCATTGTGCAGTGCCTTGGTGAATGTTCATTAAGTTGTTTTTTGATGAGAAGTGGAGATCAATAGCAGACTAAGGTGATTCATGTATCTGCGCTGATCGCTCCTGTAGATTAGCATGCCAGCATGTTATTTAGACAACAGCTGAATCCGATTTTTAGAATTTTTTTCTAATTGCAATTTGAAGGATTCTCATTCAAAGGTTTTAAAAGTGCAAGTATGAATAATATATTTTCATGTTTTATGAATAGGCTAAGCTTAATCTCTTCTTGGTGTAAACTCAGAAACAATCTTCGAGTTTTTGCTGCCATCAAATGTTTACGAAGAAAAATAGTGGAAGGCTAATTTAGAGTGTTGGCAGGCTTAACAGGATTTCCTTGTTTTATGTTCCAAACACAACACAGACCCATGGGGGTTTAACCTAAATACACACATCCTGCTTTTCTCCTTTTTTTTTTTTTTTTTTTTTTATATTTCAGAATTACATTTGAAGCGAAGTGGACCGATCGATACTTTGACAACTCTCAAAACTAAGTTCTGTTTTGTAAAGATCCACAGTACCATCCGTGTCTGTTATTGTATCAAATAATAGCGCGCAGCCTCTCCTACTCACTCACCTGTATCTTGCATACATTGGCAGTAAGGAAAAAGTACAGTCCAGCGAAAGCCCGACTACACGAGTTTCAGCTGCACCTCGTTTAACCCGCCTCTCCACCCTCTGCAAACATAAAAAAAAAAGCATCCAGATGGAACGACTTGTTTTTCCAAACACATTTTGCAAATGTGCCATTGATGGACACGTGTGGCATTTTGAGTTTGGTTTAGTTCATAAAGTTTACAACACTCACAATTTAAATTTGCATCCCAAATAAATGGATTTTGCAGCGAGCCGGTTACATTCTTTTTCCTATTTATGTGCTTAATTGTGCTTGTAGCAGAAAATGAGCAGTTAAGTATCTAGGACTACATTGTGAATCTGCTTAATTGCTGCATTTAGGAGAAATCAGAACAATTTTTTTTCTGCACTAATAAGCCCTGATTTTATATCACTTGTGTTGTTTGCTTGTTTTATTGTTGCTGCGTCACTGTTGGGAAGAAACAAGGCAGACGTCACATTTTTCATGCTGGGATTTGAGAGGAAATATGTTACAGTTCTTGGAAATAAAACAGTAACGTGGGCCTATTTCCAGAGTTGTCTGACATTGGCTGACGTAATTTATTATTCGGCGTATGCATGCGCGCGGTGTACACGTTTAGAAATTCCCTCATCATGGAGCAGGGTTAGGTGCACTGTGTGTGTTCTTCAGACGATGGTTTACTCCATCTGTCAAATGTTGTGAACCTGGGATGCACTGCTTGCCTCACAGCCTGAGGTGCTGTGAGGGTGAGAGTGTGAATCAGGCCATGAACCTTTGCCATCCTGGTCCCAGCGCTCTCTTTTTCTATATTTCCTGTTCCTCTCTGCTTATGTAGTAGCCAAGGCAAATTGCTGTAAGAATAATCTTCTAAAAATGTAACAAGTCTTATTGAGAATTTCTGCTTAACTTGATGCACGTACAGTTTCTTGCATTATCATTAATTTCTATATATAGAAAGGTAATGATGCTAAACTGTCGTAATTCTTTTTGATCCTACAGTGTCTTTCTTACTGTAACCATTATTTGTTTGCACTTTTATATTATGTACAATGCACATATTTTTAAAAAATCCACCTATAATAATTCAAATTTAATGACTGTACATTTGATGAATCTTATGTTGAATGTTTATTAGGCTGTAAGCTGCACATGCATCTCAGCGTGTACTGTAAACTGCTGCAACTGAGATGTGGAGGAAGACAAAGCTTTTGTTATATAAACATTTCCTTAATGGCTGCATGCCCTTATTTCTGCCAGAGAAGTTTAGTTTCATTGGCCAGAGGCATGTTTTTCTCTTGCTCCCTACTTAACCTTGGCGCTAATCTCAGTGTGATGGGCCTGGAAAGCGTTAATGTATGGCACTAGTGGAACAGATGGGCGTTCAGTACAACGTAGTGGACCACTGCAATAAAGAACCACAGATTGCTCTTTCTTGCTACATCGGCGTGGAACTTCCTAATCTAGTGCAACTGATGAGAGGACATCTTCCTCAGCTGCTCTCTCCCAGGGGCTTATCAGTCTCTCCATCCTTGTATCAATCACCTGTGAGTCAAGCCGTTCCGTCATGCTACATATCCTCAGCCGTACCTCCCACGGTGTTTCCAACTGTACTCTGTTACACTGCATGTGGCCTCCTACATATTGTCCCACCTCCAGTTTAGATCTATGTGGGTTCCCAGTGAATAGGACATATGTTCGAATGACAAAACGGGAAGTAAGGGAATAACAGCTGGAAGTAAAGAAAGTTCACACTTAATATTAGTTTCACTTGTATCCTGCTAAACAATGAAGATGAGGGGCAACCTATTGTCTGATCAGCTCTGCTGTGGTCGTGTTTTCTATTCATTCACTAATTTGTACATCCCACACACCTCTAGCTCAGTTTAGCGGGAGCAGGAAATGATCGACCTCCCGTGGCTAACCCTGTGGGACCCCGCTGACCACAGCACTCAGCGCTAAACCAGCATTACAAAGACGTCATTACAAATAACATATGTGTGACTGATGGAGACCAACTGCCTTTTAGTCAAAAGAAACATCAACATGGACAACAAAGAGCATCTTTGGAGGAACATTGCATTCATGTGACGGTTGCAGAGGCCCTTTGGGACAGGCTGAAAAAGCTCTTAAATGAATGGGATGAATGGGAGTGATCGACTGCTGTCAGACAAAGGAGGATAGACTGGCCGTGTCATCCAGTGCTGTGTCAATTTATGGATTTGCTGTTAATTGAAAAGCTTGGATTTACGTCAGATTTACGAAATGCTGCTTTGAACTGTATTAATATTTACATCGCTGGCATTTTTATGTATTGCAGAGCAAATGTAGAATTTCTGAGAAACTGCAATATGGAGTCTAGACTTGCAATGACAGCATTTTTTTTTTAAGAGGGTGCTCTTTAAGATTTAGGAGGCCTCTCACAAATCTTTTTCATCAGGAGTAGATATTCACTATTGCAGTGCCAGCAGAGCGAGTAGGGATTTCGAACGGGCTTTTATTTTGTTGCTAATGTTTATTAGCTGGTATTTGATGAAATATATTATTTGGCCAATTTCCATTAAAAGGAAATAGCAGAATTAGCTGTATTATCTTCCTACTATGAAATAAAACTGTTTACATGATCATATATTGATGAATTGAAACAATAGGTTTAACTTATTCACATGCGAGCTTTTTGGTTGAACCCACCAAATACACAATGCTATTATAAAAATGTATATTTTGTTTCAGCGCAGTGTCCTGGCCTCAATCAATGCGGTTCTTTTTTTTTCTGGAATCACTCAGCGTATTGGAAATGTCAAATCCATCTTAGTGGCCTCTATGATGAGTAGAGAGGCGCTGGCTTAAAGTCATTCATTTTTTTTATTGACCATTGGATTCCATAAGGAAAATCACACAGCGAGGCCTCAGTCACATGTTAATGAAAACACGGTGGACCTTGAATATATTGCTAGAGGACCTTCCAGAGTCGCAGCCATAGAGCATATTTGGACATGGCTGAGCTAAATCAAATCAACAGCGATGTCATACACCAGCCGTGAAAGTTGGTTTTGCACAGAAATAATTTGAATGTGTCCCCATGGTGATTTTCCTCTTGGATTCCTGCTCTGGCGTAACCATTTTGCTCTTGCTGGACATCTTCTGGGAGCTAAAACTCCATTCCTTCATGTATGCGTCAGCCAGCTAAAATGTTAAATATGAGAAAATTGAGTACAGTTGAGTTCTACTGCAAAATCTGTGTTATCTTTTCTTGGGAATCTGTGTGGAAATTGAAATAAGTTCTTATTACCTGGTGAAAACAGGTTAATTTTACATCTATACCTTGAAGTGTGGATATGAGTGCAGCTTGTATGATGGCCCCAGTGTTGTTAAGGGGTACCAGACTGAAGCACATATCAGCATTTCACATGTGGGATTTCTCTCCAAATAGACATGGTTAAAGGTAAATGCTGTATACTTAAGCGCCCTTGGGCCAAGGACTCCTCTGGACCAAGGGGGACACTTTGTAAAGCTCACTGTTGGACCAGCATATGGCTTAGGCATGTAGAGAAAAGAAAGGCTGTGCACACGGTGAAAGAGCTGGGTAATTACATTTCCAATTGGACACATCGCAACAAGATACAAGGAAAAGTAAGGGATTGAGTGTGTATTCAGGAATAATTCTGGGGAGAGGACGGGCACGAAGGCTCAAGCTTTGCAATTACCAGAAGAAAGAAACAACACGGGACTGCTATTTCCTAATTTCCTAATTTAGCAAAGAAACCAAGTTCAGTGCCCTGAAAGAGGCCTTTCCTTCTCGGTGGGTCATTGCTCTGTCGACTTGTCACTCTGTTGAGTTTCCTGCTGAATTTTCATCTTGTTGGCTGAGTGCGAAATGTTGTCCAAATAAGGTATACATCTGTGTTTCCATTTCAGTGACCCGTTTTCTGTATCCTGAGGTACAACCCAGGCTGTCCCTTAGATTTAAATTTGCACAAAGGAGTCCAGTCAGGGACTTGGGGCCCAAAGGCGAAGCAGGCAGCGAGCCCTAATGATGAGAGGAGGGGATTTGCAGCCAACAGTATCAACCGTACTCTGGAAGACACATGTACACAAATCTCTGTGTAGCAGCACGGTGACAGTGGAAAGGCCCTGGAGTGTCAACCCAGTTGTCTCTGAAGTCTGTCTACAGAGTCTTAGGTACCGTATACAGGTCAACATGGCGGCCACAGCCTTATGACACATGCTCTTCATCATGGAAAGGGAAATCTACGTACATGACTAATGACAATATAAGATGAAAGCTGCAGTCGAAAGCTCTCATAATTAACTAGTAGTAGCAGTGGTAGATATCTGCTTTTTAACTGTTGTGAAAATAATTAAAAAAAAACATACTATTAGAGATAATTTAACACTGAAAATATGATGGCAGATATTATTAATGTAATTTACTGAGCAAGGTTACAGTGCTCTTTTTAGTGCTAATTTGTTATTTATACAACACAGTCAATCAAAAGGAGATTGATCACAGTGCAGAAATCTCAAGCTGTCCTGTTTATCATTCCAAGTAGGACATTTTATACTAAATGCTGTAAAATACAGCATAACACAGTGTTTTGTCTCATCTTGTAGAAAGAGTGAATTTAATGATTTTGTCTTCACATATCTTTTGATCAAGCAATTCAATTCAGTTTTGTTTATGTAGCACCAAATCAAAACAACAGACGCCTCAGGGCACTTTATATTGTAGGTTAAAGACCCTACAATAAGACAGAGAAAACCCCAACAATCAGGTGACCCCCTATAAACAAGCACTTCGCGACAGTGGGAAGGAAAAACCCGCATTTTACAGGAGGAAACGTCCAGGCTCAGCGAGGGGCAGCCAAAAGACGCATCCAGTTTAATCTGATGAAATTAAATCTATTTTAATAAAGAACATAGTGATTATCAGATTCTCTTCTTTTGGAACATTTTATACAGTATTTACCTGTCCCCATCTGTATATACTCTTGGCATGTGCAAGTTTATCTTTTTAGCTTAGATCTTGTGTGCTAAAATTAGAATGGCACCATGCACGTTACCTCGACACCTTAAACGAAATACTTGAGTGTATCGCAGTGTAATTATATCGATAATAATCAAATGTTTGAATAATGCACTACTGTCCTGTGCAGTGGGTTTGTACTAGTTAACAGGCAGGACCAGGTGAGAATTCTTTGTTTCACATCACTGTCACTCTCTCTCAGCAAGCAGCTTGACAGTATCTTAGTGTCAGGATTTGGAGAGTCCCTGGCTTTTAACCATCTTAGTTGACAATACCTCCATTTCTTGACAGCTAAAATTCACCCACTCTGTTGCTATGTGACAACATGAATTTCTCCTGCCTAACCCTTCCCTTGTCACTTTTCTTCCCTTTTCTTCTCTCGCCTGGTGATGCCTCTCTGTATTCAACAATCCATTATATTTAATGGCATTTCCTGGCCGAGATGAGTAAAGTCAGAAAACGTTATTTTTCCTAATTCTCACTGCAAACTGGAATGAGTTCAAGCTTTTTCTCTGAGCTAAAAGGGACAAGACGTGATTCGGAGGACGGCAGGTGTAGGAGCATAATTATGATTAGAGCTTTGCAGAAGTGTCCTGCCTGGCTTTTGGACTAGAGGCTGGATGACACTAAAGTGTTTGCACAAAATAACTTCCTTGGCAACAAAAATAAATGGCCACTGTGGGTCAAAAGCGATGGTGAGAAAATAATCTGCTGCTCCCACTTTTCACCTCAGCTGAATTCAGCCAATGACACTTTTCTGCCCTTCATTAAAAGCCTAGCTCTGCAGGTGTATAATATTCATCGGAGGTACAGGAATACTATTTTGAATATAGTCTGCAAAATGGAATGCCATGCGGTGTCAATATTGCTTTTGTGGTGCAAAGGAGAGTGTGCAAGCTTCCCCGCAGATCCGCAGCTAATTGGCTCACTCCGTAGTTTGCCAGGTCCTGTCCTATGGCTGTTCCTCAGTGCCCATTCACACCTTTCACCAACATCCCCGCAGGTGGAGTGTGAAATCCATTTGTTTCAAGGCAGGAACCAAAGCGATCTCCACCCTGCGACAGACCATTTTGTCTGCAGCTCCAGACAGTTCCTATTGAGCTAAACAGGTATAACTCAACGGTATAAGTCAGGCGGCTAATAGTGAATCCTTACCAAAGCGAGGTGTTTCGTGCTTGATGTGATGGCCACCCATTGTTCCCACATTTTTCCAGTGATAAGTAGACAATTAGTGGTTCGGCTCAACATCAGCGGGGGTCATGAATCATGTACTCGCATCATGTCGGCCTGATTCAGCTTGCTCAGTGCAAAATTAACCCCCGAAGATTGTGCTTTAAAAAGCGTCCTGGCGTTGTACACCTTACACTTTCCTCCCTGAAAGTGACATAAATGGGTCGTTACCCAACAGTGAAGAAGGGGCAGTTACGCAGTGTTCTGTTCTCATGGCATGGTTAATGACTGACCTTTTGAAAATGTGTACAGGAGTAGCCCTGAGAAATGAGTCTGCCATTGAGAACCACTGATGACCTGCAAGCTGACCTTGACTGGAGGTAAACACCACATTTGTTTGTGACCCTTTGTAGTAACTACAACCATTAGTGTGCTCCGAAGGCACTTGGGACCTGCCATTCCTCTGAGACTCTGTGGAAAGATTTAGAGACTAGTGTCACAAAGTTTGCTTCCTGACTGAGGAATAGTGCAGGCCTAATGAGAATGAGGAATTCAAAATGCTAAATTACCACAGTTAGGGCACCACCTGTCTCTGGTGTGCCCTGGTAATTATCTTGCATCACTACTTTCTCATTTCTGCCCACCGAGATGACATTAGCATAGAACAGGAAGGGCTCTGCATACACTAGATGAGGCACTTGGCTGATTGCATGCCTGTCCTGACCCCTATGTCCAACACACAGCTAGCGGAAGCTCTCCAGATCATAATGAACCCATAGGATGTTTTCTGACTCCTCACAAATAAACAAAAGGCTCAAATGTTAGACTTTGTATAAATTAGCATTAATGACTTCATTATGTTTCTGGACACTGTTCTGTTCTCACGAACAGTACTTCATTAAGTGGTGTTGGGCATTTAATTGAAGTTCCTGTTCTGTTTAAAAGGTAGTTTGACAAGTTGCACAAGTGAACACCTGGCCCCATTTAGAGCAAACATAACAGATGTATGTTTATGAGCACCATGTGTCAGTTTAATGTGCTCAAACCAAGGGAAGGTGTTTTGGTTGAAATTTAAAACACATTTTGTGATTTTTCTAATATATCTTTGATGTTGACGGCAGTCTTAAAATGTGTGTGTGTGTTTGTATTGGCCTGTGCATTCACTTGATCTTGAGTATTCTTAAATTAGCCTAAGGCACAACGAGTTGCCCGAGGACTTGCTTTAATATGTCTTCAAATATGTGTATTTAAAGTTATTTCTTTACCTGTTTGAGTTCGTGTGAAACTAATTTGCACCTTGTATTTACATTATAAAATAGTGTGATGTATGTCTAAACATTATGTATGGTAGTGATGTGTTGCTTTGACATTCCGAATGCCTTCTCCCAGCCTTAGGCTAGGAAAAAAAAAGATGAATAAAGTCCACAAAACAGATAATCTTAGTGATTGTCACTGAAGATATTTGAGTGCTGATTGCCTTATTTCCAATGCTGACAACAAGACAGCATTACAGAGTTGTCTATCGCAAACCGCAGCTAAACAAATCACCTGGTGATGACACATGGAAGAATGCAGTGCAGATGAGACAACTGATTATAGGAACACCTGTGATCAGAATACATTATTTAAAAGGATTTATAAGTAGTAGTGTTATCACAGAGTTCTGTGCCTGGAATGGAGTGAACTGAAAGGGAAAATGCACACATTTCTTACAAATATAAACAGTGAAGTGGGGAAAAGAAATTGTTCGCCTGAGTCTGTGCGTTCCTGTAAAAAAAAACAACAACGAGTGGCTGCAATAGTTTTCTGTATGACTGTATCAGTCTCTCACATGGTTGCGGAGGTGTTTTGGCCCACTCCCGGTTTAGTTCACTGACCTTTGCAGGAATTCATTTATGCACAGCTCTCTTAAGAGCATTAAACAATGCTAAGTCTTTGCACATTTCTATTGCACTGTTGTGCCTGCAATGTCTTGTATCTGTATCGTTCTGTTCTGTCTGGTGTTCCACTGTCTTTGTTTTGTTTTTTTGCAATTTTTGCACATTGCACTTTATGCAGTCCTCCGTTGATTGTCTATTATATGTCATATATAGCAGCATGGTCTGGGAGGAACGTTGTCTCGTAAAGCCACTTGACCTGACTCAACTTGACTAAGGTCTCGCCACAGCATTTCAGTCCGATTCAGGTCTGGGCTTTGACTCGGGCATTGCGACTCTGGACTCTTTTCCTGTTCTGTCATTTTCTTGTAGGTTTGCTGCTGTTTTTGGGATTTGTTGCATGACCCAATTTGAGCCCAGCTTTAGCTCTCAGACAGATGGCCTCACATTTAACACTAGAAGACTCTGGTATACAGAGGAGTTGCTTATCTTAACGACTTCAAAGTGCACATGTCCTGACTGCAAAACAAGCCCAAAGTCATCACCCCTCCACCACTGTGCTTAACACACTCTTTAGTCACTCCCCTTATTCGTATAGAAACAATAGGAGTCTACTAGCTCTGTGCACTATTTTATTCTATATACAAAAACAAAAAACTAACAGTACCAAAATGTTAGCTGTCAACATCACTGTGTAGAACAGTATTAAGACACTGTTACTAAGAAATAGGTAACCCTGTCTCCGTGACACTATGATTAACATATGTCTGTTATTTATTGTTCCATGTTCAATTAGTCTGAATAAATTATCTGGACATTTTTTGGCCTCTTTAGTCTTTCCTGGGCTTGAGTTCTGCCAGATGTGCCTTAGGGACTTGAACCTAATAGCCTTTATCGATTCAGGCAATAGCCGTATGAAAACCTGCTTTTCCCAGGTCTAATTTTAATGTGGCTTTTGCACCTATGCCCAAAGAGCTGTCAATTGGTTTTCTGCCTCTTTATGGACCTGTAGGGGTGAGTTAGTTAATGATATCACCACAGTGTGAAGATTAGAACTCAATTATCTGCCTATGCCACAGACCTTGGTCCTGGCCCAACATATTAATCATGTTTCTTGATAGAGCTGAGCTAACGTGGGGGAAGAAGCTCATAGCCATATGGAAACTGTGCAGGGAAGAATATATAGTAGGTAAATAAAACAACGTAACAGTTGTTTTCTTATACTTTCGTTTTCTACAGTACTGTATTGTAAATGTTTTCCTTATTTTAAATGCAAATCTTTCTCAGTACACTGCATACTTCCATTCACGAGTTTTCGGTTTAGGCTCCAGGATCAAAAGCTTTCAATTATTGTAAGTATTCTGAGAAATCCATGTGAACTAATTGAGCCCTGTAGTCCACATTTAAAGTTCCGTTTTAGTATTCAAATCACTTAACTGTCCCAAGGCTTCCTATATTTTCCATTCATGTTAAAGATGTGTTTTGAAAAGAGTCTGAAAATAGAAATTCTCACTGCTTTTCAACTCAAGCTTCAAAAGCACTTGGCGAGACAAACTAAATGGCAACATTAGAGCTGTACTGAATACTAGGAGATGCAGCCAGTTTGTGGATTATAATCTTCTGCTTAATTGTAATGCGTTGTCAAACCAAAAGAGAAGGCCCTCAGTAATTCTGCGATATATATTGTTTTAGATATTGTTGTAGCATATTTTATGACCCTATTTAATTTCTGCACAGTGAAATGCACCTTTTATTCTTCGGTAAACAGGTGCGTTGCATGCATCAATTTTCCCAGTATAACTCAGGATATCTTATCTTGATCCACTGCTATTTTTCCCTACAGGTGCATTTGCATTCACCTTGCTTTTTTTCTTTAATCATGAAGGATCATGGAGAAAAAAAAAAACCTTTTTATCTTCTGAAGGTCAGTTTCAATGCTAGGCTCTAGTCAGACTCTGCCTAATAGAGGTGTGTTTCATCAGAGGACTCCTGTGCTTCCTGCAAGGCATATACAAGATGCATTTTTGATGTGGTTTTCTTCTTAGAAAAATAGAAACCCTGTGATAGTAATGACATCACCCGCAGACTGCTACAGAAACTGATTGAAGAGTCTATTTTGGCTACAGGAGTTCTGTCAGTGGGATGCTCGCTCCTGGAGCAGGTCACTGTGATCTTTCTGGCACCCACTGGAGCTCACAAAACAGGCCCCCCTCCCAATGCTTCACCACATGTCCTGGTGGAAGGATGCGAGTCCCCAAGGGAGGCTGCATCTCAGCCAGATGCCAGCCGACGCTACCTCCAACTGCTGTAGCGCTTCCATTAACATGCTGAGAGACACGACATGCATAACAGCGCTTTATAAAGCAATCCTCCGCTCTAAACACTCACAGAATAGCTTCTGTTGAACCTCAACATTCCCAGGATTAAATTACTTTTATTTCTGATATTTTGCTTCTTATGTCTCTCCGCTTACCTCCCTTTGTTTTTGACTGTGATGAGATGAGACAGGAAAATCCATAAAGAAAACATTGTGGTTTGACAGTGACATGAAACACCCAAACTCATGCTTGTCTGTAAAAGTGCGAGTTGTCAGAAGAGTTTTGGTTGATATAGTAGCTTTGTTGACTTTTTTTGGTTTGTTTATTTGCTTGTTTTGCTTTTCAGAGGAATAAGTCCCATTTTGTTTGTTCGGCCAGACACAGCCGCTGGATCAGTCACAGATCATCAGTGACGGTTGTGTCAAATAGGGATTGATTATATTTCAGATATAATAAAAGAAATACAGTGGTGCAAGAACACTACAGCGCCGTAAGTATGATGCCTGACAAAAACAACAACACTTTGGAAGTTTCACTTTCCGGGGCGTGTTGTATCGTTCGTATAATTTTGCTTGTTATGCTTATTTACTGGTAACCGTGCTCCTGCCAGTTAAATTACCTATGACAAACTAAAATGATCTAACTCATTAGCATTATTGTCTTGTTCTAACAGGTATGCAGTGTGCTGCAGTGTTACTGACAAAGAAAGTAAAAGCTTCCCACCCACACAACAGGGTGACTTTCACCCTCTCGTTGCTTTGAAGTCGGATTCAAAGCATAAACCACAGAGGTTGGGAAAAGATAAGGGAGTGATTTTCCCCTATTTTTTCCCCCTACCATCCTTTATCTTTCTTGAGCGAGTGCAAGTTCACTGTCTTTGTGGTCAGCCCAAGTTTACGTTTCATCACAAAGCCAGTCTTGCCTCTCTCATCTGCTTGGGAAATAAAATTGTGGATTTGGACAAGCTCAATTGTTCGAGTTTTGATTTAAAATTTAGTTGCAGTTATAATAAAATGATGCTTATTTGAATAGAACTTGGCAGATGGCTTTTTGCTGGTTTATATTCAGCAGAGTGACAGCACACCTTTGTGGCAGGAGGTGAGGACAGTAAAAGGTTTGTCATGGGGCAAGCAAGCGTAAATAATTTAAGGAGTCGGGGAGTGAAGGGTCACGGTTCCTGCATACCCTGAAACATTGTGAAGGCAGCTTTGGGGCTGCAGGCAGGCTGCACACTTCGATACTTGTCTGAGATATTGTAGCCTGGTTTCAAACGATTTCTCACAGGAGCAAACTCCCTCACAGACTGACTGAAGTAAGATTTCAAATGTATACTTTTGTATTCTCATCGAAAACAGATATGCCATAACGAAAGAAAAGCTCATAGAAACTAAATGGTTTTCAGCATTTTGTATGCGGCATCAAGTTTCCTAATGATGCAAAAACACCAGTGTCTCCATTATCTGAGTAATTACTTTAGATGTTTAGATTTAATAAACACACTGCTGGTTTGTTAGAGTGTTGCAGAAAGCCTCTTGAAGGCTATTATTAGACAGCTATAGTCTACATTAGTGGCATCTGCTATTCCCATGCTCTCCTGCCACTATCTGTGCAGGCTAATAAATCACATACTGTAGCAGTCTACAGCATTGTGCTACAGGCAGGGGTATAACAACAGCAGTGTTGATACAGGAGCACCTATGTAGCAGGCTCCAGCCCCCTATGATCTCTTTCATTTCACTCCAACCCTCTACCCTGCAGAACTCAGGCTTACACAGAGGACACTATCAAAGCATCAGCCACAAAAAAGGAGACGAGCGCAAACATATATTTAGGAAATGCTGCAGTGTTCAGAGCTGTGGCAAATTGGTATTGTTACAGTTCCTCATTTTAGGCTGCTCTGCTTCACTGTGCCATTGCACTAGCCTGGTAGACTTTGATGGTGGAAAAAGAAAGGATGAGGCTAGGATTAGTTTAATGCTACTAATTAACAAAAGACAGAGGAGAGAAACATGCTATCTGGTTCTGGATGTCATGCGGCCCTTTACCACATCTTCTGCTGTTAATTACCTCTGGCGTTTCGCTATCTCTCCCAGGAATGGACAGGGCACGCATCTCTTGAGCTGCTCCATGCATGGTCATTAGAAGAAACAGATTTATCCCAATCAACTGGCAGCACTCGGCTGTCATTAAGTGACAGCACAATGGCAACCTATTTTAAAACATGTTTCCAACTATAACAAATGCATATTTTTGTGACTTATGTTGGGATTGTGTTTTTTTTTAATCATGCTAATAGTATGCATAATGTTTCTATGTTTCCTAACATTACTATTTGAGTACCAGGCGTTATAATAGGTTCAACTCTTATCACATCCCTCACATTTATTAAATAGATGATCTATCAAGAGCTTGATATCCAATTAAGATAGCAATTGAGTATGGGATTTGCCAGATGGATAATGTGAAAGTGAGCTTTCCCACTGTAGAGTAAGTGGAAACAGCAGCAGCAGATCTCTGTATTGTCCTGCAAAGCCACGTGAAGTCCTGCCATACAGATGTTTTATGTTGTATAGTCTTGATAAGCGAAGAACAATAGGCTATTGCCTATTTCCCCATTTTTAGCAAAGCTTGTGCAGCTCGTTTATTTGGCTAATGATGTGGCAGCTATGGAGTGCATAATCATAAAGGTAGGGGTTAGGAGTTACAGTCAGTGTTTACATCAACATGTGAAAAAAGGGGGGTAATTAGATTGGACCGAGACATAATAGGTGGTGCCACACAAGCTGGTTTGAGTCTTTTTGAAACTGTGTATCATGTGAGGATTTTTATGCACATCAAGCTCAGAGCTTTATACAGAATAGTGCAAAAACAAAAGCAGTAACAGGCAGTTCTATGGACAGCATCACTGATGAGAGAGGTCAGAGGAGACTTGCCAGACTGGTTGGAGCTGACAGAGAGGCAACTTTAACTCAGATGACCACTCTCTATAGCTGTGGTGAGCAAACTCTGAATGCACAACATGTCCAAACCTGAGGTGGATGGACTACAACAGAAGACCATGTCAGCCAAAAACAGAAAATCTGTGACTGGTGGGCACATACTCACCAAAATTGGACAGCTGAAGACCTAAAATCACATGGTCTTAATGAATCTCGCTTCCTGCTGATGCACATTGATGGTGAAGTCAGAATTTGGCATCGCCTGTATGAATCCACGACTCTAACCTGCCTTGAATCAACAGTCCAAGCTGCTGTGTTGGTGTGATAGGGATAAAGTCAGTCAGTGAGCACTTGGAAGCTACAGCCTGAGTATTGTGGCTCACCATGTGCATCCAATACATGGTCACAGATTACCCATCTTTTGCTGGCCACTTCTAGCATGATAGTTCATGTTAAAATGAGTTCAGTGTACTTTAATGGCATCCACAGCTGCAGATGTGAATTCAATAGAACACCTCTGAGATGTGATAAAATGAACGATTCACACCATTAATATGCAAACCTGCAGAAATGCAACAATACTGTTCACACAGACATAGGAAGGATAAGGAAGCATAGGGAAACTGAATCTTTTTCAGCATAATAATTAATGTTACAAATATGTTTCAGTTTTCGTGTGTTGTTGTCAACTGGATGTAAATTACCAGTAGCTGTTAATAGCCACCACATTGTTCAACAAAGTTAACATAGAGTGCCTGTGTTAATTGGTTGTTGAGCCATTTGCATTTGTTTCCAAGCCACATCTGCTGAGAGCAGGATCATCTGATTTTAAATAACTGGTGCAAAACTTTATAATCACCACCTTCAGAAGTTTTCTATAAAGGTGTAAAACATCCTTAGCAGTGCAAGTGTTTCACAGTCTTGATTCATATTTCTGTGGCAATGAATTCACTGCATGCTGACCTCTAGAGAATACCTCATGGCCAGAAGGCGTAATCCAGTTACAATGTGTGCACCAACCATACTTTATCACTGGCAACTGTATCTACCTTTCCTCAGGCTGTGGGACCACACTCTGGAGAAAAGATGCCTCAAAGCTCTACTGTAGACTTGGATCACGTTGTCCTAATCCATTCCAAAGCATAACAACTACATCCTAGGAAAACAAAACTTGCCCTTGGCTAGAGCTTAGGGGTAGCTCACACCTGTCTGCTTGGTATAGTCTCTGTTCTTGTGTGTTTCCAGAAGGGAAAACTGAATAAACAAGACACGCCATTTGCCCTGTCTTCATGGAGAATTAAATAAATGCTAGATTTGTATGTGCTTCTTATGATCTATAAGTGGACTGAAAAACCAGTGACTTACCTCTAAATATTAAAGGTGCAGTTAGTACATTTTTGAGTTTATTTAATACAAAACAAGCATACTTGTTACATAGATTAATTATTTCAGTTTGAGAAAGTCACCATGTTGTCCCTCAATCTTGAATACATGAGATGGCTGCGTTGGACATTGCAGTTCTACCTATTTTGGTAGAACTGCAATGTTGGCTAGAGATCGACCACATAGAGTACACCAAAGATGGAGAAGAGACCTCATAGGCGCTTGCATGTGGTGGAGGCAAGTTGTAACTTGTGCCTGCACCTTCAGCCTCAAGATATGAAGAGTCATACCCATATTTTATCTTATGAGAAGGGTTCCCCCTCACCAAAGAAGCAAAAATGCAAAAGCAAAGACAGGTTTACCAATGCTGGCTAACAGCAGCTAATAGAGGCTAACAGTGGCAAAAACAGAATTGTTTACCAACAGAAAGGTTCACCATATTCTCAAAGACTCACCTCACTTTTGCTGTTATTTCACAAGAGTGAGTGTCACTGGCTCATTGACTGTCACTGGACTCTTTTTACAAAGTTTTACAGCCTCTGACAGAATAAATAGTTGTGGACATGTCTCATCTGAGATTGACAGGTGAGGTAAACAATGGCCAACACCCAGAAGCCAAAAAACTCACTTTGATATATGGGTACAGTCACTACAGATCAACCTTGTTCAAAGTTTTTGAGGTGACTTGGGGTGAAAACTTAAAATACTACAAAATATTTAATTGACACATATGTGGGTTTTTTTTTTTTGTTTGTTTGTTTGTTTCCTGATTACTTGAAGTTGATATTATTCAAATATGCTAAAATATGGTGTGTACAAAAATGTGTCTCTTACACAAACAGCAGCAGAAGGAGACTACCGTTACAGTCTACAGTTAATATGTTGATCTCGCTTGGCTAACTAAAACATGTTTGTCCTGCAGTGGCCACCGTAGCTTGAATTGGTAGGTGGTAAGAAAACAGAACTCAGTTGACTGCGGTCTGCACTCTACTGACATCTAGTGGTGATATTTTACTCAGTGTACCTTTAATGTGTACAAGTAAATATAGAAGGTTTTCTTATTAATCTGCTTCTGCTGTGAGATATCTGCTTAGTCTTCCGACCCCTGTAACTTTTAAGTATACTTTTAATTTGACTTTTTCTTAAATCAAATCTCACACAAAAGAAAGGGAGCCACATTATCCGGCAGATGCTTTGGTTGGGTAAATATACAGCACTTACTATTCTTTGTAATGCGATTGGTTCTCTGTCTCTGAACATTTTCACTCGCTTAAGCATCTATTTAAAACCAAGTCTATTTTCAGGTAACATAAAACTCTTGGAGACAAATGGCTAAACATCTGAGTACGCCTCCATCTTTGTTGAATTTAATCCTTATTGTAGAGAGCAGATGACAAACGGTGGAGTAGAGCGTACTTTACCAGCTAATTTTGGGATTTGTGTTTTCTGGCTTGCACATCTGATGCCAGTTTTCGTAGGGGTTGGACCAGATTGTGTCTGGAAGTTGGATCATAATTCAGAAGGCTTATCAATCTGGTCATGTACAGTAAATATTGATATGTTTAAATCCTTAGTTTGTTTAATATATTCATATAGTGCAGTAGCCATCATTCAACAGGCCATTCTTCAGTCTCCCTAATATGTGCCGTTTTCCTTCATTTTTCAATGTCATTCATTTGAACCCCTCAACTCTTTCTTGTATAACACGGTGCAGGTAAGTAATAGCTGCACTGTTTATTACTGTACTTTTTTTTTAAATTTCACATGAAAATGATGTGGACAACTCATATCCTCTAGCTGTCTAGTTGATTGAAGCAATCACTTCTGTTGCCTCCTCGTGGCTCCTTTTTATTGATTGTCTGTATTACTCCCTGCTATGCACTCAAAATTACCTGCGCTAGATGATACAGATAAATTAAAGGCCAGGCATTTTAACGTAATGCAATTGCAGGGGGTTTGGAGGTGGAGGGTTATGCTGCTCTGAATCTCCTTTCCTCACTTCTCTTTTCTGCTCCAGTGAAGTTTTGTAATTAGATTGTCATAGCACAGACTGCTCTCGGGCCTGCTACTGTTTTATATGCAGATGGCTCAAATGATTTGTCTCATGATTTCATTGTCACTGTTTACTTGACTTTGTGTTGCAGTGACAGTTCTGTTGCTCTGGAGGTAAGAATGGCTTAGGGGAAAGCACAAATCAGAGAGAAATAAACAGTGTTTACATGAGAGTGCTCATAATTAGTCCTTTTTGTGTTCTTGGAAGATAATCCAATTAGAGTGTCCAATAATGATTAACTCACTGTATATTAATCACTTTCTAACACAATAGTGCACTAGTTGTTAGGAAGATTGCCAGTGGGACTAATGACAAATCACAGTGATATGAAGGATTGTGCAACAGCTTAAACTCAAGTCCTTTTGAGAAATATTAGTCAACTTTTTTTCCATGCCCTTACTTGTAAATATGTGCTAATGCCTGTATATAAACAGGATGCGCAGTTCTCTGGAGACATGTCAAAAATACTTTATGAGTTGAGCTGTGGGGAATGACCTTTACTCAGTGTTTTAACAATCCCACTGTTCAAAGATCAGAATTCCAATTCAATTCCCATATTTAATTGTTGCCTACCGTACTTACAGAAAAGTCATGTGTAAAGTGGTTTGGCTGCTGTACAAGCATGTTTGCTAAAGCCCGGCCAGATCTGTGTTGTGCTCCAGAGGAGCGGGCCAAAACCAACAGATGGGTAGAGCAGAGGAAATGCTGCTGCAGTGTTTGTCCCAAAAACACCATGCCGCGCGGGTGTCCCTCCTCAGAGACTGACCACTTGGCCTTACATCCACTGTGCTGATGCCAAGAGAGAAGGAGAAAGCGGGAGGGAGAGGAATTGTGCAGCAGACAACAAGAGGAATGCCATGGGAGGGGAAACCAGAAGTCAGCTAAGCTAGATGATCTCCTTTAACCGTGCAAACCTGCAGAAATATACGGATGCTATGCACAGACACATTAAGTCGAACAACCTTCAGATTTAGCCTAGCAGGATTTGCTCACTGATGTCATGATGCAGATGCCTTCCACATGTTAGCTAGAGTGCAGGTCAGCCAGGTGCCTGCTATTCTGTGTGTGTGTGGGTGGAAGTAGTGCAAGGGGAGCACTAATGCTTAATATGAGCTGCTTCCCTTCTCCCTCCAAATAGGATATAATATCTGCTCTTCATTAATGATGCAGGGCCCAGCCCCGTGCAGCAGAATGCATTAGAGCTTTAATCAGCAGATATGATTGCTTTGTACTTCGTCTGACTGCACTAGGGGGCTTAATGGGGGTTTGGTGGCGGTTCATGACAAGGCTGATGACAGGAGAAAAGTGAAATGAAAAGAAATAAAACATTTTAATGATATTCAATCTGACAGCATCTTAGAATGATTTTAAAAGGACGTAGTCAATATAGTCGGTTTTTTTGGCTCTCAGTAGCTTTTGCATTTGGAAGCATGAGTGTAAAAAAACCCTTAGTCATAACCAGCATCTGAGTTCTTTTCAGTGGTAATTTGGCCATAGAAACCAGGATTCTTTCCAAAGGGAATAAAGAACATGGCAGAGTGAGATGATCCTTAGTGGTGACTTCAAAAACTGCCCAAGTGCCTTTCAAGCCACATCTAATCTTTCTTCTTTTTCCTTTTTCTGCCATTAATTTTCATCCCAAAATAATGAAATGCAAATATTTCTCATCAGTTCTCAGGGAAAAGACTTGTGACTAATTAGAGATCTACAATGTAAAGAATGCAACAAGGGACAGGACTTTATCCCTTTGGGACTCCTCTGGTTCCCACTGTTATTCTTGTACAGCATGCATACTGGAGGATGACTTTGATGGGGTTTTTTGTGTTTTTTTCTGGCCAAAATGTACCCCAGCTCTCTTTCCTGCATACATTAGACACTGTATCTATCCTATGTTCTCTCCAGCTTTTTGAAGCATTACTATTTCATATCATGGTACCGCTTTCTAGTTGATGGTATTACAGTCATAATTGTCTTAAGAGCTTGTGCACCCCATGATTTAATAGCTTGTAGAAGCACCCTTAGCAGCAATATCTTGAAATAATGACTTTTTTGGTAATAATGTGAGAGACTTCATCAGTCATTCACATCTTTTTGACCTACTCTTCTTTACAGCGTTTCTTCAGTGCATTGAGGTTCATTTATGTACATCTCTATTAAGGTCTTTGGAGCAGCCTTTCAGTCAGGTTTAGGTCTGGATGTTGACGCCTTGATTCTTTTTTTAATTCAGTCATTCAGTTGTAGATTGACTGCTGTGCTTGGGATCATTGTACAGGTACTGTCTTTGAAATTTAAGAAATGTAACATTTAGCATGGTAATTGAGACCTGTAGTCCTAAATGTAGCTCTTTGGTGCTCTTGTAATATCTCTGAGCAGTGCATGTTCTGACATTTAGGTACATTTACTATGGTGTCCAGTCCTGGGTAGGTTGGCAGCTGTCTAGAATTTTTGTCCCAGATTGATGGTCAACAACAACTGGTTCTTTAAGATCATCGCGGATGTCTTTCCACCTTGGCATTGTGTTAGCATGCACCTGAATGCTCCATTGTCAAAACTTCAGCTTTTCGCGAGGTTGTCACACATGCTGATGATCTGTTAGTTGAGTGTATTTGATTATCACCACCTGGCTGCTATTTACCCTCTTAATTCCTATGGCAACCGTAAAAGCGTACTTAGTTTTTCACACGTTGCTTCAGCATTTTGGCTCAGCTGTTGTTAAATGAATAATAGCACGGCGTAATATGTCATGTGTTTTTCAGCTGAGGTTGTATTGAACCAAATTTACCACCTGTTCAGGAAGAGAGGATTTTTTGATAAAGTCCGGATGTGTAAAACCTTAGAATTGAAAAAGGGTGCGCTTTCTTTATACCATGACTATGTGAAGATTCAACTATGTTAAAAAAAGAAGAAAAACAATGTGTCTTTCAAACCTAGGCCCATCCAGCACCTTGTCACATACTGTCTTTAACTTTAAACTTAAGATTTAGGTTAAGCAGATCTATTTTGAACTGAAATGTATCCTGGTTTTTGAAAGAAGTCAGAAAGTTTCCAAATAAACTATTCTCTTGAAGAAAAGTGTGTGTACAAATGTTATCTCCATTATACTTGCCAAACTGTTGTTTATAATACCTTCTTTGTCTCACAGTGGAATTTTTGGGTTGTGTGAATGAATCTGCCATCTGCTGAATGGGTTGAGATACTTTCATCAGCATCATCCTTGAATCCCACTCAAAGGACTGGTTATTCATGCATTTGGCACACACTTGTATCCTGGAATGAAAAATCCCTGAAACACTGAACTGAGTCAGGATTTATCTGACCATACTGGGGTCTGAAGCTTTGGTCCAAGGTGAAGAATCAAAGCTGCCAAGAGCTTGTGCAGCTCGTGTCTGCCAGTGCTGCCAGTACCCCTTCCCTTTTTTACACTGTTGTTACATTATGTTCTTCTTTTAAATGCGTTAATATAATATTCTTACCAATTCAAAAGAATTTGTACATTCGTGAAACAAAAATGCAAGTACTTTAAATGAATGCATCAGTGCATCTTTGTGCAGACCTGCAGTTTCGAGTAAAGCAAAGGTTTGAATTTTTAAGTGCAAAGGCAAATCATTCAGGGAGAGTCAATACTACAATATCTAAAAATATATACCAGCCTGGCAATGCTTGAAACATTTGGGATAATGAGTCTTTTCCTTGATCTCTTTTAAGATAAATTATCCAGCGTGTCTGTTTTGATTCACTGCAAAGGTTTTATTGCATTTCAAGAAGCTGTATAGGTCAAGACACTGATATAACTTTTCCTGCAGTGTAGGATATGCTTCATATTAAGATATTGCCAAAGAGGTAATACCCCCCTCAAGGTTCTCTTCCTAAACTTACCTGTTTTTCATTGGAGTCATTATTCTGCACTGACCTCACTGGGCGATAATTTTTAGGTGGGCATTTTAGATACAAGTTGCAGGGTGAAATTTAAGTACGTTAATGACTCCTGCTGTACCCGCCAAGGCAGAATTAATTTTACTCATACACTTAGTGACTCTGCTCAGAGATGTCACTTAGCCCTTAACAGAGGTGGCAATTTGCCTGGCAACATAAAACTGTGTTTGTTTAAGAGCTCATCAGGGATTATTGGCTGTTATTATGTCAGTGGAAATCAACAGCCTGCTGTGGAAATTGCCTAAATGGATTTTGTGCATCAGCCATCATGAGGGATTTATGTAGTAGATATTTGATAGGTATGGTCAACATAATTTTAACATTAACATGGAAATCCCTCACTTGTCCATGCCCTCGCCTGCCTGTCAGCGTCGTTTCCTTTTTGCAAACAGAGTCAGGCTGCTACTGTTTGTTGTCATGAAAGAATCTTATTTGTTGTGACAGCTTGGGTCTGTCTCTGTATGTGATGGGGATTTGGCCTGGGGAGGTTATAGTGTCTGCTGATTACCCATGCCTTTCTTTATTCTAGCACCACTGGCCCTTTGTCAGATGTTCGTTCACCCTGAATGTGATGTGACACTTGCTTTCTAGTGAACAGTTTTGCATGACGGCATATTCCTGCTCTCATGTTGGAAAAACTAATAGATGAGCCATATATACTCAGATAATAATGCTCGCCACCCACACATTCTCCACAGTGGTGTTCGTCTGCAGGTTGAGCCCCATTGTTAAAGGTTATAATGCTGAAAATAGGACATGATCTGATGTATGTATACATGCAAATATATTCCTAATTGATTTTTGGTGTTTCATATGCACAGATCTGTAACAAGATGCTTTAATGAGTTGTGATCTACATCCTAGCAGCGCCTTGCCCTTCCTGTAATTCACCTGCAGAGCCCCAGTGGGGAACTGATTCTTCATCTATAACGTCACAACTTTGACTGACAGGGAGGTGTACTCCTTGTGGAGAGTACACAGAAGCCACTCACTGATTATCTATCCTGTCCTTGGGACATGGCTTTTTTCCACATGTAGACAAATGAATATCAGTCACGCAATTTAAAATCCTCAGTGTGTTTTTTTAAAGACCTTTGGAAGCCCCCCCCCCCGCTTCTTTTTTGTGCACAGAAAAGCTATCTCTCTCTTTCTTTTAAGCACAACAAAGTATCGTACAGTGCAGGATTTTATTTATTTATGTTTACAAGACTCCTCTGTCTTCCTGAATGCTAAATGTAGATAAGCTAATTTTCCTGAGCCGATTATCAGCTTCAGAAACAAGTGGGCAGGCCACAGAGCACATTCAAACATAAATTGAAAGAGCAGCAGAGAGAGGAAGAGAACTGTTTAGTTCCCCTCCTACGTAGCTGGAAATGGATCTCAGCAGTGGCATTTCTCCTCGGCTCAGTCCTGAGATTTCCCCCCTAGCTTTAAGAGACGCTGCTGCTTGCCACACTAAATGCCCAGTAATTTATTTGTCCTGTAACTCAATAGGAGTGCAACTGATATGATGGAGTTTCACTATAAACAAAAGGAAAGACTTCTCTCTGTAATGATTTGGTGGTAACCTCTTATCACCAACGGTGATGAGACGGCTTACAGGGAGGAGGTCAGCGCCCTGACCCACTGGTGTCAAGACAACCATCTCACCCTCAACGTCGCAAAGACAAAGGAGTTGATAGTGGACTTCCGGAGGTGCAGAGAAGTACACACCCCCATCACCATCAACGGCGCTGCTGTGGAGAGAGTGAGCAGCTTCCGGTTCCTTGGCGTACACCTGGCTGAGGATCTTACGTGGTCAGTACACACAAACAAAACAGTGAAGAAGGCGCAGCAGCGCCTCTTCTTTCTCAGGAGACTGAAAAGATTCGGCATGAGCCCCCGCATCCTCAGGACCTTCTATCGCTGTGCCATTGAGAGCATCCTCACTGGATGCATCACCACCTGGTATGGCAACAGCACCGCCTACAACTGCAAAGCTCTCCAGCGAGTAGTGCGGTGCTCTGAACGGATAATTGGAGGTGAGCTTCCCTCCCTCCAAGACATCTACAGGAAGCGGTGCCTGAGGAAAGCGGGGAGGATCATCAAGGACTCCAGTCACCCCAGCCATAAACTGTTCAGACTGCTTCCATCAGGAAGGAGGTTCTGCAGCATCCGGTCCCGTACCAGCAGACTGAGAGACAGCTTTTTCCATCAGGCCATCAGACTGCTGAACACGTCATAGACACCTCAGCTTCACTACTGGAACTTCAACATTATGCACTCCACACTGTATATAAATGCCACTTGTTTTGCACATATTCAACTCTGTATATTTTATATATTTTATTATTATTATTATTATTATTATTTTATTTTATTTTTTTACTATTTAATTTGTAAAAATGTGTATACACACACACACACACACACACACACACACACACACACACACACACACACACACACACGTAGGAAAATATTTAGTATACACATCCAGAAATGCATACACTATTATATATTGTACATATATTTATTAGTTTCAGGTTGGCCATTCTTGTATTTTGCTCGTTTGTGTTGTTGTGTTTGCACATCTCTGTTGCTTGTGGGGCTCGCACACAAGAATTTCACTCGCATGTGCTGTGCCAGTGTGCCTGCACATGTGATGTGACAATAAAAAGTGATTTGATTTGATTTGATTTGATAAGATCCTCATTTGGTTCTTCTGCTCTCTGTATAAATTAGTATATTTAAATAAACTTTTACTTTATATATGGAAGTAGTAGTATTTTATATATAGGACTATATAAACCATTTGACTTTTGTTGTTGTGAAGTTAATTTTTTTTTTAATAATTTGTAAACAGTACAACTTCCAGTCTATGGAATTTGAAACCAATAAAGAAACACAAGAATATTTCCCCTGACTCAGCTTATTAGATTAGGCGTGAATGAAATATTAGACTTTTCACTGAGGGTTTCCATATTTTATAAAGAGACTTCAATAATCCTGAGCTTGGGCCGACTTCTCTGCAATTAAGCCTGTGCTTGCATGGACTTCGTTAACTTTGTGATGGAAGCGAGCACTGTAGCATGCACTGCCTTGAGGTCACCCTGACCTTCAGCTACTTTTGTGAGACTATTCAAATCTATGCAGCATGGACACAAATATGACTCAAAACGCCTGCGCTTGCCTGTTTTCCTGTCACAGCAAGGGTATGCCTGAGAATGACTTCATCCGGGGGACATTTACATTAGTAAATAGCACAAAACTGACAGGCTCTTCTATAAATGAGCGAGTATGCTGTCCTATCAAAAGGCGAGATGGCTGCTGGTGGGGAAATGGGACGTGTTAGGGGCATATGAACTGTATATGCCTGCTGACAATGATGAATGTTGGCTCCAAAATACAGTATAAGTGATTTTCTGTGCTTTATTTATTTATATACTCCATGAAATTGGGGCCATTTTGACCAATCTGATTAGGATGCTACTGTATGAGAAAGGAGGGGAGAAAGCTGCCGCAAAGGACACTCGCCAAATGGCCAAATGGATATTGGTCTCTGTCAGAGTGCCTCTAACAGCACTGGTAAAGGGTAAACAGTGACCCCCTGCACCTCCCGACATGCTCTCTAAATGCACTGTGTGGAGACAGTGTATTAAACTCCTTCAGCTCACAGTAAACAGAATCAGTGCACCGGTAACAATAAAGATTTTAGTTTGTGTTGAGATGTCCGGTCCCTTTCGTCATAAGCATCCCCATTCTCCTCCACGGACAGCAAGTGATTGAAACCTGTCTTGTGCTCGCTCTCGTTTTTCTTTCACTTCTCGGGCAAGCACCAGCGCTAGGAGTCACATTCTTTTAGGAGCCGTGGTACAAAAGCCGTAAAGTTGCCTCTTTACTTCATAAAACTGTTTTATAGGCCCTGATGTTTTAATGGTGTTTACAAGGTTTGGATGAACGCAAGCGTTCTGTCTGAGACTCGTGATCAGTGCTGCTCAGCTGTTGCAGTCTGGCACTCAGCTCTCTTCAAACCTGTTTTATGCCTTGAGAAAACATCACAATTATTCAGTTTGTAGACAAGTCGGTAAGGAAGCACTGAGGAAGTTGCAGTACACTACAGCGGGAGTGTGGTGAATTCAGATACCTTTCCTACAGTCCATGCTCATGGAAGAAATGGAAAGCAAACTCTGAGCTACAGTTAATGCTACCTAGTGACACCGATCTATGCCAATAGTCTGTATACATGAGATATTATTGAATCCACCATAGTCACTCTTTATTTGTAGCTCCAAATGTATAGAATATTTGAAGCACCCCCAAATTTGTCGAGCTCTGTCAATCACAGCATAAACAAAATGTTTAAGAAATATAAGATGATTGCTCCTAATTGGACTAATCCTCTTTCAAATCGGTCTAGCACATATTTTCTATAGTCAGGGTTTGTTTCCCTTTAAGAACAGCTACAGATAGGGCTTGCAGTATCAACACACTACTGAATGACCAGTGTGTCATACTACTCAGTTCCAATGCCCTTTACACTTCTGGGGCTTTTCCTTCTTTGCATTTTCCCTCTGATTTATTTCAGCCCCGGGGGGGTGGTTAGGCAGGTTAGCAAGGTTGAAGCATCAATACATACCCTCTGTGTTTGAACAATCTAAATCATATTAATATTTATCAAGCACGGGCCACCTTCTTGCTTTTTAACTAAGTTTGAAATGTTGCACCATTGCCGTTGTCACAGTTGCTGCCTGCTTTTGGGAACAAAACAGTGTAAATGTGCATGCTGTTTGTAACCTTTCTCACCTGTCTTGATCTCTGCTCTCCCGCTGCGCTTTTTAAAAGTGTCTGTTTGTGAAGTGCGTCACCAGTGGCCTATTCATTCTTCAACAGTGGCTGACATTAGGCTCTGTGTTTACATAGATCCGTAATGCACTCAGTCAATGAGATGATGTCTTATGCTCTGTTGAAATGCTGCCATGGAACATATCCATCTCAGGTATGGGGCTGCATACCTGAGATGGATATGGTCCAAAGGCCCAGTCCATTAACACATCCACTTCTGATCCATAAATCACTGTCCAAGGCCTCCTCAGACAACACCGCCCTTTTGGAAGACTCTGGTCTCCTCCGCTATTCACATATGAGCCACCTCAGATAAATCAGATCATTCTCTTCTAGCACTTTCATTCTTCTTTCATTTCTGCTGTTTATCTTCTCTCCACATCTCTTTGGACAGATTTTTATTATCCTATGGTTTAGTATTAGCACTGAGGTTTAGTATTTATTTTTTCCTTTGCACACAGTTTAGATAGAGGGTAATAACATACCATGAGATATTGTGCAGTGAAAGTCAACCACAGTGGTCTTTTGCAGAGACTTCTTCATTAAAACTGCTCTTATTATGGACTTATAACCTTTAATCGAGTAGTTCTAGATTTGATTAGACCTGATCTGTGATTGGCACAGATTCATTAAGGTCACAAAGGAGAAAATGTGTGACCTGGCACCTTTTCTCGATGCAAAGAGAAAGCAGGAAGCTGTAGATGCTGCACTGTGTTTACAGTCCTGTGTCTTAAAGTGCTCCACATGCAGTTCTTTGAACCCTCTTGCACTCGTGAAGTGGCATTTCTCTCCCTGTCAAAGAAATGGAGTCAATGTGGTCTGTGTGATGAAGCTTTATGCTGGACCCCTGACAAATTAACTCATTAATGATAGATTTAAATTGAACATGTATGAAGAAACCATTCATCTATTCATGGAATGCCATTTGTCCTGTTTTATGGAGTGGTGCTTTTGACAGGAAGTAACAAAATGGAAAAACCTAATCGTCCAAGAAAGATGGGCTTTTTTTTATTTTTTTTATGAAGGCCTTTCTCTCCATCTGCTTTACAATTCCCCAACACAAAGAATTAATTTGAGTTTTTCTTTTTTTCATGGTACAAAAATGATGACGGGTCCTGATTAGAACTTATTATTGTACTTAAATTGAAATGCAAGATATGCCCGTTTTTATGATTATCTGCAAATTTCTAAAGCTTTTATTCACCTCATTGTAAGGCCTGCATTTTTTTTCTTCTTCTTCTCCTCTTGCATACCTCACACCCTTGGCATGGAATATGGGACAGTGAATGTGAGCACAAAGAATATGAAGTACTATGGCAGAAAATATTTCTTGTAGCAAAGGATGGCGGTGTTCCTCAATCCCTTCTGGGGTATTATGAATGCCAACAGGAAGAAGATTGGATGAAGAAGAAAAAGAGGAAAAGAAAAAGTGAGTGCAAGAATGAAGGAAAACCAAAGTGAAGAGGAGGGGGGGTAAACTGGAAGAAGAGATGCCAGCTCATTAAACATGTACAGTTAAGAGCCATGAAGCAAAAAAAAAAAAGGGGGGGGGGGTGAAAAGGTTTTTCTCCTGGGCTTAGAAGCAGACAAGCTGGGTATGGCCATGCTCAGTGGGCCTCATGCAGAGCAGCAACCCCCTATTCTGTCAACACACATACGCAGCATGTCATCACTGATAAACCCTCTGTGAAAATGAATACAGTCTAGTTCACAAGAAAAACAGATAATGTGGCGGAGGCAAGATCAAAAAAGAAAAGGCTCAGATTCGGAGCGATTTCATACAGTGGCACTGATTACTTTTCTCCTCTCATGTGTTTCTAAAACATACATTAACAAGAAATGCTGTAGCATGTGGATATGGTCTTTAATGGAGAGGACCCCATTATTTCTCGCTACTGAGATAATATCAGCTATTACATTTTCTCAGAAGTCATAGAGGCCTCTGCACAAAGAAAAGTGCCTCCTTTTTTGCTGGCTGAGTACGTCTGTAAGGGTGTTATTGTACAGTCTCAGTAGTAGTAATAGCTGATGGGAAAGTTTCATAAAAAGATTTGGGTTTTGCGGAAGGAATGAGATTTAAAATACTTGAGTAATTCTTTTTAGTTTGTTAGCAGTCATTTTCCAAGTCTTTCATTTAACTTCCTTCACTCTAAATGTATCAGCATAGTATTAGTGTTCTCTGGTAGTTTGCAAGGACAAGTTAATCATTATAATTTTAAGGATTTAAGCTGGATAGGTCTGACAGCCCGAAGCTTGTTTAATGACTTATTCAAATAATAGAACAGGATTTTATTTTATTTATTTTTTTGGAAGCAAAATGTGTTCTCATAAGTCTCTCAAATAACTGCCATGATCGGGCTGTCATTATATTACAGAGCCATTATCAGTTGGCGCTTTTCCTGAGCAACAGTCCAATGATACAATACGCTGTGTTGCCCTGTATTCCACCAAGCATGACACTGTGTGGCAAACATTACATTATTGAATAAGTGGAGCCTCCTTGGCAGGCCAGATCCACCAGTTATTCTTATGAGGATCTGATGTCATTAATTATCTTTTAAGCACTTTTCTCTTTGCAGTAACAAGATTAGTGAGTTCCTCTGCATATTGGAATTAGCTATACCATGTGCAAAAACAAGAACTTGTCTGAAGTTTGTTAAACTTTGTGTGTGTGTTGGTAATTACAGCTCCAAAGCACAGGGTTTAGACCTTTTTAGTTTTTGGACCTGACATTATGCTATGGAGCTTTGTGCCTTTGTTGCATAATCCAAAAACATTTGGGTCATGTGAACTGAACCCACAACTGTGTAAAGTAGATTTGAGTAAATCATTTATGTGCCTTTTTCCGGTGAGCCTACAGCCGTATGATGGACAGGGACGTTTTCTTCCCGTTCGCCTAATTCATGTTGAGGTAGGTTTCACTCTTGCTGTGACCCGTGATGAGCAATGATCTGTCATGCTGTCTATCTGCTATCATCTATATCTGCATTTCTGGCACCGCTGTCTCCCTCCTCCGGCGCCGTTTCTGTGGATATCATAATGAAGGAATGAGGAGAAGATAGGATTCCTTGTATCCTTGTTTAAGTGTGATATGCAGCACTATGGGCTGAGGAATGTGTGTTCGAATGAGTTTTGACATTCACTTTGCTGCATGTCCAAACTGGTAGCACAGTGCATTATTCACTCATAATGCACTCTTTGTGTAATGCTAATGCTTTCTCCCTGTTCCAAATGCCAATTACATTTTAGCAAACTTGTCACTGCATAACCCAATTTAATGCCAATCCACTTGCCCAATTCCAAATGGCAGTCAAAAAGTTGCCGTCTAGAAAAATAGAGATTGCCACTCATAATATTAATGTCTCTGAACAGTCTTTGTGGACACGAAAGACAAAAAAACATGAACGACTTTTGATTAAATGTTCGTTCATAGCTCTAGAAGAGTAACCCCCACCACCCCATAATCCACTATCTTCATATGAATTTCTGTGGCTCCTCTTGAGAGTCGTCCAGTATAACTTATTTTTATGTCAGAGCACTTCAGTGCTTTTCCATTTGCAGTTTTGCAGGTAAGAAATGTTAAGCGTGGGACATAAAGTTTCACTCCCGACTGATCACTAGGTCAGTGGCGATGATGCGGGGAGCAGAAAGCAGATGTTCGGGCTGGAACAAAAGTAGCCAAGGGTTTAGTGGGCAGAAAGTGCTAGGATCTCACGTTGTGAGAAAAAGACTCGCTCTCACATTATCAGCATTCACATTACAAGCTCATTAACAAGAATAATGGAGCTCAATAAAAGCAATCAGGCTCTGAAATAAACTACAATTAAACAACCTTATTTTTCCCCATTAGAGGAGAGGCACCCCTCTGGGCTAGAGCAGAGGGACATTGCTTCAGTCTTTCCCCATCTGCCACAGACAGACATTTTTACTTTGCAGTCATGACAGCCACATACTGTAAACATCAGAGGGAAGGCAAACAGGACAAAGCGGATTTTTGAGTGTTCCTGTGTTTGGAAGCCTCCAAATGCGTCTGTCATGCTAAACAAACACATCCCAAAGCTTTTAATGTCTAGTTACATTGCACAAACACATTGTTTACTGTTGTCTTTCTGCAGAGCATCATTCCCTACATAAATCCACCCAAAGCTTGAAGTGCGGACTGTAGTGCTCGAGCACGTCACAGGGCTTCGGTTTTGGAGCTGCCGCACCAGGAGATGCCTGTCTGCTTAGGAGCTGTAATTTAATTGAGGGATTAGTATGACTGTGCAGGGTGTAATATACTACTTTCAACACCTGCCTTTTAACCTTGCTGGTGGTGAGCAGGACTTTCAGGAACAGAGAGAGGGGTTACCTTTAATCGTCAACA
This sequence comes from Maylandia zebra, assembly GCF_041146795.1. Lineage (NCBI taxonomy): Eukaryota > Metazoa > Chordata > Actinopteri > Cichliformes > Cichlidae > Maylandia > Maylandia zebra. The sequence continues at coordinate 23,346,398 of NC_135179.1, read as the reverse complement.
TGCTGGAGCCCTGAATGGTGGCTGGGGGTTTTCAAGCCCCCTTATTGATTCCAACAGATGGCAGAACCAGAGAGTTTTTTTCCGCTGACTCCATGCCCAGACGAACAGCAGTGGAGAGCCTGCCATGGCTTCATTAAATATTCACTCACAGCAACAACACACACACAAAGACACGACACAAAAGAAGCACAATACAACTTCCAGTGTGCAGATATTTAGGCAGACCATCGAGCTATATCGAAAGAAAACAACATTCACCTCATTTCCAACTTTTTCAAAAATTGAACAGTCTGCTCCAGTGCCTTTAAAACCCCAGTGAGCCTAAAAATGCAAAGTTTGAATCATGTTAATTATTAATTCTGAGCTTTCCTCCTTCTATTATCAATCTTAGTTGGAAAAAGATTATCCATTTATAATCATATCTAACAATTATCGTGTTCTTTCGGAGAAGCCGTAATTTAGCATTTCATAAAGCACTAATGGAACAAGTTGGGATGTGTCGCAGGAGAATTTGACAGCCTGTGCTATCAGGCTGCTGTTATGCATGCGAAACACTCCCAAAGATCTTGGACCACCTGAGGATTTGTTTATGTTAGAAATTAACTGCAAGAAAGATGATTGCTGGGCAGGTCAGGAAAATAATTACAGGGCTCCGGCGATGTCAGGCGTTACATTAGGCCGCATCAAGACCTGTCTCTGTTGTCCAGAATTAAATATGAAAAGATGCAAATGAGACTTCAGCGCTTTGCGAGGATGCGCTTCCTGTAGCCCTATAACAAGCTCATTGAGATGCGGCGCCACTGGTATGAGATAGCTGCTATTTATTCTTGCAAAATGCCTATTTTAATACGGGCTTCTAGACTTGCTTATGCTGAGGCGGTAAAACGATGTTACGGCATAAAAAGGTTTAAATTGCAGCAATTATTTGAAATCTTATGGGGATTCTTAGAGTTCAAAGAAAGAGAGTATTTAATTGCAAGTTTACTGCGGTTGGAGTGGCAGCATGTTTCATGTATGCTGCAGCTGAACGGGACTTACCAGTCGGATTCCTGCTGGGCCCATTCAGTTTAAGCATTTACGCACTTATACATAGTGAACTAAAGCACATACGCTAACGGCATCCACCAAACGGCCGCTGAAATTGTATGAGTATTCACTTACCGAGGATGAATACCTACCATTAAAAATATTCTTCATCTTAATGAACAGCATGTCCTTTAAGTTATGTTTATATCCAGTGATCTTACGGGGACAGGAAGACAGGAAGGTATTTCTTATAATGTTCCTTAATGGTATATGCGGTTAAACAGTCCTTGGAACTAATTCAATTGCGCATATTTGTTCATGCTCGAGTTTCAGTGTGTGTTTGAGAGAAGGAAAGAAGGAGCAGGAGAGCGAGCTGTAGGAGATGCGAGCTTTGTAAACACACACAGCTGTATCCTCTTAAAGCAGACCCCGTGGCTGTCCCCTCTTATTCTCTGTTTGTAAGCTATCATACTCTTCTGTCACGATAAGAGCCGATGAAACTCAAGGCTCAAATGACAATTATAAATTACGTTCTGCGGTTCCTTTTCTTTGTTGCTCATTCCTTGTGTCTATCTTGTCAACTGTTCCTATGGCTTAGAGGGGGCATCTTGCGTACTGTTTTGGTGTTGGTTTCCCTTAAATTCATTGTGCTGCAGGAGCAAAGAAAAGATCAAACCCCCTCGCCCAAAATCACTTTTACGGGGAAAAAAGTGTTTTTGTTTGAAGCTTGTTATTTTGACTTGTCTCTGTGTTTATTCAAAGCCATGACTTAGCCATGCTGTACTGGATTCTGTACAAGCAGTTTCAGTGTGGTGCTCCTCTCTATCTGCTTTTCTCTGTTTGGATGTCTCCCTCTCCAGGATCGCCAGACTGTGCAGCATAAATCTGATTGGCAATGCATCACTGCAGCAATGTGTTTTTCTTTCACGCACACATACGATGTGTAAACTGCTAACAGAGACGCACTGAAATGGCAAACACGGGGAGGATATTGAAAAAGATGTTCGAATTTTGTGGGGATATTTGTTTGAAACAGTTACTCCTTGTTTTCAGTTGTCAGGTGTTTGATGCTAACCTTTCCCTTAAACTCTCTTTTATAGCCATTTTAAAATTTTAACCTAGGAAATGGTATATTTTACTATATAGTAACTTCATTAAGTTTTCTTGGCTAACGAGTTAAAGCAGAGGGCAGCTTCTTTTTTTCTCATGGCGATACATGTAACTTTCTGCACAGGTATATTTAAAGAATCTGTTAGTAGATAATGCTTTAATCCAGATAATGCTTATGGGGATTTGCTCACAATATAAATTTAAGGATCACTATTAGACATAAGAAGATAAAGCTCTAATAATCCCTACAACATATTATACTCTGTATGCTACAGGAAACCATGCAGAGAGGTTCTCTGGAACTGCTACTCTACTGGAGATATTATGCAGAGCAATTAGACTCATCAAAGCTATACTTTTTTCTATGGGACACCATTGTCTAACACTTCTTTTTGAAATATCCTTGCTTAAATTGCGAGCTAGTGTCCTCTTTTTCAACGCTTCATTTGTCCTAATGCTCTTTTAAATGGGCTCCAGGTGTAGAGATGGACAAGTATTCTTGTGCAACTGCAATGTGCGATAAGTAGCCTCTCATTTGACCGCCCTTGCAGGCCAATTATAAATCTGTAATAGGGCAACACCTCCTCAGTCTTTCTGTTATTGAACCTCACTGGTCCCCCCCTCATGTTCCCTTTTTGTCTTTGTCATTTTGCCACGTTTCCTTTCTCTCCCCGTCTTCCTTTCTCTCCCCCTGCGGAAAAAGGGTAGAGAGGGCAGGCGTGGTGATGGCCAGCCCTAGTGTCCTTTAGTGTCCGATAACAGAGCCTTCCCATCAGCTGCCTGCCTCAGCCAAGCAAGGCCTGGCTAATGGATTTGGCTGGCAGGCATACATCCCTTCTTCCCAATTGAGCCACCCTGCTCTCTCACACACCTCTCAATTATTCAGTCTGCACTTCTATGCAAATGCTTTTCTATTGAAGAAAAAAAAAATCTGCCGTTATTTTCATCCGGTTGTTATGTGTGCTGATGCGTGTGGCTCTTGAGACTTGTCGGGTGTGACATATGGTAAAGCTAGTGAGATGGAGGATGCTGCCTACTTGCCAATCCCTCATCTCCTTTTAGACGAAGCTCCATCAGACCTGAACCATTAGAGGCTGATCTATCGAAGTGCCGTTCACAAGTGGTAACACTCTCTAGCAGTTCCCTAGCAACCGCCGCAAGCGCTGGTCTCTTTCACTGTAATGCTCAGTTGCTTAGCTACAGACACTGACAAAACTACACACGGCTTATCTCCCCATGGAGTTAAGGACCAAAAACCGGTAGTGTCATTCCAAAACTGATAACTGAATGGGAGCACGTTATAATAGATGACACAACACAGCGTTCTCTTAGCTGTGAAACCTCAGTATGAATATTGCAACAACATTGCATTGTTTACATACTCAGTAGTTGCCACCGGTTGTCTCATATCTCCAAGATAGAGGCGTGTATCGGCTCCGAAACCAAGATCAATACCGGTCATGACCTTCCCCTGCACCATTGTCCGTGCAAACCGCTCTGGAACGTTTGTGATATAAGGAATAGAGGCGTAGACTGGACAAAGACATGTCGTAAAAGTTAGGCGAATTAATGTAAACACAGACAAACCAGGAGGAGGGTGACAGAGAATCTGAGGGATCTGTAGGCAACTGCAGGGACAGTACTGAAAAATGTTGGCCAAGCTTGCGGTGAATTGAGTTTAATTATTTCTTAGTAACAGCATGTTCGCTGTTTGCATAGCAGCATGTGCGTAAATATAGGATGAATAATGGCAGATGAGAGCTGCTAATGCCTGCCTAAAGCAGCAGTCATGATAAGGTCATTATATCTGTGTTCGTGCGTTGCTCTTTGGTGTCATAGGGTGGATGAAGGGCAGTAGGGTGCAGGGAAGATAGGATAGGGGTGATGGTTTTGGAGGACTGGGTAATTAAGGCACATAAAAACAGCTAGCCTCTCCGGTGGCAGGAAGGTATGCTGCTGATTTAGCTCTCCACCCTGCATGCTGGCCACCTGTTAAAGGATTTATTTCCCAGGCCAGTGGTGGTGCTTGACATCATCAGGCAACCTGCTTCTTCTCTTAGCACAGCGGAGGACAGTCGAAGAGAAGAGGTTACTTACTGTTTAGCAGAAGAAAAATAACCCAGAGATTTTGTTTTCGCCTTTTCTCATTTCAGGCTGTCAGTTCCCATTAGAACGGATTTAAAAACCAAAAAGTTTTGGTCTTCAGGTATATTTTCACAGGTGTCAAGAGTGTTGGGAAACATATTGTTTCCTGCTGCTCTTTTCCAAGTGTGTGGAGAGCAAGGTGCAAGGAAGAGAAACTTCCCTTCTTAAGTCACCTGGGAGACATCGTGCCCTTCCAGTAGCCTACCTCAGCAATGTCACATCCCACCTTAGCAGATGCTTAAAGAAAACACCAGCAAGTGCATTTACCCCCATTTCACACTCTCATATTTCATTTTCGTGTCCACTGAGGTTACTTTTCCATTTTCTTCTCCACTGCAGATACTGCAAGGTGAAAATTGTTTGTTGCCTGTTTATTTATGAGAACTGCAGTAAGGGGCAATGTGTTTACCTTAGCCACAAATCCGTGTGTATTTTGAAGAAGTCTCAGAGGTAATTTCATGAATCTGTAGTTAGGTTTATGCTAACAAGGCCAGAGTAGACACGCCCCCAGATGGCAGCATCTCTCTGCCCCCATGAGATGCAGGCACCGCTGGGCACCACCGGGCTGTGGAAGGACCTGCTACTGCCAAAAATAATTAAGCATGCTGTCACAGACTTTTTGCTGTATTAACACAAAATGTTCATCCAAGTCTCAACATGGGAGAAGGCCCCTGCCTCCAGTCTTTTCTTTTCCAGATATGCACACACACACAGTCGCACACAACCACTGCAGCGCTCACTGTTTACACACGATGTCACTGCCAGTGCAGAAGTAAGTTGTCTTTGATCAAGTGTCTCAAAGGAGCAGTGCTTTGTAAACAGCCAATAAGATTAGGCCCTCACAGGGCCGCAGTTCCTCATTTGTTATTGCGTACTTTACAGATGCTGTATAATATTACAAAATATACCTGTAATTGTTTTCCTGCATGCAGTACAAGTCATATCAGTGTGCAGCATACGTGATTATGGATATACAGTTGGATTGTTGCAGAGATGCGAAGTGCTAAATGAAAAATTAAGCTGAGTTTGTGTACAAACCTAAACAAGGTGTGAATCTCATTTCTAGCTATATGTTGGTACACTGTGATTTTACTGGCCGCTGTTTCTATGACAACATGGTAATCAGTGCGACACTGAGCTCGCAAGTTATTGCTGCGCAGTTATACGGTGCCATGTGTTTGTTTTTTATGTTGATTGACGTATTTGCATTATTAATTGGGATTGTAGCAGAAGTAAAAGAAACAGGGATATGTGCCGCATTCACAGCCGCTTTAGTGCTGAACTGTAACGGCTCTCTGAGGTCTTCATAATTTTTGTTATTATTCATTTTTTTATTCATCACACATTTTTTGTTTGTCATTCAAAGTGCCTTAGGCAGTCCTCCACAGTGTTTCAGGTAGGGTCTTTTTAACAGCACCAGGCAAGGCATTAAAAAGCCAAACACTGAGCTAGCCTTTTTTATGATAGCTCCAATGCATCATCCTTCATGAAAACAAAAGTGTTTCATTTGTGTTGTTATAAAGAAATCAAACATGGTAAAGCAAAGGCTGTCAGTGAAATATATATATGTGGTTAACCATAGAAACCCAAAGTATACCCCTGTCTGCAGACAGATGTTTGGACAGCTGGTGCTTTGGGAGAAGCTTCACATATCCCACAGACAATTTTAACTGCGCGTAACTCGTAGTTTTAAGATGTTAAAAATGTCAACTTATCTTAATACTCGCATCTTTTTTATCTCACCTTACCGAGTTATATAATTGTCAGCTGTGAGGCTTTGGAGTGTAAAACTCATCTGTTTCCATCATTTATCCTGAAGTGCGCAGGCACACCGACAGCAACCTCGAATTGCTGTCCATCCTTTAGATTCTCACTGTCTCTTCACTCAGGTGTGGAGAACTATTTTCAGCTCTGCCAGAGCGGCAGCACTGATGTGTGCAATGTTTTTCACCTGCTCTTCATCATTTCATTTCATATCCTGAAAGTGTTTACTTTGAAGAAGTGCTATCTGGCTGATGTGTCTGTGTTGTTTTTTTGGCTGCTTTGGGCTGGATTTAAGAGGTTGTTTTCCTTTTTTTTTGACTCTACTGAAAAAGAAAAAAATCCTTGGCTTTTACAAGCCTTCTGATCCCCACAGTCTAACTGCCCCGACGTAGCTAAATGAAAAACTGCATTTGTTTGACTTTTCTCTGATACCTGAACAAAGGTTTTCATAAGCTGGTGCTATTTGGAAGGAAACGCTTTGTTTAACATGAATGTGAATTCTTGTTTCTTTGTGGGGTTTTATTCACTACTTAGTGTTTAACTATATAACCAGCAGTGTTTGGGCGTATTCCCGTGCCTCTCTATTTTATTTATTTATTTATTTTGGTTTCCTACAGTGGGCTTAAATCTAAAATCAGATGGTGAGGCATATTTTAAAGGTCACTGTGGTAGTAGTAGACATCTGTTGGATCTGGCAGAAAGGGAGACCTGCTTGTGTGCTTAAAGGCTCTGGGCTAAATGATTTCTCTTAGTAGGGATGAAACTGATTGCTCTAATCACCGTATAAATTTTGTAAGTAAAAACAATTTTTTGTTAAAAATTTCTTTAATCCTATTGCATTTTGCATCCAGCACTAAAGTTCCATTGCAATTTCCCTCTCTCCTTCTCTCTCCCATGTATGCATCACCTAAAATAGCCAGCTTGTTCCCTTTATTGAGCGAAACTACCAAGTTCTCATAGCCCTGACCTCATCTCTGCTTTGTAGAGACCACACATCGGAACGTCTCTGCCCTGCCAATCTAGCATAGTAGCCCAAATTATTTCATTAAGCCCACATTTTTGTGAAAGTAAGATAAATGTCCATGCAGCATGTGGCTCTGATTGCCAAACTGCTCTGAAGAACAAGAGACTGTTGTGCAAAAGTCCAGGCTGCTGTGAATTATAGGGACTGGGGGGTGGAGGCGGGGATGGACCAGGGATGGTCTCCCGTCCATCAGGCTGCTGCACTCAGCACTCTGGGTACACAGTCTGTGACTCAGCCATACGGGGCCTCCCATGTTTGTTGAACATATGGAAACATCAACCGGCTGCCTGTGTCATCAAAGCTAACCCTAAAGTGCACCGTGCATTAGTAACATTAACGCAGGCCTGCTGAGAGATTGAGCTTCACTCTGTTATCTGCTGTTTGTGTTTCTTATCTAACAGCGATACATCAGCGCACACGGAAGGCCGACAGGTTGCTGCGCCAATTCTTTCAACTTTTAAACTGCATCAGCAAGTCTTTCCCCTTTTTTTAAAAAAGAAAAAAATCAGTTGCATTTATAAAGCATCAAACCACAACAGTAGTGGTGACAAAACCTCCTGCAGGAGCGAGACATCTGAGGAGGATGAGGAGACAGAAAAGAGGGGAAAGAAGAGCATAAGGAGACTGCAAATAGGACAAAGCACAAACTACAAGAAAGCAAAGACAAAATACTTGTCAACCCAACTCCATATGCTCCATATGATGACACGACCACATATCTAAGTCACTCCTACAAATGCGATAAAGACCATTAATTATCCATTGTTTAAAACAGTCACTTCAGCATTTCCGAAAGGCCTGCGCAGAGCAAGGTCAAACTCTGAGTTTAGTGCAGCACTCAGAAAAAGGCCCCATAAATGTATGCATTTCAGCATTTCCCATGCTACTAAAAGGCGAGAGTTTATATGTGCTCTACTAAAGGCTTCTCCCCGGTGAGACATTTCTGTTGGGGGTAACAAAGTGAGCGTATGCACAGCGTGGCACAGCCCTCGGTGCAGAAATGGCTGCATCTGTGATAAATACACACGGCAAACAGATTGCAGTAAAAGCAGGTGGGGAGCTGACTGATGCTACGCGTGACCTTGTGTTTTCCAGACATAAACCTTTCTGCAGTTCAACGTATTTCATTTACAACGCTGCTGAGAGACAGACAGAGCCATTCAGGAGGAATTGGGGGGGGGGAGAAAGAGAGATTGATTTGAAGCAAGAGAAAAACGAGAAGGAAGGAGAATTGAAAAAGAGACAGAGCTTGGCCTGCTTCCAAACTGGCACCTGATGAGATTTTATTCTGCCATCTATCCAGGGTGTACTTCCAGTGGGTTTACGTCAACCGTACCCAGCGAGTCTGATCTGCATTCGAACGTGGCCGTATGTTATCCGATGAGTAATGTATTCCCATAAGAGCATGTTTCTTATAGCTTTTGGTTGCATTGCACGGGAAGTCACCGAGCACAGAGTGTATGTGTGTTCCCTGTCTTTTGATATATTATGTGGCAGGTGTACCACTGCTAGCTAGCTGCTCCCTGGAGGAGTTTGGTCACAGTTCTGCTTCTTCCACATGGGACTCTGAAACTGTCTACGTGGGTGTTTGGAAGCACAGGTGAAGCAGGGCTGAGAGAAGAGACGAGTCTGAGAGTGACCTCTATTTATTTTGATGGGGACCTCTCACAGAAATCACTGCAGAGACACACCGTCGGGCAAGTTTTGATGCTGCTGTAGATAATCCGCATGTGTGCGAGTGCATGGAAGATCCTACCTTTTGGGACCCGGGTACTGTGAGATCTCACTGGCTGGATGGGTCCTTGTTACAGCTTCTTCAGTGAAGGTACCTGAAAAAGGCACAGATAAGAGCGTGCTCTCACAGATGGAGTCGTAATGGGGCCATATTCACTCCACTGACTCACGTGTCTTGGAAAAAAGAAATTTCTACAAGGTCATACTCTGAACAAGCAAGCAATTGTACTATTGATATTGTGGTGGGTGGACATGGTGATTTAGCGGTTAGCTGCATTCTCTCCTTGTGGAAAGACACATCTTAACCACCAATTTTTGTCTTTTTGTTTTTGTAAATGATGTTGCCTGTGCTGCACTGGCTTCTTCAGACTGTTGTCATTTCTTGAGAAAAATAGTAAGGCATTGAAAATTGCTACGAAATCAGCAGCGACTGCTGCAGATTCGCTCTCTCCTACTATACGGAGAAAATGCATGAAGTGTTTCCCCTTTCTTGTGTTACGGCGTTGTTAATCAAAATTAGATAATTCGCAGAATCGAACGCCACGTAGCTGTAGTAGTAATCTCGAAGAAAAACGCGTTGTACGTTGAACTGATTAGCCGCATTCAATCCCTCAGGCCCACATTACTCAAGCAGCTGGTTCACTAGTGAAGGAGATAGTTTGTTGTGATTAGTCTCGTAATTAAACCGCAAAGGCTATGAATACATGAGTAATGAGTGGCACCCTGTATGTGAAAGGAGTTGATAAGTAGGCTGTCTCTGTAGTGGAGCTTTTGACAGAGAGGAAGCTAAACCGGGAAATAAGAAAAGTGCTGACCGCTCTATTATGACTCAAAGGTAGCTCCCAAAGGTCACTGCCCACCAGTTTCCTTTTTGTTCAAGCTTACCTGTGTTGTTTTCTTGCCTTTTCCCATCTTTTTTTCCTTTTAATGTTACTGTGGAAAGGACAGGCTTCATAAAAAAGCATGTTCTTGTGTTAGTATTTGTTTTGTAGCCTTCTTCTCCAGCTGTTTTAACTCATACGTAATAAGTGAAATGAATCTTTCAGAACCTGGAGAAATTTTAAAACACCTCTTCACATGTTCATGAAGACAGGCCTGAGTAAAGCCCCGGGGACAGAGCAGCCTTGTGAGTGTCAGCATGTTAGCCATGTCTGGCACTTTTTTTTTGATATGTAAGAACAGGATTTTCAAAGGGCTTGTGGCATTATCATATTACTTTGAACTAAAAAAATAAGAAAGAGGAAGAGGGAAAAAAATAAAAGGTGGGGGGGGGGGGGGGGGGGGGGGGGGGTCATACTTAGGTCTGCATTTGTCAAGTTCATCATTCATTTGAAAAAAGGAAAAAGGCAAAAGGCTCTGATTAGCAAAAATATTTATTTGCTTGAGGCTGAGATATGCAAAACAAACAACAACTCAGTTTTAAGAAGTTTTTAGAAGCAAAAACTGACAAAGTCAAAAGCACATTAAAGACCGCAGAAACTATTGGATCGTTTCAGCTCCATTTACTTTACTTTTTTTTTTATATCTATGAGCAAGACAAATCTGCCGGCTCATCTTAGTTGTTTCACACTGCTTAGATACACACTCTAGCCTGGCTAAATAGTACTTTTTTAAAGGTTTGTGACACTAAATGTGTGCGAATGATTCCAATTCTTGCACAGAGATTTAATAATATTTATTTATTTTAATTAGATTTGTTTTTCATTTGCATTTCTACTGAATTTTAACCATTTAAAAGTTGTGTTGCTTTCCAGCTCTTGGGCATTTGTTTGAGTTATTGCTCTGCACTTTACACTGATAGCTGTGGGGAAAGGAGACATCAGGCAAAACCTCTTAATGACTAAAATAAAAATAGTGTGATTGTTCATCGTCTCTATCTCTATTGGTGAAATACAGCGAAGCCATTCACAATAATATTTATACCCATTTCCTAAGCCTTACTTACTAAACATAAATTTGAATATGCCTTTGTAATTACTGTCATTAGGATAATTTGGAAAGCGTGTGGCACATGTTGCTGGAACGAGAGCACGCGTAATCTCTCCACCTGCTGTTTTTTTCTCCGTCAAATCCACGTTGAGTGAACATATCTTAATTAAAATCGTCGGTAATAGCATTTTTGAAGGCCACATCACTTTCACTCTTCCTGCAGCTGTGCTTCCACAAATACATGTGTGTATGTGGAAATCTACTGCCATTTAAAGATTCATGAAGCCCAACTCAAGGACCTGTTGGTACAGACCCCCAGCAGAATTACGATGCACCGCCCGAGCGATTGGGTTGCCCTAATCAAAGTAGAAATGGGATATCGCCGAATTCAGGTAACAAGATCACAGTGTAATGTTGCAGTGCGGAGATGAAAGGCTGCACTGTGGCTGTGTGCGCTTTGTTTTTGTACATTTAATTCAAAACAAACAAAGAAGCTTTACAAGCAGGTTGCCTTTAAAGCTCTGTCTTCGCAGGGCACCTTGCTGCAAGAAAAAGCACCAAGAGAGTAATAAATATTGTAGATCCCTGCTGCATGGGTCTGTACAGATGACATCTTTTTCTCTGGAATTCAAATATCTGCAGTCTACCCGTAGTTTACCGGCCCCGTCAGATTCATCAACCGCATCCCTCAAAGGTGTGTCTGAGGGGCTCCGCGTCGTAGCGGAAAATCAAAAAATATATTTTCCTCACTACAGAAACGTGGTTGATGTGACCCGGCAGGGCTGCTTCTTACAAACTGCATTATCACTTCATGTTGGATCGAGGCTTCATCAGCCCCTTTACACAAACCGAGGCCTGTAAAAGCAGAGATGATGTATCTGATGCTGAATTTTCTCAACCAAAGCTCCAGTTATACTCTTATTCTCACACATGCAGGCATGTAGGCAACATATATGCGCTGTTGCTTTAAATATTCTTAATGAAACATCCAGATTCCCTCCTTACGGTGCAGTGAAATCAAAGTTGTTGTGATGTCATAAATGGCTGTCATGTAATGAGGATTGTAGTTTCTGTATCAGTCATTGAGGTGGCAAACATAAGTAAACAGTGCGCTTTGTGTGTTGTGATTTTGTTATGTTGTTTTACACAGGGGCGTAATTTCCAGGGGGGTTAGGGGGGTTATGGACCCCCCCCCCCCCCCCCCCCCCCCCCCCATCAGACCCAGCCAATATTATCTTGCATAAATAGGCTGTTGGTTTTCTTTGCTCATTTCAGTTATTACCAGCAAAATAGTTGCATGTTTAATAATCTGGGAATTTACCCAGATTTATTTATTTACTTAGAGAGATCTTGACCCCCCCCCCCCCCCCCCCCCCCAATGTTCAGCACAAAGTTACGCCCATGGTTTTACAGAAATGTGTTCACACTGTATACATGAAGTTTTTTTGTTTGAGCTTGTGAATTGTGGCCGTACTGTTTGTTTTTTCAGCCAGTCTTGCCTCACACGTGGCAAAAATACACTCTTTTTCACATTTTATTCAAAAATGTTTTGCAAAGGGGGAAAAGGAGCGTGCAACAAGCTGTCGAGAGCAGTGTCACCTGGTAGCTCATTCAGGCTTAGGGGAATATTATAGTAAGCCCAAAGCAATGAAACAGCTGGCAGTGCTGCTCGGTGACTTTCTCCCTCCGTTTTTACTCTGGGCCCATCGTCCCTGTAGACACTACCAGGGCCATTCTTACAGCATGTGTAGAGCAAAACAATCATTGCACTCCCACTGTCCTTCAGTGTGGAGCCAGTGCATACTCACTCAGTCATGCACACACACACAGACACACACACCTCACCTTCTTTTCAGTACAGTAAAGCAGTAAAAAAAAAAGTGTGCCAGCGGGCTGAGAGTTGGCTTTCAATTAGAGTGGTCTTTGCTTTTACTCAGAGAGCTTCTTGACATTTGAAAGCAGCGCGGACTGAATTGTACTGTATTTTATGCTGGCGTGGATGTGTGTCGGTGCCGCATGTGCGTGACTCCAGAAGGATGACACATTTCTTTGTGAATTGTTATGATTGACAAGCGCTGATCGGTGCATCATAAAAATGCCACCTAAAATGTGGAAAAAGTAGAGATGGAGCCTCAGTGTCTCACGCAGACAAACCTAAAGACACACAAGATAATGAAATGAATGTATAGCTCACTTTATGCATAAAATATATCAGTAAAATGTTAGCTTAGCGTGTTTAATACTTTTTGTCACAATCATTGGAAAACATTGGTGTGATATTGCATGTGTGTATGATGGTCTGTCATCATCCTTTTGTAACTGCTCCCCCTCTTGCTCTTTACCCCCTTAGCCTATTTAAGTGTGACAGAACCTCAGTGACACTCACAATGGGAAAGCTCTTTGAAAGCCAAGTGTATGAATAATCACTAAGACACCCCTAATCCATTTTTAAAGAAGGGAATATTAATGCACTAACAACTGTATCTGCTCAGTATGCGTCAGATGATTCCAGGTCTGCAAAAAGCCCCCTCTTTCATACTGGAGCTTCAGCAAGCATTAGGGGATCGCTCTGCACTCTGTCACCATGACAACACCAGTTCCATGTCCGAGTGGGTGTACACACTTCATTTAGTAATCCTTAGCGAGCAACGTGGGACAGCTGTGTGCATGCTGAGAGGGTTTAGGCTAGCAATCATGCCAAAATACACTTAATTTCTGGAAATGTGGTCACTCTTGTGGGTATTATGGAATTAGAGTTTGAGTGGCAATGCCTGGCAACTACTGTATACATTACAGTTTTACTGGAAGGAAATTCGATCTTTATCTGAACAGGTACTCTCTTACTGCCATGGCTATTTGCCTCAGCGCTACAGTATGTTAAGAGGAGAAATACAAATACAATCACTTGATTAATGTTGAATTCTATTAACATTGAGCCGTCACAGAGGCACACTCGCCGGTCTTACTGTAAGTGGCAAGAGCTCCGTTGTGTGTTTCTACCTCAACACATGTGCACTGTGTGTACACACAGAGTGCTAGAGTTTATGTCTAAATTCAAACAAAAAAACACGTCGTTCACTCTGTTTTTTAAAGCTATGTAGTGGGTGGAGCTTCGCCTGCAAAACCCCCATGGTACACTCACACAGTGGATTAGGCTGGCTTGCTGACAGCGAGTTACTTTGAGAGACTGTGGAATAGGAAGTGTGAGATGCTACCTGCTTTTTTTTTTTTTTTTTCATGGGACATTGAGCACATTGAAAAGAGCCTCATGACTGACAAAAGATGGATGAATCCTCTCTGCTCACAGTGACTGGCACGTACTTGCTATCATGTGGAAGCAGTGTTTAATTAATACAAGCATGAAAGAGCTGGAAAGAAAGTTGGAGTATCATTGCTTCGTTCTGATTGGTTTGCCAAGACCATGAAATTATAGAGCATTTGTGTAGTGTATGTTATCACAATATTACTGGGATTATTAGTATTATCTCCTATTAATGTTACAATTACTAATAAGTCATGTAATCAACAATTAAAGTAAGTGGGCTTTTTAAATGGCAAGTTTATTCAGAACAAATAAATAGAATAAAGCACATAAACAAGATACCTAGCTCCTTATATAAGAATAAAGAAAAAAGCTAAACATTATGAACAGATATGTCCACACTGATGTGACTTCTTGTGTTTTTTCATCAACCAGTAAAAAGGAAATGACCCGCTTTGATAGATTTGTCAAAGAGCGACAGATGCTAACAGATTTCTACCCCATGAAATCACTGCTGAACCTCCCTTTCAACAACTTCCTTGCTCTGTTTAGGTTTTTTGGTGGGAAATTTAAAAAAGAGAAAAATCAATGTTAATGGCAGACAGACGACATATTGCAGTTGACTGTTTCTTTACTTTATTGATCATTTTTTCTTCAATTCACCCTGAAGTATTTCTGTAAAGTTTTCACTGTCTTATAAAAGGAGACTTCCAGTTGACGCACAATACAGCTTTATTTGTGATAAATGTTGTCATAATAATAATAGATTGCATTTATATAGCGCTTTTCGGGACCCCTCAAAGCGCTTTATAATTCCACTATTCATTCACTCTCACATTTACACACTGGTGAAGGCAGCTACAGTTGTAGCCACAGCTGCCCTGGGGCAGGCTGACAGAGGCAAGGTTGCCATATTGCGCCATCGGCCCCTCTGGCCATCACCAGTAGGTGGTAGGTGAAGTGTCTTGTCCAAGGACACAACGACCGACACTGTCCGAGCCGGGGCTCGAACCAGCAACCTTCCAATTACAAGGCGAACTCCCAACTCTTGAGCCACGATCGCCCGACATATTTGTAAGAAATATATAAATCAATACATTTAAATGACATAGCAATGATACTGTTATCTGCCCTAATGGAGAACAGTTAGTGAGTGAGCTACCTCTGACTTGAATTGAAGACAGCTTAGCCAGTGCAGTGAAATCATGAGTACCACACATAAAACACAGTCACTAGTTTTAGGCATCAGTCATAAACTTTATAGAGACACTTAATTCTATTAGCAAGGATCATACAAACTAATAAGACTACAATTCACTCTCCATATAACATATGACTTAGCACATAAAAATAGCGACTGCAGTTTTGGCTGAATTTCCTAATGGACTGTAAGTCATTATGTGCTTTGTTGATTCTTAAGTGTGGAAGATAATTGCCAACAGGCAACACAAAGTGGTTTGATTACTGTCTTTTGCTTGTGGATCATAATAGAGCTGCACCCCTGTTTAAAGACTTCAGGAAGCTGCAACATGTAAACAAAATGCATCGATTTGCAAGTGATTAAACCCCGTGTTTAACTACGAAATGAACAAAGACAACACAATCCCAGTGTTTACAGGGGTTTTATGTTCTTTGTGGAAAAATATGCTCGTTTTGTATTTGACTCCAGCAACATGCGTCAACAAAGCCGGGACAGTTTAGGCACGTTTACCACTGTGTTGCATCACGCTTTCTTTTAACAGCATCCTGTAATTGTCTGGGAATTTAGGGGGCAAACTGCACTCATTTTTTAATGTGATTTTTTTCAATAGCCTTGCATGATTCAGCATTTCAGCTGCTCAACAGTTCACATCCTCCTTTGTCATATGTGCCGTTTCTCGGTACACCGAGTGTTTTCAGCAGGTGACAAGTCTGGACTACAAGCTCTTACTACTAGTGAGCCATGCTGTTTCTGCTGTGTAACTGTCTTGCTGAAACATGTAACTGATCCCTGAAATCTCAAACAGCATGGCCGTTCAGTAGTAGTTGTCAACCCCACACTTGCATACATAGATTTTCTTGAATTCCTCTATTGTGGGCACATATGATGATCCCCAACTTCATACAATTTTATGTTGAAGAAAAATGATCCTGAAAATGTTAACTGTGTCTTTCAGAGCAGCAAAGCTCTGCATATCTTTAGTTCTCTATTACTCAGCATCTCTTTGATGCTCATTTTATACCCAATCCTGTTTAACCTAGTGGTGGGATTTTCTACCAGCAGTTTATCCTGCTCATTCTAAAACAGCAAACAATAACTTATTAGTCATAAGTTTTCATCTTGTCTTTGTACAATTTTAATAAAATATAAAGTGTAAATGATCTTTTGGAAATAATGGGCTATATATAAGACTGCTATGTCCTTGTGCAGTGTCAGGATGACGCACGCAGGTTTGCATCTCCCGTTCTGTTGCCAAGAATCAGATTACTCAGAAGAAGAAGAAGCCATGCTACAGTAAATGTGTTCAAATATTTTTTAGCCTTTTGGAACAGTTATTATCTGGGATGGTACGTGGCATATAAAAATGAAAGATTGATTAGGCTGTGGAGTGCTGGTCGCTCTCTGAAATAACATGGTACTTCACTTCTAAATGAAGTCTAGAATTTTCAAAAGATTTTGTAGTTGCTAAGAAAGTGGCGTCTTTGAAGTGAGCATGTCCCCTTGGTAGTTATTCCTGAGCTCTGGGAGAGCCGAGGAGCGCTTTAGTGGGCTTGTCTAACATGTTCTTACACATTCGCTACATTTGGTGTGTTCGGGGGTCATTTTGTGTCCAGTCGTTCTCCGATAACAGAAATATCTCGCCACAAGGGATGTCTTCATCTCAGGATTTATTTTTTTTAATTCTTTTATGTTTTTGCCCCTGATCTGAGGATCTCAAATAGCTGAATTCTATGAACACTATCAATAATGCCAATACTGAGTCGACGTTTCGAGTTGCCATGTGTAACGCAGACGCACTATGCACAGAGTGCAATTCACCGGAATATGTGAAAGTACATCTGACATTTGAAGGTCTGCATGAACTAAATATAGACTGCATTACATTTACCTTCTTATGGTTTCCTATAGATTTGTGTAGTGCACTATTATCTATAATACATGATGGCCTAGAAGAGGAGAGAACAGAATGTGGACGCAGCGAGCTTTTATATGGACAGGTAACAAATTACAGAGGGGAAAGACAAAAAAGCAACAACATTGTCTTAACTGGGACATCACATGGTACAAGAACAGTAGCGTGTCTCTGCGAGTGCGCTTTGGGGGCAGAAACACCTTTCTTCTAATTCTTGGTCTTTTAAGGATGATAGTGGAGAGCGCTGTCTGACCAAATCCTCCCTTGGGTGTTCAACTGGACTGAGAGATGGCAACTGTGACGGCTGTTTTGTGATATAAAATACTTCACATCAGTTTCTTATCAAACCATTCAGTGACTCCCCCCACACCTTATAGATAAGGGCACTGTCATCCTGCCAACAGCACAGTCATTTTCTAAATTCATGATCATTTTGGTTGAAACGAGGATCATTTTCAGTCTGTCGGATGGCTAGTTTGTGTCTAGTGCATAAACATTTAACAGCATCTTCACCTTTATACTTGCTGCGGTGTTCCCTGGAGTCTTTTGCTGTTGAATGAACATACGCATCTCCCTTGCAAAGGAAAATGGGAATCACAGGACAATTTCTCAGGTTATTCAGGCAGAAATTATTATTATTTTATCCAATAATGCATTTTTGTTGTAATTTTCAGTGTCGATTGGGCTTTAACGACAACAAAAAGACCAGCAGCAACTTTTTATTTTTTCTTAAGTAGAACTTTTCTTTTTCTACTCTCTTGGCTTGCTGTGCGTTTTCCCATTTCACTTCTGTTTTTTATTGACTGCTAAGAACTGACTGGGGGGAAATGTATGATAATTGTGCCACATCTGCAGTACAACAAGCAACATAATGTGACATGTTTCCTTAATTTATAGTGGAGGACTTACCAGTTTCAGCAATCAAGACACCCACTTAGAATTAATGGTTAGGCATTTTGGAGTAAACCTGCCCACACTGAGTAATCATAATAGACAAGATAAACATCAAGTAAATTGTTTATGCTTGAGGAAAAACAACAAAAAATAATATAACCCAGTATTATCATCACAGAACAACAGATCAGATCTTGAGGTCCGGTTGTGGTATTTAATGCTGTCCAGCGACCGCAGGTTTAACGCATAAATATTCTTTGAGTCTCAAGGGAAAAGGAACAAACCTTGGGATTGCTTTTGTTTTTCTTTGAGGAGTCTGTAGTCTCATGGGGAGAGAGTACGAAGTTTGAATGGCAGTCATCAATCTTTGCTGGTGCAATCATGTCACTGACGTTATAGCCCCGAGCAACCATCAAGACCAAGATGAACAAATCCAGTCGATCAAAAATTTGCCAAAAAGAAAAAAAAGAATCTTTGCTGAAAATGGAAGCTGAAGGCAAAAGCGTGTGCATGGGTTTTGTTGTTGTATGAGTGAGAAAGCTAAAGAAGACATCTGTGAAATTTCTAAAGACTTTCTGTATGCTCATAGATTAAACTCTGCTGGCTTGTCTAGTATAAAGAAAGCAACCTTTAAATGTGCTTCATGAAAACATTTAACTCTGTTTTCCATGCTTGTTATGGTAAAATGGCCTGTATTTGTATATCTCCACAATTAAGCCCAACCGGCGCAAGACAATCACCAGAAATCTTTTCAGCCCTGTAAAGATAGAAATTTATTTGCCTCTTGAAGAAAGGCAGCACTGAGAGAATGGTCTACATGTGTCAGTATTCTTACAAAGGGGAAAAAGGAAAAACACTGATGCGTTTGTAAGCTAATGGGTGCAGTTGATGATAAAAGCTGAGGGTTTTACCAGGAGAGAAAAGGCAAAATGATGAAGAATGTTAATAATGACCCGTCAGAGCTTTTCAAGCTCTTATTGCGAAGAGCATCTGTGTGCAATTTAGGTTGTTGGAAAAACATCATTCAAAAGCATTAGAAAAATAACTTTTTATGCTAAGAGAGACTTCTGTCTTTTAAGCAAGGTTAAGCTGTCCATAGCTAAAACACCATACTAACAAGGTTATATTTGTTTTTGTTGTTGACATAGTTCTTTTGTACGTCAGCGAGTCTGTGCAGAAGGATTGACTTCACACCCCCACTGTGCACTCAAAAGCCTTTAAAAAAGTATGATGTTGAGTCACGAGCCTATATTTTTAGTGATATTAGCTTGACGGAGTTTATCACCTTGTTGCAAATACTTGGATTTAATTCTTGGATTTCCTTGAATTTAAAGAAATACTGGGTTTTCCTTTGAATGGAGCATTCCGGTCGTTATAAATCGGGGGTAGAAAGGTCATTTGTGTTGAAGTTTACTGAGACGGTGAAGTAGCTGCCAGAGTCTCTCTGAGCTCTACCGTAACAAACTGTCCTTCCTGTAATAACCCTCCTTAGTCACAAAGGGAAACATGTCTTTCACCTTACAGAAACACAGTTGTATAAATATTTATTTGATGTGGAAGAGTTGAGGATACAAGTGGAGGCATCCATACTGATGAAATAAGAACTGCTTAAATTTTCATGAATTCACCAGTAGTCTGGTTTTTGGCGCTTACCCACACTATAATTGGCATGTGGCCGTTCTTGTAGTGAACTTCATGAATTATGCACGAAAAACAACTTACCACGTGTCCCATTATAACCACATTGTGCTATGCAATTTTCAGTCTGCAATTCTGGAAAAAGGGAATAGTTCAGACAGTTCTATTCTCATTACAACACAACCTCGGTTTAGCATTGGGATCAACCTGGCCCCTTGTTTCGGACCTCTCCCAAAAACTAAATATTACCCCTTAAGCAACATTAGAAAACTCTTCTTGATGATAAAGGTCCCTGCTTTTTATTATCATGAAGTATTAATGATTGTCACACTAAAATGTGTAATAGCTACTCTTTGCTTTCATCTCAACAAATTGTGACTTGAAAGTCGTGTTGTGGGCAGTGTGACTGATATGCTGCACTTTCCGTCTGGGGTTCATATCCTTTCTGGTATTTTCTGACATATTCTACTCGTTAGCCGCTGTTTACTTTCTTTTAGTTCAGTCTTTTTTCTTCAGTATTTAGTAAAAAAAATAGGAGTTTGGGTTACAGTAAACCAGTGGTTCTCAAACTTGTGTGGTGTAGGCTGTGAACTTTTTCCCTGGCTTCTGCAGTGGCCCGTGCCAGAAAAATGTCTGAGAACCACTGCTGTAGATCTTTTCACAACCATAACCACACCTTTAGGGGGAAAAACCAAAACGTTTTCCTTTATGCTAACTTGCCAGGGTGATGACTCCCATCCCATGAATATGCCCCATAAATATATGCATGTCATAACTTTACAACCTTCTGTTGTAAAAATGCTCCTTTATGAGCTGTGGTTTAACAATGTGCTTTGAGAGTGAACCAAGAATCAAATTTTATCCAAAAATTATTTATGGCAGAGTAGATTAGGAATGTAGCTGATATTTATTCAGCAGGAAAATGAGGCTGAGTGTTTCATATCAAATAATTGAGGTCGCATGTAAGAAAACATAAGAAAACGCTGGCTGCACTGCGATTTATTTGCAAGTTCTTACATGAACCAGCTCTGGGTCTAAGTCCTTCGAGAGGGTTTAATATTTTAGTAATGAGAATTTGCTGCATTAAATTACAAATCCAAGGGTCAGAAATGATCTATATTTAATTTGCTTAAAAATGAAGATTTACTGGCCCGCACTGCTGGATATAGTGAAATATTAGTACTGTCTGGGTTTGAATAAACAGAAGAATGGCATCATGACTTTTGGTGAGTCATCATGTATATAATCATTTTTGTTGCAGACTTTTGTTTTTTGCATAAATTATTTTTCTTCGTAGTTAGTCTTTGTGATCTACCCGGTATGCTATTTGGGCGTTGCAGAGTAACATCCTGTATATTGATGCTGACCTGGCCTGTCCAACATTGAGAAGGCCAAGGGTAGCCACGCAGAATGCAGAAGATTATGTTTCTGTCAAGTCACCGAGTCGATTCTTTTCTGCTTTCCTGTCATCGCGCCTATGATTCATTTAAGAAGTTGCATTCTTCGGTCTGGCCAGGCCAGACAAGGAGACCAGTGATTGACAGGTAAAGACATTACTATGCGAAGGGAAAGAGAGTACAGGGAGAGATATGAATATTTGAGTGGATAGCATAAAAGAATCTTGTAATTGATTTTCTATCTAAGCTGCTGCTTCATTTACTAAATAAATGCACTCACTTAGGTAGCAGGTTCATCTTGCCTTCTTCATTGTCTCATTGTGAAGACAAACTTTCCCACGTTGTGTATTTTGCTGATGATTTTGCAGATTGTTTTTATAGCCTTCCACTTACCACCACAGAGCTTCAAACATTTATCCTTGCTAAAAGTAGGCCGTGCTTACTTACAAACGAGCTTGTGTTTGTCCTGTTCCGACAGATGTGATCCACACCGTGGGGCCGGTGGCCAGAGGTCATGTGGGCCCTACAGAGACTAATGACCTCACCTCCTGCTACCAGAACTCCCTCGACCTGATGAAGGAGCATGACTTGAAGACTGTGGTGAGTACAGTGCACTGCCAGGCTGAGGAAAAACTGGACTCTGTTCAGAGCAGTTTAAAACACACAAATTATATGCTTTTGGTGTTTTTGTTTAACAGCGAGTAAGCCTTCAGTGAGAAAAGCTGTGTTTGAAAATTTTGGAAATTTGGAAAAGGTACGGGAACAAAAGGATTTAGCATCTTTCATTTTAGATACAGTTCTGAAAAGCCTTAATCTTCTTTATTTAAACAAAAGCAACAGAGAACACAACAAAATGGTAATGTTTCATGTTTGTCAAATGAAGGCTTTTCATGTAGACTACTTTGGGTTGTGATTAAATGAAAGGCAGGCCTTTGTACCCACCTCTCTATTTTACGACTGTGAATAACCATGCTGTTATTTTTCTTTTTTTTTGTTTGGCAACCCACTTTAAGGTTAAAAAACTCTGCCCTTTCTCAAATTCCACAAAGGCTTTGGTGTAGATTTGTGATGTGTCATTTTTGTTTTCAAGAAATTAAGTCTCCCGCACCAAGAAGTAATTTGTGATGTTTCTTGGACACATCTGTGCCACCTCTTCAAGCTAAATTTTCTTCTTTAAAACAGCAGAAGAACAATGGGTACGGTGCATGCGACTGAATCATAAGGGCTTTAGATGAGACAATGCCCACACAATCCACAGCTGGCAGATGATCATTCACACACTATCTAAGCTTCTAGCCATGCGCGGACTGTATGTTTCAGGCTGGGCTGTGTGATATATGGATTTGCCCTGCCCACAGAGGGTAAACAAAACAGTGTCACACCAAATATCCACAAATCCCACTTTCTGTGTCAGTGTACTATCCTGCAGCCTCATCAGAAGTCAATCGATGGAAGAAAAATGAGACATACATGAGTGCCGGTTTCATTAAAGACGATGTTGACAAATTCCTGCTCTATAGATGACTTATTGTGAGTGCAACAGACACCTCTATGTTGCAATTAAATGGATTGTGAAGCCAAATGTCTGAAGTAGTTGGGTTTTGCTGCTTCGAGGTTGTATGAGAATGAGCGGCAAGTATTCTGCAACTTCTCAAATAGTTACATCCACTAAAGATGAGTCACAAGCGTGACATTGCATTAGCATATTACGCAATTACACTGTGTTCTGCTCAAGAACTCACTGGCAAAGGGAGCACCTCGGCAAAATCACTTGGCATCTCGGGCCTCTTCACGGGAACCCACCACCTTGCTTACGTGCTTTCATCCACAAACCACAAAATCCTTGTTTTTTTGCACATTCCAAAGATTTATTTAGATTAGGTCTATCTCTTGATTTATTTATACAATAATCCATATATTTATAAGAAACAGAGTTTCTGTTTTTACTAGGAGCAGGCAGGATTCTGTCTAATATATTTACACAGCTGTTGTGAGTTGAGCAGGCCTTCAGTGAAAACAGTGGTTTTCTGTGATTGGCTGGCCTTGTAGGATGAACATTACATTATCTTAGCCACAGTCCATTTGGTCTCTCCTTGCTGCAAGGACAATAGACAGCCTTTTTTACCAAACCGAAAAGGAAATAGCTGTTTCTTTCTTCAAGCAAGGCTGTGGCCCTGATTTAGTTTTAGTCCAGCTTGCCTTGATATGCAAGACACACTTGAAGAGAGGCTGAAAGGGTTCTCTGCTAATTCTTTGTTAACCGACTATCTCACAGGCTCTTGGTGCACAACACAATGTGTCTAAGTTTCTGGTTAGCTGTTCAGCTCTAAGCTCATTTCAGCCTCTCTGAAAGGGTCTCACTATGAGGTTTGCTGTTTGAGAGATCCCACTGACGACAGGCCCGCTGCCAAGTGGGTCTGTAAAGTGGGCAAAGGAAGGCAGGACAACAGGGAATCGTAGATGGCTGCCTCCCTAAAGGGGATTCCAGGGCATTACACAGGAATAGGAGTCAAAACAAAGCTTAACACAAGATAAACTTGAGCATGAAAGGAGAACCGATTGGTTGCTAATCCCCATTTCTTTGAGCTCAAAGCCACCCTTCGGGCTCCACAACGGTATGGCTACCACAGTCATCATATCAGAAACTTCTTGTGCATGTAGCATGTCAAGATGGGGAGTTTACAGAGAGTACCACTAAATTTCAGGACTGAAAATGCACTTCCTTTACCTTAGGGCAGCTCAGTGCGTGAGTGCGTGCTTACTAGTATTCCAGTGGTTAGAAATTAGATAGAAGAGCATTCCTTCTCCTACACTGTGCTGGGCTGATTTGCAGCTCTGCTGGAATGGAAGTGAGGAAGATCGAAAGTATGACTTTTAGAAAACCTCAGGCAGTTCCTGGATGGGTTGCAGAAATGTTTCTGATTTTTTGGGGGTAAATTTTCAGCGTAATATTTGTATGGGTTAAATGTCCTGCAACACTTGTAGGATATACAGTAGAATACTTTTACCGCTTGACCGATTTTGCATTTTGTCTTGTTCTCTGGATAAATAGCAGACTGGACGATGTGCCGTTGAAGCGTGTTTTTCCAAATCATTTGACTGCAGTGCACGCAGGATAGTGATAGCATGTGTTTGTGCACACATAAACTTTGCCTTTTACGTGCGTCATCCTCAGGCATATGTGAGTGTGCCTGTGTTACTGCAGCATCTTTGCTCATTTCTTCTCTGCCTAGAGGACTCTTATGCTTCAGTGCTTTTTTTTTTTTTTTTTTGCTTTTTTTTCTGCGGCTGAAAGAGCAGCAGGCTGTCACAGCTCCCTGGGCTCTGACTGACCATAGCCCACAGCCAGGATGCCAGCGTTCCAGCAACACACAGGGGAGCTATGGGAGCTTTGCAGGAAAGTTGCAGCTCTGGACTATTGAGCAGCATGTTGTCAAACAGCCCCCTCCTCTGCTCATTGCTTGTTACACTACACTATGTTGTTGTTTCCAAAGGAGACTCAGGTGAAGACCCAAAGAGGAAATATTGGACTTGTTTAAAGATTGATTGTAGTTATGTAGTAATAAGTGATAATAACACTAACTGCCCTTTTACAGCAAGAATATTCTAGATGGCTCTGATAAAGGTTTCTGTGACATATGAAAAGGTTTTTCCTAAAGGAAATCAGACAAATAAAGATTTTCTGTAATGTGTCTGTGTGCAGAGGTCCTAACAAATCATAGGACATGCAGTTCTTTTGCAGCCAAGAAACTTGCTAATGAAGTTCATAACTCAAAGGGTATTTCTTCAAGTTAAGGTTTTCATTACTTGATAAAAGTAAAGTCATTCACCTGTGTACACGTATATTTTATTAATACACTTGGGAGTGTGTGTGCTTTACATGCATATGGGGGCTTGTCTCCAAAGAGCTGAAAAGCCTGAACTGAGGAGACGGTAATACAGGTCCCCCATTATAGTTAGTCATGGACAGCTGCTCAGATTCTTCCCTGGAAGCAAGTATAGCGTCTATCAGGCAGAAAGAGATATGGAGGGAGACGCCACCATCTGGAAGTCATTCAGATTCAAGCTCAGAAACTATATTAACCACTTATACTACAGTATGACTTTTAACATAAAAAATACCCAAGTCTTTATTTGTATTATCCTTTCGGAGAGTATCTTGTCAAGATATTAGAACTAAGATTTTATGTCATGGTACATGAGATAGAGGGAGCGTTTTACTTGTTGACTAGTGATTTTGTGGCTATTGCGTGCCTCTTTTTTGTTCACAATTTGACTTTGACGGGCCACAGTTTGATGGCTTGTGAAACTGTTTGTCATTAAGCTATTTCTGGCAGCATATCGTGGGTTGGCAGCTGCCAGTGCGGACAGTGACAGGGTCGCAGACTGTATTTAGTGGCCTCCTCTCTGACTCCCATGCGGCCTGGAAGTGTTTAGCAGTCATAACACACAGGCTTCGAGGAGATCCAGCAGGGAAGCCACAAATTGCCCGTTGAGGAAAATGCTGAAAGCCAAGTGGATTGCAGATGAATGGTGTAGAATGATAGGATTAGCTCCCCCCCTTTCTCTGTGGGCTTTTTCCAAGGCTGCTAGGAGCATTAGCTTTCATTCATTTTGCCCGAGAGCGTTCCCAAAATGCATTCCCACAAACAATATCTTATAAACATGCACACTCGGCTAGAAGATGACAGCTGATAGCTCCTACTGGATAATGTGTTTGACATGACAGTGACAAAACAAACCCTTGTATTATAGTGAACTTGCCCCCAAGGTGGCGTCAAGATAGAGACACTCTGGGATTTGCGTGAGAAGTTGAATTTAACCTTGACTTATGTTCTGTTTTGGTCTTCGAGTTTTAACAGCATCCTATCGGCTCTCAAGAATGATATAAAATATGCAGTAAATAACATTTACTGTTCCATCTTTCTTAATGTGGGTCACCCGTGATATTGAAAATGTGTTTTTTACTACTGCGTTTAAGTGCACTAGAGGGTCTTTGTTCTTATTTATGTGTCTAAATATTGCCATATCAAACTTAACGACTTTGTACTTCATCCTTTTCCATTTTGGTGTACCCACTTCCCAAGTGATTAATTAATTTTCATTTATGTACTGAGCAGGTCACGCACAAACCATTCCTCTGTGTACTTCTCTCCTCTTTCTGTTTTTTAAGATGTTTCCTGCTTATCTGCTTGCAAAATATAGTTGTTTTTGTACCTTCATCACCTGGTATTGCATTTAGTTAATGTTATTGTAGTTATAAATATAAACCCCCATATATTTCATAGAGATACATAGTAACTGTGTGACTAACAAACGGTACCTTTTTTGTTGTACAACTTTATTACTTTACTTTGCAGTAAAAATCTACTGCACTTAAATGTATTGCAGACCAGTCCACTCATATGTGTAATTGGTGGATATGTATACTGGATGTATGTGATTGGTTCATATAATTTATTAGGTGTAATAAAAAGTTTGCCCTTCAAGATTATCTCCTCGCGCATTTTTAGCATTACAGATATTTTTAGATTGCTAGCCTTTCTGCAGTTTCACTATGAATGTAAAATGTGCACAACTCAAACAAAAATCTCCTTTTCAGATTGACTTTTGTATGCAGGATAATGTCTGATGATGAGACCGTGACCTCATCAGGACTCTATTGTTTTTAAATTATTAGTGCAGTCAAAGTTGCCACCAGGAGCTAGCTTGTCTTTTTTTTTTGCTTTGCTTTGTGCCGTTCCTCTGGGTGAGAGCATCCAAATGTTCATCCATGTTCCCAAAGTTAAAATTGCCACGAAGGGTTACTGTTTTGATACCATGGAAAAGATCCTTAGCACACTGCAGCAGCACAAGCGCAAAGGGCCAGATTAAGACTTCAGTGGAGTGATCCAAAAATAGCAGTCGTGCTGAAGTCCAGAGGTACATGAGAAGTGGGCCCTAAAAGGGACATTGACCAAATTTAAATAAGATGTTTTTTAATGATTTTTATGGAACAAGTCCCAGACGTTTTTAATCACATCTTGAAATAATTTTTTAATGACATGTAAATATTTTTTGGTCCACAGCGAGACATATTTGCAGTCCATTTTCATTTTCTCGATGTCAGCAGAAATTTATTTTTGTAAATTTAGCTTTCCAGTTGTGATTATTATACTCATCTGTGCAGACACTGTGCTTTATTTTTCAGCTAGGCTTTGGTTTGTTTTGTTAATATGTGAGCAATCTAGCTTTTTAAAATCCGTATTAGTGCAATGAAAAATCTAGAATAAATCGAGACACCAAGGCTTTATGGAGAAACTGTAGTGCACTGAATTTATAGGGTGTTGTTCTTAAATTAGACACAGTATGTGATTATAACACAGGCCCCTTCTGTAACCAATCATTGCTAGGAGCACACTTCCACATACACTACATCACCTGCTTGCATCGACAAAAGTTAATTAGTCTGAAGCTTTCAAAAGGTCACACCGACATTTAAATTAGTCATTTCTATTTGTCTGATCCAAATCATTGGCAACACTGGGCCAATTAGATCCAATTATAGTGATAGTGGTTGCCGTGGTATGCCACCTAGTCGGAGTTAATGACCACTGGAACCCCAATTACCTGAGCAACCTAATACAGAAGGAGTCAACCACAGGGGGAAGGAGGAGCTTCAGGTGCAAGGAGAAGTCAAAGCCCCGCCGTATCACCTTCCCGTGACAGCCCTTCACTCGGGGAAAACTTCAGAACTTTATGTGAGGTGAAATGTTAGGATATGTAAAATGTGACATTTCTGCACACCTTGAGAGGGGCAATCACAGCTGATGGGTATAGAAGAGGTAATCTCCAGAGTGTCTATGTGCAGAGGGCTGATACGAACATGCTAGTGTCTTGATTACAAGCAGAGTGAGCCCACATCAATCACACTAAGCTCTGTCTTCCACTAAAGGCTACTCCATCTAGTTGTTCTATGAGGAAAATGGCAGCAATTGCATGATATGTTAATATTCCCTGACAATAATAAAAGTGCTTCCCATAATTTAAGTACTAAAGCATAGTCAAGTAGTATAAGACCCACTCAGCTCTCAGGCTAGTTTTACTTCATCTTTTTCTCTTCTGCTATACCTGACTGTGAGGAGTCTCCTGAATTTCTATGAAGCTCACATCTCTCTGTGGTACCATCTGAGAATAGAAGCGACAGCTCGCACCCAACTGAGGGACTGTCAGAGGAAGTTGTTGATTGAACAGATGTCGTTCCCACCAGACGCCATGAGAACGAACACCACAATAAGCATGCATTAATTAAACATACCTGAAGAATGTGGGCAATGCAGGGGAACAAAAGGCATTTCTGTCTACCTTTGTCGCCGCTTCACAACAGGAATGAGAAAGTGAGTCGCTCCTTACCTGTGCTTTGACTTTCAGAGAATGCAGAGAGTTTAAACAGGCTACGAGCTTAGAGATCAACCCAACAGAATAATAGCGATAATTAGGTCTGATTAGCAGTGTCTCGTTCAGCTAAAGCGCAGTTTTGGAACGGGCCATTTGGAACAATGCTGATTTTCAAAGAAACTCACAAGTCATTTGCCTGAAGGAGGCTTCGTTTGAATCACATTGTTTGTGACAAAAGAAAAACTCTCGAACAGACAATACGTGGACGGTGGCATTTGTTTGCTTTGAAATCTCCTCAGCCTGAACCAGTACAGACAAAAATGTTCTGGTCCTTGCTCAAAGCTTGTTTTTCCACCAGTAGGCTCCCATCTGTTTCGAGTCGTGCTCGAGTCTGAAGTACCTGTGTCATCAAACATTTCCGCCACCATCTGATAAATGCTTCTTCTTTGATCAAAGGAACTGAGCATGGAGGAGGGATGTGAGATACATTATTGTACATACGAAGGCTTTTCTCATAGCCTGACAGTTACGCTTCAACTGAGTAAATCCCAGCAGTCTCATGGATACTGCAACAGATTGGTGTTCATCGGCAGCAAACTCAGTGGAATGACTTCTTGTTTACATCATTATAGATAATTACCATGCCGAATCAGTCCAGCCAGCAATGCCTGTGCCGTGTGTGTGTGTGTGAAAACAGAGACGCCTCTAACACTCCTGGTCATCTTGTTACAGATGCAAAAGTGTCCCCTGGGTTTATTCAGTCATGGCTCGGGTGGTAGAGTGGGTACTCCACAAGTTGTGTGGCCGACAGTTTGATCCCATGGCAATTGATTGCCAGCAAATAGATAAATGAGAAATACTCAATAAAATTTATGATTTCAATTTGAGGCAATGCCTGTGGGCGAGTCTGTTCAAACAGAGTACACAAAGGAAGAATCACAGAAAACCTTTTGTATCATGTGCAAATCAGCAGCTAATCTTTTACCACCAATCCAGACATCCAGATGGTGCATCTGTGATCGTGATATGCATAGGAACAGTTTCAATTTAGCACTCGCAGATGGATGCACTTAAACCTAAAAGCCAAGACTTTTAACACGAGTCTGTGTCAGAAAATACATTTCATGTTTTTTTTGTTTGCTTTTTCCATGTAGGGCACTGAGAATATCTAATCTTTTAAAGCACAGCATTTAAAATGCTTTTTTTTTTAATTAAAAAAACACAAGATCATTGTGAACATGTGATCTATTAGCAATGTTAGTAGCTTTAGCACGGGTGTGAAAGCCAGCTTTACTCTAGTGTTGAATCTAGTTAGCCTCAAAACGCTCCCTCGAGGTGTTTTCATTTGGGGCGTTTATGAAGCCAGGTGTCGAACCCAGTTGTGACCTTGCCAGAGCCGTGTCCATGAAACTGGAATTTCCTGGTCTATCACAGGGTTCCATTTCAACAAGCTTGCACCCAATTATCCTTCAATCATAGTCTCTGGACTTACAGACGTGTTTGGTTGGACTACAAGGTCTCTCTAGCCCTGGATCGGCACATTGGGGACATTTATTTCACTACACATGGCATCTTTTCAAGGCAAAAAAAACCAGATAGCATATCAGGTTAATATGGATGTTGCAAAAGTTTATTGTTCTGTGAGTTTCTTTTATACTGGATCAGTATCTCAAGACACAGCATTATGCACTGTATGAACATCACGTTAGTAGTCTGATGAAGGGTTTTCCTGATTATTCCACCCTTTATTGTATGGTGTGCAACTGGGAAGTCCATAGCTCAAAGTTGGTTTTGCATTTTAGAAGTACTGTAAAAATATATATCACAGGAACACAGAAATTGAAATGACAAGCAGACTGTGTAGTAATTGGTTTATTAATGAGAGAATGGGTTTGTTTAAAAATGAGAGAGAGGAGGAAGAAGAAGAAAACAAAGTCACCCCTTTGATCCTCTTAAATCCCCTTTGGAAAAAGAGATAGTGCCTTTCAATCCTCTTAAACTTCATCTTGTCGTTGATATTTCCTCCTTTCTGACTTAATTAGGCTCTGATATTTTATTTTACTTACTTTTTAGTGAGTCATGTCTTGTTGAGCACATACAGCGACTTAAATCTTAATATCATACTGCTGGCTCCTTTTCAATACATGCATTTCCCCCTCCCATAAAACATGCTTAAAATTTAGAAGCTAAAATATACTAAGCACCACTCTTTGTTTATGCATCGGTTCCCATGTGTTTTATCAAAGAGAATGCTTAACATAGAGAGCTGACAGGTACTGGAAGCCTTGGGAGTCTCTGTAGTGTTTTGTGCATTTTAGATATGAATAACTACATATCTTCATCCTGGCTATACACTCAGAAATTTAGATTATACTGCCTATCAGCTGCGTACATATTGTGCTCATTGATGTTCGATTTGGCGAAAGCAAACTTGGAACAAAACATGATTAGATGACCATTTGTCCAGACCATATTTATTCTAGCTTATGAGAATATCAGGACGCTCTATGCAAAATCGTTGATTTATCCACAAACATACACAGGGACAAAGTCTTGCCCACTCATCATTTTGTTATCAGATCCGCAGCCTTCCACCTGCAGGCTTGAGCAGGGGAATAATTGTGCGCATAGGCAGACAAGCCAGTGTTTATGTTCTCCTGCATATTTTGTTAATTACAGTGCTATTACCCCACACATATATACCCGGTTTAGTGCCATGATTATCTCCCAAGGTCATCGCTAACGAGGGCTGATGCGCTGTGCCTGGCCTGAGCTGATTGACTCACGATGTTAAACTGGCTCAGATTGATCCTACTCAGCAATTCAGGAGGCAATGCAGCACCTTTCACAGGTTTATGAGAGAAATATATTGGGTCTCACGCTGCAGAATTGTATTGCTTTGATGCTGAAGATTTCAACGGAGATGTAAAATACCTGTTTCTGCCCCAGCAAATGTTTTCTGTTGTTGTTTTTTTTAACTTCCTGTCTACTATCAGTGACATTTATGTTTGGACAGAGAATTCAGCTTTACTTCCACAAAATTATCTTACCGTTTAGTAATATTTGAAAAAAAGATAAAGGAAAATATAAGCATGGCCTTGTTGCTTGACTCCTAACATTTACCTGAATTATCTGCACTCTGCTGGAAACAGGCTATTTCTCTGTGGACAAGTGTTTTCTGATTATTTTGGTGATTCAATTTTCGATAGCGAAGGCATTTAGCAGCTGAATATTTGACACCTGATTTTCAACGTGCAGCTAGTCCGTCCACGTTCTTGCTCCAAGTTAATTAAGAATTATACAGGATGTTAGCATTAAATCATTATGAAGTAGGCCTACTGTAGTAATAATTTAAATGGGGTCATTTAAAAGATTCCTTTTATTGTCATCCAGCGACCTTAACATCATAAATGTCACAGTAGCCTTTTACGAATGATGCCACAAGTGTCTTTACCATAGGACAGTTTTAAATTTAAAACAGCCATTAGTGCACCTATACACTGATTTTCCATATAGATGTAGTTAGCTCAAAGATTTAGTCGCCGTGCCATCTCCTGAATGAATTATCTGCCAGAAAGAACACATGGGCGAATCGTGTTTCATGGTTTGACTTCTTACTCACAGCTTGGAACGCCAGATAACCTCCAAATCTTACTCGGCTTAATGTCAAATGTCACATTCATAAACCCCCGGTAACGACGACATGCAAGGAATAAAATGTTATGTGCTCTTTCTGTAGGATCTGAGCCCCGTCGTAGGAGAACAAAAACCGTAACGAGTTGAACATGGAACGACATATTAAAAATCTTTTTTAAATATGCCAGAAATTGTCGCAGAAGATTAATCAGGTGTAATATAGCGCAGTGTTTGCGTAGCGTGACTTTGAACAACTGTCTTATTCTTGCGACAGAGTTGGATATGTGTATCCGTGCGTGTGTGCGTGCAGTATTTGTTGCACAGAGGAGGACGGCGCTTTTTGATCTGCAGAGCACTGAGCACAAAGGACACCGATCAATTGGGATATTGAGAAAGCACTTCATCTGATAATTTCCCTTACAGGAACTCTTCCCTTTATCTGGACTCAGCACAGCAAAGTCACTGAGCAATTAAAAGAATGAGCACGCTACAGTATACTAACCACACACTGATGCAGTAAAAAGGCCCTATTATGAAATTGGAAAAGAAGTGAGTTGAGATAAGGATACGCAACATATTGTTTGGGATTAATTAAGACGATCACGGCTTTAAATTCCTACTGTAAATGAGTCCAGTCTTGCAGGACGAGGTTAAGTCATGAGGAAGTACATAATAGTCTCTTATCCATGTTATGATTCACACTAAATACTAATCAGTGAGCTGTGGGGTTTTTTGTGCTTGCATCCAGTTACTGATTAAGAGAAATTATTTGAAAATAGATGCACTCTTTTAGTTTTTCAAAGAAATGATATTTCCCAAGTGGCAGGATTGTTTGGTCAAATTATTTCTTGTAGCCGAATGTGAGACTTCCTTTAGAGGGATCCAGTGCAGTTTTGCTCCAAAAACATGTGATGTATTTGGTGTGGAGAAAATGGTTTTCCACTTTTAGCAACTAATTAATTCTTTATCAATATTCATGATGAACTCCACATTTAGAAAACTGTAATTAGCTTTATTATCCTCTGGCCATTTGTGGGGGGGAAAGTTATCCATATAGTTCGAATCAAACCAGAGACACAAATCTAGTTTCTCACCAAATTGTACACGGCGTCATTAGACGTTACCTTGCATGGAAATCAGATCAGATCAGTCCAGATGCAAACTGCATGTGACAAGATCACTTCACACCAGCATTGTGTGCTATGAAGGCAGGCAGAGTTGGGAGGATAGTGTAATAATTCACACGAGCCACCTGGTGATTCCTTCAGTCACCTTCCGGTTTCCTCTCAGCCAGCTGCTCCCTGTACTCCTAATCAATCCGCAGTGCCAATGCTTCTGCAATTCACCGTGACCTTGAGTAACATGTCCCCTCTCTTTCGTTTTGGACGTTATTCCTACTCATTTTGAGGATGCACCTGTGCTCAGACCGAGACAGCAACTCTTTGTGATGCAGCTCTGAGATTTTACTGTGATCAACAAGAATCTTCATCTACATACATTAGACAGCAGGTCCTCTACTGCTCTTAATGTTAGTGTGGCAGGTTTTACCACCATTTTTAGCGTTTTGCTCTATATCTGGGGCATCAAACATAAGGCTCAGGGGCCAGAATTAGCCCTGTCAAAGACTATAATCTAGCCCACTGGATGGCTTTGGATAATATGTTTTACAGCTTTTCCTACTGATCAAGATCTCCTGCATGGCCATTTATACCACACATAAGTAATTTAGTAATAAATAAACAGTAAAATGAGAGAGTTTCCTGCCTTTTCATTATCTACTGTAAAAAGTGTTTACAATGTGTTCACGGTAAACTAAATATAAAAAGGGTAATTTTCTTCAAACAAACATTTCTATTATCAAAAGCCTTCTGTTTCATAATTACTGCGGAAAGAGCTACCACAACTTATTCTGTAGCGCATTTTCTTTCTTACAATTTAAGCCCAAAGAGTCGTTCTGGCAGATGCCTTTCATTTACTACAGCAACATTTCTTTAGCATGTAGAAAAACTGGGTTATACTATTTGAAATTCCTGTCGCTAACAAGATATCTGAGGGATTCAATGTGCAGCTAAACTTCTTTACACTGACAGAAATAAGAGTGTCTTTGACCCAGCGACCTTAAAATGAGCTCCATGCTCCACCTCTGCATAATTAAACAAGAAGATATTACCACAGTTTGGCAATTTTAGTCACTATTTGTACTAATTGTACTTCTAGTGAATAGTTACCTAGTTATCTAAAATCTATTGAGGTAAGAATTGTAGATTATAATCCATTTAGGAGACTATTTTAAGCAATATTGTTGCACATATCTGGTATAAATAATTACACGGTAAGCTTGTGCAGCAGCTGGAAGTACATTTCTGTCCAGGGCCTAAATTCTCTGCAGGTCTGTTTCTTTTTGGTTGGAATCTGAAAGAGGCGGGGGACTTGTTGTTCTGCTTGGCTGACCGTATACATGTATTGTCTGAGCCAGGCCACAGTGGCAGAGTGGCTCTCTTCACGACCCCAGTGTGACAGAGCTGTCTCTACATGAAGGTGACCCTCTCTCTGGAACCTCCACTCTGCCCAGCTTGCCTGTCAGGTCCTACAGGCGTCATGGTCTATTAAGCACTTTAATGATGACCACCGCCTCATGCAGTCACACAATAGCCCCTCACTCCTTCATATCCCTCCATAATTTGCGGTGCCGAATGTGTATATTAGTGTATATTTTCTCTGAGTCACCATGCTTGTAGAAAGCTATCTAACTTGTAACCAGCTTGTCTGTGGGCAGATTTTGATTAGGCCAGAATCCTTGGTGAAATAAATCTCCTCTGGGATTTAAAGGTAGATACTTTGAACAGGCAATCCTTCAAAAGGCTTTTACACTCAATAAATCCACTAACGCCCCAATGTTTCAAAACACTGCTTTTATAGCCTCATACTTTATATCCATATCCTGCACTGTAGTGTAAAAGTGACAGGACTACTTGAAGATGGCAACAAGCCTTCGGGAGCACTCCTACCGATTCTTTCACATCTGTTGATCCCCAATATCCCTGTACCTGTCATGAATAAAGGAAGTTTGCTACGTGACAAGTTTATTATCTTCTCCCCTCGAGGTTGGCAAGAAGACACCTCAGATGTCAGATAGGTTCAGTGTCTGTGCAGTTTTAGATGAGTAAAAATGTGGGGACAATGGATGAGACAAGGTCTGAAGGGTATCCTCAGTGCAGTTCATTCCACCGCAATCACTTTCATGCCGTGTTTACATCTAAAACACCCGGTGTCTATCCTGCAAAGTTCTCAAAAAGCACGAGTCAGGGAGAAGGCGAGAGCAGGACGAGTCCCCCACCTAAATTGTAGTCCCACTGAAAATACTTTTCTTTTCAATATTACAATGAAATGGTAGTCGTAAAACTCTCTTTACTGTGGCTTTAACAACACACAGTGATATCAGGTGGGACTTTGTGTATAATCTCACATAGAAGCTCCAAGGAAAGCTAATATTATTTAGCATTATTGGATTTTTTTATTTTGGCAGCTGGCATCAAATAAAGGAGAGCGACATTTCTTGATGCATAATGCAATATGACGCCTGCTATGCTACAATATTAATGTGATCACTTTATACTCAAACTGTGGCTTATATCTTAAAGTGTCATCAACTAAAAATGAAGAAAGGAAATTTGCAATAAATGTTATTTTAGTTTCATGTTTAACTATGAATTTGGCCTCGCACATATCACCACTGCTGACACTGTAAAAAGAAACAAAAGAAAAATGGAAAAAAAACACGTATATGAACTTGCTGTTTGTAGATCTTGTGTAAGCTCTGTGAGTTAGTGAACTGTTATTCAGCCAGTAATAACAGTAATTTCTGAGAAAGCTGTGCTTTTATGTAGCTCCATGTTCCCAGACAAGCAGAGGTGCTATAGGCTCATCAAAGAGACGCATAAAATGAAACGTGTATTATTGTTGTCACCTTTCAAGACGTATTTCATACAGAGACAATGAGATACAAGGCCCTTTGTTTTTGCCGTAGGTACGAATATCATTAGATCTACCATGAGTGCAATAAGTGTGAGTAGGTGCAGTAGCCTTTGCTCACGAGACAATAAAACACATATGGAAATGAGCCGACAGCATGACTAATAGTTTGCAGTTTCCACCACGCGCCCATCTTAGCAAAAAGCCTGTTCTCTCAAAGTGAGCCATTATACAGTTATCAATGAGCCTGCCTCGCCTTTGATCTCTCTTTTAAGGGGTTGAGGATTTGATAGCTAAAAAAAGAAACACCTCAGAGAAGCTATCGGTATGCATGCTGTCTGACGTTATGCCCAAAATAAGGGATAAAATGAATACAAAGCAAGCTGTCACTCTCCATGTCCCTCCTGTCCCTAATCCTTCTACTCCTGAGTCTGTGCCTGCCACAGCATCATCAGAGCCCAGATCAAAGTGTGAGAGAATGGCCCACAGGTCTGCACAGAGGGAGAGCTGACCTCCTCAGAGCTTACTGTGTCCTTGGACCAAAGTCCTTTTAAGGGCTAGACATATTCATTGAAAACCGATTCTGAGCTGTGTGCCTAAATTGAGCGTTAGTTTGTATCAGCAATCTGGCTTTATGGACATTCCCCGAGGTGGCTCTTGTATCTAAGGTGTCATTTCTATAAGGACAATTTAGCCACCTCATTTGAAAGCACTTATGTTCATACTGCTGGAATTAATTTACTTTAGAGACATGCACCCTTTAGTATACAGTAAAGCAAATACATTAGTGCTCATGCCCACACTACCGCAAGCTTTATTACTTAAAGCGTACCAGGCCAGCGCATATACTATAAATTGAAAAATAATGTTTTCTCACGCTAAAACGACATAGGCCTTGACCTCTCATACCGCTGCTGTTAATTAGTGTTGGTTGCTCTTACCTCTGGGCAAGCTCAGATTTATGGCTTAATGTTGTGGGAGCTTAAAACGAACGTGCGCTGCTGGGGCCTAGTCTGCCCATGAACTACATGGATAAACAGGTTTTCATACTCAAACCACAGCACTGATATGCTTCTTGTGGATTCCCTGACTGCATGTGTGATATTGAAATCTTAGATTTTAGCAAATGGATCTCAAATGAGCAAATTAATTTTGAGATTAACTGTTTAATCAAGCACAGGCTTTATACGTTTCATTTTCTGCCAATTTCATAGCTTAGTCTCTGCATACATTAAAGGAAACTTTAACATGTTGAGATTATTATTCTTATTGTTTTTTGCGGGATTTATTTGCGGATTTATCAAGCACCATGTAGGAGATCGATATCAATTTCATCCCTGCACATTCAGTGGGGAGATAGATCAGTCGCATGTTTAGCCTACCCAAGCACAATCCGTGGCAGCAGAGGGAAACGGCTAGAAAAGGAACAAAAAATCTTTCCAGTTATCCTGGGTACTGGTTATCTGTCTGCCGCTGTGCATCTTTTTCTAATGCCTATTCATCTCGCTCCGGTCTACCTTGGCTCACAAACATGCTGCCGCCTGTCTTTTATTCCTTCACAATATTGCATCACCGGAGTTCACACAGGCTATGTATCACTGGAGCAAATGAGACGAGATATCAAGTGTTGCAGAACTGTGCACGATGAAGGCAATCACAGAGCACCCTGAGCTTCTGTTAACAAAGGGAGTTCATTAAGTCCATTAAAATCCCAGCTGAAAAAAAACAAAAAAACGCTGCTTGCTTCGAGTCTTTGAGTAATTATTCCTAAAGCACAAGGCCAAAGAAGAAATCGGAAGAAACAGACTTAACCTCGTCTTACGTCAAATGCATTGCCGTAAAGTACGCAGGAAAAAAGACAAACATTCACTCTTGTAATTGGGAAACGTGTCCCTGTGATTCAATAATAATTATGTATTTACTGTGCATCCGAGGGGTCAGTGCTACACCAGGGCGGAGTGTGCAATTCAATTTGCAGTTAATGAGGTTGGGTCTTTTAATGAATGTTAGTTTTTATTCTGTATATAGTGCTGTGGGGAATGTGGTTATGGCCTCTTTTATCATATGTTATGATTCTTTGCTTGATTCATCTGGGTAATATTTCACTGAGCTTTACTATTTTATACATTTAGAAACTTAATAGAGTAATCCAACAAAAATGAATCACAGAGCTCCTTAATTAAGCATAGAAACCTTAAATAATTCCCAAAGGTGATTTTATATAAACAAACTTATCTCATTATCTTAAGGAAAATAGATATAGAAGTGAAACCACTCTCTTTGATGCTTCTAATACGGTTGCCTTGCTGGGAAAATACTACTTAGTCATATTTTAACTGTGGGAATGGCCTAAATGCTATATTCAGTTATTATCTGGTGTAGTCACTCGTGATGTCAGCTCCTTCAGTGACAGTCCCTCCTTGATTCTGGGTGACTGCTGGTGCACAGCTATGCCTAATCTCTATTTTCACATCAACCACATTTTGCCACCCCGCTGACCACACGCTATTGTTCGTTCTGCGTGTTATCTTGTAACACTGACTCCCTTAAAAACCAGTGTACAGTTCAGCCGTAGGTGACCCTTTACTACTGTAAATAATGCAGGGCAACAAAAGGGGTTGATTTCAACCGAGCAATCATTCCTGTGTTGACGGTGGCAAAGTAACGTGGTTGAAAGCACTTGGGTGGGTTTGGGGCTCTTGTAACTGGACACAGCCTGAGTGTGACCGGGCCATTAGTATGCATGCTGCAGCTGACGTGATTTTAGTTTCACATCGGTCCTGCCACAAAGACAGGGGGCATACAGTCTTCATATTCGTGCCGTTCTGTCAACTCAAAATTCAGAGTGGGATTTTGACTTTGAAGCCACTTTGATATGGTGCTTTTGAAATGTTGAAGGGCGGCTTGAAAGGAAAAATGTTTAATTAGTAGCCTTACATTGGAAGGGTACCATAGGCTGGCTTTCACTCGCCATGACCAGCACCCTTCCTCCCCTTCCTTTCCCTGATTAAATGTGCTATTGAAGTTGATTTGTGAATGGAAATTAGTGTCTCTTGAAAAATGCTCGCTGATTGTTTTACTATTCGTTTAGATCAGCCACTTGGGAATCATCTGTTCTTACGGTACAAATCACGAGCTATATTTTAGGATTACTGATAATACTAACCTTCTAGCTCCATATGCTGCTAATCTCGACTGAGACAGTTTGACACGGGGTATGGATATTTGAAAATCCATGTATGCTCCCTTTTTACCTTTCATAGGATATATGGCTTGGCTTGTTCCTTTAACGCCGTTTTATCTTCAGTATTTCAGAGGCTCTCTCTCTTTGAGATACCCCATGAAACAGCAGCTTGATAGATTCAGACAGAATCCTCCTATTCATGTCTTTGATCACTTTCTTTATGACCACCTGTAATTTAACCCACCAAAATGCAAATGACTCCTAATGCTAAACACCACGCACGCATGCTCTACATATCTTAAGCTCTCGCTGAAATATTCACAGGCTTTAGAGGCCCCGAGGCATTTTGAATGATGTCTTATACTCTGCTCGGCGCTGAGGCTCAAATATTCAAATCAAACATGATGCTCAAAATTACCACAAATACATTTTCCTCTATTTATCACTTTCTTTCCTCCAATCTCAGGATTCAATCAAAATGCCTCTTTGGTTTATAATGTCATGCCTCTTGTGCTAAATACAATAAAAATTTCATAAGATCATCATAATTATGTCAGGCTAAGGATTGTAATCAAAGCAAAGTTCAAGGCTTTAAAGGAAGCGGATGTTAGATACTATAAATTGTCAAATAAAAACCTGCATTCAAACAGAAGCTGCATGTTAAAATGAAAGATTTTTGATACCCTAGTGGCCCACAGTGTAAATTTGGGGCAGTATTTGCTTTTGCACCATTATTTCTAGTAGGAGAACTAAACTGGTGTATGTTAATTTCCACTGTTTATGCAGTGTTTGATTGATTGTTCGTACAGGACAACCAGACAGATACAAATGGTAAATGGCCTGCATTTGTATAGCGCTTTTCTAGTCCCTAAGGACCCCAAAGCGCTTCACACTACATTCAGTCATTCACCCATTCACACACACATTCACACACTGGCGATGGCAAGCTACATTGTAGCCACAGCTGCCCTGGGGCGCACTGACAGAGGCGAGGCTGCCGGACACTGGCGCCACCGGGCCCTCTGACCACCACCAGTAGGCAAACATGGGGTTAGTATCTTGCCCAAGGATATTTGGCATGCAGCTAGGAGGCAGCCTGGGATCGAACCACCGACTTTCTGATTAGTGGCTGACCTGCTCTG
This sequence comes from Maylandia zebra, assembly GCF_041146795.1. Classification (NCBI taxonomy): domain Eukaryota; kingdom Metazoa; phylum Chordata; class Actinopteri; order Cichliformes; family Cichlidae; genus Maylandia; species Maylandia zebra. The sequence goes on along the minus strand of NC_135179.1, from coordinate 23,306,051 downwards.
CCACCTGAGCTACAGCCACCCGATACAAAATATACAAGTTTTTGCTTTAAAATGTGCTCTGCTCTGCCTCTAACAACAGTCTAAGTGTTAGCTTTCCAGTAAATAACATTGGTTAACAGTTTTTCAGATGTTATCTGCTTTGAAGTTAAAATATTTATGAGCTGATTCCAAGTATGATAATTAAAATAGCTTATTGGGCATTTTAAGATATTTAACTTTTTACATTTTATGGACGCTGTTTCAGTTTGTTTTAATCCTAAATTGTAACCTTCTCATCTGTTTCTGATCGCTTCATGCAGTGATTTTTTTAGCTTTCTTCATTGTGTAACATCATAAAAATCTGAAATAGTCTATTTAGCTAGAGAATACGTATTCTGAAATATTAGAAAGCATAGTAAGGTTATTCCAGCACAAACATTGCACAGATTTTATTTAGAGGCCAGACTGCCAGGTCAGATCAAGATGTTGTGTTAGGTAGGATGTCAAGAAAGTAGATCTGTTTGTGTCATCACTTGAGGTGGCTGCAAGATCAGGAAGAGCAGGTAGCGCAGGTCTTCTACTAATCAGAAGTTTGGTGGTTCAATCGCTGGCTCCTCCAGTCTGCATGGGGTACCCATAGAGTAAGTGTGAACAGTTCAGGCATTTACTTGTGCAAGTTCTGCTGAATGTGATTGACGGTACATTCAGCAGCACGTTCTTCTTTCGGCTGCTCTCTTTAGGGGGTCGCCACAGCGGATTATCTACTTCCATCTCATCCCATCCCTAAGACCCTCTTTTGTCACACCAACTCTCTGCATGTCTTCCTTCTCTACATCCATCCAAGTAAAAGAAGAAATTTGACAACCGCTTTTTACACAAGCTGCTTTTTCGATGATGCAATCAAAATTGGATGAATAGTTTAGGAAGAGTGGCGCTTCGAAAATTAGCACCTGCCCCCATTCGGGCTTTTCTTGCCAATATTCTGGGCTCAAAATGTGTTTTAGTCATTTGTAGTGTCAATGAAGAACGTTTGGCATCAGGACTGACCTAGCAGCATAACATACAAACTACAGCCAACCATCAATTTCAGTTCAGTAACCCAAAATTAGTAAGTCTTGATGTGACGAGTGGGTGAGGACTTTCATACTCACTGCTCGCTTTGTGCATGTTAATTTTACACATCACAGCATATTGCTTTTTGCACACATGCTCTGATTTGCCATTGCTAAGGTAACACCACTTCACTTACCATCCCCGGTTTGTTTGTGTTAGCATTTTGTTGCATGAAAGCAGTTTAGCAGGTTAAAACAAATGTGCAGCCATATGTTGTCAACATTTCTTTTATTATGCTTTAAACTTAAATACTCTTTGTTCCTTTGTTCTTACTTTCTGTTACTCATACTCAGGTCAAAGGTTAGGAAAGGAGCCTACCTGCCATTTCCTGACTTCTGTGGACTTGGTGATGTCATGCTTGAGGTCACTGGGCTAAACCAAGCGGAGGCGTTTTCCTTTTGTAGGACTTTTTGTTTACTTTATGGCTTGCGGAACAATTTGTTCCGAGTATTTGTCTTCGTAGGCAGTCATTAAGCTGTGTAAATGAGCAATTGATGGATCAGTGAGTGTTCTCAGATGCTCATGTTGGTTTCTGTGTTTACTGGCTTGAGCGACTGGTACTGGCTAGACTAACTGGGTGTGAATGGGCATCCTTTACAGTCAGTCAAAAATTGCTTGAGATTAGTCTGCCTGCCAACCCCTTTCTTAACGTTCAAGCCAGATTATTGTATGCTTGATATACAGTCATTTCAAATGCATTTTGACTGTAAACTAGTGTAATACCACAAGCTGCTATTTATGAATTTACTGCTCTATGAAGAACGAAGCCACAGCTCTATTCTCCGGCTGTCAATCCGAATCCGAGTCTGTCTTTCTCAGCTTTTCACAGCAGTCTTGATTTCACCCACCACAAGCATGATAATTTAATCAATATCATATGACTTTAAAAAACTGAATATATCCAAGAAGAAGTCTGCCTGCAGCTGTACAGAGGAGGTACAGTGGAGCAGCAGGAATGCATTTTGCTTTTGAGTTTACTTGACATGGTTCTCACCTACACTCATTTGAATTCTGTCAGCCGTGTGCGGGTCATGTACAGGTCAGTTTTTCTCACAGATGTGAATTTCTTCCCTTTGTCTTTGCCTCTCTGTTGCTCAGTGGCCAGTGATATAATTTCAGCTAATCCTGAGCAGGAGGCCTCATACATAAATATAAGCCGACGTCTGATTGCATGCACCTTCAGCTCAGATTCACATCATGTTCCCACTTGACACTGACGGGATCATTGTCATGAGTTGACAATTTTTTCTGTGAAAACTCACTATGAAACGAGAAATAAAAGAGAACGGTTTCCTGCTGTATTTTCGCTGCACTGGTTCAGAATACAATATGTATATTTTTAATCTTTGAAGCGTGTCAACTTATAGAGTGTAGCTGTAAATGTTTTAAAGTTGTTTTATAGTTATTAGTGCATGATCAGATTGTATTAAAAAACACTTTCTTTGTGTACCTTTGCACTGTAGGCTTCAGGGTAAACTGTGCTCGATCAACCATACAAGCTGGTCATGGATCAATGAATCAAGAAGCCATCAGTTCGGCATCTCTGTGTATTTGCCTCACCGCTCTGCACCGTCCAAAGGCTGAAGCATTTACACCTTTTTTCTGCCCAGCCATCTCAGCACTGTCATTGTTTGGCTGACAGACACGCTGCAGCCTGCCTTTCTTCCCCTGTAACACTGCATCCTTTGCACGTGCAGATGGGATCAGTGCTGTGGAAGTGAGCGCAGTGAAGGTAATCATAGAGCAGCCTGAGCTCCATTATATCCAAAGAAAGTTAATTATGTCCAGCTACTATCTACCATTGATCCAATCCCAAAGTGTGCCGTTGTTTACTTCCGAATCTGTGTTTAGTTAAGTCAGCGAGGACTCGGGATTGTCCCGCTGTACCATTAGCAAGTGCTTAAGGGCTCACTTGTAAACTTTCTAAGCCCACTTTTCCTCGTGTCTGGAGTAAACACGGCTTGAGCAAATAAGCTACAGATTTCTTTTATAGTAACAGTGAGAAGGGATGTGATTAGGATGAGTCATTCTATTGAGCTGAAAATAAAGAATGTACTTTTGTATATATTATAGTATATTATTTTTGTAATATAATTATATCCATATAGGCTGGGGATTCAATAGTAAAATGCAAATATTCAGGGTACTGAAGTATATCTGAAGTAAACTTTAAAATGATAGCCGCTGTCAGTGATTCCACTTTTTGATTCTTTGCTCCTTTGGACTCACATTTGCACAAAAAAATAGATGGATCTGGATTTGAAGAAAAAACATTGTGATAACTACTCTTCTAAAGGTCTATATTTTCATTTCTGTTTTTGTTAAATGTTACCTACTATTTCTTAAGGATAGAAAATGCTTTGTGGCAGCATAATTTTGTATTTATTGCTGGCAGGACCTTCAAGGAGGAAAGAGATGTTCTGTTCTGTTTGTAACAATACGAATGCTCTACCTGAAGGCTGATTCATGGCATTTCTTCGCAGACACCGTAACAATTTGTGATCACGCAAACACGTCAAATGTCCACACAGCAGGAACATAAAACGGTCATTTTATGTTCCGAGTTTCATTATCCCCACCCTTACAGCTGCTCATCGGAGGAGCTGGAATTGCCATAGTCACTCCTGGATTTTGCACACGTGCTTTCCATCAGTGGCACCTAAAAGTGAGCATGGCGTTCCTGAAACTCTGTGCACTTTCTGTGCACTCTACCTGGGAAGTGAAATCATCCCTTGAGTAGCAAAGATCCATCCTGGCTCGCGAGTAATTCCCTACACAGCCAATGATGCTGAGACCTTAATGGACAGATGTAATTGTGATAATAGTTGTATTTGATCTTGGCACATATGAAAACTGAGGTGGGACTCGGGCCATTAGGTGCCAGGTTTCCTAGCCTCTGCATTTCTCCATCCTCCATTTAGCATAATGACACAGAGTATTGACTGTGGTATTATGCAGAATAAAAGGGTGTTAATGTGTCATATTTAAATATCCTGATCTGTAACTGTGGCATGTTCCTTTCTGCAGTAGCAGGTAGCCAATTTGTGAAACTGAAAAACCAGGCATGACCTACATGCTTAAAGAATTACAGCAGTCAACAAAGAGGATTCTGTTGGATTCCTGTTTTTGATGCCCTGATGTAAGCCCACACTGTGGCATCACTGGTGAATAATAACATACTTGTGGTCACATTTGCGCAAGATCTCCCCATGCTGCTGTGATTTATAAGCATACCTTCCATCTGCAAACAGGCTAGGAGGCTCCTACCTACTGGGGCACCACCCCGGGTCCAGTGCTATTTACTCAGCCAGCCGAGACGAGGTGCTCCCCCGGCAGGATCCTGCGGTCACTGTGCCCATGCATGCTTTTCTCTCCATTAACCTGTCTGCTCGTGGCTACTGTGAAGTGCCTGCAGCAGGTACAGTAACGCAACAGCATTTTGCCACAGGTTGAACTATCTTTATTGTGCCATTTCCTGCTGTTTAACAAATGATAAAAAGCTGCAGGCCATCAAACTTAGCGGTAACAGTGACTAAGTTTTATGAGCTCTATATTTGGTAAACTCTAGTCACAATATGCACTCAATAAATCATGCATTAATAAGCTTTGTTGTGTCAGTTTTAAAATGAAAATGCAGTCTCTGTAAACATGCAGATATTTGTCAGTGTGTTTGAGTTATACGTAACACCAAAGGTCCAAATAAATAATTTTTTTTCTTGAAAACATTGCACACTTTATTCATTCTGTGCTGTATCTAATGCATTTTGAACCAAATAAGTGTGTAGAAATACTGAGAGGAAAGGTGCTCCACTTTAAAGTGATGTGATAGATTAGGGAGGAGCCCTGGCAACAGAGTAATTTCCCTGGTGACCAATTTCTGAACACTCTGAGCAAAGAAAATCAGCAACAAGCCTACATGTCAGCTATAGCCCCATACCAGGGTGCAGGCGTACACGCTGACTCATTTCTAATGAGCAGCCAGAGATAGAAATAATAACCTAAACAACAAATCATAGGTCATGACTGCAAATATAGTGCTGACGGCCTTAATTAACATTAGACCTTATTCAGTGTAAGCAGATATAAAAGTATGTATGCAAAAATGTCGTCAATGGTGGCCCAGGGTTGATGGGGAAAGAAGATGAGAAGTGGGTTATGCTTTACTATTCTTACATTGCTGCACTCTCTGGTTTGCCTCCGAAAACTACTGTAGCAACTTTGTTGCATTTAGTGTGATTTTGGCTTAAATTCCGCTCGTCATTTCTTTTCTGTCTTTAAAAGCACTACTGCTATATGTGATACTATAGAGTATTATGTGCAGAAGCATTTTGAGGTTGTTCTTAAAGAGTTTATATAAAATCTATGAAATATCTTTGGTTAGTGAAAAATAAAAGTAAACTGGTTTTAAATATTACACTGCACGCTTACTGCCTGATAGATCCATATAAAGTAGATTGAGCTTCAGCATGATTTTTGCTGACAGAGTCTTATAATGTGCATTAACAATGACATCATCACAGTATCGACCTTTCTCTTTATGTAACTCGGTTCCCGCTGTTGCACCTTCATATGGACGCTTAGTGTTTCCTGCTGCTCAGCGTGCTCTTCCTTATCTCTTCTACCGTTCTCCGAAATATTTTCAATCCAAAACTGCATAGGCATGGTAAAGCTACCATTATCATCTGTCTCACTGCAAAAATTGCACTACAGTAGCAAAGAGCGATCAATTTAGTGTAACTAGATGAATTTTTATGGATGTGATGCTGATGGCTATTTAAGGTATTTTGCTTGATCACCAGGTTGTCCTGTGCTCTCTAAATTTGAGTGTTTATGATAAAGGCAAGGCAAGGCAAGGCAAGTTTATTTGTATAGCACAATTCAACAACAAGGTGATTCAAAGTGCTTTACAGAGACATTAGAAACAAGAACAAATAAAAAGCATGATTTAAAATTGAATAAAACAAGCAAATAAACTAACTAACTAATTAACAAACAAACAAACAACAGTATATAAAATCAAAACAGATAAAATCAGAACAGTAGATAAAATCAGTAGTTAAATGTAAGTTTTGAAATTTAAGCTTAAAGTGTGGATTTGGTGCTTTATTCAAATGCAGCTGAGAACAGGTGAGTCTTCAACCTGGATTTAAATAAACTGAGTGTTTCAGCTGATCTGAGGCTTTCTGGGAGTTTGTTCCAGATATAAGGAGCATAAAAGCTGAATGCAGCTTCTCCGTGTCTGGTTCTGACTCTGGGAACTGATAAAAGACCGGATCCAGATGACCTGAGGGATCTGGATGGTTCATACTGGGTCAGGAGGTCATTGATGTATTTTGGTCCTAAACCATTCAGAGCTTTATAGGCCAGCATCAGAACTTTAAAGTCTATCCTCTGACGGACAGGCAGCCAGTGTAAGGACCTCAGAGCTGGACTGATGTGGTCCACTTTTTTGGTCTTAGTGAGGACTCGAGCAGCAGAGTTCTGAATGAGCTGTAGTTGTCTGACTGATTTTTTAGGTAGACCTGTAAAGATGCTGTTACAGTAATCAAGCCTACTAAAGATGAATGCATGGACTAGTTTTTCCAGGTCCTGTTGAGACATCAGATCTTTTATCCTTGATATATTCTTGAGGTGATAGTAAGCTGACTTTGTTATTGTCTTAATGTGTTTTTCTAAGTTTAGGTCTGCATCCATCACTACACCCAAATTTCTCGCCTGGTTTGTGGTTTTTAGATGTATAGATTGAAGTTCTCTGGTGACCTGTAATCGTTTTTCTTTGGCGCCAAAGACTATTACCTCAGTTTTGTTTTTGTTTAGCTGGAGAAAATTGTGGCACAACCAGTCATTGATTTCCTCAATGCATTTACCAAGAGCCTGTACAGGGCCTCGGTCTCCTGGTGACATTGTGATATATATTTGTGTGTCATCTGCATAGCTGTGATAGTTTATTTTGTTGTTGTTTATAATCTGTGCCAGTGGGAGCATGTAGATGTTAAACAGAAGGGGTCCCAAGATGGAACCTTGGGGAACTCCACATGTGATACTTGTCTGCTCAGATGTGAAGTTACCTATTGATACAAAGTATTTCCTGTTTTCTACGTATGTTTTGAACCAGTTTAGTACAGTTCCTGAAAGACCTGTCCAGTTCTCCAGTCGTTTGAGTAATATGTTGTGGTCAACTGTATCAAATGCTGCACTGAGATCCAGTAAAACTAGGACTGACATTTTTCCACTGTCTGTATTCAGACATATGTCATTAAACACTTTGGTCAGAGCGGTTTCAGTGCTGTGGTTCTGTCTAAAACCTGACTGGAAGGCATCGTAGCAATTATTCTGTTTTAAGAAGTAACTGAGCTGTTGGGAAACTGCTTTTTCAATGATCTTACTTAAAAACGGGAGATTTGAGATCGGCCTGTAGTTGTTCATTTGTGTCTTGTCAAGATTGTCCTTTTTCAGTATAGGTTTGATTACAGCAGTTTTTAGTGATTCTGGAAACACACCTGATAATAAAGAAAAGTTGACGATCTGTAACAGGTCTGACTCTAAAGTCTTTGAGACCTTTTTGAAAAAACTTGTTGGCAGGACATCTAAACAGCAGGAGGAGGAGTTCAGTTGACCTAAGATGTCCTCCAGGTCTTTGCTGTTAATAGGTTGAAACTGTTTCATGGTGTTTAAACAGTTTTTTGGTGGACCCGAGCATTATGGCTGTTTTTAGTGATGATGTCAGAGAAGTAGGACCTCCTTGCATTCCTCAGTTGTAAATTATAATTGTGAAGTTTCTCTTTATAAATGTCATAATGAACCTGGAGGTTTGTTTTTCTCCATCTGCGCTCAGCTTTCCTACACTCTCTTTTTTCATTTTTCACCAGTGTGGAGTTTCTCCATGGAGACTTTTTCCTTCCAGAGATAACCTTCACCTTAATGGGAGCAATAGTGTCCATTACATTTAACATGTTAGCATTGAAGCTATTGACGAGCTCATTGACTGACCCTCTGGGCAGGTCAGGTGTTAATGGGAAGACCTGGTTAAAAATTGCACTACTGTGTTCAGTTATACACCGTTTTGTGATCACTGTTGTTGATATATTTGTGTGGGCTGAGATTTTACTTTCAAAGAAAACACAGTAATGATCAGACAGGCCCACATCAGACACAGTAACCTTTGAAATGCTCAGGCTCTTGGAGATCAGTAGGTCAAGAGTGTGTCCTCTATTATGTGTGGCCTCTGTTACATGCTGAGTCAGCCCAAAGTTGCCCAGAGTGTTACTCAGGTCTTTAGTCCCTTTGTCCTGAGGGTTGTCCACATGGATGTTAAAATCCCCAGCAATAATTACAGTCAAAATCAACACAGATCACAGACAGCAGTTCACTGAGGTCATTAAAAAAGTCTGTGCAGTATTTGGGAGGCCTGTAAACATTAAGAAACACAACTTTGGATGGGGCCTTCAGCTGTAAAGCCACATATTCAAAAGACTGAAAACTTCCAGGAGATAGCTGCTTACATTGAAATGATTCATTAAATAAGACAGCAACCCCTCCTCCTCTCCTGCTCGCCCTGACCTCACTGATAAAACTGTAGTTAGGAGGGGTCGTCTCGATGAGAACAGCTCCACTGTTACTTTGGTCCAACCAAGTTTCAGTTAAAAACATAAAATCAAGGCTGTGCTCAGTGATTAAATCATTAATTAAAAATGTTTTCCCAGCTAGAGATCTAATGTTTAATAAAGCCAACTTAAGTGTTTTAGAGGTATTACTTGTCCCCTCGTGTTTGGGAGCAGTCTGTGGCACACAAGGTATGTTTACTATGTTTAAAGATCTTTTAGAGTGCAGCTCTCTGTGTTTTGACCAGGCCACATGTCTCCTGTCACCTAAAAGTACAGAAATTTTAAAACCTTCTAGTAAACAGGGTCCCAGCTTCTCCTGGGAAAAGTCATCACTGCCATAATCCTCACAGCCCGGACCCTTCACATATCACATATCAGACTGCGGAGACAGGGCATGAAGAGGAACTAAGGGGGGCGAGGCTGGGCAATGTGACTTCGATTGCTCTGTTGAGGGTGGGGCTCGATGGCGAACCTTTGGCCGCTCTGGTGGGGGGTTTATGGGGGACAAAAAGGGATTGGGACGGGGGGTAGATCTGAGCCCAGCATTGACCCGCTCCATCATCTCCTCAGTGAATTTCAGGTGTGGGGAGGAGGGAGAAAGGGAGGGGGAGGAGGGTGATGGCCTGTCAGGGGTTTGGGGGACTGGGGAAGGTCGTGGTCCCTTGTCCTGGTCGTTGGTGTTGTTGAGAGAGTTGGAGGCAAATAGGGACCCCTCTTCTTGCCTTAGATGTCTCTCCTTTCTGAGGCTCTTCCTCAGATGCCATGGATGTCTCTCCTTTCTGAGGCTCTTCCCGGGTGGGGGCAAATGGAGCTCCTCCTCAAGGTTTCTGCTGGGCTTTGTCTGTTCTTGGAGTACTGTTTGTTCCTCTTTATGAGATAACTCCTCGTTTATCTCAGCCTTGGCACCAAGCCAAGGCTGAGATAAACGTATAAACGCATAAAGCACTCTTTAACATTGTAACATGTTCAAAATGACTAATTCACAGAATGAGTAGAATACAGATATAATGAAATCTGTTTTGTCATTGATTTAAATGTTCAGGTTTTTGTTTGTTTGTTTGTTTGTTTGTGTTGACAAATGACAGATTTGCATTTAATTCATTTGACAGAAAATGGTTGCTTGAAATTTAAGTACTTCAACTGCTGGTCACTCCTCTTAGCATCCTCTGTCACCTGGTTTTGAAATGCATTGCCTTCTTAAATTAATGTATATTACGATCTAAAAACATTAATTAAATTATCACCTGGCTTGTATCAACTGCATCTGGTGGTTGAAAATTCATCACAACCTAAATTAAGTTTGATCAAGAACATGAGCAGCAGCTCATGTCAGGAGCTCTTCGTGTCATTGCCAATGTAATGCAGTTGTAAAAAGACAAGCCCTTCATTTTGCAGAACCATTTCTCTGTGTCCTTCAGAGGGGTGCTTAAAAATGAAACCTAACTAAAGTTTGAATGTTGTAACATTCAAACTAGAAGTCACTTTTTCGAGAATGCCAATGTTCACATTTTGAACAGAGAGGACAGATGGTTTGAAAGAGGGGTGAAAGAAGCCATCTATGTTCACTGTGAACGACCATCTTTGAACAGGGATGGTGGCTTACGACACCAAGTGTCTGCCATCTATAATCCAGTTTTGAGATCCCTTCCCAAATGCCTTAACACCCACTCACATCCTGGGCCATTTGACCTCAGTAAATCACATGATAGGGTGGGGCTAGGTTTCACAGTGAGCTGAAACTTTGGCTGATTGTGACCCACACTCGTTTTCACACCTTGGCTTGTGTGATTAAGTAGAGGATCAATAGGGGGTCCATGACCCTCTTGGGGACACTCCCATAGTGCTTAAAATCTGGGACTCTCCACCAGTTGCTCTTAGAACTGAAGAAGCTTCTCAGGTGAGAAGTGAAACGTCTTCAAGAAACCTAAAGAAGTCCAGACGCTGCTTAGACTACGATGACCTGGATGACTGAGAACGTTCACAGACATGTTGTAGCATTTCATTTTCATCTAAGGTTCTCGCCATAATCATCACTCTGCATTAATTTGACTGAATATGTTACTAAAGCAGATTAAATCTGTATACTAGTTCTTCCATTGTTTCCCTATATATTAGGTTAAAAATTGAGCTCATTTTATGATAAATAGGTTGTGTCATTGTTTTGCAAAGGGTCTTTTCTGGGCACTGGCTGCAGTGTTTCGAGGTACAATATTTGGCAGATATTTTGAATGTTTGTCTCTCCATGTCATCCTCGAGATCCTTGAGAATCTGAGAAAACACTCCGGCTGCATGCTTGGGGTCATTGTCGAGCTACTGATTGATTTTTGGACCGATTAGGCAACTCCCTGACGTTGCTGAGTGATGAATATGAATCTAACCCTCGTAAAGTGCTTAAAATCTTTCCACATTACTGTGTACTACTTTTCCCTCTTGCAATCAAATGCCCTTCAAACAAATAAATGAATGTGTCACAGTGGTGTCACATTTTGACAGCATCCCATTAAGTGATTACCTGGTGCAATTTCACACCAGCGTGATCAATAGTCCTTTAATGGATCAGCCAAGGAACTAATAAAAAGGATTTTAATTGATTACGCTGATAGGCCGTCACTCCCACAGCCTGTTATATGTTAAAGGTGCAATCAGAGCAGAAGTTCAACGTCAGGTGACTGACACTTTGGCCTTTAAGCTGAGAGAGGATAACGAGGCTTCTGGCTCAGGATCACCTTGGCTGACTGACAGGAAGTAACTTTCCTTATTATGATAGTCCTTCATATCGTTTTCTTCTGCTGGGGTAATTTAGATTCCAGCTTCAATAGACTATTGCCTATATGTAAAAGTGTCATCAATTTTTATAATTGAGATACTCTGATTTTCCGTGCCTCTAATGAGTCAGTCTATTATAAGTAATCCTATTTGCACGCAGTAATTCTTTGAAATATTGTTTGTTGTGTTAGGATATATGTAACAGTTTTGCACTTTTAATCTCAGTATGCCTCTGCGCGTGCCACGGTCTGAGCCTGGCACAGGGCTAAAAACGGCCATGCTTTTCCACGCTTCATCATCTGTGGTTTGTGTCAGACCCAGACAGTCATCTGGAAAGGTCAAAGCATCAGTAAAAGATTTAAATCAGCCCACAGAAGAAAGATTTACCTTGACAGGCGGAACCTGAAAACTGGTAAATAAGAATGCAAACAGAGTCTTTCCTCTTAAACCAAACCAAGGAAAAACAGACCATTGCATTTCAAAGCTAGAGTCACAGGTTGTGATGCTTTGAAGTAACAAAAAAAAATTTGAATATCTTTTTTGTCCTTGTAATTAACTATTTGCTTTCTTAATGCTATACGTTGAAACGGCTCGAAGATGAATGCGTTGATTAATGCATTTGTATAATCACTCTATGAGGAGACATGTATGGTTCGTTCTCTTTCAGATCTATTAATCGTGTTTTCATTTCTAAAACGAAGCGATCTTGGCACAGCTAATAGAAACAGCCTGTTTCTAAATGCAACTTGACAGGGTCAGTGTGAGAAAAGCAAACTGTTGGGCTTAGTTTTGGCACTGAGAGAACTTGACGTACGGGTGTTATTCTTTGATTAATCTCTGTGCTGTTCTGTTGTTCTATATTCATCCAGCTTTATAAGCTGCTAGAGGAAACATTTTCCTTTTTTTTCTTCATTTGTCATCTTATTATATTAATGTTGTAGCCACGCCTTTTGATGAATGCAAGAACTAAAGCACGTATTCAGCTTGTTTTGAGGACAAATGGGACCTTTGAAAAAAATTCTTTCTCTTTAGTGTTTATTAATATGCTTAAAAAGATGAATGTGAAATAGGGGAGCTTATAGCAAGGCCTATGTATCATAATATATTAGCTCACAGAAGTAAAGAGTAATGAAACTATTTTCAGCTATAAAGCCATGCTTGAATAATATGTCTGCTGCAAAGTGCTGCAAAGCCAGAACTATTACAAGGTGGTTACTTTTTATAATCTTTTTGGAAAAGACGTCCATAAATAAATATGTGTTAGTTTTGGCTCTTTGGGTCATGAAGATAATTCTATTTATCCTTCTTCTCATTCTCCACATGTCTCTTTTGTTTGGTGTATGTGCTTTCCTGCAGTTTGGTGGCTGCTATATTATTGATTTGTACTATTGATCCAAATGTGGCAGCGATTACTGGGATTTTGTGTTTAGCTTTATCATCATGCACTAAAAAACCTCCTGCTGGGATGCCCTTGTTGCTACTTTAACACAACTGAGTCACTGCTGGCAGTTTGTATTTTTACTCACAATAAAGTTTGTTTGTCTGCGAGTCACAGACTGTGTATTGACATCAAAGACACTTAAACCTTAGACACTAAAAGTAAGTGACAGACAAGGTCGATCTCATTTGGATAGTCATGATTAATAAGATGTGAAATCCACTATTCCATAATGAGCTATACTGGCCATCAAGTATACATATAATACATGCATTATAATGCAGTGATTGGTATAACAGTCAAAGATGGAACTTAAAAAACATAAAATATGTGTGTAAAGAGGGATGTTTGATAAGCTTTTATTTGGATGCTAACAAAAAGTATACTGTGTATCTATGCAGTTCTGTGGAAAATTAAGTATATCCTTAATCTTCTGTAGGAATAAAGTGGGTAAATAGCAGCAATGTGCTTTGGTAGTTTGCTGGTCTGGAGCATTCAGGTGTCTGTTAACACAATCTTCCCAGGACTGGTCGTCCTAGCAGATTCATCCCAAGGTCAGGCTGTGCAGTGCATCTAAGACTCTACAGTCCCCAGATAGCATGTTAAATATTAAAGTTCATGACAGAACAATTACAAAAAAGCTGAAGAAGTATGGTTTGTTTGGCAGGGTTGTCAGGAGGAGGGTTGTCTTTTCTCTAAAAAGAGCATTGCAGTATGATGAGGAAAATGTGGAGCTGTTGGTCATAATGCACAACATCATTTCTGGCCCAACATATCAGCACAAACACATCATACCAACGGTCAAGCACAATGATGGAGGGGTGATGATTTGGGCTTATTCTGCAGCCACAGGATTTTGGACTCTTGTGGTCTTTGAGTCAGCCATGAACTCTGGACACCAACGTTTTCACACGTGAGGATAATTATCCAACAGTTAAAGCTTGGCCAGTATTCAAAGTGTCATCCAAAGCCCAGCAACAACAGAATGGCTGATAAAGAAAAGAATCAGGGTATTGTAATGGGCCAGTCAATGCCCAAACAAATTATTGAATCTTGTTTTGTACTGTAGTTTTTCCCAGGACTTCACAGAGTCCTGTGAAAATGTTCTTTTTCACTTCAGTATTTGTATTTATGCATCTTGCATTGAAGCTGGAATATGGTTTACGACACACTTCTGCATCGTCACTGCAGGGAATTCGTCAAATGTTAGTGGAAATTGCTGCTCCTGGGAATAAACAAGTGAAGCAGTCGCGGTAAATGGCAATCATACAAGTGTACAGTAGATGCCTGACAATAGTTACAGTTTAACGCAGATGGGTGCAGTCGTGCAACATTTTATTTCAGTAGATGACGTTTGAATTCCTCTGCTACAAAATTAAACGTTTGGCTTCAAAGAGGAATTACTTTTGTCTTAATTTGTGTGATCATGCTGATTGTTTTCTCCATCTCTCTCTCTCTCTTTGCGCAGGCCTTCCCATGTATATCCACAGGCATCTACGGTAAGCTCAGTCTCCCTTCTTTTATTTCTGTTTTTATCCATTTGCTTTGTTCTTTCAGTGCAACTCAATGATAACAAGCTGCTCATATTCCCCAGTTTGTGGCTGAATATTTTAAAATGATGCACATAGGGCGGAGGTTACTTAGATATAAATACTAAATATACCAACAAGTTCACCTTAAACCATGTTGCACAAAGGCAGGACGTAGAAGAATACTGAATACTGCTTATGCACCTTCATGAGATCAAGCCAAATAAGCTGCAAGGCATTGCTGGCAGAGAGCTGATGTGCTCATTACACTTAAAGTCACACTGAAAAGAAACCAGACTTGTTGATATGAACAGAATTTTTGAGTTTTGAAGATAAAAAAAAGTTAAATGCAAGAAAACATGTTGATTCTTTGACTCTTTTGATCATTTAAATTGCCTGTTTTTACCCCACACCGTACACTGTACAGTTTATGAATTTGCATACAGCTCCAATACTTGCAGTAGGTGCCAAATGTGTAAGGATTAATTAACATGCTAATTTCTGTTGTTTGCAACTGACTATTAGCAGCAATGTAGTTCCACATAAGCAGCCACAACTGCTCTGTAAAGTTATGCGTAATTGCAGATACCTACAGTATTCTGCCAATTTAAAAAAATGCCAGTGCGAGGCAACAACTGATAAATGATTCTGGGTCTATACTTCTTTAGGCAGGGATCTCATGAGAGTCGATAAGTGCCTCTGATCATTTCACAAGACGAGGTGCTGCCAATTTTACAAACACTGTTTCCTCAAGATATGTGCATGCACTGTTCGCGCTCTCAATAGGCATACAACACAGCATTTATTATGTCCACGTGCCGAGTGTAATGCGAATTCAAAAGTGACATATTGAACTCGAATCCTTTTCCACAGAAAGCAAAACTAACAAAAGTTTCAAAAGCCCTCGAAACCTTCTTCTGAAAACAGCAAAGAAAACCAGATAATTAAAATGTATGACACCAAAGGGTGGATAGTTCCTTTCACATTCCTCGGTAATTCAGATCATTTTAGATGATACTTGTTTTTTGTCCATTTTACGTTGGGGAGTTATATTTCCGGTGCTTTCTGTACTATTCTTCATGTGGTTGACCTCGCTCAGATTTATTATATACACCTATGCAGCTGTTGTTGTTCTAATAAAGCTACATAAAAGCTACCTAATTTACTAAACCTACTGCAGCTTACTTCCACAGCTGTTTCACTGTGTGAATTTAATTTAAAAGGATTTTTTAAACAACATCATTGGTGTAGATAAGCACAGACACATCTGAGCTATTTGAGTGTGCTATTAAGACCTGATGCTGGTTTTTTATTTAAAATGCAGACATTTGAAGCCGTATCTCAAACTGTAAGCGAAGCATCAACAGCCACTGACTGGATTTAATTAAAAGCTAGGGACTGGACTGTAGTGCACATGTGAGTCGGTGCAACTATCCGGTCACAGCTCATAAAGAAAATGATGAAATGTTGATAATCAGTGACAGTTGAGCACCTTATTTGTGATTTGCTGTGCATTTCAGCGGCACATGTCTCTACAGTGCTAGAGTATTTGCCATAACTTGCAAACAGAGTGCATTCAGCTGGTAAAACACACCCTGAAAATCATCTGTGCAGACGCTTGAGAGGTGCATTCAGCTGTGATTATACTCAGGCGGTTCTGACTCGTTTCCAGTTGACATGCCAGAGATTTGTGCTGCCGTTTCATGTCCTGAACAAACATGTCACATGTGATGTGAAGACACAGATCAAACCGGATGAGCTAATTTTCACGACTATGGTTGGAAATTGTTTCTGTATGAAAAATGACAGTTTGGTTATTGATTAAACCTGTTAGTTATTGATGTAGTCCTAGTCCGTTAGTGAAAGCACAGAAGCCTCTACCTTTCCATATTTCTTTGGGTTTTTTTAAACGTCTAATGAAAAACAAAGTAATTAAGTTTTAGTCTGAGTTTTGTGTTTTGATTTCCAACTGTAGACAGTATGCAAAAATAAAATGATTCATCTACAGCCCCTGGGGAACATTAAAAAAAAGCCTCTGCCCACATGCTGGGTACCTTACATCTGTTTGTTTTTCTCTCCAACCAAAGCCATTACTCCTCTGCCTTTATCAAACCTGGACTATAACTAACTGCCAGCTGTTGCACTCTGAAATACTACACGCAAAGTACTGATTATAGAGCCTGATAAACTTTGGCAGTGCTCATAAAACTAGCTGAAACTGCCCGGCATAGATAAAAGATAGTCCGAGTGGCGAGCTATCCTGACACGCGCTATTGCATATGTGTGTTAATAAAGACCAGTCTTTAGTAAAGCGTGCTCATAAATCACAAGACGTTTAATTATGCTCTTGATAGAACACTTCCCATTTGGGATTTTGAATAAATTCCCCCTGTCACTTTTTTGCAGTTCACACACACACACATCTTTTCTGCGATGTTATGTTTCGTTCCACCTGCCGATGCACACATCTCACAGGGGCTTCTTCTTTTTTTAGTCCACTCTCCTTCCTCTTCCTGCAAAATATATGTTATCCGCTTAAACACGAGTGTCTGACTTCTCGTGACGTAACAAATTACACAACAAGCTGAATTCAAGAAGTATAGTGAAGTGCATCAGCTAATGGTTATATACAGTGTTTTGTGTTAAAAGCAAAAATATGGAGTAGAGTAGCTGTAGTGGCACAAAGGTAGTGAAAATACATGCAGGGGAGAGAGTGGAGTGGGGGTCATTGTTTGTACTGCGCGCCGCTGACGAGGGCACCACTTATTGCCATTCACTGTGCTACTGTGTGCTGCACTGCCAGTGGGAGCCTGTCATACCACACCACCAGGAGCCCCCTCGCATCAAAAGGATGGTCTGTGCAGAGCCAAGCATGCAGTGGAGTGGGAGGGGGGATTAAACAGCCTGATTAATAAATAAACAGCTTAGCGCTTCCATAACTAGATCTCCACAGAACAACAGCTGATTAAGACTAAAGATCTTCACACAGCAGAGGGCAAATAGAGGAGGGACTTTCAAAGGAAGTACAGTATAGATAGCACAGAGCTGTGTTGTTGTTCTCCGAGTCCTCTGCGTGCCCCCTGAGTACTGCCATATTCTGAAAGGGCCTCTGCTCTCTTGTCAGGAGTTCTGACATTTTCTGTGCATTTTAGATAACCTTTAAGGTCAGCTTCCATTTTAGCAATATAAACAAAAGCTCTTTAGCGTGGAAGTCACATCTCCCCGATCCCGATGTTTGCCTGTGATTTTTTTCTAAAAAAAGAAATCTCTTTCTGTCTCTGTTGAATGTGCATCATTTTGAGTATGCGTTCACGGTCATGCAGGTACTATGCTTATGTACACGTGCTTGACCTATTTCTGCACTTGAACTGGAGCAAGAAAACAAATTCTGTGCCCCAAACATCGTGACACAGAGGAATCAGGAACAAGTTATCCAAGGCCATTGTGGTGAGACAAACAGATTTGTCAGGGAAAGTTAATGCTAATTGACACCCTCTCTCACGCCTCCATATTCCCGAAGACTCAGTCACCACTGACAGATGATGGCAGAACAGGGAGGTTGGGTGTAGTAGAGGTGTGCAGGGGGTACCTCAGACGCTTGGAAAGAAAAATGAGAGATCACACTGCGCTGACAGTCCAATCCCTCAGTCCGGCCCATTAGCCACAACAGAATTTCTGCACCGATAGTGTGTCGGAGGTACCACCCATAAACAAACTGGTGCCCTCCGTGGGCCACGAGGTCACCCAGCATGATAGAGGTTATTAAGTGCTGCTTCTGTTTGCACATCAATCACAGCCGTGCGACCTGGGTTTAAATGGATTATTCCTTCCACGGAGGAGACACCTCTCAACGTCTCACAGGATCAGTGCCAAGAGTCCAACTACCTCGACTTAGAGAGGTCATTTTCTCTTTTGCAATCCTTTTGTTTTCTGTCCTTCCTCCTATGCATCCTCTTGTCTCTAGTTCTCCCTGACAAGTCTGTCTTATTAGCCATACAAGGAAAATCATATGAAAAAACAACTATTTTCAGATGCATTTTAGACTTTTGCACCTTGTGCAGATCAGGTCTTAGGCAGTGCTGAAAAAGCACTTTTCAACAACCCCATAATGAGGCATGCAGTTTATAAGCAAGGACACGTATATTACTTCTGCTGTTTGCTGGATAAGAAGCCATTGCACGCATGTATTTATAATGCTATCAAAAGAATCAGAGGCGCTTGATGTGGCAAAGCTGCTTCTCTTCTTTGGACAAATATCTTCCTGTTTACTGCTAACCCCTCACCTCTGGCTCATCTGTCTCTGTAACTGATCCGAGATTTGTTGACAAAGGACTTTTAGCACTGACTGGTGGCTGTGGGAGATATGTGGATGTAATCCACCAAAGCTCTACTGGTATGTCCACACTGCCATCCCGCTGTACCGTCCAGATCAAAGGTGTCAAGCAGCTAAGATTTTTTTTCTCTAACCAGCATCATGGTCTGGCTCTCTTTATCCCTGTCTAGGATTAGGAGGGCTGGAGACATTCATGCACCTTATCTTTAAACAGTGATTGCTTGCTGCTAGCTTGCCAGAAATGGCCCAGGCAGGTTCCCCCTTCTCTCAAAATACATGAAGCCTAATCTAGCTGGGTTTTTGGTATTTCAAGGCCCATACAGTAGGAGCAATATGTTGTATCAGTGGGCAGCAGAGTGTGTGCTCAAAGAAAGCAAGATCTCCGTGGCCCAATGTGCATTTGTTCTCAGCACTTTTCACAGATGATAAGCCAAATGTAAAAACACCTCCCACCCACAGGACAATAGATTTAAGGGTTTGTGAAACTTGTTCGAGCATTAAACTTTTTCATTCCACAAACTTCTCAGAATGTTTTTACAAAGTAAAACGTCGGGTGTTAATTTTAGCATGTAGGACAAAGCATGCTATCACCTACATGGATTATTTCCAAGGAAGGTCATCAGCTGTTGTGCTCTGCCCTCTTTCTTCTCACCTCTTTCCCCCCCTCCCCTGCCTCTCTTCCTCACATTACACCCTCCCATCCCTCTTTGTCTCTGTCTCCTTCTGTGGGCTGCAAAGTCGGTCATGGTCACAGCCCTGCTGTCGTGTCCCAGTGTTAGTGTAGGAGCAGCTCCGGGCCATTTGACACCCACGCAATGGCGTCTAGAGTCCTGGGGCGCTACTCTGTCCTCCACCCCGGGTCAACTCACCTCTCCACTGGGCCCTGATGGGGTGACTACCCTGTTCCCCCGCTCACTTTTCAGATGAACGCACAGCATTGATGCCTCCAACTAGAGCAGAGCTCAGCTGTGCTACGCTTAATGATTTTCTACTGTTCAAACCACATCCACCTAATCTACATTGTTTTATACTGAGCTTAAATGATTCCAGCCTGCCTGTCTCTTATTACAGCTATCTTTAATAATAGCACTAAAGCTATCAACATTTTATTGAAAACAACAGCAATAAAAAGTCCTTTTTTTAATAAAAAATACTATTAAGATATTTCAAGGAAAGCTGTGAGGCGTTATCTTGCCAAAGACCTTTAAAACAAGTACAGATCACTGTTCCAAACATAATATAAGAAGAAGAAGAATCAGGAAAAAAAACTGTATTGATCCCTGCAGGGAAATTGCTTTATTACTGTTGTTAAAAATACAGCTATGAAAGGAGCATTTACATGTTACAAAAAGAGAAAAATGGAGCTGAGAAGTAATAACACTAATTAAAAAAAATACACAATACTTAACTAGAAATGTATACCTGGTGATTCAGAATATTACGCATGGTCAAACATTCGCATGTTTGTTTTGTGCTTGTTTTTTTTGCGCTATGGTAGTTTACTGTCATTCCAACACCTGTGGTGAGTTTGCCAGCCCCAGCTAACTCAGCCTCGGGCTATATACAGCTTTAAGGTAGACAGCTCATCAAAATGAATGACGAGTGTTGAGACATGAACTTGACCAGCTACAGCTGTGGAGAAGGAGAGTGGAACCAACAATACAGTTTCTGCCTCAAGGGGAGAAAACCTGCACTTTCTGTATTTCTGAGGAATTCAAACATCATACAGCCTCAGTTTATCAGACTTCACCATTTCTGTTATCTGTTGGCACCATATCCTTGCAAATAAAAATAAAAAAATCAGAAGACTAGGTGCTAAAAAGAGAGAGAGAGAGAGAGAAAGAAACACTAGAAATAATGAAGCCCTAAAATAACAGCAGGCTGTGGTATTCTCTGCACAATATAAGCCCACTCAGGAAAAGCAAAAGTGGTGTGATCTGCAGTGTGTGCCTACAAGGCTACCCATGCATTTGCAAATAAAAAATGGGAATGTAACATAGCCCGGACATGTATTCAACTTGTTGACTTTCTACTGCTCACTTTATCAGGTGATGCATCCACTTCTCACCACAGGAAAAAACACCTTAGCTGTACAAGTTTGTTGCAAAAGTTAACTCTGAAAGTTGAGTTAAAGTCAATTTAGGATGTGAAAGAGCTGCCATGCTGGCAACAGTCAGAGCAATGGGCCTGCTTGTTCTTAAAGCCAAAATTTCCCCTAAGGCAGAGTACACATTTATATATATTTTTTCCTCCCATGTTACAGTTGAGTGGATATTTTTGACCACGAACTTCTATTTTCCAACTGTTACAGAGTTGACTGCGATTGAGATGGGAGCTTTTGTTTAGCATTCTGAACAGAATATCTGAATTTTTAGCTTTAACATCAAACTCAAGGGACTTTCTTTGGTTTTTATTCATGTAAAATACACAACCTACTATATGCCTGAAAAATGACATAGGGACTTATGCAAGAAGTGCTTTTTGCATATGACCAGTGTCTCCACCCTTTCTTTGCAAAGAAAGGGTGGAGATCCTGTCGATTGGCTACATCAAAGCAAGTGTGCATACGCGCAAGATGGATGTAACTTGCTGGATGGGGATAAAAATAAAGCTTTAACTAAAAGGAAATTAAAAGGAAATTAAGCAGTCCTTCTCGAACAGTTCAATGATGCTGCTTTAAGTCAAAGGCATGAAATTACTGGATGAACACTTGGCTTGTAGCTGCTATAGTGTCAAAATTGTTGACTGCATATCCCAATGTTACGCAATAGTGTTGTTGTGTCCTTTTATTTACACGGTACATGCAAGTTTCTCTCCCCTCTCCTCTCCTCGCCCTGTGCTGGTGATGAAGTAGAGGAGCCTTCAGCAGAAATAACACTGCGCCACCTGAGCCCTCATCAGCGGCGCTGTGCTGCACATATCCCATTAGTGCACCTCACTAAGACAAATCTCCCAAAGCCGAGCATATTCCCAGCATAGGTGAGAGCCGAGCCAAGTAGAGCAGGGACCCTGGAGGGCCCACCATCACTGCGCCCGACGCCAGCTGCCCGCCACCTGACAGATTGGTTTTTCCCGAACTCTCAACACAGCAAATGGCAAAAAAAATGAGAAGGAGGTGTTGAAAGGAGAAGATGGAGAAGTAAAACACTGAACTCTGTCATTTTGTGCGTACTTGAGCATATAAAAGAGTCAGAGCTGAACATCATTCAGGAAGCGGGGTTGTCACTCCTGCTGTGACTCGCAGGTCTGAGAGAGACTCTTTTGGACGTGTGGACCGAGAGTTTTTCTGTCTCGCCGTTTCAACGTACGTGGCCAGGCTGAAATGGACAAAGAGAGGAGAGGTGGTGAAAGTTAAAAGTTGCAGAAGGAGACAAATGATGAGAGAGCTCTCGAAATGCTGCCATTGACCTTGATGTTGCAGTTGAGCAGGGTCGTTCTGCCAGGCTGCCCTCAGCTGCTCTGACACCTTTTACAGGCTTTCCATCTAAATCTCTACCAAGTCTATCATTTCACCTTCCTGTTACTGTTTTCATTATTTCTCCAGCTAACTGCTCTCTCTGCCCCTCTTTTCTTCTCCGCTATGATTAATAGGTATAGCTCTTGAATCAATAAAGCATTTGTAGAAACTCCACATAGAATAGATTAAATGTACTCAGTGCCATCCACACTTCTGGTGACCAGCATGTACTATTATCGAGATTTAGACCTGTTTTTAGCTCCAAATATAATGTGTGCCTGTTTATCTCTCTCTTAAGATGAATAGAGCTAGAGCACAAAGGCAGTTATTTACAATTTTAACAATTTACTTATTTGTTTCATTTGTTTGTGTTCTACTTCTCCGACACCTCTCTTTTTTCTCCTGCGGTTTCCTAAACAGCTGGTGTTTTCTTTGTGGATCTATTTTTTAAGCTTTCTTGTCATCTACACATCTGTTGGCTTGTGTTACTTGATCTGTTGTTACTCCTTCATAGGTGTGGTAGCACTTTTCCAAAAGGTAACATTTAAACAAAAAAGAAATTATATCACTGGAAAGGTTAAGTGTGCTTGGGAGACAGGGAGAGCCAGGTGACCTGCAGACCAATTTGGCATTCTGGATTAGGTTCTGAGCACACAGCTCTCGGGGCATCTTTTGAAGGACAGGAGCTGTGAACGGGGCTGTGCACTGTCTGCAGACACTGTCTAACAGAGCCATAGAAGCAGACTGGCTGTCACTGCTGGCCGGTATGCAGCTCACATCTTGCTTCACCCAGAGCTTGAACAGGAGCTCAGCAAGGGCTCGGCAGCGAGTGAACCCCTCTTCTCTCCTCGGTGTAATTCGGCCACTCCTGTCAAGCTGTGGAAGGGGAGGGAAAGAGAAGCAGTAAGGAAAAGAGACATCAGCAGCAGTCAGATGGGTGAAGGTGGTAGGGTTAAAGCACTGCACACTATATCTTGACTGTCAAGGCAGTTGATGTGAAGCATTTAGAGAATAGTTATTGAGAAACTGTGACAGCAGGTGGTCTGAGAGAGTGCGATGAAAGAGTAGAGGAAATGTAAGGTTAGCGATTTCTGGCTTTTAATTTTTCTTTACATCTGACTTAAATGATTAAAGGTTAATAATAATAATAATAATAATAATAATAATAATAATAAATAAAGGTTGTTGCAGTGCTTATAAGGCTGTTTCATAGGTCATAGCGCACTACAGTCATGGCAATGACCCAGGACAGGAACAGTGTTTGAAAATGTGGCATGTTCAATACCCGGCAGGCTACAAGAATGGCTTGGCCCTTGTATCAGTTTATGTGGGTTGAAATTGAATTCCTGACCTCTTTCGTTAGACTATGACACCGTCTCCCATAACCTGTTGTGCCTTACAGAGGTCAGGGGTTGTACAATAGATGAGCGACTAGTTTTTAATCTTGAAGAGGGTCACTGTGACTGAAAAAATTAAGCTGTGTTTATCTGTTAGCTTGTGGTCTTTGAATTAGACATACTGAACTGTAAAGGTTGTACTCACAGAGCAGCAAACTAACTTGTGCATTTGTGCAGAGGATCTAAAATCAATGTGCCTGAGTCAAGTAGTGTGAACGACACAGACAAACAAACTCAACTATTATTACTTTGAAATGAAGAGAGCTGAAACACTGCTCTATAGCAGATTGTCAGCTCTTTTGGTAATGGCATATACTGTCTACTCTTTAGCTCTTAGCAAGGCTGGCCCGAAGGGTTTTATAGTCAATAGCTCATTCTGATTGTTTGCACTTGGGAAGTTGTCTACAGTGGAAGCAAATGATCCTGAGATCAGCATCTAGCAAAGCCTTCCCTTATTAAAAATTAATAAAGTTACAATCTTTTTTTTCCATCGATACAATCACAACAGCTCGCACAGTTGTTGTTAATACAACCACATTGCTTGTTAGGCACGCTGCCTTTATGGTTACTCTGGCATGCGGGTAAAATAAAATCGCTTAAAAGTTCATACGTCTAAGTGTAATTGTCCCCATCAAGACAAAATCTTAATCAGTTCTGCTTGAAGTGAGGGCTTGAATAGGGCTTTATACTTCCAGATGCTTGCAGATGTGTCTTTACATGTAGCTTGTATTTGCTCTCCTCACCCTCCAAAAATAGCACTTCTTTTCACCCTGCATCTGGCAACAAACTTCTACAGCAGTTGAACGGTCAGCTGTGCTCATCTGCCAGTGCCGAGCAGATTGTGCTGCTTTCTATTGATTTAAGGAGAAATGCCATTACCTTTGGAGATATCCGTTTCTGTTTGTTTGCCTGTCTGTTTTTGTCTCCCTCTGGTATCTGCATGTTGTATACAACAGGTATTGACACTTTTTTTTTGTTTTCCTTTTTTATGTCTAGGCTTTCCCAATGAGCCTGCAGCTGACATTGCTTTGAAAACAGTAAAACGCTGGATCGAAGACAATCCTGATAAGGTAGGACACGCCTGCATGATTCATGTTGTCGATCTGAGGTCACTTCCTCATTTGTGAAGTAACCGCCTATTTCTCACGTTCGCCGATTTGCTGTGACCTGAGATGATTGGACCACAGCAGAAACACTGAACTCCAATTGTCATGCGTCTCTGTTTCAGACAGACATCTTATCCACCTGCCTTGCTTGGTCTGCATGCATATCAAATTAAAAGCCAGTCTGTGTCTAATCGGGTCTTAAATGGTCTGTTGACTGTTTAATTGGTCAGTGCTGGGACGAGCTGTCAAACCCAGAAGAACATAAACACATCAGATGGAATAATCTCAAATTGTTATTTGTTTTAGATAAATTATAATCACGCCTTCCAAGAACTGAAGGCTCAGATGCAGATCTGCTGCACTACCACATTTCTCTGGTCAAAAACACAAATTCACACGTTTATCTTAAACGAACGGTAAAATCTTGAAAGCAGACAATCATCTTCAATTTTTATCTGTTGCGTCTCTTGTCATTTGCAATGACCGTAATGCATCCATTTGCATTGTGCAGAGCTAAAATGTATGCCACATTTGCAAGAAAAATCTTTACCGCCAAGGTTATTTTACTCGCTGAGAAAAACACTGATATGCTCGCTGACAGAGCTCCTACTTCACGCTTTCAACACACTGTGGACTTGATGTCAGATAGGAACCGATTATCAAGTTGTAATCTTGTTTTGTGAAATTTTAAGTTCTTCACCCAGGGTGCTATCGCCTTTATAAAGTACTTTATTAATTGCTAATGTGTTAGTACTAATTAACAGGGTCAAAATCCATGAGACTGTTGTAAAATAATAACTCAGGAGATAGCTGCATGTGGCTTTTATGGCGGTGGTTTACATGCATCGTGACTTTCAAGTGATATTTAACAGATTAATATATATTTAGTCCACGATGATAAAAAAATTTGTAGTTGTCAGGAGACTGTTTAAGACTTTGCAGAACATTTGCCAGCTTGTGAGTCAGTGAGTGATGCTAACCTTTGGGGGTCGTCTCTGTTTACTGTGGTACTGTTTATATCTGTCACTTTGGATTGAGGTGTTTTATAGAACTCACAGCTTGATGTGCTGCAGCATCCTTCAGCTGGTATTATGGATGTTCTCAACAAGCAGCCAAACGATACGGACTTGCTTGATTATTTTGCCGTTGTTGTGCACTTGCGCGCTGCCTGATGATTCCTGTAGCATGTAGTTGGGGAATCCATCAAGCCTCTGGCAGAAAGAAGATTTCCACCAGGTTATTGCTGACTGTAAATAACAAGCTAATGTTCAAAGCTGACTTTCGTAGTCGTGATGTTCCACATACAAGTTTGAAATGTTTTACAAGTGATGGAGGGGGCGTGAGAGACATCTGCGGAGGCTTCCCTTAGCAGTATTTGGCAAAACTGTGAGCACAGTCTGTAGATCTTCAACTCTAACTAAACCAAAAGTAATCTTTTAATAAGATCTGGGAGAATATAGCGATATATTTTACCCAGAAGCACAGCATAACATGGACGTGCACAGGAGGGCTTCCTTGCAGATTCAGATTCATTCACGGTTGCCTGGCGTTTTGTTAATCTTCGTGTACCACAAAGAAGGATGCATGATGTGATTATGTTTTTTTTATTTTGTTTGTTTGAAGAGCTCAGGAAGAATCCAAATACATGTCTAACAGAATTCTCAATGCTCAAAGGAAAAGCATGTGAGCGTTTTGAAGTGCAGTAAATCTTAAGATGAATACCTCTTTCTATGTTTAGAAAAGCAATTTATCACTGTAACATTTACTCAATAGACACACCCAGTGTTGGCATGATTGATAATTGACATGATTCAGTTTTTAGGTGCTGTCAACTCGAAAATTGTGAATGGGCAGTTGTTTACCATGCGTAAAGACATTTTCAATCAAAGTCTTGAAAGTACAGTATTCTACAAGTTTCGCTTTCTCAGTTTCGCTTCAAAGGCAATCCAGAGGTTGTGTGCAAAGTTGCATGCGATGCCGGCTCATCTCCAGCTCTGTACGCTCAGTCTGTGTTGTAGGCGTCTACAGAATCAAGTCATCTCGGGGCCATGTTTTGTAGAAGATACCGTGTGGCTGAATTTTAGCACAGTGGGTTGGCTGAGCGTCTAACGTGGCCAGGGTAAAAGTGTAGACAGCAACCAGTTTATAGGCATTCGAATCTGGCAGGTTTTAGTCACAAGCAGCTATTGATCTGTAATTGTCCACATAGAAGTCTGAGAAGACAGTAACGTCAGGTGGCAGAAGACTTTGTGTGTGTACGGTGTGTGTGTATGTTTGGGTGTGTGCAGGGCTTGATGGGAAGATAGAATGAAAAGAAAACAAAGAACGGGACACTGTGTGATTGATTAACAGAAAGTTTATCTACCGGGCCAGCAAAGTGTAGCCCTAATGCACTCAGCCACACACAAAGGCCCCAATTCGAGATTGAAACTCACTCTTGAAAGCACCTAGACTTCCATTGTGGAGGAATAAACAGCCTCAATGTGGTCAGGGAGAACAGATCCTTTAATCTAGAGATACTTGAGTGCTGAACTGATTCTTTAGATCATAACAGATGAAAGAATAAGGGGCTCAGTCCCTGCTTCCCCGTATATTCCATGTGAATTAATGAAACAGAATTTGTATTTGTAAACAACAGACCATAAAGCTCTAATGACTTCAAAAAGTACATAAGGGGCCAAGGCAGTGACATCCTAGAGACCCACTCCTCCATATGGCCTTTGAGCGGTTTCCCCCCGGCTCACAGCAGACATGCCTCTCCACTCATCTGGCTTTGGTTTATTTCTCATTTTCAGATCTAATTTGGTTTAATTCAGGCTTACATAGGTTTAATCTGCAGATGAAAAATGCGGTCTGACACTTTATTTGGCTGCCACGGATGTGCTCTGGATAGCCAAGCTTTTTAATGAAGCGTTTCGAGGGCCCCGCAGCCCAGCATTACTGACATAGTCTGAACACTTGAGACAGATTGAGAGTCTGTAATAAGCTCTGCTGCACTGTGCTGCTCAGGACAGAATTGATGTGTAGAGATTTCACCTTTCAACATTACTCTGGTTTGGGCTTTAGTATTAAGCACTCCACTGTGCCAATGATGCTCCCAAAACAGGTGTTTACATCCTATTTCCTGTTCTGTCAATGATCTGTTTACCTTAGTAGCATTTGTCATTTAAGACACCTGATAATAAATTCCATCTCAAGCTAAGGCTGTAGACTCTGTGACAAATGTCAAGTGTCTGTTACGAATAAATGCAATATTTTGTATGCTTTGTATGGTTGTGGTTTTCTGCGTGAATGCGTATCAGCTTAGGAGCCTGTCTGGGTTTTGGCAGATGGAGCTGCAACATGTCAACTTTGAGGCGTTCATTGTCATTCGGTTGAATAAGATGGATGGTTGCTGTTACGATGGCTATGTTGTGTGGTTCGTATTTAGAAAATCTAAACGTTGCGACCATTTTTATCTGGCATGCTGGGTAAGCAGACAGTATATTAAATATATGGTGCTTGCTTGTTGTCTCCTATACGTGACAGTTATGATGGTAATGAATTCCCCAAAAGAGAGACCAAAAGAGTTTTCGTTCCATTAGCCTCATCCAGTCAGCTTTTTTTTTTTTAAATATCAGAGAAGATCCATTTTATTCGACTTTCTAAAAGGCTGAAACAGGGGAACAGATTTAAAATAAATGATCGCTTTATCGGTTGTGAGAAATTTGAGCTTTTTTATAATAAGATAATACCAACTTCTTTATCAAAATCACCGATATCAATAAGCTTTCATTCAGTGTGTGAAAGACAGGCTGAATAATGATGTTAGTGTTGTTTGTGTCTACATGTATGTGTATATATTAGTCTTGTTTACATATCATATAATGAAGGAAAAAATAGGCACATTATGGGCCTCGATATCCATTTGAATAAGAGCCAAAGAAAATACAGCAGAAACAGTCATTTCAGCTTCAAGTTATGAACAAAGCCCTTTATGAGAAAATACTTTGAGACCCAAGAGCAATTGAAGCAAAAGCTGCTACTAAGTGGGGTGGTACTTGAGCTCTATGTTGCTGCATTGCCTCTTCATGGTGTTTTTTTATTGTCTGGTATCCAGTGAAAACTCTTTGCCAAATGATGCATCTGTAGTCGATGGTGATTTGCTCAAATTTGCTCCCTGCATGCCTTGAGGATGCTGATGTGCCACTGATGGGCTGTGCAACTGGCATAGTGTTCAAAGCCAGCGTGGTCTTTTGAAGTCAGCGTCTAGCCCCTTTGAATTGTTTGCTGTGACTGGGAGCATCAGGGAGACACGGCCTGATCAGAAGAACATGCCTAACCACTCAATTCTGCATCCACATGATATACTGTCTCGTGTGGATGGAGGAGCTCAGCTTGACCTCCGAGAAAAGCATTCCTCCTCTATGCGTGTCTGTCAAACACCTGCAGATTTTCCCGGGAAAATGCTTTAGAGTGAGTATATGAATGCCTTAATAGTTTTCTCTCTGAGAGAATTACTTTACTGGCACCAGTGCTAATGCATACCATGTAGTCTAATACATTAGTGGCAGCTATTTGGACCACGGCAGTAGAATGGATCTTTTATGGCTTTTATGATCTGACAATTTTATTATCTCACTCACTCTGGATAATATGGCGTGTGCCCTTTGATTCCCTTGACCTCAGGTTGGTGAAGTTATATACTCCTAGTTTCAGTGTTTAAATAGATTTAAGATGATACATTCAGTTTGTAAACCGACACTCTTCAAAGTTAATTTTTACATCTTTTGCTTTTAGCTCTGTTATCTGCAGAGCGAGCCGCAGCTTTGATAAAGTCCTCTCGCTGTCAGGGATTTTTAAAAAAAAGTTTATTATGAAGATCAAATGTTACTGTATTTTCAGTGTTTATCTAAACGGTTGCATGAAGCTCTTACTGTCAGAGAGAAATCCTTTTTCTGCACGAATGAGGATTAAGCCTATCATCTTTATCTCTGCCCAAAGACCAAGGTGTTGCTTTACTCCTGGTAATTGCAGAATGATCACCTTAGTATCTGATGCAAGATGACTGAGAGTTTTCTGTACTGAGGGAGATTAATATTGAATTCTCCATTAATGTTCTGTCCCCACTTAGAGTCAAACGAATAATAAAAGAATAAATATAGCTCTACTCTACTCACAGAATTGATTGCATCTCACTCAGAAAGTAATGGATAAGCTGTTTGTGACGACTTAAGTACTTAAATCGCCGTGGCCGTTAATGCAGATTACAGAACTTATTAACAAGTAGCACCTTCTGCAATAATGCACACTTGTCTTTATGGGCTCTACCTATTTCTGAGGCTTAAAACAATGTTAACTCTTTATGCACGACTAGAAAGCCCTCAATGTTTTTGAAGTTGGAAACTGACGTCTTCCATAACCAGGTGCTCTTTTACACATGCACCGAGCCCACCAATAAACACAGCCCACTGCACTCTGACACATGGACAGTAAGATATGATGCCCTCTGAATTCAGCTCTTTCTGGTCCTGTAGATACTGTAGTGCCACTCCATGCTTACTGTGCTGGAACAAGCTATCTTAATGACATGCTAATTGATTTAGTGTAGCGCAGATAGCGGTAGGCTGGCACACCGTGATAAAGCAAGAGTGGGTCGAGCTATTGGTTCAGAGGAGGACAGGAGACTCATCAAAGTCCAAGTAGTTCATTCGCTCTATTTGAAGACAATTTTACACCACGGCGCCCCATGCTGAAGCATGGAGACCTTTACCGTGGAGGTGCTTTGTCTGTGTATGTGTGTTTGCAGTGTTAGGAGTAAGCCGGGTCGTGTACTGCAAATTCAGACGACAACAAAAACAACAACAACAAAATCGTCGGCTGTGTTGTCACAAGAATGCTCATTACAGACGATAATTACGTAGTATATCTGTGACCTGCAGAAAAGGATGGGAAACACTGTGACTACTCCACTGTCCTCTCACTCACTAGTGCTGATACTGAGCCATGAAGTCTGGAACACACAAATAACCTTGCTTAGCATTGCTTCTGTAACGAAGTGTGCGCCGATACTGCAAAAGAAACTTGTAAACACTTGGTTATGAAGTGGATGTGGACAGTAAAGCATCCAACTTGTAAAACAGTTGCATGCATTTGCATTGTATATAGCAAGTCTGAATTCTTAAAATCAGATGTTAATGGAATACATATTATTTAAGCAGTTCATTATCTCCTGCAACTCAGTGTAAGTATATACAGTACGTTCACTATATTTGGGGGGCATCTATATATATGGAGGTGGTGCGGGCCGTCTGCCAGTTGGAAGGTTGTTGGCTTGATGTCTAACTATCCTTGGGCAAGACAAAGGACCAGTTGTCCAAAATACATTCATCACAGCATGAGTGTGGCTTGTAATTAAAAGGGCTTTGAGTGTTGGTTTAGTGTAGAAAAGCACAATTTAAATACCAGTTCATCTACCAATTATATTTGGAGGAGGAGCATGCAAATTTTAAAAGTTCTGAGATGTAGCAAGGCATAATAGTCCATAATTAAATATAGCAAACACACCTTGCTTTGATACAGTAAGCAACATCATTACCCAACTACCAGAAGAAGAGAAAGATGGCTGATTTGTACTCAGTAAGCTAATCAATTTCAGCAGCTTAACTGTTTGTAGTTATCAGGTTGGTATGCTTTCTTTTTTTCGTATTAGCATACTTATGTATTATGTTCTATAAACAAAAGCATTGTCTTAAAAACTATCATGAAAGAAATAAAAGACGCTGGACATTGGTTGCTTGCACCATGTGGCAACATGTGAGTTAATGTACTGCAGCATTTAGTCGAGGGTTCAGACGCTGAAAGGCAAGAGCTAAGCACCTAACAATGTTCAACCTTCTTGTTCAAATATTTGTAGCTGCATGAGTTCACTGCTCTTTCGCCATTCACAGCTAGTCATTATCCACCATCCCATCAACAAACACGCTCTCACTGTGAGTATTGGGGTCCAGTTCTACAGGCAGCTGTGTGTCCGTTTCTGTATGAGCATCACATAAGCAGGCCTTCCCAGTGCTACCGATGTTGTAGGATTGGGGCTCGGTTCAGGGAGGAGGGTGGAGACCACCACAGTGATTACTTTAGCTGTTGCTGTGTGATTGCACAGTCTCTGGCATGTGATTAGGGGGAATGGGCCATATCTCTCACCATCTCAAAGGGGGATCAAATCAGCCTCAAAGCCTGGCTTCAGGCGGTGGTGCATTTGAAAGTCAATGTTTTATTTCTAAGCATAAATTACTTGATCAGGGCACTTTTTAGCCCAAGGTTGTATTCTGAAATAAGGTTTGCCACATTTAGAGAGATGGCAGAAGATCTAATGATTGCATATGTCATGTCACACGCGTCCCCATCGAGTCTATAGGTATAACAGAATTTCAAACTGAATCAACTGGCCTCACAAATAGTTTGCCTGTGTCTCAGTCGCTTGTCTTTTCTGGTGGATTCTGTTAAATAAACCTACATTTAAATCTTTTGCAAAGCAGGAGTATACACAAGGATATTCAAGATAAGACTAACAAGGTAATTTTTTTCAGCAATGGCCAATTGATTCGGTTAAGCGGAAAAGGGTGTCGGTGCTCTTCAAAGTTGTGTTAAAGGTTGACAGCGTGATTTAGTTCGAGTCATGCTGAGTTCGGTGGAGCTAATCCCTACAGTAAGCTTTCTTTGGGCAGCAGAAAGAAGGAAAGATGGAGAAAGCTATGGGTAGATCATGATGCGATGATGTCGTGCCTTTGAATATTGAAATTATCCAGGTGTGTGACTGTTGTTGAACATCTCCATAGTGGGGATGGACAGAGAAATCTGTTTCTGTGGGTCCTCAACCAGCAAAGCAAGAGGAGTGGTGCATGCTGTAACTCGACAGGGCTACAGAAATCAGTCTCAGCAACATGGTACAGAATGGTAAAATAGGTGATAGATAGAGCGGGAAGCTGCGTGAAGGCTCTGGGACCACAATTTGGATGGTGGAAGATTTTATGTGCTCACTGTTCTTGTCAACAAAAATAAAAAATCCTAGATCTCAACATCCCATCTCACAGTTACCTGTTACGAAAAGTTTTACAACA
Source organism: Maylandia zebra (assembly GCF_041146795.1). Classification (NCBI taxonomy): domain Eukaryota; kingdom Metazoa; phylum Chordata; class Actinopteri; order Cichliformes; family Cichlidae; genus Maylandia; species Maylandia zebra. The sequence continues at coordinate 23,273,230 of NC_135179.1, read as the reverse complement.
TTTTCTGTGAAATTTGTGATTTGTTTTGTGAATTGTGTGACTGCAGAGAAGTAAAAACAAAGGTTGATGAAGCTCCGTCACAGTGTGTTTATACAACATAAATATGCAAATGAGCAAATAATTAAGCAAAGCTGCCTATTTTTTTTATGTTTATAACAGCTTTGCATGTTAACAGTGCGACCCAAGCTTGAACCTTCTTCAGAGCTGTCTCCTCTTTGCCTTGTGCAACGTTCCTGGACCGGACACTATCCGCTGGCCTCCTGTATCCTCAGGCTGTCTAAAGTAATCAAAGGAGGGCAGCATTAATTGCTTGACCCTGGCAAGAAGCCAGGTGGTATGGGATGGGTCATCACCTGCCTAGGGAAAGGTTGCCCCTCATTTTTTTCATCGCCCATTCTTCCCCTCTTTCTTTCACTTCACCACCTGCCACAAGCAAACACCAGGAAGGTCTGGCTAGTTCTCTGTGGGGTACTGCAAAGTCACCCCAGCTAAACGCCCATCCTGTCTACCAAGCAACAGCCAACTATAAAAAGTAATAACCTTCCATCCAAAATAATAGTTAAAATTGGAATTGGGCATGCCCACTTTCCATGAACCTATTTCAGACAATGGCTCCAGTCCTATTACACAATGTCTGCCTCTGTACCCTGGCATAAACATCTTAGAGGGTGCTGTTCCAGGAAGGGTTGGGGTTTGTCTGACTTATGGCTGATGCATTCATCAAGCTCGTGCCAAGCCAATATCACACTGTCAGAAGGGAGCATGTGGCATTCTATCACCATGAGAGGCTGTGACAGAACAAGTCCTTTTCCATTACGCTCTCTCAGGGCAATCTCTGATATTGCCTTTCTGCTGCTCCATAATGCTGTTTATTTCAGTTGTTTGCACTGGTAGAATCCACTCGGCTTCTTTTCCCTTGCTCGGGCCTAATCAGTGTGAACCTCGTCGAATTTCGCTCTTGAAGAGTATAGAGCTCTCAAAATTGTTCTGTTGTGCCAACATTTTAATGTGGATTCTGAACTATATATCAGTTTTAAATAAGTAAAAAAGACTAAATTTGATCTGCAACGCCCATCTGTGCGGTTCAAGGCTGAGTATTCATTACTGTTTTTAACTGTCTAAACTCCTCTTTCTCATTTACTCGGCTGACAAAGGATCTTTTCCTTCCTCGTCACAGATGTAATAGAGAGCATTTGATGTGCCCAACCTTTTCCCATCACTGTATTCTCTATGTTTCCTATTTTTCATTCAGTGGAGGCTGTTAAGAAGCTGTCGTCCTGTAGAGTGGTCCCCAGTACACTCCTGTGTTCTCCTCGCCTGAAGCACTGAATTACTATTTATGTGCTGAACTTTGACAGTACACCAGAGTCTGACCCTGCTCAACCAGCATAACTAAAGCGGCGTAGCTATGAGGTTTTTTTTTTTTTACTTGTCTTCTGCTTTCATGACTTCCTCTTCGCTGAATAAAAGGTGGGCTGGAGTGGTTGTGGGGGGGTAGTGTGTGAAAGCATCCCATTGGACTCCTTAACAACGGATTTGGCTTGCACATGCTGCACAATCAAGACAGAAATCTCTGCTTTGATTCACCTTCAGCTTTCTCCTAATGCATTGTTTATTACCGATGTCCAACACGAGCATGTTTCTGCAACAAATAAATTAGGTTTGCAGCTACTTTTTTAATCACTCCTAACAGTCTCTCCTGACTGCTGAAATGAAAATGTACCTCTTCGTGAAGTCATCGGATTAGATTTGTTCACAGTTAGGGGATGAAAAGCACACTCACTTGGTAATGTGAACACCACAGACAGAGTTTTTCATAAAAGCTTTGATGGACATCAAATCTAATCTGGAGGATACAGAGCCAAAGTATTCTAGCAAATCTGGTACAATTTTCTGCCTTTGATGCGCAGTAATTCTACTTTCTCATCCGAAGAGGGCAAACCTCAAACTGAGCAGATTTTCTCAGAGAATGAGGTTATGCTGCAGACATTCATTCTCCAATGGGAACTCTATTGATTATCTTGCATATCTGTCTGGCTATGAGATTTCTCAGCACTTTCATGCCAGAGTTTTCTGTCAGATATCTGTCCTTCCTCGTAGAAAATTCAGTGTTATAAAAGCGTTGTAAGTTAAATGTCGAATCTCTTTTCTTCGGTGCTGAGACAGACTGCTGCTACATTGCACGGTCACTTTTTAGCTAGCTGCTGTAAAAATTGTTTGAAATGTTACAAAAATAAAAAGCCGATGATGGGTTTTTTTACACTGCAGCATTAAAGGCAGTAAAAGAATCACTGAGAAATCCATATAGCGTATATGTGTTACATTACATCAAAGGGGCGAACCTTTAAATTATGTTTGACAATGAATTCCTTTACATACACCCAGCAGATTTTGTAAAAATGCTTCTTTTTTAACTTTTAAAGAGGTTTTTTGTTGTTGTTTTTTTACTTTTAAAGAATGTAAGTAACATTTTGGTCCGTTGGGAAATGCTACAGGCAGTAACAAGCTTTAGATGAAACGGATTCATGGTGACAAACAATATATATATAATCTACTGAGTAACATGTAATAATGAGGTCTCTGAGTATGCTGATAATGATATCAATTATACTGAGAACTGAAATTGTTAATAATTAGAAGTGTCTGTAGTACTCATAGTCAGCCGGTAAAAAAGCCTGTTATCAAGCTGATATGTTGATACCTACATTATATTGTGACAAATATCAGTGTGGGGTGTTAAGTGTTATCAGCCGGGTGCCCGTGTCTAATATTGTTGCTTAAGTGCAGCGAAGATTCTTATCAGCACCTGTGCTGTTGTTTGGGAACTGAGCTTATATCAGAGATAGTCAGGCAAAAGGTCTGAATGGTGTAGTTCAAAGCATTACAGGCATTAAATGTGCTGTCACATTCACAGCCAAGCTCTTATACTGAGACGCTGTCCTCTCTTCCTGTATATCATTAAACAAGACTGGGCGTAATGAAGATAGGCAGACTGTCTGAGGCATGACCTTCAGAACACACAGAGCGCACTCGAACCTGCTCCGCTCTCCAAACACGCTGTTTTAGAAGTGGTCTGCTCTCCGTCTCTCACACATCCTCTTTGCATCTAATATCCTCTGATGTTTTCATAGCACACTGTTTATATAACACTGGCTCCAGACTGTAGAAAACAATTTACACAAGCCTCGTTTTAAAAAAAGAAAAACTACAAACTGCAAAATAATTACCCACTTTGTGTTTGCCGCTGTTGAGGCAAACTGAATGACATTAAAGTACGAGCACCGGGTAGCTTTAGCACAGCCACTTTTCATCCTCTTCTGACAGAGAGACTGAGGGGGATCTCTAGAAGGCTTTGAGGTTTTTTTGTGCTGTTTGAGTCCTCTCAACATGACCTGATCAGACCCCATTCATGCTCTCTCCCTTCATCAGCCAGAGGTTGGACCGTACCCAGATTGAGCCTGTCTCATAATCACAGAGACTTCAGGGATACTATTGTCTAAACATGCTGCCAACAGAGGGCTCATTGGCTGCTCGTGATTTGGTTTTAGCAGCGAGAAGTTTTTTTCTTTCTCTTTTAATGGCGCTAACAAAGACGTCATTCAGGATTAGGTGTAAGTATAGCCTTTACCTGAATGTACAGTATGTTCGTGCACATATGCATAATTATATACAATCCAGCCAGCTGTATTGCATTATACGACATTCATCGACATCGTACTGCAATACGAGCCGATTCTAAAATGGTCCAAGCATAGTGCAGCATCAATTTGAGTCATACCAACAAATCGTTTTTTGTTGTTGTGTTTTTTTCTCTTTTTTCGGTGTGATACTGAGCCTGTGCATCGTAGGCCTGCGAGGGCTGCAGCTGACAGCTTTGTGGTTTCTTCTGACAAAGGAGACTTATTTATGTCTCTCATCCTCTGTGCAGCCTCTCTGAAGGCCCATGCTACAAACCACAGAGGCTGCACAGCTCTTGACAGAGTATCTCACTACAAAGCCCTCACACTCATTTTTGACTGGCAGCAGCCAACCTTCAATTTCCCTGTCTCTATTGCCATGAAATCTGGCTCTTAGCAGGTTCTTGACATGTTTGATGTCTGGATTTTATGGTTGTGTTATGACTCTGCAACTAATCGGTGCCCTTGGATTTAGTAACGGCTCTCTGGATCATCGGGAGGGGGGGTTTCCTTTAATTTGACATTATATATTTTTCTTTATTTTTGTTCACTTCAAAGGTTTGACTTTAAAGCAAGGGCACCGCATGATTTTACTTTTGTAGAGTCAGTAAGTATTGCCAGGTTTATTCTAATATTTGATAAATTATTTCATATTCCAGTAATAAATGAGTCAAAAAGGCTCCTAGACGACACACTGAATGACTTAAGTGTAATAAAATTTGCCTCACCACCATACCTCAGTCTACCATTCATCTTGGGGTTGCAATTCCAGGAGGAGTTTTGAGAAGAAAATTAAAAAGAAAATTAAAAGAATTTCAATTAAGTGATTTGCTGAATTGGAGGGAAAACGTCAGTGATGTGGAAAAGGCTTTTAATCTTGGTGAGCCACCTCTTGTTCCATTAAGCTCATATCCCCTGCTTATCTCACTAATCATTCTTTCCAATGCCAGCAGTCTTGGCGATTTTTAATGAACCCATTATGTCCTGATTCAGTCCACCAGGACTGGCAGGCACACCGCACGCTCATGAAGTGGGCTGGAAACAATCAAAGTACAATCAGGCTCTTGGAATGATGCTATGGCCCTGTTAGAGATGGATCAACAGTAGAGCAGAGCGAGGCAGATATATCATTTGGCCTGTCACAGACATATATCAGTATCGGTGAAGTTTTATGTGCCTATAAGAGTTTGTGTTTTTTCTGCCTGCTGGAGGAAGAATGGCCTCAGAGTCGAACTGTTTACATCATTACAACGTTGCTACTTGACGACTGACACTTCCAGAGAGGCTGCGGTGAATCATCTCTGTGAGAGAAACTCCTACCACCCTTAACTATATAACAACAGTTTAATGTGTCATAGATATGAGCAGGAGATATGAGGAGTCCCGTACTGTAGATGATGATGATGATGAATAAATGGTATAAATGGACAGCCTTTGTCCAGCGTTACTGCTCTTTTTGAATTATTTTTTAATTCCAGGACTCTTTTCAGACTTTACTGTTCACAATTCTGTTTATTTATCTCGTACTGGCCTCAGTCTAAAACTAGCAGTTTTGGCCTATCTCTCTTAAAGGCCAGCAGCCAGCTTTCTTCTGCCTAACCCGCAAACAGAAGATTTGAACAGGAGGTGAGTGGGACTGCTGTGCTCACAGCCAGAGCTGTTTTCCCCGAACATATTGAGAACATTCCCTTTCTTTGACACCATTCAGATCCAAGAGTGGAAATAACTAAATAAATAATAAATCTGAGTATTTAGAGCGGGGCTTACTTAGGGATTATTTGTACATAAGCTAACCTTGTTATTTGAAACTTTGACTATGTATAGTATGAAAATCCATTATTGCAACAGTATATATCCATCCTCTCATGCAAGAGGTGGGGTATACTCTCTACAGACAATCTGTGCAGGGGACACGCAAAGAAACAAACAACCATTCACACCTTTGGCCAGTTTTAACTGGTTAATCTATCACGCATGTCTCTGGACTCTTGGAGGGAACCCATGCAGGCAGAAAGGCACCAACACACCACTCTACTTCCCTAGTAATACAGATAAGAAAGAAAATATTGAGAAACATCATATGACTACTTTAATAATGCCCTTTTCTGTGCAGTCTAAACTACTGATTTTATCTTGTGTTGTGTGCTCCCGTGTGGGACACACAATGCTTCAGCCATCCATCTGCATTACAACATCTAAAGATACATTGTGTTTAGATTTTCCAAGTCTTGTCTCACCGGACAGCTCGTGTGGTAAATGTCCTTTTTCTTTATGTTGTTTGGATGCGGATTTGACATGTTTGCTCTGATTTGTATATGTCAAACTTAAAAGGCTTTGGATGACACACACGCAGGGCCACTCAGCTGTTTGCTGTGTGTGTTGGCTTAAATCTCAATAAATATTTTCACGTTTTATTAAAATACGGTTTTATTCAGGTTTTCCAGGGGTTGGCTTACAGGAAGTCTCGTCACTTCTCACTCCTCGTTTCTCCAGAAGCTATTTTAATCACAGAGTCTGTATATAACTGCATGCATAATGTGTAGATACAGGTTTCTGACACATCTTGAACAATACCTTTATGTTGTTGCTTATGAAACAGAGTAGTCTGGGCCTTGTTTCATATTATGTAAGCTGTAAAATATTTAACCATAATTTGAAAGGCCATAAAATCTTTGCTTAAATATTAACAAGCATTGTCAATACTGTTAGAATTTTAATTCCATGAGTTTCATGCTTAATAAATAGTCAGATTTTAAGTAACAAAAAAACATCTATAGCTACACCCAAATTTGTTATTTTGCTAGTAAAGTCATGAATCAAATTGCAATTAAAAGTGTGGCGTCTGTTGTGTGCCAATAGAAAAAGTACCAAAAGTTTGGTCCAATTTTTAGGTTCCATTACTAATTGGGAAAAGCCAGACATTTGGAAAATATATATCATCATCAAGTGTCCTTCAATGTAAAATAAATGGAAATGTTAGGCTTCAGAATATATATTTTACCCTTTAGGTTTGGAGAAGTGATGCTAATTTACGGCTCCTGTTCGACACAAACACCCTCTTTTCCTTTTCGAATCAAAGGGCTCGAGACCATATTACACTGGATAATTTATTTGTTGATGCAAAAATTAGGTCTGATAAAGCCTCTAATTGCTACAAATGTTTAAAAGTAATTGCGTGTACAGTGGTGCACTGAAATCGTTATTTGCTGTACCACCGATATGGTTTCCAAGTTGATAGAGTGTGTTGCTGTGCCCTTTGTCATTATGCACGCTACCCAATCGATTCTCCACTATCCCATCCAATCGGGTAACTTGACTTTTATTCATAATTAAAGCTATCTAGATGCAAATCAGGGAAAGTCAGAGGGCATCTTGTGCTATATGCATATCAAGCCTTACTATCCAAAGATACTTGGACAATTTATTATTTTTATTTATTTATCTAAAGTAATGAAATATGCACATTTCCATGTGCATTAAAGCTCATTTACCTCATTGTTGAGAGATCAATCAATTATAAGTCATTAAGACTGACTGTAAATCGTAAATGTTAATGTGATTACTTGTTTGTGTTAATGTTATGGTTTTCCTCCCCATTTCCATATTAACTTCTGTTCTTTGTCAGTGACTTTCTCTGTGCTAATAGCGCTGTCCCCATTAATCAACCCACGGATAAATATTATAGGTGTTAACTATGTTTTGACCCCTCTCTTGTGTCTCAGAATGACAATTTACCCCATCAGCCCTACATCACTTAATATGCAGGAAAAACTTTTGAATTGGAGACAAAATATTGTTGCATTTTCCTGTGCCAACCTTAATTACGTGTGATGTGTCTGAAAAAAGGAATATACCAATACATCTCAGTAGAGGCTCCCAAAGTTTTCATTTCCCCCATGCAAGGGAAGCTGTAATATCAGCTTTAGCCATCTTTCAAAGGCTGACATATTTGAGCTCAAATAGAACAGGTCTATCGGTGAACAGATAGGTAATGTTAACATGATATGAATATGATGACATTTTTAAAAAGATACATAATGCATTTTTGCTCGCAGCAGAGCTCACATCATTCGTTTAGAGATGAAAGATTGTGCAGCGCACTGGGGGGAAAAAAAGGGAAGAAAACCCACCAAGCAGCCTAGTGTGATTGGCAAGTAATAACCCCACATGTCAAATCACACAGTTGTGTCAATCCCAAATGTGACTGATTATTTTGACGTGTGCATCTTTTTTTTTTCCCCCTCACTGTTTCAGGCTGAGAATTTTCTGCCTGTCTAATGGGTAATAAGGCATGCTATACGTTCCAGCTTTTCAAATGCCAGCTCATTTCAGTGTATTTTTCTCACATAAAATCACATGCCTTTTCGGTTACGGTACTTGACACCATGTGAAGCGACAGCCTCATTTTCAGCTTCCACGTGTGAAAATCGATGTACGCTTAACAAACATGTCGAAGACAGACAGTTTACAGCAAAGCTACACCGGTCGCATATCAGAATATCAGTTAGGAGGCTCACTTACCATATTTTTAAACTTTAATTTGATACTTTAATATTTTTATTTGAAAGTTAATCTGGTAATGAAGAGAAAATAATTGATTTTCTTGCGCAGGATCTAATAATGCTGTCAGGGGAACAGAAACCTGGAACCTTGGAAACCTTTCCACTATTCAGAGTTTATTGTGAGATCTCTATCTTGTGCCTGCGCGCGTGTGTTTTTATGCTCGTGCTTGACTTATCAAGTGTTTATTATCTGTGGTATCCATATTAATTTTCGCTAGCTGTTATTGCAGCTCATTTGAGATTGATTTTGTGGCAGGAGAGAAGGTGCAGGAGGCAGTTCGTGCATGTGTGTGTGTTTGGAAGTGTAACTAACAGCAAATTCTGTCTGCTCACAACACACACATCATTAGAAGCATCCAAACAGCGCAACACGAGCGCAATAAAGATAGTCATTAAGAGTGAGACTTGAATGGATTAATGAAGCGTTTTCGTTGCCGTTGAGGTATTCTAATTATTGTGTCGCTTTGAAACCTGTCCTCGCTCAAAACTTTTTTCACGTGCATGAGCGTGTGCACTAAACCACAGTTGACAAGGTAACAAGGAAATATGCTCAAGGAGGCAAAGAATGCAGCTCTCCTCTTTTAGTCATTTTAAAAAACAGTGTGTGCTTCTCACAAGTTGATTTCTGTCGGCGCACATCGATGTTTTCACCGCCCTGCAAAGCTAGGGTGAAGGAATGTTTTAAGAGGTCTGTGACCTGAGATGAATTGCTATGAGGGCTTGAATTAACAAGGCAAAGGTTAATGTTATTGTAATTATCAGTGTGGAGTCTTACGGGAAATGATTTCCTCATCACTGAAGAGCCCGTGTGATCACATCTAATGCATTAGACTAATAATTAGATTCGAACACCGCCTTTTTCATACTTTATTAATACCAGAGCCGCCCAGTTTGTCATTGCTATGCCTATTTCAGGGGTTAAAGATGTCAGCGACCAGCTAAATGAGAATTGAGTAATGACAGACACGTCAACACAGTTACATCAACCAATGCGTTTGGAAGCACACTGCTTACTTAACAGTGTCCCCGCAGCTTGTTGAGTCACATGCAATTATCATGCATGGTTTCTCTCATCAGGCCAAGGTGTCGAGGTGTAAAAATGGCCTTGGATGAGTCACAGCAGTGCACTGGAGCCTTTCATTTACCCCAAAGGGAGATGAGGAGGAATTAGAATGACTGTCCAACATAATACATAATCTTGCCCTTCCAGTGTGTATAGTTTAGGGACAAACCTGACTCACATTGAGGAATATATTTGGTGGTATTCAACACTGCAGAGAATGTATGGCAGAGATGTTATTTGAGAGTTAGCGGCTCTTTTGTCAGGCAGAAACTCTACTGGCACAGTTATATCAGTCTCGGGATAAGAGTGCAACTGGTCACTCAGGCACTACTCTGTCTGCTGATGACTACTCCCAGATGTGCATTATGTGTTCGACAGAGTTGCGCTGTCAGGGAGAGAAACCCCAACTGGATGGCTTGCAGTGTGTTGCAGCAGATGCCCAGACTGGTGCGTCCATCATTGCCTCTTCCCCCCATAGGCAATTTAAAATGCAGAGTCTGCAGAAAAAAGAAAAAAAAAACAGCCGTGCTGTGATTCAGACAGAAACTGTGATGAATGAGGGCTGGGGGCTAAGACCTCAATAGTGACCAAGACCAGAGACATTGCTCTGGACCTGCTGCTGGGATTCAGGGAACTGTCTAAAAAATGCATGAAATGTATGCACGCACATGTGGTCCAGTGCACGCGTGTGTTCTTGTATCTGTGCTTGTAAACTCTAATCAGGATGTCATTTACATGTGATGGAGTGTCAGAAACGTGTCGTAATGTTTGCTATTAACAAGCCTATTAACAGACGTCTGCAGTGAGTATATCAGTGCAGTAGCTCGGAGCAGTTTCTGTTAGGCGGAATTTATTGGTTCATGAATCAGTGGAGGTGGTACACTATAGTGAAAATAATCTCATACACTGTTTTAATTTGCATCATGCTGGGATTTGTCACTGTTACAGATGATGCCATGTGAAACCACCAGAGCCTTGTTAGGTGGAGCTGTGTGAGAGCTGACACAATTTGCATTATGCAGAGCATGCTCCATAAGTGTTTGTTAGCTCTAGTCATTCCACGAGGGTCCGAGGTGTTCTCCCACAGTGCACACAGTGTTCCCCATGAGGAGCCTCCACCAAGGCCTGCTGTGGTCTGGTAGAGGAAATAATCAAGTCCCTTACTTTTTCTGCTCCTCTACAACATCACTAAAATGCCCAACATGGTTACGCATTGGTGCCAGTCGGATATTTGGAGACTATATTGTATGTGCCGTAGCCAATCACAAGGAAGCATTGTCAGAAATCTGTGTAGAAACTGCTACTGCTAGCATCTTTATTTCAACACTTAGTCTCAGTTCACTGCAAAGATGCTGTCATCTGCAGCCATTGTCTTTGCTTGTGTTTGCTTATGTGTGCATTTCTCACTTTTGATGTTTTTTTTCCTACTTTTTTCTTGTCGGGGTGAAATGTGTTGTTGTTTGTTTCAACCAGTCTGTATTCTATAGTACTGTGCAAAATGTATTTGTATGGAAGACATGGAAAATGTGTAGTAGGTGCAGCAATTTATGGAACATACAGTATATGAGGCACAAAACCCCATTCTGATTAGTTTAGGCAAGCTTTTAGCTGCACATAAAGTCATCGTGTTTGGGTTTGGCACTGCATTTAAGTATCTCTTTGTTGCTCACCAAGGTGGGACTATAAATTCTGGTGGATGTGGACAAGTGCTCATGGGTGAATCCTGTAGTTATACTTCCCTGCTCATAAGAAGTCATTTTCACTTTCTCATTACAAGAAAACTGAAGCGAATTGCAAAAGGTAATTGTTTTTGGTCTTTTTATCGTTCTTCCTGAATGGAAAGAAAAAATGAAAAGGAAAGGCACTGCATTAACCAATCACTATTTTCTACTTGCGTCCCTGCAATAGCATGAAATTACCAGCCTTCGGTGTTCAACAGTCCTCAGCAGTGCTCAAAGACAAAGCAGTGATGGAAGATAGAGCCGATGGAGCTCAATCTGTCAGTGAAAGCTGTGTGATTAACCAATCCCTGCTTCTCATTAACATGACCCTTGAAGTCAGCAGTGGCCATGGGGCTCATTAGACCTAAGTTATTCTCAAGACTGTGACAGAAGGCGCTGCCTCTATCATGCTATGTATCTAGCCATTCACACCATCTTCTGCTCCACCTGTTCACACGGTTGCCCATAGCAGGAACATATGCCGAATCACATCCCTGCAAATTTGGTGAGAAACTGAACCAATCAGGAGGTGTGTGTGTGCGTGTGTGTGTGTGTGTGTGTGTACATCTTAGGTTGGTCCTTTTTTGTACCATGACGCTTTCCCACTCAGTTGGACTAAATTAAAACTGGGGCCAAGCTGGTGTGCCCTCCTTGTAGTGACTCACAATTGATAGTCATAATTACAACGACTAGAAATCAATTAGGGCAAGTGAAAGTGATTTGTTGCTACCTTTGCCTGGCTAATTGCATTGTTAAAAGGCAAAGATCCAGCCAATATAAGCATTAACCCGCCTTTGAGGAGAATCTATACTACTGTCAGAGGAAATAAGTTAAAGCAAACATGTTTTTCATCAGTAGCGTTGAATCAGCCTTGTGAGGACTCTCAGAGGAGTTAGGAACATCATTACTACTCATTTATTATTCGTATAACCTCGTGCTTATTGTGAAAATAATAATAATTGGTATTATTATTATTATAACATTTAGACAGCTCCACATTTAGACAGCTGTTAGGACATCATTAGGATCATTCAATATTTCCACATAAGTCCAGAGATTTGTTGAAGGCCTGTACAATTTTGATGCGCTTGAAAGACGATATTTGAGACGACTACTTTTATTCTTCAACATTGCCTGAACTCTCTTAGATAAGCTTTGCTGTCATTTCTTTAAGTAGTCTTTAGGAATAATTTTCCAGGCTTCTTGAAGGAGATTCAAAGCTCTTCTTTGGAGCTCGGCTTCCTTTTGTTCTGTTCTCTGTCAAGATGATCCCACATTGTTTCAGTCATTATATCTATAAACTATCATTATAGTTTTTAAGTATTTAATTATAGTTTTTAAGTATTTATCTTTTGTGATGTTGCACTGACCAGAGACATCTTTCAATTTCATTGTACCTGTGACAATGACAATAAAGAATATTCATATTCATGTTGAGGTCCAGGCTCTGGGGAGGCCAGTCCATGGCTGATAGTGTTTGGCTCTGAGCTTTTCTATCCAGGCATGCTTTTGCTGCACTGGCAGTGTGTTTAGGATCATTGTAAATCTGTTACCAATCAGATACTTTGCAGATTATTAGAGAGTGGATCAAAATCCACTGATACTTTTCTGCCCTCATAACTATTAACAATGGGTACCTCACAGCCACCCTTTAACTGAGACGTTTTCTGATGAAACATTAACAAACTGTGGATAAATACAGCTTTTATGTTTTTACAAATGCAGTGCAAGTCTGACTCAAGTAGTGGAGATTCTCAATGACTATCCTTACGACACTTCTATTCAGTTTTTCAATTACATAAAGCAGAATAATCCTGCATGCACTTGAGCTGGCATGGTGTTTCTCATGTTTGTGTAAAACCTGTTACCCCAGAGTGTCTTGTGATGTCAGGAATGCTTAATTTTCTCAGGCATTCTCCATCTTTAAGTGGTCTATAAATTTTCACTTGTGTAGAGGTCAGGTGAGTGTGGAGGAAAGTCAGTAACAGCTAACACTTCTTTGCTCTTAAGTAGTTCCTGCAAAGCTTGGGGGTGTATTTCGAGTTATTATCCTGCTGCTATCTGAATCCTTCTCCACAAAGATGTCCAAGTTAGAGAACGCAAACTATTCCCACCACCGTGTTTCACAGTGGGTGTGATAGACCGCAGTATCATTCTTTCTTAAATGCACGTTTCTGTTACTGCAGGAAATGGGCCTTTTTTCTCATCCACTGAGAAGCAATGTTTTATCCCTCTCCAGAAATTAGGGGTTGTTTCACCTGGTGAGAAGTGGTTTTGAGACTAGTATTCATCCTGTTGAGAAGACAACCAGACAGCTTTTTATTGACCCCACTTTTTCTAATTGGGTATTGCTTTCTTCATTGAGCAAATTCTGTGTTTCTGATGAAGTTGTTTATCTATCACTCAGAGAGAAAAGCTTGATGTATCGATCTTCTGATAGTGTGACCACTTTTGGTCTGCCTGATCAGGCTTTCGATATAAATTACCCAGTTTCTGTAAAGAGTTTAAGAGTGCCGTGCACTTCCCTCCTCGAAACCTTCAGTCTAGCTAAGATTTGATGCCGAATAAGCCCCTCTTTGCCTTGAATAATAATATGTCTTCTGACTCTCTAAGTTTTCACTCTCAGTTCTGAAGTCATGTCTCCTGGTATTGCAGTGCTAGTAAAGACAGCGATGTTCTCCTCTGAACCTCACACACAGCTGCAATTATAACATTTTAAAAAGGGTTTGCAAAATGTGATAAAAAACCCATCTGTCTCTTTAAAGAATCAGACCTTTTATATAAAGAACATCCCGCATTAAAGTGGCCAGTATAACAAAGATGTTCAGCTGCTGATCGGAAATTCCAAATACCTCCAGGTTCAGATTAAAATGTGATCCCACTGTATGTTCTTCCTGCTGAATTACGTCATCAACCAGCCTTGGCCTTTTTCACTAGTCTTGAACATCCTCTGTCTGCATCTTGCAGGGGAAAAAAGAAGCCTTGAAGCAATGCTGTTTCTAATTGGGCAACTAATCAAATGTCACTGTGGAAATTCACAAAGAGCTGGATTGATTAAACTGTCCGGGACACAGGTGAGACTGAGATAAAGGGAGGATGGCTAGCTTGACAGCAAAAGCTGCAGGCCTGCTCTTGTCATGTCCTTTACTGTTACTTTAACTTTCTCCAGGGCAGAATGCAGAAAAATAGTACTCAAGTGGTGAAGCCAAAACTCTCACCAAACCAGCCCTTGACATTTTTTTTTCTTGCACACCACTCAGTGGGCATTCGCGCCCACTCTATTTGCTATGTTTGCTTACTACAACGCTGTTTCCCAAAAAGTTGGGACACTGTGTCAGTTGTAAATAACAACAGACTGCAAAGATTTGCAGACCGTTTTAACCTCATGTTTAATTGTAAATAATTCAGTGGTAATGTACTGTTATTATGCTGTGATAAGAGCAACTAAAGACTGAGAAAGTGGAGCATCCTACAACTAATTAGGTTCATCAATGCTTTTCAAAAGAGACCCTCTGTGTGGTTTAGTTAGTGTACTTGGTATCGACAACTTGCGCATCTGACAAGAAACCACTAGTGCTGAAGGACAAAGATTTTGGAGCAACATATTTTTCCATCCAGGCAGCCAGCAAACACTTAGGAAACATCCAACAGCATGGCTCTGCATTAGCTAAAAAATGACTTTCTGCCTTTATTAATACTGCATAATAAGCGTCTTTTCATTAGCTCCCTGTTATATTTATATTCAAATTTAAAATCCTTCTCTGCACATACAAGTTCTTAGATAATCTTGGCCCCATCTTATCTTAAAGACCTTACAGTACCATATGGCCCCAATAGAGCACCTCGCTCTCAGACTGCAGGCTTACTTGTGGTTCCTAGGATATTTAAAATCAAATGGGAGGCAGAGCCTTCAGCTTTCAGGCCTCACGTCTGTGGACCCAGCTCCCAGCTTGGATTTGGGACACAGACACTTTCTCTACTTTTAGGATTAGGCTTAAAAGTTTCCTTTTAGATAAAGCATATAGTTAGGGCTGGATCCTTCTGTTTCCAATGACAATTGAATTGAATTGATGCTAAACTGACATGAATCTAGTCCAGGCTGTAATGCACTAAATAAATTTGGTGCACTGTAGCATAAAGAAATGTGAACTGTTGAGCAGCTGAACTCTTATATCAAGAAAGAACGTAGTAACACTGGAACTACCAGACTGCAGCAGCTGGTTCCCTCAGGTCCCAAACACTTGAGTGGACGTGTTGCTGGCATTAAATATAAAATGAACAAATATTTTCCAAAAGAAACGCTGTCAACATCTGATATGTAGTATTTTCAGTACAAATATAGTTTTGAATGATCTGCAAATCAGCAGTTCTGTTTTTATTCACATATTACACAGCAGCCAAACTTTTCTGGGAACAGGCTCGTATTTGAACATCACTATCATTTTGAGGTGAGTGTGACACACAGCTAGCCATGGGTTTCTGCCAAGGGTTGATATGCTACATTATATCTTTACTCTGGTTTATCAGTTACTTCTCTTTAAAAGTGCACAGGACATCCTTGTATGCATCTATTTTTAATAGCATTTTTATACAACTGCTTTGACAAATAGTATAAGCTTGATATTTATGCCACCTTCACTGTGTATAATGAAGTGAGAAACTGGGCGAAATGGAATGCATATAAAAGTCAGTCGCTGAGTTGAATGTCAAGAGTGACAAATGTGATTTGAAATATCATTCCCTGCCTTCATCACAGTAAACGCTTTTTCCCGTGAATGTCATTTTATTCCCCAAGTCTGCCTTTCACTCAGTGTGACTTGACCACAGCGATTAATTTTGCACTGTTGTTGTTTTCCTGTTTGTTGCTCTCTGCGCCTTGGCACAGGGTGTTAATGTAATGTCAGTTCAAGTGCCTTGGGAGCCGAGCCACTCCATCAGCCGGCACTCTCATCCCTGAGCTGGAGTGTCTCTTCAGTCAGCTTCCAGCATTACTGCTGATAACTGTATCAGAGCCTCAAGAACTGCTTAATCACAGCAATATCACAGATAGAGTGACAGACAACATCTTTCACTGCCCCCCCTTCTTCATAGCGGCACAACGTCTGGTATAGACTAGACAAGTCTCATCTGCACTGGCTGACAGGATACAGTTGTTATTCCCCTTCCATCTAGGCTGATGGAAAACCATAACTGCCAAAAAACATGCGCTAATACACAAGGCCTACGATGACATTTTAGAGGAAGGCTGCGCAGCCCTCAAAGATGCATTTCTCTGCTTTAGATGGTGACAGCAAAATGATGTTTGAGCTCACCTTGACCAGAAAATGAAATTGAGAGAGGCATTGGCAGGAAAATGACTAGTTTTTTCATAGATCTTTAAAATTTGGTAACCCCCCCCCCCAAA
The DNA here is from genome assembly GCF_041146795.1 of Maylandia zebra. Taxonomy (NCBI): domain Eukaryota; kingdom Metazoa; phylum Chordata; class Actinopteri; order Cichliformes; family Cichlidae; genus Maylandia; species Maylandia zebra. The sequence goes on along the minus strand of NC_135179.1, from coordinate 23,256,803 downwards.
ATGTTTTATTATGTTAGAGACAATGGAAAGGGATCACATGAGTCGACAAATATGAAATCGGTTATACTTCACTACTAAATCTAGTGGAAAATGTGGCTAGTTTGAGTGGACACAATAGTATAGTGAGTTCATTCTGGTTATATAAATGATAAAAAAGAAATATCAGAAATGGTGAGAAGACTAATCTGTTTGTAACTCTAACAGTATTGCACTGTCACCCAGGGCACCCGGGGCAGTAATTCTCCTACCCTCTGCAGCTACAAGATATTTACAAGGAAACAATGTCACCAGTTCAAACCTAATACTGTAGCAAGAGCACAGAGCAAAGATGTGTGCATGTTAGGTGCTGTCTGCTTCTCTGAGCGTTTGTTTTGCTGGTCTTCAGTCCGAAGGGTCTTTGAAAATATTCATATTGTTAAATTACAGTACCATTCATCATATAAGCGACACTGTATATCAGTAATAATACGTGCTGACTCAGGTAACCTATAATGTAATAAAGTTATATGCATGAGCCCCAGCACAGATGTATAAATATTAATTTCTTTATACTGGCTAATGTCAAAGTTAATGCTATTTTTTCTGGCCTGCTTCAATGTTAGCAGTTAGGCATGAATAGTCTCTTTGGCCCCTGCATAGTTACAGATGAGTTTCTACCACAGTGATCAAGAGAACTGACGCCGTGCTCAAGGCAACATGGCGATGATTACACCCCCTTCAGCAGCGGCAGCCCAGCTGGGAAGTACTCTGCTCGCCATTCCCTGGACAACTCGCACTAGCATTGCCCTCGCCCGCAGAAGGGAAGGAGAGAAGAGAAACAGGCTCCTCGGGCACAGAAAACTGTGGAGCATGTGATAGAAAGTGGGGCAACTTGGTCACATCTGCAAGAGTCACTCTGCCTGCTAATGTCTTATGTTTATTCTGTCCTGCGACAGTATCGGGACAATGACTCAGGCCAGATGAGTTAAATGGCACGTTTTAAATAGGAACATCGTTCTGATTTCTTTTGCTTTGTGAAAATGATAATGCTCTTAACTCTGCTTCGCCGAATCAAAGGTGAGGAGGAACAGGTAGGGGTGATTTATCCCTACTGTGCTGTGTAGTTGCCGTCCTCTGGTGGGCAGTGCTGTCAGACAGTTGTAAATCGGTGACAGCGTGGAAGGTTATTTGTTTGGATTTTGTTCAGGCTGGCCAGCCAGGCCTGTGGACTGTCCTTGGGTGTTGATGTGTTCCTGAATGGTGGAAGCTGTACTGACAAAGTGCTGTGACCAGGGCAAAAAGGAGTAAATCAGGAGGAGGTCTCACACACATACACAAACACAGTGAGAAGCCAATAGACACTCTCCGCCTAGGAGAAGAAGCAAATCATGAGCAGCATTTTTTAGGGCATGTTTAATTCAACAATTTTTGTAACGTTGTCTGTTTATTTATGGTGGCAATTGTGTTTGACCTCTTCAAAGTGGAGTGAAGATAACAGCCAGCAGACAAATAGAAAATCTCAAAATCTACAATGAAACATATTATTGTGAAGTGTATACACTCAGAGCTTCACAAGAGCGTTTTGATCCTCTGTGTGGCTCTCGCACACACAGGCAAATATGTACACGCGAATGCAATCGTACAGAAACACACACACATAAAAACGCAGCCAAGCTACAGAGGGAATTGCTCGCTCTCGCAGCCACATTCCCATGAAGGTCAGGGAAAATGGCACAGATGGCCTTTTGCACTAAATCAGCAGCTTTTCCAAAGTGTGGTCAAACACACATGGAGTTGGTTCACACGCTGTTCCTCATGTAACGTACAGTCATCCACACGCATTCACTCACCATCTTAGTCAAGCTTTCCTTTATTGCTCATCATTTCAAAAGAAAAAATGTGAATTAACTGTGGCGTTACCAGCATAAAATAATGATAGTAAAAATACTACAATTCTTTCCAGCTATTCATAGTTCAGTATTTATAGTAAGGTTATGTTTTATAGGAACACCCCCCTCTTACCTGCTACTGCCAGTGACTTTTAGCTGAGCTAACATGCTGTAAAAGCTGTGGGGAACTCCTTTCTTTTCTAAAGCAACAAAGATTGTAGTTGGTGGGTCTTTAATTAATTAATAATGAAATGATATAGTCATCCACAATATTAGCACCTGTCCACTGTTTCTGCAGAACACTGACTATAGTTACCCTGAAACTAACAGCTAGTCAATAGATAGATAGCTAACTAGCATTAGCCTTTGCTTTGACAAAGATTTTTTTCACCTCAAAAACTGGAGAGAAAAAAACACAACTCTGTAGACTTTTGTTAAAAAGACGTTTTAGGGCAAAATGGGGGAATTGGAGGTAATGAAATAGGAAAGAGAACAAGGGTAAAAATTTGGTGGTCTTTCTACTTAGGTTGGCAGAAACAAAGAGGGAGCTAACAAGAAAATACAAGAAGAGAGTCCAAAAAATAGTGGACAAAAAAATGACATCAAAAGACAAAAGGATATTAAAAATATGACAAATAAATTAGTTGCCAGACCAAGAGCAAGAAAAATACAACTTTCTGGCAGGTCAATACAAAAGGGGGGGGTTAAAGCCATTGATGTGCAACAGTTTCTGAAGCTATGAAGGGAAAGAATAAACTGTTCCCCATTTTCTGGAGCTACACCAGCACTAGTTGTCTTTCTTCATGGGCGTCTAAGCTAGCACAAACACTGTGGATACGCCATTATCATTTAGGCTCACTCAATCCTCTCTGGTCCTTTGCTACACCACCGGCATCATCAGCACCCTGCAAGGCAGTGCAGACAACTGACAGTAACCAGTCCTACACAGCAGTCTTTCATTTCCCTTGATTTTAGTCTTTCATTATTATTCAGCATTCATTGTCATTTTCAGTTTTACACCCAGTTTTCTGTCACATTTAGCCTTAAGGTTTGGCTTTCTGTTGGAATTTACCCTCTGAGTATTCCGCTTTTGCGTGATTGTCAAAGTAGTGTTTCTTGATGTTATATTTAAAAAAGTAATAATAAAGTTTATCATAACATAAAACCTGTCTATGTATCAGGAACTCAAAGCTCGTACTGCTGGACAAAATTCACCCGCTGTCGCCAAACTCTTTGACTTTTAGTTGTCTCTCTGGCTCTCCTTGCCTGTAGCACGCCACAGCTGCACATTTCTTGGTGTTTTGCTCTCGACCCCACGCTGCTGGAACTGTTTCCATTGTTGCTGAATACTTAACCCCCTCAAAAATGAAAAAAACCACAAAAAAATTCATGGCTTCCAAATCAAAATTTTCATCCCCTTGGAAAGGAAAAAATGAACATAAAAAATACAAATAAGATGCTTCCACCAGGTGGAAGACTGCTTTCTTTCCTGGCTGCAGTATATGTGGACTGAATCTAAATTTTTGTGGCCTAAAACAGATGGAAACTTGACAGGCCTGTGCTGCATTTCTATAATGTCCAGAGTTGGCTGGTATAACTGTTTAGTCTAAATGAATGGCTGCACATATCTCATCTGACATTTTGGCTGAAGGATTCAAGTTAAACTAATAATAGAACAACTTAAACACGGTTTATGCAATTCTCTCTACTTATACACACAGTTGCAGGTTACATACTATATTGCGACAGTGAGAATATAATCACATGCCATGATAGCTTTAAAGACTCAAACTTCACAATGCCTCTTTAATCGTTTTTCCAGAATGTTCCGTGAAATGCAGAGGCGGTGTTTAGTGACAACAAACAGAATAAATGTACAAAGAAACTCTTCTAACAGAATGAAATATCAAAATTAAAGAAGTCAATGCAGATATACATATTTGTCTGTTTTTTTTTTTAGCTATATACTGTGGCAATGTGCCGCATGTGCATGATATTATGCAAGCAGTATCTCCACAATCATGTGTGGGGAGGGGGAAATAGATAAAATAATCCCCCTTTGATTTTGCTGTTATTGTGCCGCGTGTCATCCTTCACCCATCTGGCACACAATTAGGATTAAACAAACCAAGAAATTAGGAGCGCTAGTTTAGCCGAGCCTGACCACCAGAACCGGTTGAGCGCCAGTGTCAGAGGAGAAAGCACCGTAGCATCATGGCGGTGAAGTGAGGTGAAGAAATGGTGTGTGACTGGGCGGATATGACAGAAAGTCTAACTGTCACCTGGGGTCCCCGAGGCCCAGCTGCTCCACAGCCAGAGTTTAGAAGAGAGAAACAGTCGTTAACCCTGTCACATTGATTCAGCGCTGTTAGCTTGCTTCTTGTGACCCATACTGTGAAATAAAGCTGCTGAAGGGCTGTAATGATATCCCTTTTTGCCGTTGTCGCAGTCTTTACACTCTTATTTGCTCAGTGCGCTTGTTTATTGTGTCGTCAAAAGCCCAATGTGTAGTGTTTTCTTATTTCTGTGACATATTTGATTTTCTCCTCCCTGCATGGCTGCTCAACTGCCTTTTGATTTTCTGACACCTGGGATTGTTAGGAAATGCTGATAGAACCCAATGCCGTGTGATAATGAACGAATCTGCTGTCAGTCAGTGTTAGATCTTTCCACTTTTGTTGTGTTGTCAGTCAGGAAGTGCAAACGCACACACAGAGAAACATCCATTTACTTTTCCTCTCTGACTAATGCTTTTCTTCTATAGCGAGGAAGCTCTCACTTCTTTCTGCCGCTCCGTCTCTGTCCGCATGCTGTTTGTTCATCAGACGAACCATCTGCTAAAGTTGTGTGTTTTTCTCCGCACGCCGTCCCCTCGGCACACAGCTTCACGTGGCGATGCTCTGCCAATTATCTGATGCACGCGGGGTGCCCAGCCACGAAAGCCTGTGTGTTCACACCAGGTAGCCTCTCTGCGTGCCACCGGATAATAGGGCGAGCAAGTGGGAGACCTCTCTTCAGCTCTCCTCATCATTCACTTGGCAAACTGATTAACTCCTCTCCGCGACCAACGATAATCTACAGTATTTCATGGCCCATATCAGAATTAGTACGTCTTCATTTGCTTAAGCCAGTCTTTACTTGCAGCTGTGTTTGTGCCACGCAGCGACTGTCGCCCCTTGTTTTTGTGCAGTGTACCATGTAAAACAATAAGGCTGGCGTTAGCGCTTGTAATCACACTCATTCATCGTTGTTTTAATGCGCGACACGGGTAGTTTCAGAAATATTATACAAGGAGAAATGCGGCTGAATTTGATGGGAAGTAAATTAACAGGTCACAACGTGACAAATGTGGCAGCGCTCTGATTTATAGTGAATAAAAATAGAAAAGTATAGAAATGAATGTGTGCCAGTCTAGCACCAGCCACATCCCATAGAACAATTAATTTATTCATAAATATTTCACATACGGCGTTTAGGATCTTGTGTCAGTGTGACAGGGAATCACGTGCCACAGCAGACTTTCATAGCTGCCTTTGTGCGAGAAGATGAAAAACGTCTCTCCCACATCATCTCCTGCAATACTTTCTTATGCCCTCTGTATATCAGTCACCTCTCCCCCCCTTCAACTCAATCCATATCAATACTTCATCTAAATTGATTTGGATTTTTCTTTAAAGTTGTGAGAGTGTGCCGTGTAAAGCCTGTCGTACAGCATGTCAGTATTACTCTCTGGATTGATCTTTTATTTCATAGTAATTGGGAAAATTGAACGGGGAGATAAGCAAGGCAGTGTTGTTCAGAAGCTTTATCTGTTGTGCAGTATGGCTTCAGTCAGGTCACATGTGGTAAGAGTTAAAGGAGGGGGACCCATGCAGCCTGCTGAACACTGACTGAAATGTACAAGTGTTCCTGCAGGGGATGGGGGGGTGGCTGAAATTTAGAAATGTGATATGGGGAGGGGGGCTCAGTGGAAGAAAAACAAAGTTATTTAAGCCGCAAGCCTTTCCTTTTATTAAAATTGTATGACGCTCTTATTGAATTAAACATGTTTAAGGTGAGGGCAACAAAAATGACCTGTGTGGATTCAGCTCTTTCTCTGAGATAGTCATCTTTTTTTCACATTTTCGCTCAAAACATGACCTAACCTGTGTGGGTGTGCATTTGTGACTTTCCCCTTGTCGAAATGTCTTGTTTTTCCCCCCCTCATACAAAAGGCTTTCCGCTGCAGCTTTCCTGTTATTTGCTGGCATTTTTGAAGGTGTTATCAGCGAGCTCTTTCTTCAGCACTCCATTACATTCTCACTCTGTATCTAATAATCTTGTCATTTTCCACCACATTTCCTCTACTAAGCAGTCAATTAGTGATGCAATACTTAGCTGCCTCCAAAATCCTCTGAAAATTTGTGTCTAAAAGGTTAATGTAATTTCAAAAGCATAAAGTGGATGGAATAGCCTGGATGTAAGTGTGTCTTACTCATTAGAGTTCATCTCCACGCCCACTATCCCAGCCTGGAATGTGATGGAAAACAGGCATTTAAGCAGTCAAATTACTATGAACTAGATGACATTCACTCTATGCATAATTTATAGAGGAACAGAGATGCTGTAATTTAAAATACATCTATATGTATTTAAGGGGTGATTGTAAAATGCTTGTCGCAATATTTCATCTAACTTCCTCTGACGCGTTCTCGTTTTGTCTGGGTTTACCGTTGTTTCCGCAGAGTCAAAAGCATCTGCAGCCATTGTGTTCTTTGCAGTTTGTGACATTTATCAACATCACATCTGACAATAAAGGCGCGATGTTATGAAGATATATAATTGAAGGGTTATGAAGTAACACACTTGAGAAACCAAGCCTCATATCTGATTTGAAAGTATCCATCAGCGGTGTGATATCCCTGCTATAGCTGTTAGAGTTCTGGGTAAAAGCTTTGGGTCCCTGTAGGCAGCGTGTCTGTATTTGTTATTTTTAAAAATGGCACAGTTGCTCTAACCTGGAGAGACCGTGGATTCAGCTTCCATGAATAGAGGCATTTATTCTTTTCTGTTGCAGCACCCTTTTTGTAATGTTGGCAGATTAGGTGTGATGTCAAGATGTCTGTCAGCCTCGGTGTATTCTAGATTTGCAGATGCTAAAAGGACTTGATGCTACCTTCAGAAACCAAATATAAATTGTAATTATTCAGATGCGCCACTTACAGCGCTTCTTTAAACGTTTGATCAGATGTTGAATGCACTTTTCGAGAGGTTAATTTTCAAACGGAGGTAAAAAACAAACCCAAAGCTGTATGGTAAAGCTATTTAAATCCACGCTGTACTTCTCCACTTCTCGTCTTGCAAGTCGAGTTCAGTGAACAAAACCACATGAGCTGGCAGCTGCACTTACTTACATCAGGTTTCTTCACAATCCACTTCTAAGGACTGTGCTCGCGGCCGTTTCTCAAGACGCTGGTTTGTGATTTGTGGCATGCAGGACGGATCTGAAGGACAACCTTTCAGTTACAGACGGAGAACAGAGGCAGAGCCTGAATCTCCCCTTAATCTTTTGAAGTAACTGGTTTATGTCTGAATGTGACAGGTCACAAAGCCCGGACCCATGCTGATTCACCGGGTCCAGCTCATATTATCTTCAGTACTGATTCTTCACCAATGTGCTCTTTTGTTCTCCTCTCGCAAACCCATTGGTTCAAAGGTACAACCCATTATCCACTGCTAGCAAGAGAGTAAATATTTTCATCCTCCGGGCTCACGTTCACATTCAAACAGCAGAGATAAAGGCACAACATCTGCGATAGGTTTATAAAGCTTCAGACAAAAACTGAACAACAGAAAATTGTCTTTGGCACATTTTAAATGCATCTTGAACCTTTGACTCATTGTCACCCTTTTTATCCTGCCTCCCTCACTAGAGGATAGCGATAAGATGTCTCATATCCGTTTACTTTTCAACATTATTCATGCTCCTGGAGGTGTTTTGTAGTTTTGTTCCCAATGCAAGCTCAGTGTGCCTGCGCCAAAGGCTTTGGAGAAACACGAACTGATCCGAAAAACAACCATTTCCTTGTGAATAATGTATTTTTGATGTTGTTTTATGAATTATACAAAAGGTTAAGTTAAGTCATTCGAAGAACAGGACATTACAAAAAGAAAGAGCTTTGTCAACTCATTACTTTAGATGTCGCTGCATCACACATGTGAGGTGAGAGTGTCACTAATACCAATTAACCCACTAACCTGAGTTGTTGGGCAGGGCATGGATGGTGCTGGAGGGATAGGTATCATACAGAGACAGATGTTTTCTGAGGTTCTGTTGAGTTTTTGGAGTGAAAGACCGGCTTTCTAATGAGTTCCCTGATGTGCGAGCAGATGAAAGCGGTTGTCCTGCAGTAGCACGAAGCCAGATTTCAACTGTTACTCGCGGTTTTCTCTAAGTGCCTGTGTATATAATAAGGATTTCATCTTATTAGTATTTTCGTCAGACTGTAGCGAGCCTATTTTGATCTCGTGCCGTTGAAGCAGACACACAGGAGTTGCTCTCTCCTCAACAGAGCAATAAAGACCTGTGCAACATCCATGAGGCTGGAGCCATCCCAGATAAATTAGTTACCGAATTAGCTCCTGTAGAATTCACAGTGGATGTGTGATTGATGTGATCCCGGGTCTGACCTCTGCCCCTTTAAGCCCAAGGCTGTTGTGGGGACCGGCGCAGTAGTTATGATGTGTACCTCTCATCAGCCGGCAGCCAATCAGAGGGAGCCCCAGCCTAGCTCACCTCATGCTGAAACAGCATGATGGTGTTTTTATTAGCTTTAAAAGGATTATAATTGTGTGCTAAGTACTCGCCTGTCCGTCACACAGATGGAAGTTGAACCTTAATCCTCATTCTGGAAGATTTCCTGCAGTTTTAGGTGGAGAGGTTTTCATGCCTGTTTTTTGTCTTTTTTGTGAAACTTCAAAATCCTCTTTTCTCTCACAAACCCTCTGGGAGTCTAGTAAATGTCCCCTGGCACCTGGATAGCTGGGCATTCTTATAACACACCATAACCTGGGATGTTTAAATGACACCGTCTAAAGCACATCAACTATCAACTTTCTAAATGTGTTACAGATGTTTGGGGGGTTTTTTCCTCGACAATGTTGGCAAGCCAATCCTCTAAAGCACTAAAACCGAACAAGTCTGAAGTGTAAAACATGTGAGACGATTTATTATTCCTGCAAAACATACACAGTCCCACATATCGGCTTTAGCCTTGCGCCGATGGGACATCCACAGCTCTTTCTGCTTAATCTGAGCCGCTCGTATAAACCAGCTAATTAGAATTAGTTTGACTACACTTAAGCTCATGAAAAGCGTATCATGGACGTTTATCCAATGCTTAATTGACACCGTAAAGGAATACATATTCATAAACACACACACCGCCTGCTCAAAGCTGCCAAAAACTGAATGTCAAATTTAATTGGGGTGTGCTGAAAGATAGATGTGCCTGCTGATGTAAAATATAGTATATGTATATATATGGTAGTTTTGTTTCATTCATATTCATGCAGTTGCCACAATTACAAAAGTATGCCAATTATAACACACCACGATGAATTTCAATAGGTTAAAAAAATGTAAATTTGGGTTATCACTCTATGTTGTGACAGTTTATACTGCCTCCGTATACATTTTCTTTCTGCCTCAGTGTTCAGATTATACGGTGAACATCGTGCGTAGTACGTGGCATTATCAGTTTTTTCCTTGGGCTTCATGAAAAACCATCTCACCCGTTCATTTCCCAGCTTTGTGTTATTTATTTTGGCTGTTTTACTTGTTCTTTGTAGAGCGAATTTTTTGAATCAAGCAGCACAGATGAAGAATAAGACATTGTGATTGTAGCTGAAAGATCAATGAGCAAATAAATTCCTCTCTGAAGTCTGCACTCCTTTTTCATAAAAACCCGGCGTCGTTTTTCAATAGACTCGTGCTACAAAAACAGAAGGGCTTCACTATGTCGTGCTGAATCGTAATTTTTTTTTAAAAAATCGAAAAACACAGGGATGTTATCCCCAGAAACCTATTAAAACTCAATCAAATGAAATAAGAAAGGTGCAGAAATGAAAGCACTGTCAGACTCGGCGGCTTATCTAAGTGAATGCAGGAGAGATATACCTCTCAGGTCTGCATTTCCCTTGAGCTGCTGTGATCTCTTCTCAGCTTCTTTCTCAATATGTCATAGTGATAAAAGAGTTGACCGGCTGTGTTTCCGTGTCTGCAGCATGGGCTGCAGGAGAAAAGCTGTCTGCTGACCCCGCCGACCTGCAGAAACCGCAAAGCAGGAAGTGAAGTTTGCCTTTCGGATTCTTACATCTTACCATCTGCCTCGGTTTTTAAATGTACCCAACCCTACCGAGTTCAAATCAACATTTTGGCTGTCAGCCAAAATAAAATGAGGACCCAAACGTCGAGCGCACACTTGAATTAAAGGTTTTTGTTTCAGCGCACAGCGCAAAGGATGCACAACGGACAGCGTGTTACCGCTGCGTGATCGCTATTGTCAACATGCCTCTCTGTATGTTTAGGTCACAAAGACAGTAGGACACTGATGCACTCTGTGTCAGTACCGAGCCACAGCCATATCCCCGCGGAGAGAGACATATCAGAGCATACCACTGTCACTCTGAGCTATAAATATCTGACAAAGGACCATACTGCAATATGTACTTGTTGAAGTTCCGCCATTTATTTAACCCACTTACATTTTCTAGAAAATTCTATTTTTTAATCCTACAAATTGAATTGTATTGCGTCTCCGTCTTGCAAGAATTAACAAAAAGATTGAAGTGGAGATGAACAGATGAGATAGGCCAAGCAAAACAAAACCATTCCAGGAGAGAACGGATATCAAACTGAAGATGCATTTGTGGAAATAATTCTATTTTCCCAGCGCACAAAGATAAAGCGAGCGAGTGCTTCGGAGTGCAGACGTGTCATAGTCCTCTCATTAGCTTGCCATGGTTCCAGTTAGTATCTTAATTAGATTATTGGAGGAATTATGGGGAACTGGGAGCTCTGTTTGCCTTGGGCGCCTTTACGTTTGGTTACAGACTGTTTCCAACTAATTGTTTTGTTTTGTTGCTAAATCAGAGCCGCCTGATTTAATATGACCTCTTCTGTGGTCAACTGCGGCTTCAGAACAATTTTCCTTCTCTTCTGTTTGATTTATTTATACAAATGTGTTGTTTCTGTCTGGGAGGAAGACAGATAGAGAATGTTCTGTTGCAATCAAACCAAAACTTGCAAACACATTTCACAGTACATCAGGAAATTGGCTCGGGGGTTAGAGTAGAGGTGAGATCATTCCAGCCTGCTTTGTTACCTATTCTCTCTTTGTTGTTTTGGATTTCCATCCTTTTTTTTTTTTGAGCTCTTCATCTGTTGCAATCTTCTCAGCTTCAGTTGTCTGAAAACATAAAAGCTTTAGCCGAAAGGTCATGTTCCTAACTTGCACATGCAGGTTAATAATCCTTTATATTCAGCCAGAGTGGGAAATATAGCCTCAAAATTACATTGTGATGTTTCCAGAGAATTTGTGATAGTGATAATTATGATGCTATAGCTAAAAAATACAGAAAGACTTGCAGCAAGAAGTTTTTATTAGTGCAAACAAAATGAATGTTTGCTTGCCTAGAAAGCAAAAGTACAAAATATCTGCTTAACACTTTAGTTTAAAAGTAACTAAAGTAACAAACTAAACAATACCTAAAGTACCTTCATCTTGTAACTCTTCACATGATAAAACTGAAACTGGGATGTCGTATCTTGGATCGAGCCTTTTAACCAGATACATAAGGCCCTCCTTTACCACCATAAATCGCATCAGTCATGCTCTTACTGTGACATGGATGCAACTAGCGAGTGCTCCAGCAATGCTAAGTCGTCATCAGAGCCTTGGGTGCTCCGGTTTCCTCCCATAGCCAAAAGACATCCATGGGATTAGGTTAACTGGGGATTTTAAATTGGCCGTAGGTTCAAATGTGAGTAAAGAACATCTTTGAAATTTGGGATTTCAACAATAAAATAGTAATATTGAGAATGAAGTGGTGTCTTAATTCTTGATATTCCAACTTTGTTCTTGAGACTTGGACTTTTTCTAAAAACGCAGAAAACAAAATAAGAAAAAGATGTTTTTGCCCTGATGGTTTCCATTTCACTGAATCTGGGTCTATGAAGATTCGAGATGAATATTAATGCATGTGTAAAGAACACTGAAAGTTCAAAGGACCTGACACAGTTCTGTTGTAATAAGCGATCAGTGTTGGCCTATACTTGCTCAGCCTTGTGTTTCGTATGTCCAAGCACAGACATATCACAGACAGATTAAATTTTCAGTGGCTCCTCAATGCCATTTTCACCTCTCAGTGCAGCCAAGCGATGGGCTTCCTTTCAGAGATCCCTCTAACCAATCATGCCTAAAAAGCTTTCCAAAGTGCTGAGTGGAGGAGCACTTGAGTTTGAGGAAGGGTTATGTTCTCTGAGCAGCAGGTAGAACAGAGTGGTGTGGAGAGCGGTGATAAATATGGTTCTTTTAATACAATAGCTTTGTAGGTCAGTCAGCCAGCTTCCCCTGCAGAGCCTGCGCGGCACACAGACAAAGGAGCACGCAACCTTTAAAGAGGGATTTGAAAAGGTCAAAGCACAGGCATGCAGAATGGTAATATAGAAGTACGCTTCCAGAGGTCAAGGGTCAATATGGGCTTTATTCCTCCGTGCTACTCCGACCCTACATATGGCTGTATGGAGTATGTTAGGGGTTCTTTTTAATAGTATTTTCCAATGATTTTGCACTCCGTGAAACGTAACAGCAACTTTGTAAATTGCTTTAAACTATTTATCTCAAGAGTTTATTTTCCATGTGTGGTGTTGGGTTGACCCATTTCTGAGAATGAGGTAGAAGTAAGAAAATTAGTGTCCGCCCGGACCGGGTTAGAGGTGCGGTTAAGACAGGCTTTCACACCACATTTCTTCACTCCCTCGTAGAGCCTGTCCCTGTTCATCTTTACAGCTCAGATGTTGTTTAAAGTTGCAATTATCCACGCGTTATGCATTATTTTTCCCTCCTGGTTCATGCACTGGTTGTTATTTTTCGATCTCGAGATTTATATTGGTCCATGTTTTCCTCTTGATAAAGCATGCAGGATTTCCTTAAGACTGAACCAGCTGGGTCTCTGCCACATGACAGAATGCTCTCCCTCTTTACTCCACAGTCCCATGTGATAGCACTGCATGCTTAGTGACTCTTATTCCATTGATCTAATTAGTCCCTAGACACTTCTTTAACGTTCTGTATTTATCAGAAACAGTAATTAGTAGCTCACCTAGACTGGATATATTACTTTGAGGGCTGTGGATGTCCTTGTTTATTAAAGTATTACCAATAGTGAGGTGGGGGGGGGCTCGTTCTCATCCCCTGGCATTAGCCACTTGGTGAGTCTGCTCATTCATCATATACCCTTTCTGCAGTATGCTTTCTTCTCCTACTTATCCTTGTTTGTCTTTTTCTAAGTGCACATATAAAGCAATGTTGGATTAGCATAATTAATTACAGCAGCTCACAGAGCCCATGTTACACAGCTGTCGCCAAGTGTCACCCATCTCCTGTGGGTAGTTACTGAAGTATTAGGCTGGAAGACAACTGGCTCTTGCTTTGGTTCTAGTCAAGTTTAAGGAAGATTACAGGAGACAGTGTGGAAAACAGTTTGCTGGGCAACGGGAGGTCATTGATTTTCTAAGCGACAGCTTGACCAAAAAGGACACACTATTGATTAGAGTTTTCCTTGGGATATTTGTAGAAAGCTGGAAGAGACTCAGAAAGCTTTAAAGCACAAGTCTGTATATGTGCTGTATGACTGTCCACACAGACTACCACAACATCTCGCACTAATTTGGTTGCTGTAGAGATTCCCCTTCTACTCTACAGCTCTTTTTCTTCTAATACAAACACCTCTTTTTATTTATACCCCTGAACCTGCCACCTTCAGACGCTGTCTTACAAACACATTTTTTTCCTCTCCTTCTCTTTTTTGCTTCTATTATTTAGCCATAGCATCACATAGCAGCAGGCTCCATGCTGTCTGAACTGAGCGAGGGTCTGTGTGCACAGGTGGCACAGCCTCAGTAAGTAATTATTTACATCTTCTGGCGTGCCATTGCGATCTTACCTAGCCTTATTAACCTAAACACTCTTCTGCACAGCAAACAGTGGATGTACTGCACACATTTGCAGTTGTTGCAGTGAAGGCACTGCGAGTGAAGCAGTCATCATTGCAAACTGTTATAATATATTTAGATATAATATATATAAAATACAAATCTTAATAAGCATCTCTGCCATTGCATTGTTTACAGGTATAGGCCTGTTTTGGGGTATTTAGGTATATCATCATTTTTCTTCTTCAGTTTTTTTTAAAAATATGTTTCTTCATCAAAATCTGAAAAGTTTGTGGTTGTTTCAAAAGTTAATATTGTTTCATTTCTAAAACAAACTTGACAAAGATTGGCTTCTCACAGCTGCTGTCCAGCTTTTTAGACAGATTTTATTTGAGATATCTTACTCTAGAATTTCACTGTTTTTGTTTGTTTAAGAAATTTTTAATTTAGTGCCTTTGTTTCCATGAACTATCACATTTGATCCTTGAGCCTCAAACTGACAGGACAAAGGCTGCTGCTCGTGGTAAAATCCAGTTTAACCCCCTGCGAAGTCATCATGTCTCTAGAGGTACGACCCTCTAAAGTTACCAATGAAAAAAAAACAAGAACATAACAGCACTGTCTGATATCCCTCTGTCTCGCCCTAATGTGCGTTAGCTTTTTGCTTATTTACCAGTAAACTAATCATTGGATGCCACTGCATTTTTTATGTTTTGTTTTGATCTGGCACCAAGTGACAGGTTGGATTCACATTCAGGACTTGAGCACAGAGCTTGATTTTTCTCCTCTCCACACTAATTCGACCCACTTTATCAATTTATTATTACTTTTGAAAGTTGTTTTTGTTGTTTGGTGTGTGAAAGGCACAGCCCCGCCTATTTCAGTAACCCTCCATGAACTCTTTGATCAGTCAGGCTTCCAACTTTCTCTGTTGTCTTTTAAACTGTTATTTGCATCCACATTAGTACGTGTTTCTGCACGCTGCATGTACATTATCTGATATGTAAAAGTAAAATTTCTATTATATTTCTAAAACTATTATAATTTTTTTTACTTTTTTATTCTGAAGCACTTTGTGATATTTATCTTAAAAGTTGCTATATGTAGATAAGAGATTACCTACTTACTAACTTTAAGAAAAAAATAAACTAAATCTGCAACCAGTAAACACGTTGTCATACAGTGGTGCAGAAAAGGCTCCTTATTTTTCTTGGGTGTGAGTTTAAGTGTGTTTCTGTTCCCTGAAGTGCACAGGATGCAAATACACATAAGAAAACAGACAGTAATATGGATATATTACTGTCTGTAATATGGATATATGGATATATTACTGTCTGAGAGAAATCATGCAAATCACTGAGAGTAAAGAGTATTACCTCCTCCTCATGATTGTGCTAGTCTATATGCTAGCCTATATATGATAACAAAGATTACTTTTAAGAGACTTTCCTCACTCTGCATTTTGCAGGAGTGTATTCTAAATTTAAGGTCATGAAGAGTTGAACGCGATGTGCTCTCAGTGTTATCGGTGGCTTTTTGAGGTCTTTGGTTTTCTTTTATCTGTAGCTAAGTTGGATTTTAGCTTGACGGCACTCACAGCTGGATGCTTATTACGTTAACACTCAGCCATAAACGCCAGTAAAATCCCAGCCGGATGCAAACTCATTAATTCTTTCACATGTAAGCTGCAGATACTCACATCCAGAGTAAACACAAGCAGGACATAAAGTCAAAAACTAAGAAAAAGCACGTTCAGTGTTTTAGTTATTTGGCTCTCCATCTGCATTTTCAATATATTCAGTCATACGATAGAACTGAGATGTAATCTGCCTTCAGGAATTTATACCAAGACATATTAAATTTCACTGTTAATGCTTAGATAATTTTTTTTTAAATCTCAGATGCTAATGAAATCCAGATATCCAGATGTGCGATGTGCGTGTTGGGGCCAGCTGTAAAGGTAACCACTTTGTCATAATATAACAGCACGTAGCTGAGCCTTTGAGTGACGAGATCTTCTATTACACAGATGTTTGTCATCAAAAAGAAATATTTCAGTGGGTGACACTTATTTACACAAATCTGCATGGCTTACCTCTGCTTTGGTTGATTAACCCACTATAAACCTCGTGAGCCACTTACATCTACAATATCTAATCAGGCTTCCATCTGTAGAGCAAACACCTTCAGGCACCTCCTATCAGTCTCCTGCTGTCAGTTACAACACAGAAAGAAGCAAAACTACAAAACTGTATTTTAATCGCTGACTGTGTTTTGTGCTTTCTGTAAAACTCATTTATCTCACGAACAGATGGATCTCCTATCATTGTTGTACTGTTCAACTAAGCTGTGTTAACTACCTTTTAGCATATTATAGTCTGCAGTCAATATTCTCCTACATTTCTTTTATTTATTCACGATTTATGCGTCTTATAATGTTTAACTATAATCTCTATTTTGGTGATTGTCCTAATCTACAAGGCTGCCACTTTAAATAAACACACTCTCTACCGTTTGCATTAAACGGGACGTTTTAAATTTGCTTAATGCGTCCCCATTTCAGATCTTCATTCCACTTTATAAGTTATGTCAAACACCACCTCTGGTTTCAGGCTTGCTTTCATGTTTGATGTCGCCCACGCAACCATATGGTATTGCTCTCAGGATTTTTTCCCCTTTTTTGTGTTACATTTCTTGCCATTACTCACATCCTGTGTTTTCTTCAGCAGTGTGTAAATCTGTCAGATCCTCTCAGTGGCTATCGCGGTATTTTAACGTGAAAACGGCCCCTTTTAACACAATTCTTTTAAATACTCAGGGTCCCCTTTTTTTGTAATGAAAATCTCTGATAACTATTCCTATGACATCACAGGATGGTTTTTAGAAATATGATGAGAATATTTAAATTCCGAGTTTGTCTCTAAATGGCAGATAGAAGAAAAATAACAGATTTTGAATTTGACATTAAATAATGAAGTATTGAGGATTACTCAGACTGTCTCGCTGTTAAGAACTGGAAGGGGGGAAAAGGGAAAAAAGGGCTTTAATGAATCTTTTCTGTGAGGTTTCAGCCAATTCTAATGCAGAGACTGGATGAAGTAACAAAAGGGAAAAAATATTCATATTTCCGCCTGAAATTGTGGCTTATTATAAACGTAACACAGGGGTAATAGCTTCACTTAGAAGAACGTGTGTGCGAAGCAGCGTACTTTTTAATGCCTGCGCCTCCTGACCTTATGGCATTAAGCGAAGGAAAAAGAAAAAACAGGTGGGTAACACCTCAGAGAAAATTATTAGCATTCCCGTGTAGCAAGAGATAGGAGAGCCCACACGCTGTCTCACTCATCGTCATGCTCAAGTATTGGCTAGTTATATACGAGTAATGCACAGGATGAATGTACAGTCTTCTAGTAGTTGTAGCACAACTCTCTTTCCCTGAAGAAGCATGGATATGTTATTTTCTTTTTCTTTTTTTTAAAGATAAATTTTAGATCACCAGTGTCCTCTGTGCCTCTCCACAGCCTGTTTGTCCTCCATTTACAGTTCATGGCAGCCGGTGTGTAGTTCAGGGAATTCTGCTTTGGGGATCTGTGATTGGATTTCCATTCATCTGGCAGCTTTTGTGTAATACTCGAAGTGGAGAGGACCTGGCTGGATCACACCACATATTTCCTCCAAGGAGAGCCCCTTCAGAACCAGTCAGGCACAGGCAATGCAAACATGCAGCTGAAAAGGAGAAGCCAGACATGCCAAAAAATCATTCAGAGACTCACACTGACTGCTGCAAAATCCTGCGCACTGCAGAGGGATAACATCCAAAGTGATTTATCTGGGAAACAGAGAGATTTTTGTTTTCAGCGGTAAACATCATTGGGTTTAGATTACACCGCAGTTTTCATAAATTTGCCGCTGCGGGACCCAAAAGTATTCACTCTTGTGTGAAACTAGTATCTGACAATAAAGAATAAATAAATAAATAAACCACTGTGTTATGACTACATCAGCCAGCAAGGTCTTATAGGTTCAGGGTGTCTATACTCCACTTTCCCTCACAGGCAGCTGAGTTTACACTTATTATTTTTGGTTCTTTTTTTTTCTACTAGCATTGAGTGTATTTATTGTTACCACTAGAGGCAATGTGGGGCATTTTTGGGGGAGTAGTTTCCCAGGCTTACAACCAGTTTTATCAGCAAGTGCAATTGTGGGCATGTGGAAGCATGTTTTCATATAACAGATAATGCATATCAACAACTGATGGGCGATAAAAGCTAGCAACGATAGGGTAGGAAAACAGAAAATGAGCAGAGCGTCAGAAAATTCAAGGTTTCGTGAGGTAGGAAATGCATATGTTTCATCCAGTTGTGGAGACAAACTGTATTTTTGTAAAGAAAAGCTGGTATCATCCCTTCACACAATTTAAAGATGCGTAGAAGAAGACAGCAGCATAAATCAGGTAGTAGATATCTAGTAGTAACATCTCTTAATGAAGCCATGCCTTTTTCAATAAACTGTCTTTGGACTTTTCATAGAATATGTGTTTTTGCTCTACAGACAGCCATTAGTTGCAATGTTGAAAGATGTTACAATAGGAAAGATATTTGAAGTAAAACGCTCAAGAAGCCAAAATAAAGAAGTTAACCACATTACCTTGACTCAAAACAAAAAGAGAAATATTGTGTTTCCTTTTTAGCTACATAAAAAGGTCTGACTTTATGCATCCGTGAGCGTTTGAAGAAGTTATCACAGTACACCTCCTTCCACCTTAACACAGACACACACACCTCATCAGTATAGGTTGTTATAGGCCAGCGGCAGTCCAGAGGTCAGATCATTACCGATGCAGTCATGGATCATAGATACACCTCTTATATTCGTCCTTCCTTTATCATTCCCTCGTGACCTCATCTGCTGTTGCACTTCTCATCTTTAGGATTAGAAAACGAGCCGATCTTTCTCCTTCACACTTATGCTATTCCCTATAGAATCAACACAGGTATTCCATCATTATAATTATTTGACCATTCATATTAACTGGCAAATTTATCAGCGGTGGCTATTGCACCATTAATCACATTCTTCTTCATTTTGCAGAAGTAAAGCAGCCACTACAGAATATTACAGCTGTTGTGTTGGATGTTCTTAACATACTGAGGAGTCCATAAAGAAGTAAAATGCACCAGATGAACTGTGACTTTTCCCTGACGAAGTCATGTCTTTTTTTTTTTTAAATCAGATAGCACAGAGCTTGTGCTGCTGGCAGTGGGAGCTGGCAGGAACGGCTCAAAGCCTGTGAAAGTCAAATGCTGTCTCTCTCAGTCTGAGAGAACAATTTTTGAAAATGTGAGCTACAGTAAAATGCACGATGCCTGAAGCATGCTGTACTTCCAATTTTCGTCTACAGTGCCATGCAGCAATGAAGCCTGAATAATACGGTGGGGACTATTTGTTCAACTCTAATGTGTAAAATATGTGAGGCACATGCAGCATTTGTTGAATTAACATACAAATTGCTGATATATTATCTTATGGAATTTTCCAAATCTAGCAAGGCAGCGTTTTCTTGTCAAAACGTTTTATATTCTGCACTGCGTACAGCCTTAGAAGCGGCGCAGTGATGTTTTACACTGATGAAATAACCAGGCAGCTTACCAGAATGTTATCACTTCTATTTAGTCACACTGTGCTGAGCACTCATGCATAATTGTGTACATAAGCGTCTATCAAAATCGGAGGTCTGTTTTACAATATTAAGCCAACTCCATTGACGATCCCCTTGCCCTTATCATGATACAGTGGGCATCTAACGCCGACTGGCTTTTGGAAGTAAGAATTTGAGCTCAGCACTTTCTTCCAGGCTTTGGTCGTAACCGTGCCTTCTCAAAGCCCACTGTCAAGCTCGTCCTTTGATGTATGGATGGAGGCATTTTGTTCAAAGGGATAACCTTTTCTGGGCACTTCTTTGAAATGATAATTCACCAGTCTGCTGCAGGTGAAGCCGGAGCTCTCTCGGCAGAGAGGGCAATCAAAGTCAAATGGAGGAGCCACTCACGGCTTTGCCTGCGTAACCAGTGCCAGCGTCTGGCATCTACTGTCAGTCCTGCTCCCAGCTTAATCTCTGCTTTAGATAAACGGAGCAGGCACGGGGGATGTCACAGCGACAAGGAGACTTGAAGTAGCAAAACGTGCAACGGCCCGTTGCGCCATTGTGGTCGCGAAAGACCTAGATGTTTCGGCGTGGTTGTGTGTTTACATAGACGATACATAAACGCCATATGCAAGCTGAGTTTTTCCTTCGCTGCAGGCTCCGCGCATCAGTGGTGAGGGGGACACAGCTGTGTGTAATTACGTCAGTAATAAACCTGGATATGGTCCACCTGCCTCAGAGTGAACCCTCTATCCAATCCAGCACGTTCGACAACAAAGGAGACGAGTGCGCACTGATTATGGCTTTGATGATGCAGCTAGACGGCAGCGTTTTATGGAGATATTTCTGTCTCACGAATAATTCCCTGAAATTATTCAATCAGTATCAAACAATGACATGTGCTAGTAGTGTATGATAACTGACGTAAAAGACCCATATGTCACATATCGTCACATATGTTACATATGTAACGTCAGAGATGAATAAAACCCAAAAAAAACGAACACAATACAGTACGTATGGTATATACAGTAATATGCTCCTCTGCGCTAATGGATTGGTGACCTGCCAAGGTGTACTTCTACCCAGGGTCCATTCAGTAACAACCCTGAACATGTTTTGAATAAAGGGAATTAATTATTTCTGCTACAAATACTGTATATCAGTCTCTTGTTGCTGTCCATCTGGATGTAAGCTTTCAGGATTCTACATCCGCCAGCGCGCCTGTAACGAGGCGGCATAGGATACACAGACACAGCTCTCCCTTGGGTTCAGGCTCCAGCTGGCGGAGACATGCTAGGGCAACCTGTCCCTATTATTGTTTGTGACAGAACCAAGAAGGAAATGCAAGTAGCAAAAGTGCGTACGTGGATCCTGCATGTCAGATTCTGCTGGCAGTGCCTCCAATGTAATTATGGGCATGGGTGGCCAGCTATGACAGCTTATCTGTTAGCCAGCCAGTAGGTGTCTGCTGCACCTGGTGAGCTGCATGCCACAATGATGAACCACCGATACACAAATTAAAAATCACGTACAGATTTTCATGAAAACACGAGACGTTTGCTAATGGCAATTTCATATCGTCTCATGCTGCTCATGAACACAGCAGCACACGCGTCTGGCACCATGTCACAGAGCTAGCCACTCCCAAATCTTGTTTCTCAGCATTTCATGTGCCACGCTAATGAGTTACAAATGCATGGGGTGAACTCATGGCATTATCATTTTAATTAGTCTCATACATAGACAGTTTGGCTGAGACCTGTTTGTTCACAATTATAATAGAGAGTTATAGGTTTTGAGTTGATTAGGCTAGATGAACAAAGTGTTTTAGAGAGCATTTTAATGAAACAACAGAAAACAGGCATACTTCGTTGTAAAAATCACAACAAATTAATACTAATTCATCAGGAATGAAATACTGAACAACCTTTGTCTCCTTTAAAGTTGAGATTTTGTGAGAAATGTAACTAAAAAGAGACCCAACTAATTTGAAAATACTTTAAACCCGATACTAAATTGAACGTAGTTCAAAGGCATCATGTCAAATTCTAAAATATTAAGATATTATTGGAAAGTGTTAATTAGTGAGAGAATCTATCAAAAGTAAAGGCAGGGAGAGGCCTCGGAAGATAATGGGAAATAGTGGAACAGTTTATAGTTTACAGTAATGTTTTCCCACTTGGGGATTTCATCATATACATAATATTTAAAGATTCGGAGAATCTGGAGAAATATCAGCAATCGCATTTGCAAAGTGAAAGGCCAAAAACAGAATCTCTATGACTGTGTTGAAAACCAATATGCAGGAAATCAATGCCTTGGCAACGCTAAATCCACAAATCATAATTAAAACTTGGCCACGCAGAGAGAGAGAGGGAGAAAAAAACAAGTTCCCGAAATATCGCCACCTGCTCTGAGCCCAAGCTTGCTTATTTAAAATGGGCAGAGGTGGAGTCCAACTTTGGGCTCAAGAGTAGAAGAACCATCCAACTTTTAGTTCACAATTCATAAGCCAGGATTTGTAATGCAATTGGGGGGTGCCTAAGAGACTTTGCCAGTCTGTGAATATACGGGTTTTAGAACCATAATAAGTCATAATAAGTCAAAGGAAGTAAACAACATAATTTCAATGATTCAAATATTTTGATTTCTATCCTTTAAATCACTCACTCTCACACTTGGTGATTTTCATCTGTGGGAAGTTTACTAAAATAAG
This sequence comes from Maylandia zebra, assembly GCF_041146795.1. Taxonomy (NCBI): domain Eukaryota; kingdom Metazoa; phylum Chordata; class Actinopteri; order Cichliformes; family Cichlidae; genus Maylandia; species Maylandia zebra. Next base: position 23,234,376 of record NC_135179.1, on the reverse strand, counting down.
CATTGTGCACTATTTTTAATTAGCCCTGTTTTAAAAGTGTTGTGATTAGGATCTCAACACCTTTAAAACAGTGCTGGAATACATTAAAAGATATCTTAAATTTCACTTTAACTGCTTTTAAATTAAAGAAGGGCCTGTTTTGTTTTAATAAAGCATCCACAAGCTTACTCATGCCTAAGCAAAGACAGAAAACACATCATTTCTCTCAATAACCTTTGCAGCATTTCTGTTAATATGACCGTCCGCACTGTGTACAGCCAGGGGACCTGGTCCTTTTGTGCTCACCCTAACAAAAATCCCTCCAATCAGCGATGAGTAATGAGTGGGCAGGTTATCATGCAGTGATCCCAGCTTTCTAATTAGTCTTCCATTAACTTTTCCAACCTTGGTAACCACAGGGTGCACACTTTACACACACACACATGCACGATTCACATCCTCAAACTGAAATATGGGATCTCCACTCCAAAGTCAAAAATCTAAAATTAAGTATTTAATAACAGTTTATTTACTCTGCAGTGTTCATTTAATCCTCACGTTCACCCTGGTTGGCCAGAAATGGCTTTTTTGTAGAACCAATTTTCACCATGTCGTCCTTCCAGAATAACAGCAGTCACATTATGTGTATCATCCCATAAAATGATTTGTGTGTTGTTCCCTGTCCATGTAAAATAATGATTAAAACATCAGGTGCACAGGGGTCTGACTGTTATTCAGGGAATCTGTTAGATGGATCATTTTCCGATGACTATGCTACAATACCTGTGCACGCAGGTGACACGCTGCCTCTGTTTTTTTAAGGTACAAACTAGTGAAATGTACTTTTTTTTTTTAAAGAAAGAGTCACAGATCAGACCTTCTCTGGCTCTTATGAATTCTTTGCAACACTTTGTTTAGATACAGGCTGAATGTCAATGTTCAGCACCGGCATTTTTGGTTTCATTTGGCATCCTGGTCTAGCTGATGTCTGTCAAAGACCATACAATGTATTTCTGATCTGCAGAATAAAAGACGCTGCCTGAGCCTTGTGCAGAATGTGGACGCGGAGCAACAGAAACTAGACAAAAAGATTGACAAGGGAGAGAGAAACAGAGAGCGTATACATGACATGGATACAAAGATTTTCTGTTTTGTTTTTTTGACTTTAGCTCATATTCCCTCAGAGCAGTATTTCCCATTTTATCGCATCTAATAGTGCATACGCAGAATGTAATCAGCACCCCTGGTATGTGTGTGTCCAAATGCACGCGCACACCAGCCTCTTTGTGCGATGCAAAGCATGAATCCATGATTCATCCTGTTTCACAGTGGGCAGTCGGTTTTAGAATGGAGCGGCACAAAAGAGTGATGGAAATTCCTGGGGAGCTGCTGTCCTGTGGCCTTCCAGCACCCAGTGGTATGCACTATCTTGCCGTATTATTGCTTTTTCTGTTTGTCAGCAAGCCCACGACTTCAAAGGAGGCTTAAAACATTCTTTCATTTTCTGTCAGGGTTGAAGGGTTGAGAGAGTGAGTCTACATTTTATGAACAAAGCCCCCCCAAGACATCTAGCAAAATAAAATGTTACCATCCGAGATGCAGCTCCTAACATTTACTCCAAAGCACTGATCATAAACTATTAATAGATGTATGTCTGTATGAGCACCAGAAGGGTGTCTCTTTGAATTGGATCCTTGTGCTGGGTTAGGTCAGGAATGGGGGTAAAGCTGGTGGGCCCCCTTTATTCCACTGGAACATAAAATCCTGCACGGAGGAGGATGGCGAGCAGATAGCTAGCATTACGGCTGTTGTGTAAAATTGCCATTATTCAGTCAAGCGATTATCTGCTGCCGTGGTGTGTAATGCGTCTCTGTGACCGTGACTGATGCCTGCACATCTAAGACTCTGCTGGAGAAGGGTGAGACTGAAAGAGGTGACCTCTTTCTTCTGAGTTCTATGAATCGTTTTTAGATACACTGTCAAAGTGTGGAAAACACAGTGCCAGTGGATCTGTCTTAAACCCAAAGCAGGCCTCTTCTTTTAGAAGGTGAAAAATTAAACTTATGTAGAGGTAAATAAAACAAAAGTTTATCTTTCTGATGCATTTATACAGATTTATTCAGATTACATGATTATTTGCTAATATTATTAAGTCTTCCAGGCAACCAGACTTCTGTGTAACCTAACATCTATCCATCCTCTCTGTGCTTTAAGGTTGAAACCATTCAGTATTCAGTGTGCTTAGAGTTCCTAAGTGAAAAACATAACAATTATGAATTTAGACTGGGCCAAAAAAACAGCAGAGGAAATAGCAGGTTAATTAATATTTAATATTTGCAACTATAACTTCTTGCCAAGTGAAGTGTAGGAGTCAGTGAGCTCATTCCGCCATTTATCTGCTGTTTGTTTAGTTTATAAAATAGAAAGGAGCCTTCATAACCCCCTGTGCTGAATTTTGTAGACCTTTTTTTCCCACTGGCATACAGTAGAATACATTTGTTTACTTTATCTTAGCAGCAAGTAGAAACCCATGGCAATAACAGAAGACAGTAGGCTGTGGCATCATCAGTCAAGTCACTTTATAGCTCTGGCTTGTTTTAGGCTCTTATGCATCACACAGTTTCAGAGGGTCTGATTGGGGCCAAATTTATTAGCATGGCAAGCATAAAGCCAGATGCATAAAGAACTAACTTCAGTGACAAAAACAACAAGGAAACTTGAAACAGATGGTATCCCCCCCTCCACCCCTGTGGAGCTCTGCTTCCACGTAGAGACAGAAGCACCTGAGACAGAACTGTGGCAAGATGCTTGGAACAACCTACTAAATAACAGTGCACTGACACAGTGCAGAAGACCTGCCTGTTTTAAAGGGAAATGGTAGCGGCTCCAGATATTTCAGGGTCTGACTGAAGTTTAATAGCTAATGAAACGATCCTTGTTGTTAGTTTGGGAAGCATTCTCAGAATACTGTTTTTTATGACATCGAAACAGGAAATAATAAGTCAAAATCTTGTTTTATATTAAGCGCTTTTGATTTCACAAAATATGTATCTGTGGCATTTAAATGAGGTTTCAGTACAAAATGTAATTACTCCGTGTTTTTCTTTTCAGCATTTTTAATTATGGCTTTATAATTAATTTGCTACTCCTCTTGTAATTTTCAAGTTTATTCCTTAACTTTTAATGTTGATTTAATGTCCGTTCCCATACAGAGGCTTATGCCCTTATCACACGCCCCATTAAATAATGCCTATTCTGATGTAATGTGCCGTACTATGTGCCAAAAGTTGTCCCAGCTTGTATTGTTTAGATGGTCTTTGGGGTAACTAATTAGATTACCGCATGGCGACCACTATTGTCAGATCTAAATTTGTCCGGTTAGTTTTTCTTCATCAGATTCACAGAGAGCCCTTTCAGCAATGAACATGCTCGTTAATTACTCTTCCGTATCTTTTCTTCTTCCCGTGCAGATCAAACGGGTCATTTTCTGCGTCTTCCTCGAGACTGATTTTGCCATCTACAAGAAGAAAATGTCTGTCATGTTTCAAGGTACGTGTAATCACTCGCATCCTTGCTGGATCATTACATTTCTTCTGCTACCTGACACTTTGTTGTTGAATTGATTAACACGCTGACTTTCTTCAAGTTTTCCAAGTTTTGGACAACCTGTGATGTCACCGCCTAAGTAACTGAACATATGCATACATGTGTTCAGTTAGTTAGGAAGTGACCTTGTGTATCCTTGGAAACATCTGCAGCGAGAATTATCCTGTTCCTGGAAGCAGTAGTGTAAGGACCTGTCAGGTTTGGGTGACACCTTCAAATGCAAACATATTCAGCGCAACCAACCGCGCAGCCTTTGGGGAGATTAGCGGTGAGAATTTATGCCGACAAGGTTGATAAAATAAGTGTCAGGTTCTCTACATATTGCCTCACGATCTACCTGACCTATAATAGCTGTCTAATGGTTCGTGTGCTTGCCGTGAATGAGCGAGCTGATATTTCACGTGATCACTGATAGTTTGATGAGAATTTAATGCCGGATTTGATTGACTGTAATAATAGTACACAACAGCAATTGTCTCCTGAAAAAAGCTAAAATATTCCGGGATGCATAGCAACTGTGACCATCCTCTTGGTTACTGCTCTCCAATTGTGTGTGTGTGTGTGAAATAAACAAACATCCATTATCTTCTACTCCCACTCTCCTTTCTGTCCCTTGCTCAATTCCCTCCCCCCTTTCATGCCATCATCTTTTTTTCCGGGGACCGGGAGCAGTCACCAGCTCTGATGGGGGTTCCACAGAGGATTGAGTTGAATAGCTGGGGAGCTGAAAGAGGCTGGCTGGCTTCACCAGCCTAGCATTACCTTCCATTTACCTCACTTTTCACTCCTCACCTCCCCAACGGAATACCGGCTCTCAGGCCTTCATCTCGCTGCTCCCAGATGGAGAGTGTTTTGTTCTCCCTGCACTCCCGTCATCTCTCCCGCTCCCCGCCCAGACTCTTCCCTAAAAGATTACATTCCGAAGAGAGACCTTAATTATACTGCCTGCCCCCATGCACCCAGCACCCGTCTCATCATATTAGTGCTTTGAGATGAGAATCTGGAGCTGTTGTTCTCCAGTTATCACTCTCACCATTTAAAAAGTGCTGTGAGTGGATAAATGGCCTGTATCTCCCTGTGATTGGGAACAGGGAAGAAGCAAAATGACAGCTTGTGTGTATGCGTGTGCGCGCCACGTAGGGCATTCAGAAAAGTTTTGAGACTCACATTACTCTGAGCAAAATCTTTAAAAACTATTGTGTACCAAAATGTAATGAGTTGCTAATAAGGGAGGCCGAGGTCAGTCTTTGATTAAATTTGGGGTCATTTCAAAAGGTTACTACAGCACACACCGTGATGCAAGTGCTTTTGACATCAGTGTCTTACCTGTCACGTGTCCTTTGACCCCTGAGGTCAGGGCCACCTTTGCCCATCTTTCCTCTTTGTGGGCAGGAGAGGATAATTGGCTTAATAAGCATGACATTCCCACTCAGGGTCACTGTCTTAGTTAGCCAGACACCTTCACACCGCCCTCACCCACACCTCTTTTCATCTTTCACCTCATCTGTAAGTTGAAAGAATTTAATTCTCTGTCAAAACAAAACTTCTTTCAAGTTTTACCTTAAGGAAGAAAAGAATACTAAAATAATTACTTATGCTGTGAATGTAGACACTCACAGAAGCGACAGGATTCGTGTGTTTTATCCAGCCACGCTGCACTACGTAGATGGCTTCCAACAGTAGTTGAAAGGTGTTCTTTGAAGAAAGAAGTGCTGATTGGTATGATTGCATCATGGTAGGTAATGCATAACCCCATAGTGTGAAAAGACTTGCATTTAGCCTGCGCAGAATGGCAGTAGTGAATCAGAGGCTGTGAATTAGCTCTGCAGGTGTGCTCGAACACTTTCAGCACGTCTCATCATCCTCTCTGCTAGTGATAGACAGTCAGGTAGATCTTACGGCAACACTGAATGCATCACACAGAGACTTGAGACCATTCTGTCTCCTGCAGCATCCTCTCGCTTTCAATAACCCTCTGTCACGTCTGCACTTCCTGTTCTCCTTACTTATTCTCACACACGTCTCCCTTTATTCCTGTGCTACATGCCCATTTCCTTAACCCTTCACACCCTTCATTCTTCCCCATTACATTGAGGAGAAGCTTCTCCATCACCTCCTTTATTTGCATACTGTTATAGAGCTCTTGTGAATGGTGGCCTTGATCTTTCTGTAATTTGTATGTGTGTGTGTGGTTATGCGAAACTCGGGATCTTCCCCGTGACATCAGTTTCAAGGATGTCTACAGTGGCAAGTACACATACAATGGATTTTTTTTTTTTTTTTTATTGAAGTCTTACTATTCTCATTTTTCACAGTATAGCCGCTTTCCTCATATTCAAGCAATCTGTCAAGTGACAATGACTGGAGCAGGAATGTGTAAACAGGACATTTGCATACAGGAAATTGCTTTATTACAATGTGCATTTCCACAAGCTGTCAGTGTGCGAGAGCCAAAATACGGTTACTCCTTTGCAAAGGGAGGAAACTGAAAAATAGCCTGTGCTGACATGAATACTCAGACACACCTGCATGCAGGCACATAAACTGTGGCACACGTTCACAAAACAGGAAGTGGATTTTTTTAATTTGTTTTTTTAAAGATTAGAACTGCCTGGTATTTGAGCAATGGAGCAGCTGTTTGATGAGTAACGACGGAGTCCTCACAGTCACACAGAGTATTTTATGTAGCTCGTGAAGATCGGCATGCTTTTGGATCTTTTGGAGTCATGAGTTTTCCCCTCTAACATCAACAGTGAATCATGCAAATACACGAACAAGCTAAAGCACACAGCAGCACAAGCTGTTTGTTGTTGGGGTTTTTTTAGAAGGCGAAACTATCAAGTATGAACATTAATTGATTAAGTAGCAGAGCTCAATCAATGCAATTAATCATAAAACACGATTCTATTATGTATTCTGATTGGCGTGATTGACCACACGCTTCCCGTGCCACATATTATTTGCGCGTATGGAAGCAGTCAGGCATCTGTAGTTGTAGAGAGTGAAAGCATGTTGAAATTGATTCTGGGTACACTCCTCCACTAATATGATCCGGGTGGCTGCCCACAAGCTGGGCTCCATCTCGTCTTCTCCTCAATCAGCCACACTGCTGACAATATTAACACAGACCACAGGACTGCAGAGGCTGCTGCATTCTCTCCAACTGTTTCACCCACTTTCCAGTTGACATTTATTTACATAGCTTTTTAATACACACTGTATGTTCCTCGCCTCTTAACCCCTAACCCACACACACGCACACACCCACCCGGCCATCAAATGTCCATAGTAAAAGAACCCCCTCAAACCACACCACTGCTGTTACAGCAGTAAAGCTGTGGTATGCACAGGCTTTTATCACACACATGTAATTTGTTGACGGAGCATATGAAGGGCTACAGGATCCCTGTGAGGGGTGAAAATGAAGTCTGTGTTGGTTTCACGAGGCTATCCCTCAGGGCAGGGAAATGAGGAGACCACGGTGTGTTAGTGATGTTATTGTCAGGGAGCACACTGAGTCTCTCAGTCAGCTTCGGCAGATACGAGGTTCCTGCTTTAGCCCTTCATATTTGAAAAATGTTGGGAAGCCTGTGAATAAATCAGACATGAAAATGGACAAATGTTATGAGCTGCTTATCTGTGTTTTTGGTGTTGGCTGGTCATGGTCACTCGCTGATAATTTAAACGTTCAGAATTGCTCGGTTTAGGGACACTATTTAAATTTAAATATGGCCATATCGTTTCTCACAAGGTATTCCTATTTGTGCGTGAATATGTAACCCTAAAGGAATAGTTCATTCATCGTCTATTAGGAATTTAATGATAGGGTCAATACTTCTTTCCAAGAGTCAGATGAGAGGATCAATAATACTCTCATATCTATTTGTTAAAAAGCTGGAGACAGCTAAGCTTAGCATAGCATAAAACACTGGAAAAGAGCTGAGCTCCATCAAAAGTGGAGAAAAAATACTGAGGACCGTGCAAAAGCCTTGCAGCAATTCTTATTTCTTGTTTATTTTGCTTCCAAATAGCCAGACTGTCTTGTCATTTTTTAAAGTGGTCTTGCACAGTAGTTCTGATAGTCTGTGCATGTTTATCTTTTTCACTCATTTGTACACCACCATTTTCAAAGGAGTGGTTTTTAGTTTGTTAAGCCACTGGACACTGAACCATGAATCATTCAAACATAAAACAGGCACCTAACTTGAGGGATGACTCAGTGTTGTGTCTACAGACAGCTTAACAAAAAAAAACAGTTTTAAATTGTATCTTTGGGCATTTTGTTACTAGAAGCTTCTCACAAAAACGCATCATTTGTTCCAATTTCTTTGGTTGAAGCTATGAAAAATGCCAAAGATAACACAGCCCGACAGACATAAAATATTATTTTTGCACCAACAGGGTGATGCCCGAAGAGCTGTTGACCAAAACACTTGACAGATCTTGATATGGTGTGCAGTGTGTTCTTAAAAAAATCTCAGGTAACTGGACAAAACAAGTATCTGAAAATCACGACCATGGTCGTTCAGCTGATCCATCTACTGTTCACTGAAACCTCATCAGATGTGCTGTTATTGGAAGCGTGGCTTTCAAAAAGCCATTCATAAGAAGGGGAAACATGCAGAAAGGGCTAAGGTATGCTAAATTAAACAAGAACTGGACTCATAATCAGTGGCAACATGTCCGATCCACTGTGCTGACCCCTTTGGATATAAGGGGGGAGTTGCACATTAGATTGTACAGTTTTTACTGTACAATCAGTTTTCCCTATTTTTACCTTATATACTCAATTTCTATATATGTTTGCACGCTTCGATAAATCTCTGCACCGACTTCTAGTTTTCCTAGAAAATATAAAGAAATGAGTGGTAGCTCAAAACTTTTGCACAGAACTGTACCTATACATTATTATTGGTCCAGTTCGGGAACATTCCTGGAGTTTCACTGTCACTCCGATTGGATAATTATTTAATTTTGCTACGTGGTTGTAGATTTCTCTTCCCCTGCTTAGAAAGTTTATGCTAAGCTAACCATGTACCAGCTATTGTTTCGCATTTAGCATGCAGACATGAGAGCAGAATCAATCTTGTCATCTATTTCTTAGAGCGTGAATAAGCCTGTGTACTGTCAAACAGCTGATCCTTTCTCATCAGTTATCATATCACGCCATCCTGTTTAAATGTGTATGCGTTTGCGATTTCTTTGGTTTTATGGCCTAGAAAGAAAGCAAGAACCAAAAAAAGGTGTCACACGGGTCGTTCTGGACTAAAACATACTGCACCTTCCCTGTATTGAGCCGTGATCATAGCAGAATCATGTGTGGCCGGAGATGAGACACCTGATGTTTCCATTCTTGCGCTGTTGTAGTACTGTATCAGTGGACCTTCCTTTGTTTCCCCAAGCAGGGTTAGATTAATGCACTGTACCCTTTTATTCAGTGTTATACAAAAGAAAAGCCTGTCGCTGGATCCACTGGGAGCTCTGATGGTTACACTTCTACAGAACAGATGACAACAGCCTTTCATCAAAGCTAACGCTTGCTTTTGCTTGTTAACCACAGTGCAATCATTTCACAGACTCCTGCACAGCCACACACACACACATAAAAATACACGTGCCCTCACAAATAATGTAATCCATTCATATGAACTGTGCACATGAAAAAGGCAAGTACACATGTACTGTGTATATAGTGGCCTGACACAAGGCATCTAGAGGCATGCTGAGCTGTGCAAGATCTGAGTGTCTATGAGTGCGTATCGTGTGTAGGAGCCGTGAGCAGGCATCCACAGTTCCTCTCTCGCCTCATCTCTCACTCTGCAGTTCCTCCTGAAGCATAAACATCCAAAGCATCCGTCTCATCTCGCACTGTGCAACTCAACTCATCCACCCAGAACACCTCTAGTACACTCAGTCTGTCTCACACAATAGACTTACAGACAAAAGAAGAGAAAATCAAAGGGGTTTTTTTTGTTTTTTTTTAAAGACGCAGTTGTCCACGCCAGCCTGGAGTCCTTGTATTTTCAGGAAATGGGAGGCTTTATGTCATTTATGCTGAGCCTACCAGCATAGATATAATTGGAAAAGAATGTTTCACGAATGTGACCCCCTCTCCCCAAACATATACCCACATACTCAGTCATTTGGTGTAATAACTCTCGATATCCGAGGCCATCTGGTGGGAAATTGAAGGAGGTTGTTGAGTGTGATGAGGAACAGGAGGTGAAAGAGTTTCAGCGAAAAGCTTTTGGAACACACAAATGTGATCGTATTTCCCCGATTTACAGGGGTGGGTGCAGGTTCGAGTTTCATTGTTTGGTTTCAGCAGTCGGCATCATAACACTGTGATATTCTAATATTATAATCATGTTGCCATGAGTCGGCTCGTGCATTATAAAAGAGCCTGGTTTGACACGCTGTCGTTTTCTCCCCCTCTGCCAGACAATGACATGGAGGTTACAGAGGAGCCGCCGAAGGAAGGTGAGTGACAGAATATTTCATGGTTGCCTTTTCACCTTAACACCTCCATTAAAGCACACAGAGGGTGAGTGAGTGGTGTAGCTTCAGCTTATGACAGTGATTTGCTGGGTTTCGCGAAGCAGACGAAATTGAATGTTTATGCATTTAGCGACAAGTTGAATCCCAGGCCTGACTCATCGCTGTTAAAAATACTTCATGTCAGGTGCATTACATTACAAGAGCTTATATCAAAGCCAATTCCCAACACCATTCTCTTCATCCGGCTTACGGGCACAATGCCTTCAGACCACCTAAAGCGAGCGACAAAGAAGCAGCAGAGCTACATCCCTCCACAGCGTGCACCGGGTGATAGCACAAACACAAACTGTCAGCGCATAATGCTTTTATCAACACACCATCTTGGAACGAAGCCTGAAGGTACCAGATACTGCTTATCAGGATAAACTACTGACATTTGTCTGTGCGCTGATGTCCTGAATAAGCAATGACACAAACTGATGGCCACATAGAAGCGCGTGTGTGCGTTTGAATAGCAGAAACAATAGCCATAATAACATAATAACAATAACAGCAGTTTGGTTGTTACTTGCAGACGTACAGTATAAAATTCAGTTTTATGAGCTGTTTGATAAATGTTTGATACCGCCTGTAGCAATTCTCTCCAAGGTAGAGTGTTGCAAAGCAGTACATGAAGAGCTTTTATTTTATTTTTTTTAATTGTGATCACAGTGGGATTAGCAGTGAGGTTTTCCCACATCTAACTGCTCAAACCTCATAGTACATGTGCAGCCATCTGAGCGAAAAGCAATGTTAGTTTTACAGTCTGCAGAAGAAAGTCTTCAGATTACTGTAGATGTAGAAACGAGGGTGCTATCAAAATGTTTTCCTCCAAAAGTCACCCCCATGATCTACCAATTACACGCATGTGTGTTTTCACTTTGGGTGAACATAAAAGGGCTGTTTTATAAGCGCACTGTAAAATGTGATATTCCAAAGTGAAACAATGTGGCTGAATCGTAAAGGCTTGGTCGAGAGGAACTGTTTTCTTGTCTTGACCAAGTGTGCTGGGTTTTTATTATTGTATTCCTCACCAGCTATTTTATGCTGCATACAGTACCACACTATACTGAAACAACCCCTGATAATTCCTGGCTCTGTTGTATCATCATACTAGCCCTTTCCTGGTCCAGTTTGGCCTTGTTTGATGGGCTTCTGCACTGGTGCCAAAGACTGGCCTTTTATTCTGCTCCATCAGCCAGAGTTTGAATCAGTCAGCCTGGAAGCTATTCAAAGGCTCAAATGACTGCAATTCTCACACGGAATGACGCTTTTGTCCCAGACTGTGGTCTGGAGTTGGTGTCAAAGCCTCACATTCTTCCCCTTTTCTCCCACCAGCGTCATTTTTATCAGGCAGGTATAAAACAAAACACATCATGCTCTCCCACGGGCTTTTGTCGCGTGGTCCACAGAGACAGAACGGCCAAGAATAATCACTGCTTCAAAGAGTCAGCTTTACTCACACCATCTCACTCACCTTGATGCCAGAACGACATGCTCCTTGCTTCCTGGTAGCGTTTTGGGATAAGGATGTGTCTGCTCAACTGAATCACCATTTATTTTTGTTGATTTATAGATAACACAAAACCACCTACCAAAGCAGCAACCGAGGAAGAGAGTGAGGACAACACCAGAGGTAGAGTGCGCTCGTTCTGACTGTGCACGTTTGTTCCGGCTCCTTCTTCTTAACGTGCCAGGGAAACTTTACTGGCAGAGGAAACACTGATATGTGTTTACTTTAAAAACAATTGTTGTGTGTGTATAAAGTAAAGGAGCGTTCTCTTGGTCAGTAATCTCTTGCTCTTCTGATGCCAAGTTCCTCTTTGGGGAAATGAATACAAGATGAAGCTCGGTCTTTTTAAAAGAATGTTTTCTTAGAGGCAAACTTGTTTAAGAAGCCATTATCTGGCTATTCTGCAGTTTCAGCCCCTTTGGATGTGTAATATTGAAACAATTATAGGCTTCTCCGATACGATGGACCAAAGATAATTAGATTCTTACACTGGAGGGTGTTAGTAGGCAATTAAAATCGTACACCATCCATTTGTCTTCAAGCCTTAAGGTTGCAAGGAATTTTTTGAAGATAGCAGTCATGGCTGTTGTCTTTGGGGAAACCGTTCCTCTCACTGATTGTGAGAGGCTGGTCTAGATAGTGCAGTCACTTCAAGGGCGCCACAGCATTCTGTGTTCCTCAACAAAGCACAATAAGTCTTTCTCCCTGCCTCTTCAACATACCTTTGCCATAATCCACAGTAATTCAGTATGATTCACAAATTCAATCATCAGCATTAGAAGGGCATAAGTATTTTGTAATAATCTTTATAAATCCTAATTTATCAGGCCCCGCAGCTTAATAGTAACTAATCCATTCACAAAAGGCCTTGGCACAGCTTTCTAGCATGGGAACAGTCAGTCCTTGACACAACCTCTCTCACAGGGAGGCAATGAAATGATTTTGTGCTGCCTGCACTGTAAAGGTTAGGTCTGGTTCAATGTAGCACATAGGTGGGATTAATCATCGAAAACACTCAAGATTGCACAAAGCAAAGGAAACGCTAAGTGCAAAAACAACCTGTCAGTTACATAAAACAGACATTATAAGGTGCTTGAGAGCCTCGTGCTACTTGTGTGTACCAGAGCAAGCTCTTCTAGCAACTAAAATATGTATTTCACTCTTTCATGCACTATAGTCATTGGTGTAGTGAAGGACCTTTTTGTAAAAAAAAGCATCAACTCTGCAGCAGAGTTGATGAAGTGTGTCTGTCAATATGCCTCTGTGGGATCCATTACTCTTCAGGGAATTCACGCCACAGTCCATGGGTCAGATATGAGGGGCTTTTAGTCACAGTACCGATGAAGGGAAAACATCAAGGTTTTCACCAATGTTTTGCCCTGATAAATACACTGGTTAGTGGACTGAAGGTAATTATAGGATCTCTCCGTCCCACACAGAAGCACTGCTGCATTTACAGCTCTTTTGTCACCTCACAAGCAAAAGGCCTCTTTCGCCTCAGTGGACTCAAGGAAGGAGACAGTTAAAAGCACACAATTAACACATACACCCAGGCCAAACATAAAAGAGCAAGTAACCTGTGGTAGAACTCACCATTCAAACAACACAGCAGCTTCTGTTTTTGAACACTAGACAGCATCAAAATACAGCTTATTATAATGCATATATTTCATTTAATTTTCAAAAAGGATATTCCACTACACAGCATAGCATACATGATGCACGATTAAGTCATATTAAAAGAACAACGCAGGTGGCTTTCAAGTTTGATCAACAGCATTTTATCTCTTCTTCAAATGAAGCTAACATGATCCAACGTCATCGGCAAACATCCCTGGGGAGTATTTGAAAGGTGGGGGTCACAGACTGACTCTGTGTGTGTGTGATGAGCTGTGCTGTGATGTAATCCACATGAAACAGAAGCACAGCATGCAGACGCCACAAGCTATAGAAAGAAAAACCAAGAGAGGTAAAAAGGTGGCTGAGACACGGAGGTGAAAGCTGGCACGGAGTTCCAAGCTGGACTCGAACCTCTTTAGAGCACACCTGAGTTGGCAAGCAGCACTACAGTGCCCATTATTTGATATCAGATTGGTATTAGTGAGATTAGTGTGTTACAGGACACAGTAAAATATGGACATTAAGCCAGAAATCAATGCCTGTTTGCCTGGAATGCTTGAGAGTAGTGGGAAAGACCAGGGATAGAGAGGGGGGGATGGTGAGAGATGGCACAAAGTGGACATGCAGATTAATAACGCTACGTGTGGACAGACAGTGAGCCTCTCTGTGGGATGCCATCTAGCTCCGTGGTACCCTATAAAGCATCTCTCACAAACGTGCTTACTCTTTACTCTGTGCACACATACCTCACGTGCAAAAGGTCTTTGAACGATTGCTATTGCTCATGTTTTTCCTTTTTCCTTTACAAATGTCTCATGAATTTTTCACATTCCCTCATTTTTTATCTTTTTTTCCTGTCCTTTGCTCCACGTTGCTTTAATAAAAGGAATAGTAGAAAGGCCTGGGGGAGGGGGAGGGGGGATTGGAGCCGAGCTAATGGTTGGATGTGAGTGTGTGTGAGTGTGCACGCATTCCAGCTAACTTGTTCCCATTTCCATTTATTCCCGTGTGAGATATTGCTTTTATTTACTAGTAAACATCAACTACAGGTGATGTTTACTTAACAGGCGTGCAAGTAGGGTACAAAAGGAAGGTTGAATATCAGCCTATAAATTGTTTATGTCCTTGTAATACTGTAGCCCTGAATGTGATGTAGACATTAATAAATCATTTAAGTGTGTGTGAGACGAACATTTTATTCGGAAAAACATTGCGCTTTTGCTCAGTCAACATAAGTGCAGGCGAGTACCTAAAATTGCCTTTTTGTCACCATGTTTCTTGAAGTGGAATTCATCAGAATATTGACAGTAAAAGTCTCGAGGTGTTGCCCGAACCCTTCTGTGTGAAGTATGTCAGACCCTTATTTACAGTGATGACAGTATTGTATAGCGAGCACTGGGGAGGAAAGCTATGGCAATGCTGCCACCTGGTGTTTCGTATTCATGGATGAGCGATATCCTAAAGGTGTTATTTGGGTTTTTACCTTTTAAAGAGACAGCATTTAAATTGATCTTACCTCAGAGCCTTTAGAAGTCACATCTGCACAATACATTTATTTGTTTTTCCTTCATTTTTGCATGTGGTCTTTTGGTGTGTGTGTGTGTGTGTGCATTTCATCCACAATCTGTCCCACGTTTTCCTTTATCACAAATTGAATGCAGTTTCATTCAATAAGCCAAATACAAATGATCAAATAACAAAGAGGAAATTACAGTCTGCCTTTTGTCATATCTGATAAATTGTTGTTTGGGACAGATAGATACTTTGGACAGATACAAGGCCCTCGCATA
The DNA here is from genome assembly GCF_041146795.1 of Maylandia zebra. Classification (NCBI taxonomy): domain Eukaryota; kingdom Metazoa; phylum Chordata; class Actinopteri; order Cichliformes; family Cichlidae; genus Maylandia; species Maylandia zebra. Next base: position 23,219,331 of record NC_135179.1, on the reverse strand, counting down.
ATTTTAAACAAAAAAGGTGACCTCAAGGCTAGCGGAGGATTCATCTTAAGTTGTTTTTCCCCCAATGAAGTATTCTTTTCAGCCCCCTGTCTGTGGCTCTATCTCAAATGCCAGTCATGATTAATAGAAAGGCTCGCCATCTACTGTGTGTCACCAGCATTCTGCATGATGGACAGAGATACTTGAGACAAACATGCAGCACTGGTAGAACTGGCCTTTTTCCCATTTAATGGAGGCTGGCATTTTTATTGTTCTGAGTGCAGGGCAAAATTGCATAGATATGAAAAATGGTTTCTCTCTGCAGCTTGTTAAAAAAGCAATTATAGAAGCTGCACAATAGCCATTGTAAAGCATGTTCTCTTATTGGTGTCATGGCTTTCATTTACTCAATTTGTCCCAAATGTCATTGGTTTATGTGCCTGTCTGTGTGTAAGAGTGCAAGAGTGCAAGAAAGCGGTGAGGAGGGTGGGAGTAGTAACAGATAGGATTTTTATTCATATCAAATTCTGCCTTTTGTGCATCCGGTGGACATTTCTATGGAGTTCAGTTTATAGGAGGATGTAACAGGATAAAGGCTGTAATGACTTGAAATTATAGTTTGGTGATGGCAGCACCTGTGTGTAATGTACGAGTAACGTTCTTCAAATATATGTGTAGCATATATATGCTTTTATATAAAAAGCTGTAAGATGATTCATTTTTATTTGTTTATAACCAAAACTGCAAAAATATTTTTATTCAGTCTAGCTGACCAGGGTGAGTTTGGGCAACACTACAACATCGGCATGTTACCTTATGCACGCAACATAAAGTAACATGCCCTGCAAATTTTCAAAGCACTACTGTGGCTTATTACTTCCCCAATGCTACAAATTTAAGAGCCTCTTTCTTATAACAAAGACCCAAAACTGCTGTCTTAAAGCTAGATATGTTAAAGACCTCCTGTGTTAGTCCCCTGTTGTGTTTATGCAAAATATAGAGTAATTAAAATGTTATTAGAAACATCAGTAGCAAGTATCTGTAAACTCAAACATGGACAGAAAATCCCAACAGTATAATGCTGTTTCAGTAATGAAAAATAACTTAAGGTTGGACGTTGCTGCTTTAAAATGCGGCGTCAACACCCTCAAAATAAATCCTTTGCATTAGGAAGATGAAGAGCTAACAGTGATCATTATTATGACTGTTTCCTTTGCTTTTTAAAACGAATGACTGGTATTATTCATACCGATGCCTCTGTTTGGCTGATGATTTTTTTTCTCTCCCTTTTCAGGTACAGAGGGAGGAGGTGATGAAGATAACGGTGACAATGGTAATGTAGCTCTACGGACCATTAGCGCATGTTCTGAGCCTCTCGGCTCTACCGATGCTTCTTGATGTCATTTGTCATCAAAAATTGAATTTTTTTTCTTTGTTTCAGTACAGTCTTTCCATCCCGTGTGTCACCACTCTAACAAAAAAAAAGTTATTTTATCACAGAAGCGTGGAACAAAGAAATCCCTCAATTATGTATGGCTTTAGAAGTGACATTCTTTTTCCCTTCGTTTTTGTCACTTAATTTATGCATGTCTTTGTGGATCCATTGCTCTCATACTGTAGAACAAAGGCAAAGCTACAGAAAGAGATGGAATGAAAAGGCTGTTTGAGGTGATATCGAAAGCCAAGTCTATTCAACTCCAGACGCTGGCGCTAAACCCGTATGTTTTCTCTTTTGAATTTCTCTTGTCTTTCTAAATACAGATGAACCTCAAGATGTGGAGATGGAGAGTCAGAGTCAAGGTAAAGTACAGTTACAAATCAAGGGTCCAACGGTGGAATTACGTGTTGTCTGGGTGCAGACTTAAGCTACGTCCGGTATTTTTGAAAATGGAGATTTTCCGTTTTCGTTTTTTTTTTTAAAAATCCCGTCCACACGTAAACGCAAAAACGAAGGAAACCGCTGCTAGGAACATGCCAAAGCAACAGGTGGCGATATTCCTAACCGTGTAGAAATGTTGGCCAATCAGAAGTCTAGAAGCCTGGGTGGGAAAGAGTAAACAAAGATGGCGCATTGAAGCGGAACAGTCTGGAAGGGCAGAAACTGTGTCTATATATAAGCATTTAAACACTGCAGAGAGTAGAATTAACAGTAATGGCATTTTGTCTAAGACCGCCATTGCAGAAATCCATTTCACCGAAACAATAACGTGACTCACATTGTGACGTCAAAAAAGGCGCACACCTTTGACGCTGGTTTTCTCGTCCACACGGAAATGCAAAAACGGAGTTTTCGAAAATTTCCACGCTGGCAGGAGTTATTAAAAATCCCCGTTTTCAGTGACCGAAAACGCCGTTTACGTGTGGATGAAAGGTGCAAATAGAAAAATCTGCTTTTCAAAAATATCCCGTACGTGTGGACGTAGCCACACGTACGTAGATTACTGTACCCAGCACTCACTCAAATAGAATTTTAATCATTACTTATTATTAATCTCTGGGTCTCCTCCACAGTGTGTTATTTGTTTTTTGTCCTGTCTTCCTCCCATAACCCCCAACTGGTCGCGGCAGATGATGGTTTCTTCCTGTTAAAATAGGAATTTTTCCTTCCCACTGTCACCAAGCGCTTGCTAAAAGGGGGTCATTTGATTGTTGGGGTTTTCTCTGTATTATTGCAGGGTCTTTACCTTACAATATATACACCACATTGTTGATGTGATTTGGCAATATGTAAGTGAAATTGAATCGAATTGAATTTGATTGAAGCGCACAATGAGAGTTGACCAACATCCAGCTTCTCAGTCGCTCGATCTTTTTAGAGTATTTCTTCCTTTTTAAATCCAACCTGAGCCATCTTGTCAGCAGAGCAGAAATAAGTAGTACACACTGTTTTAAATGTGTATGTATAACACATCCAGAGGCTCTGATGTGTTGTATTGTGCTGACAGCAAGAGCCTCAAATGAACTGTGTGTGTGTGTGAATGTGTTTTAAAGGAGCAACTATTAACTTTGAGCCAGAACCATTTCTCTTTTCTGAATATCCTCTGTGCTGCTGGTATATAATTAAGATTCTGCATTTGCATACTGGCAGCGCCTCGTCTCTCCTCTGTTTTTGTTTTATTCAAATCCAATCCCATTGACAGCGATTTGACAGATAGAGCTTCTCTGAACATGAATTTTGTAGATATTCCATGAGCAAGTTATAGCAAATGCTACCCTGGGATGGTATCCAAGAGCTGAGATATGTAATTACTTTCTCATGAGACATAAACAGAGAGTTAGGAGCTTGGAAGAGCAAAAATATACAATTTAAAACAACACCTGCAAGATAATTCTGCAAAAAAAAAAAAAAATGCTGCTGTTACATCATTCTCAAGTGTGTGTGTACTGCAGGTGAAATCCAGCCACCACAAATCAATATGATGTTCAATCTGTGGTCTTGGTTACTTAGTAAAAAATGTAGTCTTTGTGCAAAAACCAATATTAGCCAATTTATCTACATCAGATACTGTTTTCATCCACATTTAGCTTTGTGTTATTTTTTACACTCATATTTTGTTCTTTGACTACTAATACTGTACATATTTTTGAATATAGATGACTTTTCTTTAAAAAGTTAAAAACTCTTTTTGGCTGCACGCCCCCAAAAGACACCCTTAAAACCTCCACCATTCCAACTCTTTTGACGATGTTTCCTTCTTTTCTGTTACTTCCATTTAAACTGACAAAGAGCTACCTGTTGGTGTGAATATGTTTGACAGATTTCTGTCAGCAGTAATGAAGCACAGGTTGGTTTTGTGCCACATGTAGCTAGATTTAATAGTAAGAGCTTTGACTCCCAGTGTCTGAATTAATCCTTCAAAATGCACTGCCATTTATTTATTTGTGCCTTTAGATGGTGATCCAGCAAACGCAGAGCAAAACCCAGAACAGTGCGACAGTAAGAATGAAGTTCAAAAGAAAGATGGCGATAAAGACACCGATGGGGATAAAGACACCGATGGGGATAAAGACACCGATGGCGATAAAGAGACCGATGGCGATGAAGAGACTGGAAATATCAATGAAGGAAGCCCCGCCCACGATGAAAACAAAGGTCAAGAAACTGGTACCAACGACAATACAGAGGGGAAGAAAGGTATGTACAAGAGAGCAGTTTGGCTGTGTGTTTTATCCATTCGCATCAAAACCTCTGAGATACTCAGTGTTGATGATAAAAATGATTTCTGATGATGATGATTTCCTTGTTTTTCTGTTGTTTCTTAAATTACAGTTTAATATCCGCAGGGTATTAGGCAGGAAGATATGAATAAATCAGTTCAGTTCATGAAACGTAGTATAGTAAAATAACTAAAAACTAAAATAACTAAATGGAAAAACAGATTTTAAGATTTTTTTTCTTTTTATCAGTAATGTAATGTTACAGTACAGAGCTGGTAATAAATGCACAAACGTCTCAGCTGTACAGACAGAAGAAACAGACCCAAGTGAGGAGGTCTTGGATCTAAACTGTATGCAGACCGAGCCTCACGGTCCACAGCACATGCATGTTTTAAGGCATATTAACAGAGCTGCTCTGACTGAAGACTAGACAGGCTGAGCTGGGGTTTTTTGCAGGCCAATGAAGACTCTTGTGTCATGTTAGAGTAGTGTAGTGTAACATCTGCTTCTTTTCCTTAACAGAGGAAGTGCAGGCTCCTCAAATGGAAGTAAATGTTGTGGAAAATCCTGACGACAATATGGAAGGTAAGATCTGATTTGTTGGATTTGATTTGTATGAATGTGCTTTTCTGGTCCAGTGTGATGCACTTGTATACTTGCATACTGAATTTGTATTTTTGTTGGTCTGTTAGTAGCACTAGTTTATACTTGGAATCAGTTTCTGCCCACCTGAAACATCAATCAGTATAGAAAGTTACGACTGCAGGGAACCACAAGTGGCCAAACACATCTCCAGCAGCCATGATGGTGATGCTGAGAACAGCCAGCATCACATTACAGCATATTCTAAAGTTATCAGTGACTATTATGACTGTGTGGAATCGGCATTGTTCTTTACTTGGCAGATTTTCCCTGAACTGATCATTTCAGTCATAAAAATGACTGTATTTAGCTGTCAGCTTGGTGAAGACGGCGACAAACCGTCTATTTCTCACTTTGATTAGCTGGTATCGCTTTGAGTAACTGCAGCCACTCCAATAATCAGGCTTGCTCTGCAGACTAATGGTATCAGCATATTTATCCCCATACCTTGCATAGCAATGATGCTGTGTATCATAATTGTAGCATGCTAAATCACAGCCTTTGGTTTTTACTACTACTAAAAACGTACTATTTAACTCATAATGCAATAGTGCTCTTATTTTCTCCTAGCAGAGTCTGGTATGGAGTAACATTTTAAAGCTTCTGATTTGTGTAATAGATAGCTTAACGTAGCAAGAAGCTAGGATTAGAAGAGACTTTGCAGGAGAGTCTTGTGTCAACAAATCCTTTGAAAAGTGTTGAGTCTATATCCAGGGCCTTGCATGTCTTATTGCTTTGTCCTATAAACCAACACTGATGTCCCAAACAACTGAAAAACAGATCAATGGGCTAAACCATTGGGTTATTTGTACTTCATCAGTGTGAGCATGGGCACTCTAGTTTATTTGTGGTCATCCATATACCCTCCTGCTGCTAGGATGGCTAGGCTCAGGTAGAGCAGGTCATCTACTGATCAGAAGGTTGGTGCTTCAATCCCTGGCTTCTCCAGTGTGCATGCCAAAGCACCTTTGGGCTCATTAATTAAAGTGTGAATGACACAAATAAAGCATGTGTAGGAAAAAAAGTACTTGTTATAGAAAAGCGCACCATCTAACCAGACTATCTAAGAGTAAGGAGTATATACTAATCCACAGATGGAACTTTTTAAGAAAACAAATGTATATTTTATAGTACTTTAAGCTCTATATATGTGTACTTATTTAAAATATTTTCATGTGCAGTAAGAAAGTGTATTAAGGCTAGATGTAAAATAAAGGATTGTTATGTCAAGTATTCAGACATTGTTGTTGTTAACCAGAATGAAACCACTAAGTATGCTTTACTATAGAAGAAAACAATCTCTTAAAGTAATCTGCTGAAATTGTACTTTATAGTTACTTTGTTGCCATCTCTTTTTTAGCAAAGTTTCCATATATGTAGCCGTTATTTATTAAACTTCTTGAAGCCATTCACTTACGGGCTTCTCTCAGCATAGGCAGTTTGTTTCTGCACAAATAGATTATCTGTCTTTGTTACCACATTTTTCTCTGGCTGAGTAATTCTTTTAAGAAGTTAAGGCTAAAGTTTGGAACCCCAGCCACCCCACTTCTACTAACACAAAGGTCTCAGTCACTCTCTTGCCTCTATTTCACTTTCTCCTTGACTGACATTCAATTAATTTAGGGTGAGAGTGAACTTTCCTGATAGATCTGTCTCAGATAGCCTTCTCCGTTCTCCCTGAAAGCCAGTGAAATATAGCCTTCAAACTCTACAGGATTTTCTTCAGTGGAAAGCTTCACTCCACCCTGTTGACTGCCTCTTGCCTGAGCCCGCTACTGTCTGTCACCGTCTAGGCTTCCATAGGCTACATACTGCGTGGTGGCACAGTCGGGCGGTAAACAGTGGTGCCACTCCTGATTGCAGGCAGATTGCATTTGGTATAGATGAGCAGCAGCCTTGGACGGAGTGCAAACCCAAATAGTCTGAGATATTGAATATCATGCAGACCAACACAGCTTGGCTTAGCCATTCGTAACCAGCTATTCACAAGACAAGACCAAATGATTCCAGAGCAAATAACCTTTTATTAAACATAAGTGTAATCAGGCTGCCTGCTCATGGCTGTAAAGGTTAAATCTGCTTCACTGAAAGAGGTAATATAATAGTTCATAATGATGGGACGAATGCATGAGAAATCAAACAATTTGAGGATATAATATGAGGTTGCTGCACATATACACACATATGTCTGTATGTGAAGCCTGTGTGTGTGCACACAGGGATCTTCTGAGCTTCCATGTGTGACCTTCTGCTGGATTTTCAACACTGACATGACATTATATATCCACTCTGTACATTAGGTTCCTCTTCATGTTACTTATTGATTGCTTCTGTCAAAACATCAGGCAGTAACTGAAAGCACAACGTACCTCGGTTAAGTTTTGTAACAGATTTGTGCATTTCTAGAGTACATAAATACCTTTGAAGATTATCTTGCCATTCAGTCAAACAGACGTTACATCTATCATATCTTATATTTGCCTCATTTCCCCAAGAAAGGACTTATGTGTCTTATTTAACTTTTAATCTTTGATAAGCTGAATTATTTTTCCTTACTTTTCAAACTGCCTATAACTAGTTAATAACTTATGCTGGTTGCCTGGCTTTCCAGTGCAGCCTTTCTTTGCAAGACTACATCTCCCAAATTATTCACAGACAACTTTTATTTTCGTATCCCTCCTTCCCTCAATGGGTTGTTGTCCTCCATAGTGTTCGTCCAGTAGCAGCATGGATTCTGGTCCGCGCCACTCTGTCGCTCTGAGTTTGACATTGTTGTGTGTTGCATTGCAAGTGCAACAAAAAGCCCTTCTAAATCTTTGAGTGGCCAGAGCGTATGGGCTGAAACTGATTGGAAATCGCTCCCAAATGTATCTTGGATCCAAACTGCAAGAATGTTGTCTGTTGTCCAGACTTTCTAAATCCATTCTGGATAAAGTCTGAACGTGCCATAAAATGGATTTGGGCTGGCAGTCTGTGCAATCCTGGGTAACTTGGCTGCATGCACTAATCTCAAATGTGTATCCGTAGGATCAAAATCATTGGAATATGGTTAATTATATATATATACATATGTTTTTTACCAGTGATCTTGCCTTGCCATTTCCCATTATGTGCCCTCTTAGTGTGAGCTAACATTACTAATTCAATCATCTCCAAAAGTCTGTTTTTACAAGAATTTGCCATATCTGACTTACCTCGCCGCCTGCCAGGAAGACTGACAGTAGCAAAAATACACCTTTACTTGCACTTCAAAGACCAAAGGCACTTGTAAACAAGCATCTGGCTTTGGGCTCGGTGCGTGTGTGTATGTGCGTTTGAGTTTGTGATTGAAAAACAAAAAGAAACAGAGAGGTAATTACCACGAATCCCATAAAAATGCATGAAAACTGATGGCCACGGAGCTACATTGTTTAATATTTCTTCCCCAAATGTATTACAAAATCTTTTTTTAAACAATTCTTAGCTCCATGTATCTGGTTGTTAATTGCGTGAATTTTTTAAACACTTTCTAACCTGCGTAGTAACCCTATAATTTCAAAACATTGACTGGATTCGTACGCCATGTTGAGCTTAACTAGTGCTTTAAAGCATTGCAAATGAAAACTCTAAACTTCAGTCTGAACATTAACGAGTTAAGATGAAACCATGGTTGCCAATTTGCTATCAGTATCCAAGATTAAAGATAACTCGGATGCCCCTAATCACAAAATCAAGGGAAAAAATCAGTTGAGAAAGGAAGACTCGTTGGCTCTTGTTGAGTAAAGCTTTCTAATTTGTTGCTGGGATAATTGTTCCGTTGTGTACATCATTTTATTGACCACAGAGCAGGATTTGCAGTAACTGTAGCAGACATCAAAGAGCTACACTGTTCCTGAGGTTGTGGATGCATCCTTATTTAAAAATTACCCACTTGGTATTTTCTAGTCTTTTAAACATTCATACCAGGAGGCCACGCTGATTAACCTCATAATGAGCAGGTTACAATATTCATATTATTATTCACATTGAAGGATTCATTACAGACAGACTGTGTATGTCTCTACAATTTTCTTAAAAGGCCATCCTGTTTTCCACTTGCACATTTATATCTGTGGTCTCCCAGTTGCCAACAACGTTGGTTGACACCCCGTAGCTCTCACGTAGCTCAATATTACACATATGGAAGTGTGTATCACAGCTAAGCATGTCAGTCCCAGAAGAATCACACTAAATATCGCAAAGCTGAATAAAACAGTTTTGTGTTGTTCGTTTTCACTGTCGTCATCTTTGTAACTTGTTAATGTAATAATTTATTCAGTGAGTCAGGTTTTATCACTTCGTATTACCAACTACGTCCATCTCGTGTTTATCTTTCTCGCCTGTTTGTATACTGTAAATATGTTGCTCGGTTCAAGTCCTCCTGTTCTTAACTATATATCTATATCTGTCTGACCTCAATGCAACTTTATAAGCATCTAAAAGCAATAACTGAAGTGAAGATTATATTATGGGTTTTGATCTTGAGTATCTGTGCGAGGAAGAGATATATATGGAGGAAGGCACAGTAATATATATGTATATCTACACACACACATCATCTTGCACGAGAAATACGATTCTTTGCCTGATAGGAGAAATGCTATAAAGGCTCCACATACTGAATCAAAGCCTAAGCAGCCTATATTTATGAATATTCATAACACACTTTAGAATGAAAATCGCGGGGCTAGATTGTTATTGTGTTTGGAGGATCTGTTCAGCAAGCCTTGTTCTGGTGACTTGTGAGAGTGGGCACCCGCTTCAGTGAGCTCCTGGAACACTCATAAATTAAAATAAGACTCTTTGCCTAAAGCTAGGAATAAATAAATCTGAATTGTGAGCAGAGATTGTTTTTCCTTCATGCAGCATGATTTTCCTACAGTAGTCGATAGCTATTGTCTTAGCTCCAAAGGTAAGATTTAATGGCTGCAAAGGTTCAATGTCACTGAATAAACAGCAGCTCGTCCATAATTTCTTATCAGGTTTTTAGCTGGCTTTACCTACGAGGAGCTTTTGCATGTAATAGATTGCAAATGTTTTATTTATTTTTGTGCTCTCTGATGATATTTATTGTTACGTGCTTGTCAATTTAGTATGTGAGCATTAGACTTGCTCAATATATTCCTTGAAAACATTGCTCAGGAAACCTTGCAATTAAGGAAGCCAGAATCTTCTATATGTAAGTGATCCTAAAATTTTCCTACCTTTGATTAAGCTGGCCTCTGGCAGAGGCTGAACAGGGTTGAAAGGAGCTCCTTGACTATGGAAGGAGGCTACTTTAGCGGGGTGGCTGGGTGCAGACCAGACGGACAAATAAGGGACAGACTGTAATGGGATACTAAAGCCAAGCAGAAGGAAGCTTGCAGGGGAGACAGAGAGACATACCCAGCAGGTTATCACAAACATTTTAGCCTCAACACAGCAGAGACAAGGCCCCATTACAAAAATACAGAGCTTACATCCCCCCTGCTCCTCTGTCCCTTTTTTCTTTGATTCCTTTTCACTGCTCAGACTTGTTCTGTTGTTTAAAGCATCACAACAACTAAAGAAAACGCAACTTCATCATAATTATCCAAGTTTTCACTTGTTATTTGAATGCCTTCATGTCACAAACTGCAAGCACCAAATGTGTATTTTTTTTCCCGCTGCCCTGGTGGCCGGGATGTTTTGAACATGCCGTATTGATGGCCGTGACTGCTTTATTTAGCACTGTGGCTTCGCCACAACCACTCACAGCTTACTGTATGCGATGTTATGATCAAAAAGCCCAGCTGCATCCATGAGTACCATATGGTGCCCAAGAACATGCACACAATCCAGCTCTCGCCACTTCACAAACAATAACAAAAAAAGTTTCAAATAGAGGTTCAAAAAAATCCCCTTCTAACAACCGTCTGGAGAATTGGTTGCATTTTCTTGTTAGGAAGGTTTATTTGGGGGGATATTGATTTCTATGTATTTTACTTCCTTATTGTAGCAGCTTGAGTGGTAGAGACCAACAACAAGCCTAAATGGCTCTTCTGAGTCCAACGCACTCGGAGACTCGAAGTTCCAGTGAATTTATCCCACAGTTACTAGTATACTCCACTTAGAGTTTGATGTCGCTTTGCATTTATGGTCCTTTGTCTACAAAAGCAAAAAAGCTTTACTTAATTGGTTGTATTGCACCCCTTTGTCTTGGTCTTTTGTGAACAGTGGGATACTGGTGATGTAAACCTAATTTTGGAGAGCAGCGCAGCCTTTCCTGTGGCTAAGGGTTGTCAGCACACAATTAACTTTTGGCATAACATTGTATACTGTAACACTGTGTGGCTCCTAGGGGAGCAGGCTGCCACTAAATGAAGATACTAGGCTAAACTTATATTTTATAGCCTTTTATACCGACTGTGAAAGTTCAGTGTGAGCAGCTTTACCAGTCACATGCTGTGGCATTGTTTCTGAGTACCGAGTGGTCACATTAATTCAGCTTTTCTCCTTATTATTAAAATCAGTTTGACTCCTGCTTTTGATGTACTTTGGCAATTTTGGGTTACTCTGTATCAAATAAACATAACAGAGATAAAAACACAAACGTTTCTGAAGCTTCATCGTGAAATCCCCACTGAAAAAGTGTAGCATGTTCATATCCAGTTCATTTAGACCGATAATGGAACCAGCAGTTAACTTCGTCTTTAAGCTGCTCACACACAGTTCGCATCGCCAAAAATATTTATCACGATATATATTTGAAAATTTGCGATAACGATATAACTGACGATATAATTGATGCGAGACAAAATACAACTCCACAACATTACTAGCGCAAAAAGACAACCTTCCATTTATTTTCACTTAAACAAGAAGCTGGTTTTTATGTACATTAAAGCTTTATAAAAATGTAACAGTGCAAATGCAAATTCCTTGCTGAAAGTTTAACCAAAAGGCATTTCCACTAGAAATGGGCTGACATGTCCTGAGCATAACCATGTATAATATCCACTGAAGTTAAAAAGAGGTGCTTTGCAACATTAAACTGCAGTGTGCAGTACGTATTTTTCAGACCATAAGGTGCACGGGATTATAAGGCACATTAAGCGAAACAAAGCAGTCAGATAAATCAAACTTTATTAAACTCATTCTTCTTGCTTCCTCCACTTCTGTACCATTGATTTATTAATGAATGAATTCTGCTCTATTCCCATGTTGTTGCAGTATATTAATGACTAACCTCGTATTGTGGAAGGATTATCTCAGTTGTTCTCCTGACTGAAGTTTGGTCCGTTTACAGCATCCTGCCATGTGATTGCATTTGTCTCTAATTATCAGGAACTTTAACGTTAACTTTTATAAGTGGAAAAGTGTTAGTGTTCGTCCTCCAGCTTCACTGTTTATGTTATGCTAACATAGCTGTGTCGCTAGCGATCACGTAGCACATCATTATATACCAGCTAGCCCAACTTCAGTAACCCTACAAACGCTGCTGTTTAGTTTCCTGTCTTCATTTATGTTGGAAGTGATAGCAGAGCTGTACGTTTGAATTTTTTCAGAAATCTCTCAGTCAGAACATGCAATATCATGCTTAGGTAACTAGCGAAACTAGCGAGCTAACTTCCGCTAGCTTCCTGCTAACTTCTAACTCCGTTAAATGTAATAAATTTTATTTTCATGGATGCCTGGAAGTTAAACTTCATAGTTTCACCTGGTTAAGCAGCAATGCTGATCGTTTTATTAAAGATGAAAGAATTTAGACAGTTTTTAACTCTCAGTGATGCTGCAGTGTTCGTTTGGCCTGAAGAATACGGAGTTTAGGACCCAGATTACTCCCAGATTTAAGAGCATCTTAGTCCGACAAATATGACAATAACAACGGCCGCTTGCATGTTCTGCAAAAAATGTGCTTTGTTGTGTATCTGACGGACAAACACCAAACCAGTTCCACATCACTGAAGTTGCACCATTTTTACAAACCAATTCTGGTTCATCTGTTTCACTCAACAATCGGCCATGTGCGTATGAAAACAAAGGCACTGCGCATGCGCGTTTTACTCCCATTCTATCGCGATATTTCATTTTCCTATCGTTGCCTAACATTATACCGGTATTACCGTGAACGGTATAATATGGCCCAGCCCTACGAGTTACCATGGCGATTTAGCCAGGTTAAAGAGAGCTACTGTGGCGCTTCTGACTTGAAGCTCGCTCCACGTAGCTTGTTAACTCTTTCGCGTCGTTTCATAGCACAACCCTCTAGTCAGAATCGTAATGCCAACACAGAAGCATCTTGAACCTTCTTTCTAATGACCGATAGGCAGTGACTCCTCTGGCTGCAAAAAAAAAAGTATACATATACAGGAAAACATCCCTCCTGCTCCTTTTATCCGTGACCTCAGTAAACACTTTCCTGTCAAGGCTGAGGATACAGCCGTCTTACAGTGGCACTGAGAGCTTTGAATGCACTGCAACTCCACAAACACAGAGAAATAAACGAACCATCTTCACTAATGTGACAGCCCATTGCGCATCATTTATGCTGCAAAGTGTGAAAAGCGAACCACATACTGGAACGTGCTGCAAATATACAGAAAAACTGTTAGTAGCAACCAAAAAAAGCACTGTTGTCGAGGGGCACTAAAAACTGATGAACATGGCTAGGTACAGGCTTGATGTTGCCATGGTGACACATGAAACAACTGACTCTACTACCTAGCAGTGTGCAGCTAAATATTCTGTATTTGAACACCTAAACAGTTCATATATTTCCCACATAGCAGCCTGGATCATTTTGCATTGTGGAGAAACACAGAACGCTGGTCATTTAGTTGGAGATGGAGAGCAGCACACACTGTCTACAGTGTCCATTACGTTGGCCACCTTTGGCCCAGAAGCTGGCTTCAAAGAGAGGGGGCCTCATCCAACAGGCTACACTTTTTCTCTTCTTCTTTGAAGCTCCTCTTTTGATCAGTTCTCTTATCCCGTCCCCACCCACTGTTTGGTTCACAAAAACGGCAAATGAATCAACTCTCAGCAGAGAGAGAATTTGTCAGCCAGAAGAGAGGCAACAAATGTGTTTTTGAAATGTCTGGAACATATTTTAGTCACAGTCACCGAGGCACACGTATTATAAAATACACACAGACACAAAAGACGCTGTTTGAGTGATGATGAGTGATCTCTGTATGGGTTCCCTGTCTCCTGGAGGGGGAGAGGAAGACTTGATGGGAGACTTGATGTCTACAGTTTTTATAGAATATAATGAACTGATTTACTGAAAATTTAAATATTCATTAGCTGCAGTCCAACATTATACTATATATAACATCAGCCCAATATTGTCTTCTATTGTCAAGCTCAGTTCTGATGCTCATGTGCCAATTTTTGGCGCTTTAGTTGGGCGGGCAGGGTCCACATGGGCACCCTGACTGTTCTACGGCTATGCAGTCTAACACACAACCAGCTGTGATGCACTTTATTTTTAAACTTTTCATCAGTTTGAACTACAGTAGCTCGTCTGTTTGGACCACATGGCCATTTCTGACCAATGACCATGTCGGTGGTTCACCACTGTAATTTCTTTGGACCAGTTTTGATAGATACTGATTACTGCAGTTTAGGAGACGCTCTGACCCAGTCGTCTGGCCATCACAGTCTGGCTCTAGTCAGACTCACTCATACCCTAACGCTCACCCATTTTTCCTGCTTCTACCACATCAACTCTGAGAACAAAATGTTCGCTTGCTTCATTAGTTTCAACTTCAGTACCATACAGTTTTTTGCCGTCATGCTATGTCATTAAAATGTATCACTGAAAATATATCTGCAGAGAAAGAGGGTGAACAGCTTCATCCTTTATCATGATGTCTCCGTTACGTCCACGTCCACTGCTGAAATATACGTGGTGCTTTTAATGAGGTTCGCCAATCAAGCTGCTCCTTTTCTGACCTTTCGGTGATAAACAGCTGCTCTGCCCGGGCTTCTGTTTTCTCTGCAGTCTAGACAAGCACTTTGATTATATTGACCAGTCCAATCCATAAGGAAAACCTTGAGCTGCCCAGAAGAGGCATCACTTCATAACTGCAAGTCAATGCATAACTGCAAAGACGGCAACACACACACACACCCGGGCCATCCTCTGCAAACATGCCTCTTCCACACCTCGCTCAGACGTGACGTGTCCCATTTTAATGTATCACAGGGGTTAGCCGGATCACCTAGCGCCGGATTCATCTCTCCCCCTGCAAGACCGTCTGTGTCTTGATATAGTAAACCACAATAGGTATTGAAAACAGCAGCGGGCATCTACCTGCAGCAGGCCCTTTAGCAGCACAGGGAGAGTCTAAAGATTATGTAAAGTAATTCAGTGAGTGATGAGAGAGGAGCAGGCCACCACTGACAGCAGGTTTAGCAGGTATGTAGGTCACACAGGGGGAGGCCTTTTTTGCATTTTTCCCTTCCGTGTCTATTTTTGTGTTGTCTCCCTCTCTTACTTCTTTACTTAATCAGTTATTCACTTATTCCTTTCATCTCTTTGCATCACAGTGTTCTGGCTCTTTTTAAAAAAAATCCACTCTGTTGTCTTCTGACAGACGGTGGTGACTTTCTCACACTACCTTGGACGAAATGGGCAATAGAAAAAGACTAAAAAGAGAGATTAAGGAGAGACTTTGCCAATGGAGACAACATTTTTACTGGCTTTCGTGTTTCTTTCAAACCCTTTGCATTATCAAAGGATTGCCACTGGTCATTTTTGTAGCATATCTGAACCCCCTTCTTCTCTTGCCATTGCTGGCTGCCTTTTAATCATCTTCACTTCTCCCCGAGTAGTAGCTTAACCCCAAAGCAGATGGTGTCCTGTTCTCTTTTCACTCATTCGGAGTACTTTGTGTTTTCTCATCTTGTCAAGCATGGCCCAGGCCTCTGTAATGAGTTTGGGCCTTTTCAGTCTGTTTAGAGGACCCTGACACAACTCTGAGCCGCCCCACCGCAGCCACCACTACAAGGTTACCCAAACCCGCAGGGGAGCACAATGCTACTTAGTGTCCACAACCCCTTGGCCTTTTCTTGGGGAGAAGAAAGGCAGAATATTAATGAAGACTCTTGGCTTTTCAGGAGGATAGCAGTAGAGAGGGGCGGTCAGTGTTTACTGAACAGGCTTGTTTTCATCTCCCTAGCCCGCAGGTCACAGCTCAATGCTCTTTAATTGGCTCAGATTGTCAGACAGTGTTCCATCTCGTAGAAGAGAAAACTCTAGCTATCAAATGCTGCCTCCAGCACCACCATCACCCCCTACTGCCTCCCTTTACAAAATCCCCTCCTCTTTTTACTGCTTTGAGAGTGGCAGCTCATGCAGCTAAGCTATTTCCACAAGCATGTACTACAAACTTAAAATTAACATATGAAAATGGGTTGCTTTCCACATTTACCAGCTCATTAGTTCTTTTGGTTGGGCACTTGTTGAGCTCCACCCATTCTTGTTTTGCCTGAGCAGGGATGTCTTTAATTATCTTTGCAGTAGGCATATCAGACCCAAAGCTATTAGCCCATGCAAAGTTCAATGAGGGACTCTTTGATACTTGTTAAATATACATAACCCAGGACAGACCAGTCCCGAGTCCCCCATAGACCACCCAGTTTAAATAATTTTCCTCTCATCCCCCTGAAAAGAATAGAGCACCGACAGATACTGGCATCGACCTTGACATTTTCCTTCTTTTTTCTCTCAAGATAACGTGCCATTGAACAAGCCGTGGCCCTCCAACTGCATCACAAAAGCTCCAAACAACAGACTGAACTCAGGCAAAATAGAAGTACTTAATGCACTCGGTGCAAGACGTCGCGCATTCTCTAGTGAACCGTTCATGTGCTGATGGCTTTCAGTTGTTCCTAGACTGATATCGCCATGGCTCATGTTCATTGTTAGAGTGGAAGCAGCTGGACACCTGTGTGATCTGCTTGGGATCAAAGCTCCGAGATGTTTTCAGACACAACAGACCAGCCTGCCATGCCATGCTTTAAGGATCAAATGAACAGAAGAAATTCTCCTAAGGGAACTGACACTGTAGAGCGCAGACACTTCTACACCTCGATCGATTTCTTTTCTTTTCTCTTTCATTTTTTTTTAACTGCTCAAGATGACGAGATTAAAAAAGACTGTGAGATGTCCTGTGGCTAAAGGACAAAGGGAACCTCCTGTTCTGCTCACGGCTCCTGTCTGGAACATTAAACAGAGACGGTTCCCATGCTGCTATGTGGGTGACCCATGGGGACTGCCTCCCTTGCGAGCCGGCTGAGTTGGAATGACAAGACCATTAAAAGTTGCGTAAAAGCAGAAATGCTGGTGGTCATGACAAACACCATTTAACAATGATGAGTACACTTATCACACAAAAGCTACAGCTAATCAAAAATCCGTCTCCTATTCAAACATTGTTTTCACATTTTAACTCGTCGCTGCTGCAGTTCAAACACACTTGCTGTCGTCACTGAATATTGTGCTGCGGTATACTAATGCTGACCAACAAAACGCTAACTACCGCTTGTCTAATAAATGAATGGAAGGTGGGGGGATGTAATTTTCTGCTTGTCTGCATGCGAGGGTGACTTATGCCCAACTCTCTTCCTTCCTCTCCCTTCTCTCATGTGTGGAAATGTGAGCGCATGCAGTTTTCCTCCTTCTTGATGGTTTTCTCTCCAGGATGTTTTTAACTGAACTTCTAAAAGGCTGAAATGACAGAAAAAAATGTTAAAGAACTTAAAAGTTAGTTAACGTTTGAAATGTTTCTGATATTCCGGGTGACCTCTGCCCATCTCTAAATTAGTCCGGCTTGATCTCCGTCTCCTTCGTCTTCACCAAAACACGATGATATCATGACCGATAATAACTGATTACAGTTCAAATATGTGGAATCAGATCAAAAACCCTTTTGGAAAATCTCATTACCAGTCACCTCATCCAAGTTTGCCGGTCTCAGTGAAGTCGAGTCTCTCTTTTGCACGCCCTCACTCATAAATTTGGGGTCGCTCATCTGTTGGGATGGCAGATTTTGCCACCTAATGTAAAGTCTTTCATGCATAATTGATCAGTAATTCCAGTTATGACAGCACATCTGAAAACTGCTGTGCTGATTAAAGAAGCAGTGCATTTGTCTAGTTCGGTGTCTGGGATTAGAGAAAAAACACAAGAGATGTCAGTGTGTTGTAATAAAAACATCATAAAACATAAAACATACTAAAATTATGGATTTCATTATCTTTACCCGTAAGATTGGAGCATAACTGGCAGAAATCTTTGGCTTCTATAAGTTGTGAAATCTTTACATTTTAAGATTTGTTCATGCGTTGTTGCAAAAATTAACTAAATTTGCTAACAAGCTGACAGACAGACAGTAAATAAGGTTATAGAAGTATTTGAATTATTCCTATGATAATGTTATCGTGAATGAGCCTCGTGGCCGTGATCGTTCGAAAGTAAAAATCTGATCTCTCGCAGCCCTGAAGTGTTCTGCTTTCTTCACAAAACAACACAAAGTGGCTTTTAGTAGAGCTGAAAGAGAATTAAGAGACCTTGTTGCGCAAGTGTACGAGAGGACAAGTACATTAGAATCTCTGTTTTACGAAACAGGTCCTCAACTGGCAATTTTAATAAATGGCAGCAGCAAAACACCAGCCTCGGTGTCAAAATTGAAAAGGTGACTCCTGCGTCCTGGCCTTCAAACCAGCGTACAAAGAAAAAGACCAATTTCCTCCTACAACAAGACAACGACCCAAAGCGCAGCTCCAAGCTATGCACGAAGAATTTCGAGTGGAAGAAGTCAGCTGATAAGCAATCAGCAGAGAGGCCAGCACAGTCACCAGCTCTCAATTATTTTGCCCTCTTTCTGTAGACTCACATTAACCCATGTACATACAAATTCTGTAACCAGGGCTGAATGCTCGTAATTTACATACCAGCATGGAGGCTAGGGGTCACCATCAAGGACCCCTCAAGTCCTTGGTATTAAAAAACATTGCTGTAAGCTGTCCACTTTCCCCGCTGAGGGAGTAGTCAATTCACTCTGTTTTTCTTCTATTTTTCTTATCTGCCCTCTGTGGACTGTGCTTCTCCTTCACCAGAGGCCCATTTTTCTTCTCCCCCCCAAAAAAAAATCTTGTTTATGTGTTTACCACAGCACCCTCTGATGCTCCTCTAAATGATAGCCCTTTCACTGTCAGCACACAGGAGTCAAATTAGAGAACGAGAGAAACCAATGCTGCTGTTCCCTCCAAGCTTCAGTCAGAAAGAAGCTGAAGCCACAATCATCTGAAAATCTGAACTTTTTTTTCCTTCGTTTTGATCAGTGTTGGGTATCGAAAGGGGAGGAGGATGCTACCCAAGCTCCAAGACCGTGTTGTCATTACCTAGGAGAGAACAAAAAAGGAGCATCTGGAATGAGGCCGCTGCTTCAGTGAGCTCCTGCTGCTACGCGTAGACACGCTAAGCTAGTTCATACGACGGAGGCTGTATTCCAGTGTCGGGCACATTTCCCATGTCTCGCCATCAGCTTTAATGCACATAGAGATTATGTGGAAAAGCGTTAATGAACGGCATATCATTTGATGCGTATGCATAATTAATTACTTCACTATTGATGCCATACGGGTAACACATCCAAAACACATCTGGCACAATGTGCGTGTCATGCTTCCTGTCAGTTTAGTCTATTACAGCAGGAAAATCTGCTTCTTTGATTAATTTATAATAAGCCAGAAGACATTAAAGGGAAATTCTGGGTTATTTAGAGCTGCTTTCCTTTTCTGGTTATTTTTCATCTGGATGAGTCATTTTGGTTGGTTCTGATAGCGTTTTACTTAAAGTCACGTCTGGGATCTGGGGACAGGCTGGCAAAAAATTCAAATTAAGTTTTAAATAAGTTCATTTAAGCCAGATAATTTAAACCAATTACTACTTGGAGGAGACAAAAAACAGTTTGAAGCGCACTTGTCGCACTGCTGGCAAGCACAAACGAATCAAGATTTGTAGTCTACATATGGTGCGTGCGTTACTATTTTCCCACATCAATTATGCTCCTAAGTATAATTACGTTATTACTGATAGAAATCACAGGCATTGTGCCAAAGCAATAAAAAATAACATCCAAGTTATAAATAACCAGAAGATAAAAAGGACATAATATAATTCCAAGGCCGTTTCCATGCCACAGATCAAACGGTAAAAGAAAGCAGGGGGATATTGTTGTTGCTTCATCCTTCCTGCTTTTCTGCAGTCCTTGAGTCCCGGTGGTGTCTTGGAGAGGAGAAATTTATCCCAATATGTTGCAACAGATTAAATCAGTTTTATACTGAAGAAGCAGTATAATGGATTTTCTACACAGCTGACAGAGTCCTAGTGAGACAGCCAGCGAGGGAAAGCTATTGTGCAATGCACAAACTTTCATCTCGCTTTGAGGACCTTAGATACCTGCAATTACAACCGTGAGTGTATAATGACCTCAACCGCAGCCTTGTTCCTCTGAACATACAGAACACCGGAGCAGCCTTAGACTCCATGGTTGCTTCTATCATCCCGAAGCAGTTGTATTTGTTTACATCATCACCAGACTGCCTGGGGAGTGTGGTTATTTTTATGGTCTGCTTTGTTTGGTTGATTGCTGTTGCGAAAGGGGGGAGCGCGAAGGTTTGCTCTGGGAGTGACTACGAAGGAGTTGTGCGACTACAGAGGTAACGGGGAGGATAGACGGGGAGAGGGAAGCGTGTAGAGGAGGGTTGGGGGCGTCTGTGTGTGTGTGGTGGGTGGATGTTGGGGGGGTCTCAAGCTGCCTTATGGGAACGGTGGTTTGTAATTAATTTTGAATGCATCTCTCTCCCTTCTCAGATTTTGTTTTGTTCCGTTTTGAAGTGTTGCACTTCAGGAGGGCGCTGAAATTCCAGGCTTGAGAGTTGAAGCATCAGGATAAATGGAAATGTTTGCTCATGAAATCCTGGACTAGTTCCAGGATGATCGACTCTGTTGGTCATAAAGCATTTTGACAAAAGCACAAAGAGTCGCTGAATAATCCTGAATAATGGCTGCGTTTACCCAAATTTGAGTCTGTTTAACCGTATCCGCGTGCACGAATCGACTTTTAGAATAGCTAACATGTGCGTATTTGTGTGTTCTCCATGTTACAGATTCTCAGACGAACGACACTGGCACCAGCAGTGGAGGTGAGCCGAGATTATGCGTTTTCAGAGTAGAGACTCCCTAACAGCCTGACAGCCACATCCCTTCCTCAATTTCTTCCCTTTTTTCACAACACAGTACATATTAGCCTTTGATTATATAAAAGATGCATTTAAATTTTAGAGCTGGGAAGCTGCAGACAGCATCAGAAGTCGGTTTTTTAATGAATTCACATATTAAAAAAATCATTATGAGATGTTCGCATAATCTTCAGTCCTGATCTGAAGCCGTCTCTCTTAGCTCCACTGTAACTACAAACCGAACTCAGGCTCACAAGCTTGGCGAGGCAGCGCTTGTTTAGGTATATTGATGCTTCTTGGCACAGAAAAGTGGGAAGGGCTTCCTGATTTTCATGGCCTCTTGTAATATTTCCCCGCTCTCCTTTCTTTTACTCCCTTCTAGGAGAGACGAACGATCCTGTCGAGGACTCGGAACAAGCTGATTCAACTCTAACTCAGTCCAAAGGTAAAAGCTTGAAAGAAGCACTCACACCCGCTTACTGGCTCACACTGATGTCACACACATCTCTATAAGTGGATTCTTATTAGTGGCCACAGCTGCTGAATTAAAATTCACTTCTTTTCGAGAATCCTCCGCTTCGCACAGCCAAGTGTTACCCAGCTTCACCCTACTTGTCTCCATTCCCCCTCCCCGTCTGTCTCCATCTCCTTGTCTCTGTAGGGGCAGGCAGCCGGCAGTACGTGTTCCTTCAGGGCCAAATGCATTTGTAAATCCTCTGTACCCATTTCAGGTCTGCAACTATAACCCTGATATTTTAGTATATGCGCGTCGGCATGTCTTTGGAGATTGAGTATGATGAATTACCTGCACCCTCAACTATTGGGCATTTAATAAATCAAGTGTGCAAAGCATATTGTTTTAACATGCAGCCAAAACAGACTGTAGGGGTAATAATAATGCCAATAAATCATATCTGATAAGGATACTACACTGGTCTTATCCTCAGGTCTTCGTTGAGATTTAGGCTAATAAGACAGCATATAATTTGAATGTAGTCATCTATGGAGGGTGCTATTAATTTCTGTGAACACGCTTGTTCTCTGTGTGGGTCCAAAGAAGCGATGAGCCAAAAAAGAAAAAAATGGCTTTCGGATTTGGGCATCGTATAGTTTCCAGGTAGAAAAAATTCATTTAAGCAACTGCTACGAACAGATTGTTGGTGTTGAATAAATAGGACAGGGAAGCAGCATATGAAATAACTTGGCAGAGGTAGGTGGGTTGGTGTAGAAAGGAGAGAGCTTAAACAATGCCAGACAAAGCAGCCAGGAAAAGGGGAAAAAAAGCCTGTTGCTGGACAACCGAGTGCATCAGGGTGGGACTGTGTGCGAGGGAGATGGTTAGTTCATAGTGTGCCGTTAAAATTAGCCAGAGTACAACATCAAAACTTACTGTATGACATTTTTAGAGCAAAGTTGATGTGTTGTTTTATCTTCAAACACAAAAATCACGTCATTTGCGGTGAAATGGGAACAGAGGAAACGGATCTGCCTCGATGTCTCTGTCTGCCGCACACAATTTTTCGAGCATCACTGAGCTGGATTTTGACGAAGCTTTGAGTTGTTATAAAGTACGTGTCATCCCTGTTTACTGGCATTTACAGATTAGTGCTTTTGTTTCATTTGACTTGTATTTATGTACTCCTTTACAGTCTAATGCAATCCACAGCCAGAAATCTTGAACTCTTTTCACAATAAAGACAACATTTGACGACCTCCCCTTTACCCTTAATGATGATCAGTATATATCAATAAAGACGTGGTTTGATGACCAACAGTTTTTGGGTTTTTCCACTAACCTCTGATGATGCTGATGCTGATTCTGATTACGCCAAAAAAACCCCAAAAAAACGTTCAGTTTAGAAAAGAGCTTCAAGGGTTGCTCCTAGTACGCCTCCAAGACAGAGTGTTGAGGAAATGTCTTGTCATTTGTTTCCATCCAGGCACTGAGAAGAAAGACTGACCAGCTGAAGGGAAGACAATCAGCCTCATCTGACAGCCAGCAAACTGTGCGAAGGCCACACTGGTGTCAGCCTGGCCCATGTCAGTATGGGCTCTGACACTGGCCCAGGAAAACCAGTTACTCACAAGATGCTCACATTCCCAACTTTACTTACCCTCCCCTCTCTTGGTTAAACTATTCATCCCTGAAATATGTATGTACTATATGTATATGTATGTACAAAACCTTACTTATAGGACTTGAACATATCAACCAGAAAAGATGAGCCATACCTCACTGTGTGTTAGAGTCATACATCATTCTGCCCGAAGGGTGCAATGAGATAAACCAGGTTCAAGTCTTGCTATTTGATAAACCCACTGTGAGAGCATGGCGAAGCTGTCATTGGACAACAGCCACAGCTCCTACATGTTGACACTCCCGGCTGGGTGATGCTAAACATCAACCATCCTTTTTAGTTTTTACTGACGCCACCAGTACAGTCACGATGGCGCTCGGTAGTGGGACGACAGCCTGCATTTGTAATCTGCTTTGGAGTGCGACACACTGACACCTGCCACGTCTCCTCACACACCGCCGCAGCTTCGATTTCCATTCTTTAGTCAGATCGGCCAATGCCCCGATTCGCGTTGCGGTCTGTGAGGCGACGTGCCGCTTGCCAGGCCTTTCATCTGAACATCACTAATCAAGTCTCATCTCCGCTGCTGCCGTGACTGCAGCTTTACTCATTTTAACCAGGAAACTGTTCATTAACGCCCGTGCACATAAACGAGGATGTGAGTGTCTTTTCAACAAATCGATTTGAGTCTTCTTTTTAATTTCCCCTCCCTCCCCTTTCCTTTTTCTTTGCCATTTCCAGTGCATGCCAGGAAATTGCTTTGAACTTCACCTACATAAACAAGAATTGCAGTCTTCTTCGCTTTCGCTTGTCTTCTTACCAGATTGTCTATAATTGTATCGAATGAATCTGCCTTATTTCATATCAAATTACAAAAAAACCATCACAATCACAGACCTGAGGAGGAGATGTATGAGTTCTTGGTTGTGTATTGCTTGCAGATGATTTGTATTTTTAAGTACATGTAATGGCTAACACCTGTTTTTTTTTCCTTTCTTTAATTTTTAAAAAAGGGGTTTTGGTTTGTTTCAAATGTTGGTATGAGTCATTAATTATTTTCAGTGGTGCCATACTAAAGATCAGAGAAATTACAGTTCTTAGA
The DNA here is from genome assembly GCF_041146795.1 of Maylandia zebra. NCBI lineage: Eukaryota > Metazoa > Chordata > Actinopteri > Cichliformes > Cichlidae > Maylandia > Maylandia zebra. The sequence continues at coordinate 23,195,139 of NC_135179.1, read as the reverse complement.
AATGATGCCTTCATACTTTGATGTTTGCTTTGCTAAATTATAACACAAAAAACAACTAATAAAATTTAAGGTGGAAGCAATGGGTCAGCTTTTAATGTACCTTGTTTTGTGTCTTGATTCGTTGCCATCGTCATGACAGCAGCGTATGTTTTATTTTATTCTAATAGCGACCAGCACAGTCGGTTTCCTCTCAGCTGTGTGTGAAATTCAACAACTGTAACAGAGCAATCAGTCGTGTGTCTCTGGGCAGTCAGAAACAATTAGTCTGTCCTTTGATCTCCTGCATGCTCACTCCCTGGCCCTCAGGCTCTCCCTTGTATCAAACGAGACAAGATATCTGGCAGAACCTCTAACCCCAGAGCCCTCCCACCCTCTGAGAAACGCCTGAGACCTCACAAAAAGCTTGTTACCACAGTCTCAGTCTCAAGTTATCAAAGAAGCTCTTATCTGCAACAAAACCAGCACGTATATAAACAATTAGTCGCTGTGGCCACAATTCAAAACCTGAAAGTGGCTACACAGCACCTTATACTTAAACTCACCTTTATTTGAATCTCTGCTGCACACTTAACGCAAAATCACGTGACTGCCTGACACATACAATGCTGCAATGAGAAAAAAATACATGAACACAATAAAACACAGACTTCAACTACAGTACAGGAATGTGCAGACATTTGATGGTCTTCAGATGGTATTGCATGGTAGCTCAAAGTCTGATGGTACTTGTCATAGTTCCATCATGTTGACACAGTCTCCAACACGACTGGTTGAAATGCAGCCTCAAACAAAGCGTCCACTGTGTGTAGACACTCACTGCTGTATCTCTGCTGACCTCCTTCATACTTTTTGACAATGAACTGAACCAAAACGTATACATTTGGATTTTTCACTCCATAACACCTGTTGCCACTGATTTTCAGTCCAGTTATTGTGTTACTTAGCATACCTCAGCCTTTTCTCCCTGCTTCCCTTCCTTATGAATGGCTTCTCGACAGCCACCCTCCCACTGAGGCCGTTTCTGATGAAGCTTCAGTAAACAGCAAATGGATCAGATGAAGTGCCAGATGCATCTATCTGATCCTGTCTTTGGTGGATTTCTCCTGGATTTCTCCTGATTTCTTAAGGATGCGATTTTTGGATGCTGTTCATCAGCTATAGATACATTTTTAAAGGCTGTTGCTTCTTTTGTCCTCCACTTGTCCAGTTTCCTTATTTTTTATTTAGTATGCTTAGATCTGCCAGGTTTTCAGCTAATAGCGCCTTGGGAATCACCTTGCGTTACAAAAATACTATGTTATGCTTGTCAAACTGTGTTATGTTTGGCATTTTTCATAGATTCAACTAAGAAATGAGAACTAATTCATTTCTTGACAGGCTGGTGTTAAAGTGCCTAAAGATACAATTGCAAATTGGTTCTTTGCTAAGTTGTCTATTATATGTGGACACAGCACAGGTTCAGCACTTGAGTTAGGAGCCTTTTTATTCTTGAATGATTCATTTGTTAGTGTTAAGTGGATTTAAAATAAAAAAATATAAACAATTCCTGGGAAAATCGTCTGGTACAAGGACTGGAATGGAAGTGAGTGGCAAAAGCAGCCAAAAGAAAGCCTGGAGAACTATCTCTCAATACCACTTTAAACATTACAAGAAGGTCCGGCTACTTGGAAGAAGAATACAAAGCAATGAGGGGTGGCTGAAGACTTTTGCACAGTACTTTTTGTCCAATTTGAATCAAATTTGCTGACTTAATGACACCCCACATATTAAAAATTAATGTGTGACATCACCTACTGGTGTGTGTGGACCTGCATGTTGAAGCTTTTTGGACCCAGAAGTGAACACATTTAGAAGAGAAGAGGAAACTCAAAGTACTTACCTTACACTAGGTCAGGAAAGTGCACAGCACAGACATAGGTGCCTGCTAATCCGTGCTAATTAACACACTAATAAATCAGTCAACAAAATTAGAGCATAGACAAGCTATACCAAATAGTGACACAGTAAGCAATATTTTTGTTCACATTCTTTAGAAAAACACCACACTACAAACAGTCGATACAGTTCATTAACTTGTATTAGCTGAGGTGAAGTCTCAAGTCAACGCCAAATAAAACGGTCACGCCACTTACTAATGCAAAACCTTTTGCCTTAATGAAATCTAAAGGAGTGAATCATGAAAAATCTTACTCCACCTCCCTAGACACCCGTCTGATTCACCAACACCAGGTTTCCATATAAATTCACAAGCAAGAGTACCAGTATGGCAGCTTTGTGTGGTTCAGTGTAAATAAGCAAAGGTGTTGTCTGAATACCATTAAGGCAGTGTTATAGATACATAAAAGGAGAAAATACCCAGCCACACTCAAAACCTCTAAAAACTGAACAAACCACTGTTTTGTTTTGATTACTCTTGGTACTCAGAAAGGGGGACATCTACTGTTACTACTGTGACAACAAGCATGTGAGGTATAATTACAACTACTTTGCTAGGCGGCCACCAACTCCCCAAAAAGAAACAAATTCTTGCATGTTTCATTACCCAACAGAAATGGGCATTCATCAAGAGCTGTTGGCTTTGCTGATTTACGCCGTAATCCAAGCACGAAACAGAATGATAATTAGACAAGAAACAAAATTTGGAGGAGACAACACAGGCTGCTGCTGCAAAGAGCTTTAGGTGGGGAAACTTTATGAGTGCAAAGCGAAAAACTGTACTTTATAAACATAGCTGCTCTCCTGATTGCAGTATTTGCCATTAGCTCAACCCTGGTTGCAGGTTATGTATACATATCATTTCTGTACATGTGACCTCAATGCTCTTTAGTTCAGAGAACACCGAGCTCAGATGAGAATGTGACTCCAGAGAGAGGTAAGGTAAGACGACTGTGTGCTGCAGACGCCTACTGCACTAAACGTCCACCATGGCTGGCCCGGATGGCTGTCAACAGGTTTTGTTGTGTCATAATTGTGCAACAGCCACTCAAAATGATGGATACGTGTGCAGATGAGTGTTGTTAGACCACTGGGTTGCATACTCTTGTATTAGTGTAATCACTACATTACAAGTGCATGCTGGCATGGTTGGGCAGTTGAGATCCCAACTTCTTGAAATACAACACATGTTTTTAGAAAGCTGAGCTAAGTTTCACTAACTAGCTAACACAGCATTTTATATAAAGAACATCATTAAGTCAAACATGGTAGTGGTAGTATGACGATGTGGGACTGCTTCGCTGCTTCACGGCAAAACCTGTAAAAGACGCACCAGCCCACCATGTCCATTTCACATGTATGCAGAAGCAGACATACAGTAGCAGCAAAGGGAGATAATATATTTAAAGCCACTACAACTTTTGGATGTGTACACTTCCCATTTTGGAGCGGCACATTGTGAGATGGACATCCTCAGTTCACGCCCAGGAGCTTAGGATCACCTGGGTTATGCAGCAGCACAGTGATCCAGAATACACCAACAAATCCACCTCTGAAAGGTTAAAAAAACAAAACAAAAAAGATTTTGAGTGGCCTAGTCAATGTCCGGACTTAAATCTGATTAAGGTTGTTTGGTATGGCCTTAAAAAGTTTGTTCATACTTGAAAGCCCTCTAATGTGTGTTGTGGAAGTTTTCCATTTAAATAAAGCCTGCAGATGAGCGGTGAGCGGTAGCTAACGTTCTTTAATCCAAACACACAAAGAGCATACAACCAAGCTTGATGGAGAGCCTACATGACCACGGGGCAGGGTCAGCAGAGTCTCTCTCTGAGCCTAGCATGGCTCTCAGTTAAATACCTTCTCCAGGAACAAAAGGCAGTACACAGCTGTTTCACACCTTAAGGTTCACACTCCCTTGCTACTTCCCAGAGTCCTCGAAGAGACAAAAGACTGGTCCTGTGGAGTTCCTGTTTCCCCCAACATCCTTACTACATCCCCTACCATTTGTCTTAAGTATGAGTGTCAGACATGTTAATACAATAAAATAATGTGATTAATACCCAAGTAAAAGAAATTCTATACATGTGGTTGGATTAAAACATTTCTGCAAAGAAGAGTGGGTCAAAATGTATCCACAGCTACTGTATCTGATAGGCTCATTGCCAGTTATTGCAAACACTTGATTGCAGTTCTTGCTGCCAAGGGGGGCATAACCAGTAGTATGGATGATTTTCCCTTAATAAATGAAAACATCATTTAAAAAAATGTATTTTGTATTTATTCAGGTCATCTTTCTCTAATATTAAAATTTGTTTGATGATCTGAAAACATGTAGGTGTGACAAACATGCACAACCTAAACTATAAGACTAGGAGGACACCGTCAGACTGCTAATCAACATACAAACAAAAAGTTTGTCCTAACAGTGGGAAAAAAACTCCAAAACACACATATTGTGCTGTTTCCACCAGAGAAGCATCTATCAAATATGGAAACATGATGTTTTAAATATTGTGTTGTGATCATTTATATTTGATAACTCAATCAAAAGCAAGCTTTAAGAAACAGGTTTCCCATCTGCTGGGAAAGGCAAATTTAAAACCAGAAAGTTTCACATGGTGTTAGCAGCCACCGTGTTTGTATTCCTTAACTTGTCGCATGCCAAGCAGATGTCAGCAGTGATTGTCCCCGGAATGGAGACTGTTTAAATTTTAATGTCTTCATTTAAATGTTGCATGTCGGAGCAGAGGGTTCCCTGAACCTGAGCAGTAGGTAGTGTCGGGGGAAACGGCTTCAGCACAGACTCGCTGCTGCGCGCTCGCTCCTTTGCATACAAAATATGTCAACGCTAAAATAACAAACTAGTTAGAAAAAAACCCCCACTTCTGTCCTACTTTATAACAAACAGTGATGGATTTTCTTGCTTACATACGATTTTTGATGTTAAGCAGCTCTGCAACAACAGGTAAAGCTACTACACCTGCTTCACTCTCCAATAAATCATGAACACACACGATAGGGTGGTTTGTGTGTGTTACAGTTGTGCTGATTGACATGTGTAGGAGTTAGCGTCTCGTTAAGCTGCTGTGGGCTGATGTGATTCGCTCCATTCATTCCATTTTACAAATGAAAGCTCTGAGGACCTCTTCTTATATAACCATGAATTACCATGTTCTCTCGCCTTCTTTAAGCTCTCTCCACTTCTCTTATAACTCCACCCACCTTCTCCCAACTCTCTCGCTACACTACAGCAACCCAGTGCCACAATAGCTGTTAACACACCGCAAACAAATTGGAGAGAAAAAAAAAGTGTTAAAAAAACAGCTTTAAAGCTTTAAATCCCAGCGCTAGATAAGCTGTTTTTATCTGAAGTGCAGAGTTTGTCCTTCATGAAAATTCATCGTCCACACAAGAGGCAAAGGCAACACTATAGGTGAACTAAGCCGAGATAAACACTCTAATTGGGATGAAAATTGACGCCGTTCATTATGGATGCCTGTCTTCAAAGGCGGCGAGAGCCACTGAAATGTTGAAAGGAAATTGACTTGCAGTGTTGCTAGTTTGCTTTGAACATGTGAGAATATGTCGATTAAACTCCACCAGCACAAGACGGTTATGCAGATTCCGTTTGCTGTCGGACCAAAAAAAAAAGCATGTTTGTCTCGTGGTGATGGCCCCTCGTGACGAAAAGAACAAAACAGAAAGACGAATAATGATTTCAATCTCTTTATCTGGCTTTCTGTTGGTGCTCTAATTATCAACTTGATAATATGCTTCTTCAGGTGATGTAGCAAATTCTCAACGATACTTAAGTTATAGTAGAGAGAAGACTGAGCAGCTCATTGATTAAAGTATAGAGGTGGGTGGATAATCCTAATATCGATATCATGTTAGGTGTGGCTGTGTGCAGACAGGAATAGGGCCCAAGGTGCAGACTCCGGAGACAGTCGTGAACTCAAAATGGCTTTAATGTGATACTCAGAATATAACATAACTGAAAAAACTCAAAATAAACTTAAACTGGAGGAATGACAGAACACACAGCAAGGTAAACAGTAGATCGCGACATGGACACAGAGAAACACAGGGCTTAAATACACAGAAGGAGCAATCAGGGAATGAGTAAAAGGAGGGAAACACAGCTGGGACAAATCAGGCCTAACGAGACCAGGGGAAGCAAAACCAGACACATTAACATCAGACATGGACTTCCAAAGTAAAACAGGAAACATAACACAGACTCACAGGCAGGCACTATAACAAAGGGAACAGAGACGTGGGACCAGGGCAGACACAGACACTGACTGGATGTGGGGATACAGCAGACAGGGGAGACAGCAACATGGAACACAGACAGAAAACCAGAACACTAAAACTCTAACCAAACCCCACCCAGAGAACCTAAACTAAGAATGATCCTAAAACCCATAAAGCAAAGCTAGAAAATAATGAAATAACAAAATCAAAGAACCAAAAACACAAAACACTGGGTCAACGAGCCAGGGACCCTAACATATCAACGCTGATATTGGTGTCGATCGATACTAGCATGATAGTGATTTAGTGGTCATTAAAACTGATGATGATGACTCACTACCGAAATTTGCAGAAATCACAACGCACAATTTAACCACCTCTAAGCATGATGACAATGCGCGAAGACAGCTGTTCATCCGACCTGCTGCACACACACGGGATGTCCGGCTGGGAACCGAAGAAAGCACACAGTCAGGTCTGAAGTTGTTGGTATGAGCGTCACTCGTGTTTTAGCCAAAGGTTGTTTTATGTTCCACGTTAATCGCATGGGAAGCGACACCCATTAGTACCGGGTATTCAATTAAATTTCAGCAAGAAGCAGCAGGACTGGCGGGTGCAGTCCTGAGAGACTTGCAGCTCGTGAGCACACATCGAGAACACGCCCACCTCCAAGTTGAAGAATATTAAAATTTTGAGGTGGCAGCAGGGGATTTATCTTGTTTATGCAATAAAAAATTTATACTCTCCTTCAAAGTGACAAGATAGAGGGGAAAAAAATAATTTAGGCAGTGGCGAACAACCCCGGGTACAACTCCAATGTGCAAATTAAAATTTTTGAAAAGTGTCTGAAGTGGCCTTCAAAAAAAAAAACACGAGTGCTCCGAGGGGGGGAAGCAGTTGCATGTGGAACGAGATCATTGAATCCACCGTGAATGCTTTTCGCAGGAGGGTTGCCTTGTCCATTCAGCTCCACAGCAAAGCGTTGGAGGCTGCTGGTGATGGTCACGGTGCTTCAACCTGCAGCTCCAACCTTCAAATGGTAGTAACACATATCTCATGCATTTGTTTTTCTCAATACCATTCATCTCGCTTTAGCACGCGTTTGATCAGCTCTGTAAATATGGGTCAAATCAATCATCTTTTAAACACAGCAGTTCCTGTTACTATGGTGCTGCTAATTGTTGAAGAGGAGCAGGACCGGCTTGGCTTGGAAGCTGTCACTATTTAAAAAAAACAGAAGCATATGTTGCTTTTATGTAAACTTGGAAAGTAATCAGGTTAAATCATTTTTCTTATGATCGGTTTATGAAAAGTTTAAATCATCGCTCGGAAACTGAATTTCTCTTGATGGAGTATTTCTGTTGTGTTTGGGCTTTTAAAATGATTATATTTGTAATATTAGATGTAAATGCGTCCAGCGAGGCGAGCATAAACCTAGTCCCTAGGAGACTGCTGCATGAGCTGGCATCTTCTGAAAAAAAGTTGCCTTGGGAAAAAGGATAAAAGCTAGGCTATTGTCTACCATAGGGATTGTGGAAAACCCATGTAACCTACCCCTGTGGATTCCGGTGAGGTTACACATAGTTATATAGATGTGCACAGCTTTTTGTGGTCAGAAATGGCTGCCACCACGGTACTCATGCTAATAACCAGTGTAGGTTTGTGTACTTGCTCATAGTTTCTATTAAACTTACAATTAGTGCTAACTTGAACTTACAGTTTAAAGTACTTTAATTTGAATGTGCTTCGTAAAAGTGAAATGAATTAAAATTCAGAGTTTAATGGATCCACTTCAGCCCCTCAGCACAAAATACTATAAAGTGTCTGCTCATCGCTGCAGCTTCTTTGTAAGACTTTCTAACCAAGCACAGAACTGGCAGGCAGTCTGAGGAGTGAGGCGCGGACTGCAGAGGGCCAGAGGGAGGCCGCTGGCGTCATCACCTTCTTATCACTTTTTGGCTGCACGATCGTGCAAGAAGGATGGGAGAACTCAGGTTGCACAGGTACAACATATACTGCAGAGGGAAAGTGAGAACCAGGACCTTCAACAGGGGTGCCAAACATACGGCCCGGGGGCCAGAATGAGCCCAGCAAAGACTCCAGTTCAGCCCACAGGATGGCATTGGCAAATGTGAAAGAAGGCATAAATTTCAACTTTAAAATATATTTTAAAAAGTTTTACAGCTTTTTCATGCTGAAAAAGACCGTGCATAGGAGATAAGATAGATAAGATACCATCAAAGTAATTAAGCAATAGATAAACATGTAAATTAAAGAAAAGTTAGTTGTTTTTTAAAAAAAAAAAGAGCCACCAGAATAATTTACACATTTTTCTTTAGTTTAAGCCCAAAGATTCGTGCTGACATACAAACCTTTCATGTAGAAACCTAAGAAATATTTTTTGTCATATTTAAACAGGGATTAAAGGTGTAGTCAAACTGTTTTCACTGACAGAAAAGGCAGTTTCATCCCTGACCTACAAGAAAGCCCAACAGTAACATTTCACTGCTGTGAAGCAACGGAAACACAGCAGTGAAATTTGGGCACAATAATAAAAAGATTCACTTACTTTTTTTTTTTTACTGTATTGCCATTTCCTTTGCTAAACTGTAGAAGTCTTTAGTAACTTTCACATGTCTCATTATCTGCTTTTTGTCACTATAGTGATTTTGTTATGTCACAGCACTCATCGGGCACATTTTAGAGTGAAACTGTACAAGTCTCTCTCTGTTTTCCCTGCTCCTCACTGAGCAGTAAATTAGGGCTGGGCAGAGCATGTCTCTAATGGTTTTCCCATCATCTTTATAATTCACAGGGGTGGTGTTCACACCTGACTTCATTCCACTGCCGTTTTCAAAACATTGCTTGGTTCAGTGTAAAATAAGTAATTTCACTGGGCTGTGAAACGAATGCGTGTGGCGCGGCTGTGCAGCAGTTAACTTGTTTTGCTGCTTTATGGCTCGAGCTGTTTACAGGCGAGATCAGAAAAAAGCCGTCAGGACTAATGTACAGCCTCGTGTTTAACTGGACACCCATCAGCAACGTCTGCTGATGAGCGTTAGTTAAATTGGCATCGTTAGCTGCACGTTGTCGTCATTATCCTATAGGTCAAAGCTTTTATGTTGAGAACCAACCCTCTATTTGGAACACGTGAATAAATGCATGTAGCTTGTTTGAGTGCAGTATGCCCTTTGCGAGGGAGTTACACTGAAACAAGAAATTTAAATGATAATATTTCTTTATGCAGCACTAATAAACTAAGTGCTATTAGGAAAGGAATGACAAAAATGTTGCTCCCCTTTTTACAATTTCAGAAGTAATTATATTTTTTTTCCATGTTGATTTTTTTTTAAACCAGAGAATAACACCCTGAAAGCCTAATGAAAGAAAATGAAAAGCAGCAGCTCTAAAAATCCTCAGTAATTACACTGGACATTAATAAATGCATTAGCTTTATTATGCTCTAACTTTTTGAGCTGTTTGGTTATGCTGATGTTCAAATTCATTATGGCAAAAAAACAAAAAAACAAAAAACCTGCCACCTGTAACTTGAAGTTACCACGAAGTGTGGGAATGAATCATCAATGCACGGAAAGATCGAGAACTTGCAAGCCAAGCAGAGGGGAGACCGGGGTTTTCACCTTGGCCATCTAATATGAATGGACTCAAGTATACAGAGACTGAAAAGGATACATTAAGAAAACATTAGGCAAGTTGGGGTTCAATTTAAATCTCTACTTTTCATTTGCCAGTTTTTACAAAGTCAGGTGTCATTTACATGTGCAAACACTTAAACAGATAATAATATATACATTTGTGTGATGGGTTAATCTGCATGTCCCTGTCAGGTGGAAACGGTGCCAATCCTGAGACAAACAATACTGTTTTAACAGGATCCAGGTTATTTCTCAAACTTAGATTTCAAGTCTAAAATGTGGGCGTTTCCACTGGTTTTCTTATTTATTAAATATAAAAACAAAAAAATAACTAACTGCCTCTATTTGCCCTCCTGTGCTGAACCACATTATCAGGTTAATAGCTGATCTCACTACTTACCTCTGCCTACTATACTCTGATGTGTGCATGTTTATGTCAGTCAAAGCGTGGCAGAAACCCCACTTCTCATATTCAGTCAGGCACCAGCAGCTGTAGTGACACAATAGAGCAGTTTGAGGACTGGTAAAAACCTTTATTTATCCAAAAAGTGAAAATCTTCAGATTCAGGAAGTCTTTTGCAAGAGTCTCCTGGGCCACAAATGGCAACTAACATGTTTTCGTCCCATGGCAGAAGAAACCAGCTAAAAACATGCAGAAACTTGAACCATCAGCCCTCTTGCTGTGACATAACTGAGCTCTGACAGAGACACTCAGATCAGTTGCAGATGTTACAGTATTAGAACTATGAGTCCTTCTAACCCAACGCACCACCTTGTTGGTCTGGACACTTATGTCTGCATTTTGGTCTCTCGTTTGCAGACTCAGATCAGTTGACATAAAAGTTGCTGTTTGCTCTATGAACACTCTACGAGTGAAGCAAACAGCTGGTGCCACATTCAAAATTTAAATCAGGTAAGGTCTGTTTGTTTGGGTTTATTTTTTGTGAGCAAAGTTATGACTGCACCTCCGAATTCAGGCTTTGCTCTTTCATCGGCTTCTGTGTACTTAGAGGCTGAATTTCACCGACTTTAATGTGACACCAAACAGCTCGAGCAGTGATGGTGCATTTACTATCAGTATTATCTGCTATCAGGGCATCACAGTATAAAGCAGTGGTTTCTGATATCTCTGGCCATTAAACTGTGCTGCTCATGCTAACGTTTTCAAATCTAAACCCGAGGAGGAGTCGGAGCTTCCTTCCTGAGAAATGAACAGAAATGTGCTGTAGGCATTTTATCTGAATAAATAAAAATACTGCTGCTGTAGTGACTAAATCCATTGTGGTAATTCAACACCAGGCTTTATTAGGAATACTAAATCTGTACTACAGACAAGGCCTCAATCAAACCAAGTAACATTATAGCCCACTCTGTATGAAAATGAATCTTGATTATTTTTTGTGTTTATTTGCATGGATCTGTTTTAATAATTCTCCTGAAAACCCCGAAACAAACAGTTCTCAGAGGAGTGATTCTGCTGAATTAGTTTGTCTAAAATATGGTAACTAGCGCTGCCAGTTTAACTACAAGTGTGTTAATATTACATAGTTTTTTGTTGCAAATGGGCAAATTCACAACACTAATCAACAAAACGAGTCACCATCTTAAGAGCTATTCGAATGCTGGCAGAGTCCTGTGCCTGTGTGATTAACCTAACCACTCCAGGCAGCATGTTGGCCATTGTCAGCACTCTCGGTTGCCAAAAAAGTTGCCACAAACTTGCACTGACAAATGAGTCTAAAATGTAACACCGATTCCAGCCTCTTTTTTTTTTGCGTGCTTTTTCTCCTGTTGTCACAGCTGATTGTTGACAGTGCTGCGAAGAATTGCGCTTACTTAATTATTTTTTCCAACAAATTTGAGATTACATCTCGTTGAGAAGCAGATAAGCTTGATTGCTCGAGCATTTCAGCATCTCGCCTGTCACCGCTGATGGAACCTTCGGGGTTCTCTGGTGCCTCCGAGAACTGTTGCCGTAGCAACAGGCTGTAGTATGCATCCAGAATCAGGTTGGTAACTTCAGGTGAATGAAGAGAGGAAAAGTGAATGGGACGCTCCAGTCATCCTGTCCAATTTTCCGCGGCACCGTTTGCGGAGAAAATGCGCAAAAGGGTCAAGTTATGATAGGCTGATGTAATAATAAACTGCATGTGATGATGAAATAAATAAATGCACGGCTGGAATAGTGCACTACAACCATTTCACACTTCACAGGTGAGTAGCAGTGTGGTTATGACACCTCCAACTGATCGTGGTAACAGTACACTACTGCTGGATTTAACTTTTGACTAGGAGCTGCTTTGCTGTGAAAGGCAAATTAGATATATCAGACCATTAGGTGGTGGAGGTGACATGCTCCTCTCTGAACCCACCACCTGTAAGCCACCTTTCCCTATTACAGGGCCGCCATTGCATTCATTTCTCTCTGTGGAAAGTTAACAGTGAGAAACAGCTATCTGCTGTGGTAAGTATGTGTACGTGGTGTGACCCTTAGGTGCACACTGTATGGGTGTTTATTAATTCACAGATAAGGGTGGAGGCCGCTGTTCCTTCCCACTAGGATTCATTATTTTCTGTTCCCAACTCCTGCTGGTTATGTTAATGTATCGTGAATTTCCATAACAAAATAGGCATCAAGGTAGGCAGAAAAATCACTCCAGCACAGCATGCAATTTAAATGTGCCATTTCGCAACGAGTCATTCAGCAGTGAAGTGTGGATGGTTACAGACGCGCTAGCAGTCATCATCCCGAGCTACCGCAGGGGAGGGTGGAGGGTAAAGCACAGCAAGTAAGGACATTTGTCAGTGTCCCCTTTGCTTTTTTAAGCACCGTCGTCTTTTGTCCTCTTTAACGCTTCGCTCTCGTTAAGCTGAATAACTCAAAATATATTCTTCACATTTCATTAAAAGTGAGACTTTTCATTTGTTTACTACGACAGTAATGGGAAAACAATTCAGGGAGCTTAACACTGCTGTTGATTTATTTTGATGATGCATAGCATTAAACTCGATTAATAAATATGATTCATTTAGCATCATTGTCAAATTGTCGAGCCTCCTGGAGAGGTGCTAACAATTCAAGCGAGCTGACTAAAATGACACCAAATGCCTCCTTTCAGGCTTTTCTGTCACAGAACGCCACAGCTTCTCTGCTAGATGCGACTCAAGAAACACCTCAGACTGCAAAATACAGGGAGATTTTCTCATTCGGTGTTAATTGGCTCATTTATTATTTAGAAATGAAAGAACGGGGATTAGAGCAACTTGCCTAACAAAGTTTGGGTCTGTCGGTGCGGAGATGTGACAATGACATTAATGGAGGGAGGCTGGAGTGTCTGCAGACAGTCCATGCAACCCATCTCTCTCTTGTCAGCAGGCTAAACGCCTCCTGCCACAGCTGACAACTTTTGCAATTGATTAAGTCAGTCTTGTTGACAGGACGACACAAGGTCACAATTATGATGAATGCTCTGCTGATTCTTTTAGTATTATGGAAACTCGGGGAAACAGTTGAATCTGCTTTTGTTGAGCGTATGATTATTAGATTGGACAGTCAACATGCGTTAATTCTGCCTGTTCATGCCAGATTTATGAAAATGAAAAAGATTTCAGAGTTTACTTGGATGAATCTTAAACACGTCCCAATGTTGCACATTTCCACACACATACACGCACAGAGGCTGAAGCAGAAGGAATGAAAATTAAATTTCTGGAGCTGAATCGGTTTATTCATCGTACCATTTCATTGTGCATGTATCAGTTCACCGATCTATTAATGTAGTCTGTGGGCCTCTTTCACCTTCAGCATCTGCGCACCTCAACATCTCCCATCGCTCCAGCTCTTCACGGCTCAATACTCTCTGCTCTAATATATATGACCGATCCTTTCAGAAGCCAATTCAGAAGCTAACCACCACATTCCGGGACTTCTATCAGGTCCTGATAACGTGAGGTTTGACCATCTGTCAGCGCTGTGACTGCTGGCTATAAACTTCACGCTCTGTCTTTTTATTCATCTGTTTCTCAGAGGAGAGATGCAGCCGGCGCCCGAGAGCCACAGGCGGAATCAGAGACGAGAGAGAAATCAATTACTGCCTTTGCCTCCGCCTAAAACAAGCCGTGTCGGAGACCATCTACAAAAGGAGGACAAAAGGGGCCAGTGGCCCCTCAAACTCTCAAACCTCAGGAGACGGGGCGGAGAGCATCCTGTCACGAGCTCTGACACACAGCCATCACTGCCACCGGTGCAAAATAGGCCCCTGTCACACCTCAAAATGGGATCCAGCCACTTCATGTGCAATCAGGCCTGTATCAGTGATTGATGACCACAAAGAAATAGGAGAGAAAACTGAAACAATTTTGAAAAGTACTCTTTACAAAATAAGAATACTACTAGCTACTACTTTTCTAGAGTTATGAAAAGAATGTGCTGCCATTAAAGAAATTAATAGCCGTGTGTCTGTTTGTGTCGTTTGTTTGACCTTTCGTTCTGACATTACCGGTTATATATTTGATAATTTAGTATACAATGGATTTACCTTCAGAATGACTATCTGCCACAGCCAAAGCCTATTTATCTGTCTGACAGCCAGAAAATAGCTCAGTTTTGAGACAGCGGTAATAATATAGTCAAAACATCCAGAGCAGGGTTTGACATTAAATTTGTCAGCATGAAAGCTCTTTTTCATGTGTTAATGTTTCTCTGTTTTGCATAAAATAAGTCCCTGAACTGCATGTAAGGAAGCTGAAATTAACTAAGAGCCATTAGAGAAAGGAAACGTCTTCAAATATCTTTTTTTTTCTTGCTGAAAGAAGCTCTCGAATTCAGAATGACCGCAGAATCTGCAATCATAAATGCTAAGTGAATGAATACAAGTCCAGAATGCAGAACTCTTTAAATAAAACAGGAAATCTGTACTGAAAAAGTGAAAGCCTTTATTCCACAGTTACTACTGAGCCCTGATTGCTCCAAACACTGAAACCTAATTCTTCCAGCACCCTTGTCCGGGAGCCAGAGAGTTAAGCAGCGTGATCCTCACTAAAGTCGAGCCACAGAGATATGGACTCGATACCATTCCTTTATTTTCTACACCCACATGTTCCAAACAGCTGGTAAGGCCAGAGACAAAACGCAGCATCTGGCAGGGGAGACTGTGGACCCCTTGCCACGGCGTGCATTTGTGTCTGTCTGTCTTGGTATGTGCAAACGGAATGGGTGTGTGCACGGCGTCCACAGAGAGGAGATGTGTCACAAATCGCTGCTTCCATCCACGCGCCAGGGACAGCGTGCCCATCAGCTTAGCATGATTACGGGCATGAGAGAGGCTCAGATTGTGGGATGCTGGAGCGTGAAGGCACTGGAGAGGAACAGAGAGGGACGTGGCAGGGCCAGAGAGGAGGGCTGGAAGAATGGAGGGGAAGCCCAGCTGGCGGCTGCTTCTAATTGGGCTGAGCAGGTTTCCATGGCTGACCAGACCCATATGCAGTGCGGATCTAAAGAGAGAGAGGCCCGCAAACAAAGTAGCAGGGCAGGCCAGGCCGTTGGGGTGGTGGAGAGGGGGGGGGGGGGGGGGGGGCGTAAAGCGGGCAGGGGGGCGAGAGGCTGGTCACACTCCAGTCGTCACAGCCTCTTTGTGACGGGGGCAGAAAGAGCCAGCTGTCACCCCCTGACAGGAGTGCGCACACACACACACACACACACACACACACACACACACACCCTCCTCGATGTGAACTGATAACACAGGCTCAGTGAACACACAAAACAGAACAAAACAGAACACAACAAAAACAACACACTTATGAAACAACTACTTTAATCAAGGCATCCGGCACTTACCGAGGGAGTAAATGAATAGGACGAATAGGACACACACACACACAAAAACATGAAAGAAAAGGACCTGATGAGAAGAACCAGGGGGTATGAATGTTTCGCATTCTTCCTGCCGGATATTTACTGCATGCCATTGGAAACAATTAGAAGTGATTAAAACGGAGGTGAACTGACAGGGATGGTGTCGATTCCCCTGCCTCCACCAAGCTACTACCCACCATGGCTGGTAGATGAGGGTACTAGTGCATGTCCTGCTGAGGGGAGGGGGGCGAATCGATTCCCTTCACACTCTCAGCAGCATTAATTAATGATCTGTTCTCTGTATTGTACAGTGACTGGCTGTCATGCTATACCTTCTCTCCTAGCTTCGCTCCACTCTTCCTCTCCTGAGTCCTCTTCCTTCCTCGCAGGCTACGTCCTCCTTTCATTTTACAAAGACATAACACAACGCAGATGCACTTAAACACAAACGCTGACACAAACAATAAATGTTCCAATAAGGATTAAAATATTGAAACTGAATATATGTTTGCATGGAACATAAATTCTTGGAGCGTCATTCACAGGCCTTTGTTTTTATTTATTTGTTCCTTTTACAACCAAGCAGATGTCTGGAGGGCAGACCACAATCATGTTTATGAGAAGGGAGAGGGAGAAGAGGCAGCAAGTCAAGTCTAGAGACCTGCGCGGCTCACTGGTGCCCCCTACTGTATTAATAAGGGTACTTGGCACACAGTGCACTACATGCTCAGCTTTAATGGGGACCCAAAAAGGGGGGGGGGGGGGGGGACAAAAAACGCATTCTTGATATTTTCTTATAGCCTCAAGTCTGCAGATTGATTTCTCTGTTCACAAACGTGTCAGCACTTTCTGTGTGGATACAAAAAACACATTCAGAGAATATGCATAACAAAAGTAGGCAGACATGTTTGGTGTTCTATCAACATCCTCCAGCCCTTTGACACTGGAGTCGGGTGTTTTAAGAATCCAATAAATCTGAAAGTTTTCAACTATGACTCAAGAAGCTTAATTATATGTGAAGCACCTTTATTGCATTTTATTCATACCCACTCCTACTGACGCGAGTGGTTAGGCGAGGAGCTAGAGGAATAAGAAGAAGTGACTGCAGGAGTCTCCAGGGGGCTGAGAGAGACAGTAAACTAAGCCATGAAAAAAAATCAGATCACCTTGAATTTGCATAAACAGTCTTCAAACGGCTGCACGGAGGGTATAAGTGTTAGCCATCCAAGCCTGAATAACTCCCAGTCGTGGATTAGTATTGGGTTCACCCAGGTCATTTAACACTTAAGACAGTCTCCGGGGAGCCTATTCATGTTGGACAAATTGTTTTGCCTTTACTGCAGCTCTGCGATGTACACGGGTGTTCGGAGGAGTAATTTGCCTCCTGTATTGAGGGACACTTTGCACCCTGTTCCTTCCACTGAGACAGCAGCGCCGTATCAAAAAAAAAATTAAACGGAGGCACAAGCAACACCAGCACCAATTACACAGAAATAGTAACTGCATGGGTTAAGGACACGGAGAATAACGAGTGAATGTGTTGGCTTTCCTTCTTTCGGCTTTAAGACAAGCACACGTCAGATGAAACATGGAACACAGACCTTAATGAACCTAGTGAGGACTTGGAGGTGGACATAGCTTGTCAAGTTAAAGGAGGAATGAGAAGGTTATCAAGAAACTGTGCGCGTGTGACCTGCAGAAAATTGCTTTTGTTGGCTAAGAGTCAGTTTAGTTTGGCTTTATGACACTGTAGAGAACAGGAACATACATCCCTTTAGCATCCTGCCAAGTGGGATTTACTGGGTGTAAACACATTTCCTGTTTGGCACAGTGCAATCATTTGAAAACACGAAGGACCTCCAAGATATGCTGAATGGTCAAGCATGTTATTTTGCTCCCTTTTTCTTTGGTCTCATTTGCATCAGGTGAGCCAGCAATACTTCTGCTATCCAGTAGCAATCATTATCCCTGCAGAAAAACATTTGCAACAAAATGCATCCCCAACTGAATACAGTAGGAATGTAAAATAGATTTGTTGCAAACTAATTATGCATTTCCCATGCAATTTATAACACAGCAATGCCTGCAGTAACACTTAACTTCTGGAGTATGATTAATAGCACCACGCTGGAAGCTGGAAGACTGGAAATAGTAGGTGTGGAGAAGGAGCTCACATCGCCAGCATCAGCAGTCTAGACCCACTCCTTCTGTCACCACTCTCACCCCGCTTCCCATAAAAGTAAAATGCAGCAGGTTTGGAAAACAGCCTTGTCCTGTTTGTCAGAGGGCTTGTCGTAAATATCGTGTTTGTCAGGGCCCCACAGCAGAAAGCTTTGGTGATAGCAGTCATCACCACCATGCCACTTCATCTGCTAGTGCCAGCCTCACTTAGTGCGAACGATTGTTTCAGATAGTGCTAATTTGTGGCACTGCAAGGTGATAATCCTTTACTTACAGCCTCAATGATTTTTTTCTCTTCCAACTCGCAGTGTGTAAATGACAACAGCAGAGCTTTGATAAGGTTTTTGATCAATACCATTATGAACGTTTTTTCCCCCCCTTCAGTGTGTAATTACATTAAAAAAAATCTAATTCACCTGCTCAGCAGCGGAGGACAGTTACGGTTTAATAGAAAAAAAAGCAATCATAATTTTGTCAAGCTAAATTATAAAGCACTACTATCAGCATCTCTTGCATTGGTAATGAATTAACTCAATTTCTTTTGGAAATAATTAAGTAGATCACTCATCTCTTTTGTTAATATGTGGCTTTATTATTTGTTTCAATTACCGCCCCGTAGGAGCCATGACACAGATTTATCAGTGTTGTTGCAGTTGGCTGCTTGGTGGCTCATTATTTGATGACCTGTATTTTTCCCAGCTATACTTTAGTCATGTATATTGTTGGACCATGAAACTGAGCTATACGCCCGATTTAAAATCACGTCATTGAACAACAGTCCTCGCCACTGGCGTACGCGTGACGATAGTATTTATCACATCGTTCAGTGTCTTCCTTAATTCACATTTGTAGCTGAACCAGCTGATGTTAAGATCTTTGCGAGGCCAGGTTTGCACTCGTCAGCCACCAAGGCAGTAAGCTTTATTGCATCTTTGTACCTGGGAGAAAGAAGATGAATACAGTTATTGACCAGAACTACGATCATGCAGTACTGAAGACTGTGTTCCTAAGGGGCAGTACAGCATTTATAGTTTTACACTAGTCTACTCTATTTCCAGCAGGATAAACACAAATCTTTCGCCTTCATTTATTCTGAAATGAACAGCGAGATCCTGTCCCATCTCCACAGACACAAATGAGACTCCCGAGCAGAGACCTCAAGGTCAGATCACCATGCTCCAGAAAGGCTCCACTGAGCATAGCATTTCAGACTTCACTAATAGAAAAATCCATAACAAACACGAATAGCAAAAAAGCGCATTCTTTATTCTTGGGTGGTTTACATGAAGCCACCGCAGAATTGCCTGGACACGCAAACAGGGCTGTTTCAACTTCGTGCTACTTCAATCAGATGCAGCGCGACACAAACAAAAATCCTGTTAAAAGGACATCCCTGCCTCTTCTTATGGACATTATGCTAACCCACCAGTGCTCCACTGACTTCAGCCCAGATTGAATCACCATTATAATGGCAACGACACTGACGTTTGCCCGCTAATGAATCTAGAAGTCGAAATAGAAGTGTCATCTTTCCAAATGAAATATGCTGACATGACACACACATACAGACAGCTGCACCATGTGACCGTCAGCCATTCTTCTCATCATTCACTAATCCCTCAGCTTATTTACAACGAGCTGACTTTTTGACTGGAGACTCATAAACCGCAGAGATGCGATCGAGCTTTATTGAAGGGCACGCGTGTGAAATATCATTTTCCACGCACCAAACACAACAGGAAACTCCTAATAAGAGACACACATTAACACTTCAAATGTCTGTGATCATTGCAAGCCCATATAATTTACCCTCTAAAACGCTCTTTTTCATTGCCTTATATTCATTTATTTTGTCTTATATGTGCAAAGCTCTTCAGTTAACCATTACTCATGAATATCTGAAAATCTCTCTTTTTCCAACTTTTATGAGAGTCTTCAGAAACTCCTCTAAAAGTGCAGCCACTCAGAGCAGCTCCTCTTCTCTGTGACCCGCTGCACAGCACCTCCATCTCCTTTTATTAGAACATGATCAGAAACTTTCAAGGTCTCAAAAGACTTCACTGCCAGCAGCAGAAAAATATGATCTGGGCCGCCGTTTTAATATGTCAGCTTGTACACGGCACATTTAGGGGGGGAAGAGTTGCACAAAAGGTGGCCATACAAGAAAATCGTTAAGTTGAAGCTAATTAGCAGTGAGAGTAATCTTTTTATTTGTGTATTGAAAACTAAATGAGCTTACTGTATAACAAAAATGGTCCCTGGAGCAATTAAAAACACAGATGAACATCTTAAATAGTCACTTGAGGAATATTTTGGCAATAAGTGTTTAATCGGTTCTTCTTGAGCTCGTATATTAACATCTACGGTGTTTGTTTTGTTATGCCATCGCAAGCACTGATAAGCTCTAAAGTCTCTCTCCTGTTACCTGTGCCAGTCATTTTGATCAGCAGGGGCTAAGCTTGGTTATTCATGTGGCCAACAGTTTAACTACACACCATAAAGTTCAACTGTACTGCCGTGATACAGAAATCAAGACTAAATTAAACGTTTTCGCTCCACTGCCAGTTTTCTAGCCTTAAATATTATCAGAGTGAGCAGTGACTGAAATGCTAGCTTTTACAAGTCAAATTTAAATGTCACATTTCATCGCAAACTTTAAAATTAACTTTGACATCTAATAAATTAAGAATGCATGTTTTATAAGCTCAATGAAAAGCTGATTTTTTTTTTAAAAAAAACCCCAAAATTCATGCTTTTGCCTGGAGGTCTGGTTAAATCAAACTTTAAGTGTTTTTCCACTTCTTGTGTATAGACCAGAACTGTCACTGGACTATTAGCCATGGCGGTAAGGAAGCCTCTTATGGAAGTGCCGGGTACAGTCACAATCAACAGATGGCGAGCACTGTCTCTTCCCTCCCCCTGGGGCAACAGTAAAATTGAGCTTGTGAAATCTGTCACAATCCATGGTGGTAAATGTCTCGCAGTTCCTGCAAATGCTAATGAAGCTCATGTGAGGTCCAAAACCGAGCAGGGGTGGGCAGGGAGAAATGGAGCCCAATTTAAAAATGACACTGTGTGACAAACTCATTCTTCTAGAGGGCAGAGAGTTTTCTATGGCCTGCGGACACACAGGCACAAATGAGCGCAGTCGAAAGTTGCCAGTGACATTCAGGTCACCATTGTGTCCGTTTCCTTTGAGATCCACCCCCCTCCCAACATGTTCCATCAAAAGCCTGGATAAAACCTGCCATTACAGGCAAACACTAGACTTCATTAGATGGCAGGATGGTGACAGAGTTAAGTACATTGCCCTCCTATTGAGTGACATGAATTTAAACAAGCATGGATGCACATACTGGACACAGACCATCACTCAGCTGGATTGAACTTGAAAAACAAAATGTCACCCTTCAAAAATGGCACTGAAAGGACTTTTTGTTTTTAAATATACTAAACATATCCAGATTTCCCACTGCTTCACATGCCCACACTGAGTTAATTATAAAAAGTTCAGTGTTTTAAGCTACTTTTTCAAAGTATCAGATCAATGAGAAGTCCTCCAAGGATAAATAACATGAAAAAATGGTGAGCACTGAGGTGCAGATGAGTGATTGGGTAAATATGTTAATGTACATTATAAATGGAGCATCTTTTATTGAAAAAAAAAAAGTTAAACAAATTTAATGATTTTCACTGAACTAAAGTCTCAAGATTTTTCTCTTAAGGGAACTTAAGCCAAGGATAAGAAACTTTACTTAAGCAGGTTCCATGAATCGCATTTTGTTACTTGTGCCCATTTAATGGATACATGTGATCTCAAAATCCGCCCACACCTGCTTCACCTTCCCTTTGATATAAAACCCAGCATAATAAAAAGCTCGAGTCCAGAACAGTCAAAGACTTAAAGTGAAAACATAACTTTTTGGAAGACTTGACAGATGATCAGAGTCAGACATTTATTATTTAGCCATTTAATAGTGAGCGTGTGCAGCACAAATTTAAATACTCCTAAGATATATACCTCATACCCATCATTAAATCATCAGCATGATAGCATGAAGGTGTATTAACAACCAAAAGACAACCAGCCCTGATATTACAAACATCATTGTGTCATTACAACTTTTGCACTGAGGTAGCTAGCAGCTAGCCTGAGCAGTTCAGAGTAATATCACCAGCCACAACCAATTTAAGTCAGTCAGTGCCCAGTAAGAAAGTCCCAGACTTACATACCGGAAGGTGTATAGTTAAAGTTAGAAACGTGATAGTGAAACATGGATGTGTTTTTTCTTCTTAGTTTAAGAAAATGCTTAAGTAGCCAAACAAGCAGCTTTAAAAATCACCAGAGTACACGGGTAAAGAAATGTCTGGCCTTCAAGCACCGCATGCTTGCAGTAGCACTCCTACTAGAGCCAAGGAAAGGCAAATCAAATCCTGTACTCGCCTAATTTTATGCATGTCTGCATCACTGGGTAGACATGAATACAGTTTTGATCCTCTGTGTTTAAGGTTATTGTAAATTACCTTCTTTTTTTTTTTTAAAAGCACTTTGGAAAATAACAGTTGGCACTGTATTTATTTCAAGGTTTTACAGGTTGATTTGCAATAAAAAAAAACCCCCAAAAAAAACAAAAAACACCAACTTTATCAGTATTCGATGCTGATCTGTTAGCCTGTTTTCCAAAGGCACGCTGTTAATACCAGGTTAAATCTGCAAACCAGCTTCTCCAACAGATTGTTTATTGGCTTAACAAGATGTTTTCTTATTCAAGAGTATCCTAATTTGTAAGTGGGAAACAGACTCTCCAGGCAACAGAAACTAAAGGAGATGGGGGTAGTTTGTCAGAGAGAAACAAATTTAATTATTAAAAAAAATTATATAAACATCCTCAGGACCAATTTAGCACCATGCAGTAGGGTAAAAACGAGTCTCCAAAATCTGAAAAACAAAACAACTCAATCGAACTACTGGGGCTACTGTGGGGCTGGAAAGATCAAAATAGCCTTAAAGATTTAGCCCGTTACAGCTAAGCAGTGTCCAAACTGCCTATAGGTCACGTTCTCATGATTCTAAAGGAGGTGGTAAACAAATTACACTGTTATGTGCCGTCAATCGTGGTGCGTTTTAAGGCCGGAGAACCCAGTAGGACATCACACTATAATCACTAGACATTCAAAGCCTGTCAGTGGGAAAGTATCAGCTGTCAGAGTGAGTGCTTCCTTTAACCAGGCTGTGCACAACAAGCGCTCCTGTCCATTGATAGACAAACACGCAGCGATAGTAGATTAGCCGTGTTTCATGATTAACAGAAAAATACGTGATTAAAAAAAGAAAATTTATCCAGATGCAACTTGCCTCTCAACTGTCAATCCTGAAGAATTACATGAAAACCAAAAGAGGCATCCTGCACAATACAGATGCAAGGTTATTCAGATGTCAGCCAAATGCTGCGAGGAGGAAACCAGCCCACATTAAACATGAAAAGCACAATAATGAGTACAGTTCCCCAAATTTTAATAATAAGTGTTATGTGATACTGGATGGAGAATTTATTTTAAAGCCATTATCAGATTTTGGCAGAATTTATTAACTAATCTGCAAGAGGAAAGTCTCAATTTGCAGTTTAATGTAAACTAGTCATAACCTGTGACAATATTTGCAATAAATTAGCCTTGATCTAATGTGAAAATGAAAATCCTCAACACTAATCTTTGTGTGGCATGTAAGAAACAAGCCTCATTTTCAATACATGAGATTATGATCAGTCTGCCTTTTGCGTTTTATTCGCAAGAAAGTTTGATATACACTAGATCGTTTGAATGCTAATTAACTGTCAAGCAAAAAGGGAGAAAATCTTTTACATCCCCGAGCTTTCATTCTGGTCCAATCCGCTTTGCTACAAGGTGTGAGGAGTTTGAGTCGAGCCCAAATCTCCATCATTCATGCTGGAGCAGACAAGGGGATTGATTGCACTATATTGCCCCTGCAATTTTCCTTCTTGGATGGGGTCACTCAGTCAAGAAAAGGAGCACAATCTTTGGCTTTAACCCTTGAAATGTGATTTAAACTCTAGTTCTTTCCCGGAGACACAGCATGAGCAACCCATCTGTAATTTTAGTTCTTCTACAAGGCTTGTCATCAAGTGCACAGTGTTGACTGGCAGAAGTAAAACCATTGACCAATTGTACAGGTAGTACAAATACAACTTGACCTCAGAAACCGATTGCTCAGTTGCAGTGGAGACTCTTACATCCAGTGGGGGCACAGGTTTATGCAAAGTAAAGAGACTGGGCCGAAAGTGAAAATGAGTCAAAAAGAGCCAAAAAGAGATGATAGGAAGACAAAATGACAGACTTTAAAGGAAGCAATAAAATGCATCAAGCTATTTTTGCTGTCTGCATTTCAAGTCTCAACCATCAGAGCTCATCTGCATTTTAAGTGGTAAAAAAAACAAACTCCGATTTTACTTTAACATATGCAGGGATTTATTGAAAAATTTAAAATATTAGAATTTTGAAAATGAATAATAAATACACAAACAATGCAAGTCATCTTAAGAATTTGGTCACATGAGACATTTAAAAGGCTTCAAAAACATTACAATGTCTATTAAAACAAATGAAACTGCTAAGCACACTTCTTTGATCTTCAGTGCTAGACCTTCAAACTATTTTCTAAAGACATCAATGCAAGAACAAAGAAATTCAAGCGTTTTAAAGATAAAATCTTCCAAGTGCCAAAGTCACGCAACATTAATATCACAAAATTTTAAAAAGCAAACTTCAAAATTCACATTTTCATTATAATTTCATAGCGAAAAAAAAAAGATTCTTTGCACTATCTGCTTGGGATGCACTTTTGCTCCCTGTGAGTGAGTTTTCAAGCTGGGCTGTTCATTACTGGCCGTTCAGTCCTTGATCAGACATTTGACAAGTGATTAATCAGGCGGGCGGCCTCAGCGGAGCAACTGAAAGTTAATTTCCACACTTCTGCATGCGGAGATGAATTTAAAGCATGTGCACTCAGGGTAGCTGCCTTAGTCACGCTTTCAGGGTGACCCCTGCCCTGTGCTTTTGCAAAGATTACATCCAGCCTGACAGGCCGGTTCTCGTTTTCGTCGTGCACCAGTATGCAGCGAACATCCGAGCACCACCGAAGAGTTAAGCCGTGGAAGTGGGGACGGCAGGGAGCTGTGGTGACAGAGTGTGAAAGTGAGTGACAGACAGCATCCTCTCGTACCAGACCGAGGTGTGTATCTGTAAGTAAAAACTGAGCCACGTGCTTACTGTGGGTACTAGGACTGATATGCACTGCTACACTTGTGTAAAGTTTCAGCTGCACCTCTCCCAGAGTGGTTTCGTGATTCATATTACAATGAAGAAGGTATATCAGATCGGCAAGACTCTTCTGAAATTGACAGCAAACCCTTAAACCAGCATCCAGCAGCAGCTCAGGTACACTGACCCACCAGCCTAGAGACATCTCTGCTAAGTTTCCATGCAGCAGTGGGTGCCGAGGTACCCTGCAGTCCCCAGGGCAGATGATATTAAGTATGGCCCTACACAACAACTGAGTATGCTTTTGACTGTAGGTATAGACAACAAGGACGCTTTCTTCTGTAGCACTTATCAAACGCAGACTTTGGCCTGCTAGGCCTATCTGAATGTCCTTCAACTGACACAAAGGGAGGTGATGGAACAAAACTAAGAGACCAGATTCAGAGGTTAGTGTGTAAAGCGCAGATTCCATCAGGATCAAGAGGGCAGACTGTGGCTCTGGTTTGTTGCATTTAGCTACGTTCAGCCAGTAGAGAGTAAGAATCTTCTGAGTTGGGAGGCCTGAAGTGGAGATGACAGACTGTAGATGGTCCATCATGCTTTGGGGTGGCAGATTTTGCAGGTTTGCAAGGGAATCAGGAAATTTTATCAACGTTTGAATGAAAATTTGAACTGTTTTTGAGTTTTTAAGTTCACAGGTAACCTCTTTCACACTGCTGTGCTTCAGTTGCAACCGCTTTGTAATAAGTTCATCTCCTTGTTTCACATTACCATCAACCATGTTTCGTGTTGACTCCATATCCCACATACTTTCATTCCTTTTCAAGATATCCCCTGAGACAAGCTGTACATCATTTGGCAATTCATCAGCCTTACTCAGGGTTTGTGTTGGTGTCGGGACAGGGAGTTGTGCGTTTTCAGGATTAATGCAGCCTTGAATCATCTGAGCAGCCTCCTCAGACTGAAGGAGTTGAATTATATCCATCTGGACCTGCTGTATGAGAGGCAGCTCTTTCACCAATGAAAAAATGTGACTGTCCTTTAATAGAGAGAAGATAAAGCTGCTTCTAAATGTGGAGAAGACATGGCTGTCCCTTAAAATAGACAGAACACTGCTTTCTCTTACCAGAGAGATAAAATTGTTTGACCAACGAGCCCCAACAGGTTGAAATCTGAATTCTGTGACTTGCTGCAATACAGTGGAAGAGCTCCAAAGCAGACGTCCTGCATCCTGGACAATCCAAAAAACTCTGCTGAACAAAGAGCTCAGCTTCAGATTCTGAACTGCAGCTGCTGCAGCCTTTGTCGCACACACTCCAGGGATCTTCTCTAAATTTTCAGATTCATCCATCTCTCCACAGCTACACTCCTTCGTGATGGTGGTTTCTTTGGGTGGACAAAAGCCTGTGTGACTGTCAAGAGGCTTTGTGTCAAGCTGAGAATGAGTGTTGCTCTGTGGGAGGATAGACATGGAGCTGGTTCCTCTGCTGCTCTGCAGGTGGGACATGCCACTTAATGAGCTCCCACCAGAGCGAGGTCTCCCCTTGTAGCAGTCAGTGCCATCATCTTGGATCTCATTAGCATTTCCCTCTGGCTTTGTGCCACATCCATCACCCAGGCCCAGGACACTTGTCTGCTGGAGGTTGGCATCCCCTGACCAGCCCTCTTCTCCCTTACAGCTTGCAACTTCAGTCCCACTTTGAGCTTTCCTCTCAGACCTGAGCCCAGGCCCTGATTTATGACACAAGTCCCGCTCCTGGCCATCCCTGGCGCTTACTCCATTCTGCAGGTTCTCTCCATCCGATTCAAAACTACCGTGTGAGATGAAACGTCTTCTAGGTAGCCCAGTGTCCTAGTTTACATTGAGTATGTGGAAAACAAAAGGACATTTTTAAAAATGACTTTCAATAAACTCTCCTTAAAACATGTGTATTCATTTATATCTGAATCGAGACATGCATAGGAAAACAAACTGAAGAACACCGCATTAAGAAGCAAATATAGAACAAGTGTACTCTCATTGCAAAATGCTTTCACGAAATGAGTGTCATTTTCTTTGAAACCTCTAAAGGAAAGTTTAATAGGCATTAAATATGTGCATAATAAAAAAGCAAGAGAAAGTATTTCATGGCTCATAAAAATCTATATTAAGCCTGGCTGGAGAGGGGGTGGATATTGACATTTGCTCTGACACTAAAAAGGGACTAGAACTTCAGTTGTACAGCGACGATATAGCACTGCATTAAACAAAAACTGCAAATCCAAGTCTCACTATTGGCACACTGTGTTTTAGCTTTAATACATTTCCTTAAACAAACAACAAAACAACTAAGTCATATCTAATTCCATGCAGAAATCAGCAGCAGCTTTATGACTAAATCCCTCCATTATCTTAAGTTTGATTTTCTTTTTGGCAACTGCACAAAAAAAATAAATAAATATAAAAATATGCATACATACTGTAGTCGCAAACGTTCTTGCTGGGGTAGGGGCAAGACAGACGCTTGAGGCTTTGGACATTACTTCTGCATTTTTAGCCGGATGGATGTGTTGGCTGAAGAGACAGCAAGCATAAACAATATTCAAAAACTGTGTCAATGGGAGGATGTGGGAGCACAATACAGCTGCAGTTATATGCTTATATGTGTTGCTAGGGTCTTTGTTTTCAAGAAGCAATTTAATTATTTGCTGTAGTGTCACACTGGAGACATCAGCTTGCATAGAAAAGACAAGGCTGCAATACCCTCCCGACCCTATCCTCACAAAACCCATCCATTAGATTTGAAAAGCAAACAGCCCAAATGGCTGGATGAGATTAGAGCCACTCGACTAGCTGTGAAATTAAATAGAATCTGTGCATGTTGATTTGAGGATTTACATACAATACTCAGCACTCCAGAGGGAGGAGCAGAAACCAAATATACAGCTGAGAAAGACTTCTGACAGTAAACATTGGCTTTGGCTGAGATTTGTATATAAGCAGCAGGTTGATGAAGGGTGCAAGCGGGAGCAGTAAAGCATTGACAGCATCAACAAGAGGGACACAGTGCAGGTCCTGCTGATGATTAAAGGATTTTTGCAGATCCTGAGGATCAGTAGAGAGGATGTCCTGTACTCTGCGATGTTTGCTCACCAAAGGAAAGAAAAAAAGAGAAAACAGGTACTGGGATTCCCAAGCTGACCACATTTTTGCAATCAGTGTTTCCTGCTGTTCACAAATTGTAGCTCACATGCAGAGGCTCAGAGTTCTGTGACATGGCTTCATAAAATCGGTACACAGAAACTGATTCATTAACACCACCACAAAGTACAGTTTGCCTCCCTGTTGTTTCCCTCTGTTCCTCCATGGCCTCCTAATCCTTGTGTTGATTGCGTTCCCCACTGTTTTCCTGGACCTGCTGCTATCCAACCCACAGGCTAAGCTCTGTTTCCACCCACGTAGTCATACAGACACCACCACAGATTTTATGAATTGTGATATACGAAGTCCTAGGTCAGTTGACGTGCACCCTGCATCAGATCTCATAGTATAATCTAGGTAAAAATACATTGTGCGGCCATTTTTAAAAGATGTTCATTGTTGACTTAATGACTTAAAGTGAACAGAAGAACAAAGAATAAAAAGACTGACATTCAGAGCTAGACAAGTGTTAAGTTACACAGGAGCTCCCAAAGTGAGGAACTTTAACCAGTGAAATTATACCATTTCAGGTGATGTAAGCTCGTAATAGCAGCTTGTCAGCGGTCAAAAATGGAAGAGAGAAAAATGCTGGCACTTGGCCTTCTGACCAGAGATGGAGGATACTGAGAGGGTTGTCAGATAAGGGACTTTCAGAGCATAGGGGGCCATTAAATGTTGTTTCGGGTCAAACACCAGTTGGCTGGTTCCATCGCTGGAAGCGCTCACAGTCCAGACTTTCTGGGTTTGAAATGGCTGCATTTCAACTTGGACTTCAAAATTGTGGCTCTGCTACGCAGTCCATTTAATAAAGTATGAATCAAACACAGTGGGGTCCCTTTTACAAGGGAAGAAGTGAGTCTTATGGGCATAGATTTATACACAATATGAAAGCATATGACCTGGCCTCTACAGGCAACATGGCCCTTTTCCTGCCTCTCCTAGGAATATCCATCTTATGTCTACATACTGAAAGCTCAAGTCATGACATTTATAGTGCATTTGGAAAGTTCTCAGACGCTTTGAATTTTTCTACATCTTCACATGGATACAGTCCATTTTTCTTCAATAATCCACACACAAAGCTATGAGCGTTATGCATACTGACACACCTTTAGTTTGAAAGACTCGTTCATCTCTCCCGAATCTTTCAAGTTCAGTGTGACTGGATGAGAATCACCAGTTCAGAAGCCTGTACTACAAAGGATTTGGGGTCTAGCAAGGGGGGGGGGGGGGGGGGGGGGGGGGGGGGAAATAAAAAATAAAATAAAAAAATAAAATAAATCACAACCACAGGTTTTCGGTACACTAAGTTACCATTGTGCTAACAGGGGTACAGCAGGGTAACTTATGCTGCAGGCCTTATCTGCTTCAGAACAAATTGGTTTTGAGAAGAGACAAACAAGAACGATATCACATACGGACCAAACTCATAACATCACCATTCCTAGTGAAACAGCTTAGCCTGCTTACAGTTATAAATTCTATTTTTGTTTTTCTCTTTAATTGCTCTTGATACTTAATACTGCCACAACTGCAGATGAAAGAATAAGGCTAAAATGGTTTTACACCCAGTCATTTAACAGAATAAGCAACCATAATTACTCCCTTCACCTCAGGTCTTAATGACATCTTAATAAGTCTATTATAGTCAGCATTTATATAGCACTTTCCCAGTCTTAGCTGACCACAATGTTAAAGTGCACACATAATCATAAAGTGCCTTAATATTCTACAGCTGTACAGACCTACCACTGATAACCATCTTTGTGTGACTACCGTATTATATCCTTCCTTTGTTGTGTGGGCTACTAGACTCCACTGACACTTGGTTTTTCTCGGCTGTATTTTGCCATTTTGTTAGATTATAAACAGTTGGCCCCATAATAGATGGTGAGTAAGGACTTTGGTTCTCGTGGCATTCGGCTGTATTTTACCTCACAACAGGCTGTTACGTTCCTTTCAGTTAGGACCAAGTTCTCCATCTCTACCATAAAGGACTGATTGGTGAAGTGATGCAATGACAGTTGTCTCCATACAAACTCTGAAACATTCACTGTGACCACCGTCTTCCTGGCTGCTTGTCTAACCAAGCACATTTGTCCCACATTACCCCACTTGCCTGGTTGGCCAAGACAAACTAGTGGTTTTAAACTTCTTCCACTGGAGAATAATAAATACTACAGCTTGTTATAGCCTGTTCTGTGCCTTTACACAAGATTTAGGTGTATACTTTGACCTTGTATCCCAGTTTGCCCTAAAACTTAAGACCTAAACCATCAAATGTGAGATCTTTCATAAAAACCTTTCATGTCCGATGAATACAATCAGGCACAAATGGACTCTAAATTGTAAAAGCATCTCAAGGACTGCTGGTAGGAGGATGAATCAAAGCCCAAAGGATCTGAATAACCCTGTAAATTAAATATTTTCAGTATTTCTTAAATTATAAAAACACATGAACAGTTCTTGCTTTGACATTGTGCAGAATCATGTGTAGATTGATTAACAGGGAAAATTAAATTAGACCGTTTTTAAAGACAAATCTGAAATCTGAAAGAGTGTACATGCCTTCCAAATGCACATTTCATATTGTCCTCTAATATTTATTCCAAATCCCTGAAAAGGCTAGTGAAGAGAGATTTTGCATTTTTGCTGTTTTTTAAAAACCCGCGAGTAATTTTAGTCTTCAAACATCTGAACTGGCTACAAAGTCATCTAATTTTGTATCATATTCAATTAGGAATTCGATATCAATGAAAGGACTGAGTTTGAAATGTTATTATGCAGATTTGTCACAACATCTGGAGAGGTGATTTTACCTTATTCTTGGAGGCAAAGCCAGGTGAGGAAAACAAAACGATTTGTGGTGATGCATTAAGCCTCTTCCTGCCCAAATTATTAGCGCTCTCAAAAGTGTGCAACCCCACTGAACAGGCAGGTTGCTTTTGGTGCAACAGAGCA
This sequence comes from Maylandia zebra, assembly GCF_041146795.1. Lineage (NCBI taxonomy): Eukaryota > Metazoa > Chordata > Actinopteri > Cichliformes > Cichlidae > Maylandia > Maylandia zebra. The sequence goes on along the minus strand of NC_135179.1, from coordinate 23,163,833 downwards.
CCTCCCCTAGTAGCTGCGAGTCCTTTCACTGATGGCTTTTGTCATTCCCAGACCCCAACAGATCTCCAAAGCCAGCATTTGAATTTAAATGATTTGCTCTTATTTATTGTTCAGGATCATTTCCAAAATGACTCAGTAAAGTGAGATCCATTCTGTCCTTGCTGCGAGGGAGATTCTGCTATGCAAATAAGTAGAAAAAAAGATTGAACACATATCTGAATACAAAGCGAAAAAGTCCTTCACTGAACCATTATGCTCAAACAGTGCATATGGGCACTTTGCCAGGTGAGAGGAGGCGATGTTAAATACAATGAATACATCATTTAATATTTTATGATGTGTGTTAATTGACACCCAGAGCAGAACCCAATAACCAAAGTTTATTTTGCAATGTGCCTCATATGCATTGCATGAGTTTTTCCTTCTGTCGACAGTCTCTCTCTGATCTGCTATGAACACTGACAATCTATCTCCACCACTCACCACGACTGACTTCCTTTCTCCCTTTAGCAACAGACCAAGTTTCTGATGTAGGATAATGAAGACACTATTCTGCCAACATAAGCCGTGTAGTAACCCATATACATGTGTATTCACCCTTTCATATCTAAATCAAACATCACCAGACCAGTGGATCGGGAAGCAGGTGTCAGACTGAAAGCAGTATTAATCACATGAGTAGGATGGGGATACTGCGGTGTGAAGGAAATTATGTGTCAGACAGCTCCACATGCTGTAAAACATCAGGGTTAGCAGATCATGAGACCAGGGATGTCTCTCAAAACGCTCAGTGTTAGTAGGTGGTGAATAAGATTTTGGACATTAATTCACTGAACACTGAGACACTGGCATCAATCAACACTCACAATTTCAAAGGAGTGGCAGGGCATGAAGATTTCACCTTACCAAACGCTGATAAACATCATGGTACGCTATTGTTTAAAAATAAAAAATAAAAAAATAAAAAAATTTTAAAAAAAGGGGGGGGGAGGGGGCTGCAGTGCAAGTACCTTTTTTTTTGTTGGCATATAGTCAAACCTCAAACCTGGTTAGCTATTCAAAATTAGAAAAGAGGCTGCTATTTTGCATCACTGCTGCTCATTAAAACAGTCTTTACTCTACCAAATTCACAAATCAAATACCAATAAATGCCAAAAATGTGATAGACAACAGAACGGTTTGAAGCAAGTGAACTGTACTTTAAAAATAGATAAATCAAACACCCCTTGGATCATTCATTACTGATGATACAGAGAGGAAAGTGGGGGGGGGGGAGAAGGCCTAAAAAGAGAAGAATCTGCTGCAGATGGAGTAAAACAAGGGAAACTGCATAACTACTAATGAACATTAGTAAACCCCCCCCCCACTTTTTTTTTTTTTTTTTTTTTTTTTTAAACTGTATTGTGGGAATTTTCAGGGGAGCTGAACTTTAAGCTTGTTGCAGTAATTTTGAAAATGGGACACTGGGCAGGTCACTACCTAGTGAACAAGGTGCCATTCTCGGACATGCCCTTGGTTGTAGGAGAGCTGCCTGCTCCGATTTCCATGGGCTCAGCAATAAGCACTACAGAATGGCTTTTTGTATGTTCCCACCTCTCCTCACAGAAATGGTGCCATGATTTATGTCTTTGATTTGGTCTGTGTGCCCAACGAATGCTGCTCAATAAGCAGGCACGTTGCGGAGATTGAGGTGGAATGAATGCAGTTATGCTGGGCTCACAAAGTGCAGAGAGCCATTACACATGTCTGCATATGTCTTACCATCGATTTTGCACCATCGCCTTGGACAAATTCTCAGTAGAGTTGGACGAGTCGGTCACAGATGGGCTGAACACAGATGGCAATCCACTCTGCAGACAACAGAATGACACAGCACTGAAATCTGCCTCGGTATAAGAAACAAGTGACAGCTGCCTATGTTACATTTGCATTTGACCAGAGGTTTAGTTGATGCGTCTTCATTTTTAGTGTTTGCAGAAATGTCTAAACAGGTAATAGAAAAATACCGTATGAATCCATCGCACATGGCTAAAATAAAGTGGTAGTACGTAAAGTATTTCATTCTTCAATACAATTTCCATATTTAGTAAAACTGTATTAATATTCAGACAGAACACTTTAAAATATATATATATTTTTACACAACAGATACAGGCTACAGTCTAGATGTGCTAGCACATATTCAGACTAAGCGAAAGTGAAACTCTTGAGACCATCTCATTTAGAAGCGATGTTAAAAATGAATGCTAAAGAGTCTCCTTGGAACCACAGTGGGGCCTGGATGCCGGTGCTTTACTTGGCTGTAATAGCGTGCCGCTTTCAATAATGCAAAGAGCAGAGAGCTGTCAAAAGCCAGAAGTACAACTGTGTCTAAAATGGTGTGTGAATCAATTTTACAACATGAAATGCTATAAAGCACAGGGTGCTCAAAGTCGCAGGCTTGACAGTCCATTCACTGACAAAGTTCTTTTTTTTCATCTCGTAACTTTACTGAGCACTGATACTTTAATAAAAGTTCCAATTTCTTAGTGTGATCATTTTAGCAACATTAACATTGTACTACTCATTTCATTCGAAGTGCAAAGCACCAGGGTTGATAATCAATCACGCTTATAAAATTATTCATCCCCCAGTTTATTTGGCTGAAAACACCAAGCTACAAATATAGTTTTCAATGTTAAAGAGGCTCAGTGTATGGTGCCTTAAGTGCTCCATGGACAGCCTGAGAAACTCAGCCCTCGTCCACCTTTCCACTACATTAAGGTGGACCGCATCTGACATTTCTTTAACTGTCCAAAACCAAAAATGTGACATTTAAACACAAACGTTGAGAGAGAAGTTGTGGAATACGTGTATGCTTTAGTTACATTTTCAACACTTGTGTGTAGCCAAGTGCAACATTATGATCTTCTTGGAGACTAGGTCTGAAAATGTCCACTCAGTGTCATGACATGATTTCACTGTGCTATAAAGCTTTGAGTAGTGAGCAGCCAAGCAACATTACAGTCTCTCAGCGTCATCTAATGGTTTCAGAGCTCCTTTTGTTAACATGCTCCCCTAGTGTTTCTCATATAGAGGCTCACAGAGAATAGTCTTTATTTTACATAGAGAAGGTAAAACACTGTATTCGCATTTTTAAATAACTAACCTTACTTTTCCTTTTTGAGGTGGTTTGAGTAAATCTGCGACAAAGACGTTTTGTCATATCTTGAATAGATGAACCTTTGAAACCTACTCAGCAGCAGCTGCACCATACAGGATTTTAACAAGAATCTGTAACACACCGGGACTCACTCCACATTCAACTTCTAGCTACAAATGGCCACATGAGTGAAATAACTCAAGCATAATGATTCAGATTTTCAGATGTTTTTTCTGTTGATCAGCGTAAAATAAATCCCAATGCCTGCTACCATGTAAAAGACAAAAATGTCAAAAGGACTCAATGCTAATTGTACACTGTTCATTTTACAGCATAGCTCTAAATATTAGGGGTGCAACGATATTCGTATCGATATTGAACCGTTCGATACAGTGCTTTCGGTTCGGTACGCATATGTATCGAACAATACAACATTTGTAATTTATTTTATCAACTTTCCTTCTGACGATGCTGTCTGTGTGGAGCGCTCAGTGAATCTGCGTTCGACTACTCCGCCTAGGCTGCACTGTCGAGCGCAGATCCACTGAGCGCTCAACACAGACAGCATAGAAGGAAGAGCGCAGGGCAAGCTAGCAAGACAGAAGTTAAGCTCTCCTTGTAACATGGACCTCCCCCACCCTCATTCAGATCTGGCGTTTGGAATTATTTTGGTTTTCATGTGACGTATGACCCTGAAGGTAAGCGAGTCATGGACTCAAGTAAAACAGTATGTTGGATGTGCCATGCAATGCTCAATTACATGGGTGGGAACTAGTGTGTTAGCGCAGTTAGCTCGTTAACGTGTTGGCCGTCTAGCCCCATGCACGGGGCGATCGGCGGTAGCTCGTTAACGGAGATTTGCCGTGTTGTGGCGTTAAGGTCATTTCAACGAGATTAACCTGAAAGCACTAGTGGGAACACAACGAATATGACTGCACATTTACGCCGACATCATCCTAGTGCAAAGACAAAAACAACAAGCATGCTACTAACTTTAGCCGAGTCATTTAGACAGCTGTTGGCACATGATTCTCCTTATGCTGCTGAGAATATAGCCCAGAAGAAGCGGATAGTATAGCTTTTATTTTGGAAAGAGACATTTCTCTGTAATAAACTCTTTTCCAAAGATGAGTGATTCCTCAATCAGATACAGGGCTTGCAATATCGCTAGCCCGACGTCCCGGAGCTAGCGATTTTTTTCCAGTCGGGCTACCAAAATCTATCTCTGCCCTGCCCGTCGGGCTATTGTAGGAAAAATATATGTCAATGCTTTTGCATTCTTTCAGAAATGTAGCTGGGTAATTATGTCATTGGCATCGGTGAGCCACTGTCAATATGTGACATATTGAAATCGCGTTTGAATTTGCGCTTGTTTTTTTGCTTTCACTTTGCAAGCGTGCGAACTGTGTATAGAGAGCGACAGCACTGATCTGTGAGTGATGATAATTTGCGCACCAATTCCTCTGACATTGTCTTATTAATCGTTAGCTTACTATGCAAACATGACAAGTGAAATCTCCCGCAGCAAGCTTAAACATGTGAGAGGTTGATCGCGCAGAGAATCGCTGAGTTTATGTGAGTGCGTGTGTAAAAATAGCAGGATATATATTTGACTACGATGACCTGGATGACTGAGAACCTTCACAGACAGATATATATTTTAGTTCTGCTGAGCCAAATAAGACAGGTCGGGGTGAAGAAGTGACAGCCAAAGAAAAGCTTACCACAAAACGGAGAAGTTATGACAAATCAGACTATAAGGCAAAAAGAAAGTGCAGCTTTATGGTTTCATGGACAAAATAATTTCTGTGGCTGCAATATGACGAGCTAAAAAAAACAACACGCACAAGGGTTAGGGTTAAATTTAAAAACTGTACTTTTGAGTTAAAATATATATTTATAATTTTAATAAATGACAAATTAAAAAGGCATGAACATGTTTTTTGTATCGAAAAAATATCGAACCGTGACACCAAAGTATCGAACCGAACCGTGAATTTTGTGTATCGTTGCACCCCTACTAAATATATATGGAAAATAAAAAGTAAATGAGAGATTGCTCTGTCATTTTAAAAGACAATTTATTTGTTGCCACAGTGTTGATGTTAGAGTTGTTTTTAATTTACTGGTATTTATTTTTCATTCAGTTTAAACTAATTTAGCATCAGTATTTGCTGACTGTAGCTATATGCAGTTTAAAAATGTTCAGAACAGTGAGGATAAGAGCTGAGCACTTGCATATTCTGCATGTTGCATTTACATTACAACATTTGGATAAATGAGACTTAAAGCCATATTGTTAAAATGTTTAGGTTTTATTTCATTAACAGATGTTTTTCACACCCAGTTTCAGTTTTTAGTTACAGTTGAATTAACCGTAATAAATTTGAACAGTAACAAATGCTGTGGCAGACTTGCAGTTGTCGAGTAAATCCTCGTTAACTTTTTAATTGATTAATAGCGTCAACTTTTTCTACTTTAATACTGGATGAAATGTATCCAAGTCTTCTTACATTTATTTTATCACCAACTAAAAATATGCCTTCAATAGATTTTAAATCAGGAATGCTTTACATTGATATATTACTGCAGAGAAAACAGTGCCTGCAGTATCCAAGAGTGTGAGGGAGTTTGTGCTTTCACACAATGCTTCTTTAAAAATACTAAAAGCCAAGAGGAAGCTGTTGCAAAAAGGACGAATAGCAGCCAGCTTTGAAAGGCACTGCACCTGGCCTCCTTTCAGGAACAGCAGGAGGCTTTTCTAGCGTGAGAAAGTTCTAAAGTTGGGAACATATTGTCCATGATATGAGCCAATTATTCAAAAACAAAAAGAGAGTTTTATATAAACAAGCAAAAACCTGCACCAACTGAAAAGCTCATAGTTAATATTCTGATCAAAACAAAGCCATATGGATCCCACTGGTGATGTGGTGGAACTTTCTCATGTAGATTTTGAACATGATATCAATATGAGTAATATTTGTCAAAGGTAGCAGGCATTACAGCAGGTAGTTATGGCAACAAAGAGCATGATGTTTACTTGCTTTTACAACATTACCAGCAGAAAATGCAGCTGAGGCACTCCCCCCCCAGAGACACTACACTTTAGAAAAAGTCTAGTAGTAGAAGACTCGGGATCTTTTCTGCATGCGGTGGTTTTTAGTATTTTACCATACCTGGTATTTCAGTCTAAGTTGGGAAGCAGTCGGTTGGTTAAACCAGAGTGTGGCTCCTTTTCCCAACTGTATGATGGCACCTAAAAGGAGCCCAAAGAGATAATACATGAAAAGAAAATGGGAAAATACCAATTAACTAGTCATTATGAACTTCATTACTATTTGGTGTCCAAAATAAAGAAAGAAAGAAAAATAATATGATGTGATTCATAGGGAAAACTGGTACAGTCAATGACAGATGCCGGTGACAAATCTGCCAGGAAACCTTTGGAGGTGTGGCACAGTCTGCATAATTTTTCTGTTGCCATGAGAATCTTCCCTTTGTTGTGGGATAGCAGTGACCCATATCTACACTGAACACTGGAGAAACTCGACTGAAAGCACAAAAATCCCCCACACAGTTTCGTCTGGTGAGTTAATGAATTGCCATCAGGAACACAATCCCCAACATGATTGGCAGTGGACAAGACCAGGGCGATAATTTACCAGAGAAAATGGTCCAAGGAAACTTGAGAAGTCTTGTAAAGCTATAGAATTGAAGTGATATTGGGGTTTATATATATCAGACTCACGTTCATGTGGCCATATCCACAGATTTTCACGAGGTCTCTCCCGCTTTTCCTTCTCCTCTCTCAGCAGAGCGACTACTAATCTTGCTTCTACTAATGACTTCTGACGAGTGACAAAGTACCTGAGAGAGCGGCCTGTGATGGAATCCAGCTGCTGTTGGGCTGAAAATTACTATCATTTGTTCAAGAAAATAGGTTCAGATGCAGCCATTTCTGAAGGGGATATTGGATAAATTGAAATGCTTATGAAAGGGACTAGCATAGCCAGGCCCTGTGCTGCCTGGCTCTGTTTAAAGTTTTTATCTCTCAAAAGCCAAGCAACGGGGATGTGGAAGCAGGAAACAGTGAAAGCTCCCAGCCCTGGCAAGAAGTGCCGGCTCAGGGGGGCCAGAGTTCCAGCCCGGCTTGCCTCTGTCCTTTGAAAGGTTAATGTTCTGGCCCACTTCAAACCTGTCGGCCCTATCAACTCCATCTGCCAATTAAATGGAGGGCCTGGGGCTTTGTCTGGAGCTTTGTCCGGGGCCTCTCGCCCTTCAAAATGTTTAGTAAAAGAAATGGCATCTGCCCTATGGAGAGCTGTGTTCAGAATCCGCTCATGCCCCGAGTGCACGGCAGTAGGAGAACCGGGGAGATAAAGTGGATTTCATTTGAAGATGTGATGCAGCGATCATATATAACTGCATTCAAAATGGATGAAAGTCGTATTGGCTCCCACAAGCCAAAGGATTATGTATGAATGAGAGAGAGAGAAATCTTTTTTCTTATAGATTTCCAGCACCAGTGTTCATTAAAGAATGTCAAGAGTACATTAAATATTACAGAACTGCTTACCCTGAGTCAGCTGGCAAGGATCGGTGACCACAGAGCCATTGACTAAGCACAGTGCACCATCCTGAGGGAACAGGGTTACAGTCCCAGCAATGTTCTCAAGCACACAATGCACACTGAGGAGCCCAGGCCCATGGAGCACTACAGTACAATTGTGAAAGTCAGTATAAGAAAGCAGCTGCCAATCTGAAGTAAGAAGCATGTCGTTAAAACCCCAACTCACCAATATCTTGGGTGCATGATGCTTTGCCAATTATGGTTCTGCCTTCCTATAGATTAGAAGATCATAAAAATACACAAAAAGTTATTGTGTGACAAAATAATTGAGACACTTTCCGATTAAATCAAGAGTAGTGCATAAATATGAAGCTCAAATAAACTATTCACTTTCAAGTAATAGAGGGCGATTCCAGTGCTTTGCAGATCTTCACCAACACCGATAAGGTGAGGCAAACAGCAATCCAACACCACTCCACTCCCCTCCTTCCTCAGAGTCACCGTCTCCTCCTACAGAGAACAAGAGAACATACCACAAGACAAAAAGCTTATTTAATAGCCTGTAGCTGGAGTGGCATACAATATAAAATAAAAATGCTGACAGACAATTAATGGCAACCAGCAGAAAGCTGAATTCTTTATGACTGCTCTTCCTTGCCTGAAGGCCAAGCAGAATTGCAGCATTCCAACCATGTGTCACCATGAAACAGCAGATTGGCTACCGGCAAGAGAGACACTATAAATCATTTAGATTATCATGGCGAGAGTCAAACTGTACATCGTGATCAGTGAGTGCGACAGACGCAATACGGCTCACCCAACACACACACACACACACACACACACACGTTATAACATGTGCTGTTGCCTTTAGTGGTACATGGCAATCAAAATACTATAGAGCTTGTAAAGTATGTTGCCGTTACTTGAAGATGGCAAACCTCCACTGCTTTCATTTCAATTTACAGTGTTGCCCAAAGCAGTGTTGTATGGAAGGTCACACTAAAGTGAATGCCTGTGCTTATTTTAGATTTTTTTTCCACCATAAAACATTGCATGAGTCAGCACAAATGTAAAATAAATAAATAAAAAATAAATAAAATCACAAATCAATTAGTGAACAGCATTAAAGAAATCACCACATTTAACTTATGGATCATTACTGCTCTGTAGTTGTAGATAAATCAGAAGTTAAATCAGAAGTCAAAAAATAAGAATTTACTTTACTGTAAAATCTGTTAAGGATACCTCTGCTAAATAATAATTTGATAGTGTTCTCTATGGAAATCCGATAGGTAGAAATATCGATTTAATCCTCAAAAGCCATTTCTAAAGCTCAGGAAAGCTACACTTAAAAGTCTGATCTGCTTCATATTCCGCTTCACTGCCTCCAGCAATTGTTGCAGAGGAAATGTTGCAGCATTAGTCAGGCAGCTATACTGCATACGTGTCTGTCAGGCAGTGATATTCATTTTACTTTGTATAATTCCATTCTTTACTTGACTAAAAAGGTATGGTTCAGTTAAAGAAAAGACCTGACAAGCTGCTGACTGAGTAAATACACAGAGCAGTTCATTTGCAAATTATAAAACAAGAAATTTAACACTTTGCTTCGGATGAACTGTAGGTTTAAATGACACAGAACTGAGCAATAAAGAGAGAAACTCAGCTCTCTAAGCGTTTAACCTTTTCCTTGCAGTGTAATGGCTGTTGCTCTTGAATAACCCAGAGTCTACCCACGTATGAGTGCCCTATGACAAGTATCCTCCTGTTAAACTGGTGGACCATTGCCTCACATTGCCACGGATTAGGAAAAGTAACTTTCAACCTCATCCTGCTGCTCTATCGAATAGATTGGACCGTGAAGCGAGAGACGCGTCCACCACCAGCACCACCTCTCTCATCAGCAGTTGCGAGATGGAAGAAATCCTTTTTTTCCTAATGAAGAAGGAGAGGCATCGACCACAGCCCCTGTACTTAATTAAAAGGGATTTTTCACAGACTTCATTAGGAGGTGAGGAGCAGCCTGGCAGATTAATGCACTGTGTCCACTTTCCTCAGACACCAGGAACAGATGAGATCCTCTTATTTTCCCCTCACATTCACACACTTGCTCCTCACCACACCCAGTCACTCTGTGTGTAACGCAAGGACACACTCTGTGTTCAGACTCAGGCAGCTGGTGAACATACTGTAATTAACCGTGGCCTGGACCAGCAGCCAGTCTTGGGCAGCATTTAGGATTCCATTAAAAGCCATCATTTGTGGTTGGGTAGAATTTTAATGGACTTTACAGCACTTTGACAGGTCAGGTTCCTGACTTAGACAATATGCATTTCAAAACACAGTCAACCAATCGACTTTTCCGACTTCTTTGTCAAGTGGAGCAACTTGCCAAAACAGTCTATGAAAAAAATAAATGGCATTTAGATTTCTTTGTCACATTAAAAAGGTTGAATCCCAGATTGCAATGTTTTTAAAAGTTAAAATGACATGTAAAAGAAAGGCACGTTTTCAAATGGCATAAAGCCTTTTGTTTGCAATGAATGCTAGTTAAGAATTGAATAAGAATCAAAGAGACCTGGCACCTCATTAAAAGTGATTTATTTTTAATATGCTTTGTTATCTGGGAGCATACTACATGTGAGAGCTGAATTTCAACCAACTGGTTATCAACTGTTGTTTTATTAGCCTGATATGCCTTCTAGCCATCAGCATGTGGTCATGCATTCATGCATGCAGTCAATAGCTGTCACATGCAATGCTTTACATAACATGCTGAACTTTCACCGATTCAAGGAGACTGCAGCGACATTAACTGTTATCTTGCCAATATGTCAAGTTTAACTGATTTTAGGGACAGAGCAAGAAGAGTGTAGAGGTGAAGTCAGGACCGCTGTAATAAAAACAGATTGTTATTTCCATCTGCATAATTTATATTTGGCAGTATGGCCCTCTCCTCCTTCCACGTGCATAAATGGAAAGCAAAAGGTGGGGAGAGCAGCAGCAAGACCTGGCACAGAACGGAGCAAGCAAGTGTCAGAGACAATCCTGCAGTACCTGGAGTTGAGGTAGGTTGCAAAGTGGCTTGCGTGTTCTCCAATAACTTCAAAATAAAGATAACTAAATAAAACCTAATCCTTAAGAGACAAAAACTATTATGAAGTCATCGACAGCAAAAATGAAATTAAAATATTCTGGAGAAATGAGATCCAATCAGAACTAATTAAGTTGTGTTAGAAAGGCAGGCCGGGTTAGTTCCCCCAGGCGCTATTTGTAAACTGTACAACTAACTCCCATGCTCAAAGTTTCTCACAAAAACAACAAAATATTAACACTGGGGAGGAAGAGAAGTCATATGGACACTTTGCGTTTGATGTCAAGGAAAATAAGTCTTCCTGTAAACCCTGTGGAACAACACTCACAGGTCAAAGCAGAACAAATTTAAACACTTTATATTTTAAATCAACTGAATCAACTTCATAATCAATGATCTCATGATCTCTGGTAAACTAAAAGAATTCAGATGCCTCAAGTACGACTAAAAAGGCGTTTTAACAAAAGGCTATGATCGAAACTGAATCAAAATTTGCTGACAAAATTAACACTGGTGGATTGCAGGTGTACATTAATGCAATGAGCTAGCACTGTCATCAGCTGATTTGTCAGGAGTCAGTTAAGAACACCTTTGTTTGTTTTAACTATGCTCAGTATGAAAAAGAAGGAAAATCAGTTCAGTTTTGTGCCAAGATTTGCCCACATGTGAAGAAAGGCTTATACAGCTTGTGAAATGCTATAATAATTACATTGTGTTAACTGCTGACACTACAAATAAAATTCACATTAAACATAGCGAGGCTCAGAGCGGGGTTTAAGTTGTGCTGTTGTGCTGATTGTAGCATGTCTGGGAAATGCAGAGACTACGACGATCAAAGAAAAGCCGTGGTTCATTTTATCTTACTGAAATAGAAGTCCCTCCCACAACACTGTGTTACAAGGGGACCCAAAAGGTTGGCTGGGGGAGCAGGGTGCAATTCTGCTCATGAAGTAGGAACTACTTACAAATATCTGTGCGTGTGTGTGTATATTATAATTTTGTTTAAGGTTCCCCCCACCCCCACCAGCCTCCTTGCAGTAAAACATTTAACTTTACCCTCTTCCTGCCTTTTTTGTTCTCTCAATCTCTTGCCGCCTCCGTCTGGTAAGAGGCTGCTCCGGAATCCATCTCATATTAATTACTTTCTCTTTCCCACATGCCCTGTAACCAATCTGGGAAGCTGACGATGAATAACTTTGCATTCTAAATCTGCTTTGAATACAGAATTCAAAATTCTGTTTACACCGCTCTTGGTCAACTTGTCTCCTTAAGGCCTGAGCAGAAATTCTCATCAAGCTTTCAGCAACAGGAGGACCTGAATTAAACACAAAATATATGAAACTTGGAGATGTGGAGAAGATGGTTCTTAAATTAAAAACCCTATGCTAGATATAGAGAACAGGTAATGTACATAAAACCCATTTCCAACCCTTTTTCCTCATATGAAACGTGTTGATGCCATACTGCATCTGCATTCAACCTTATAGCTAAAGCTTTTCCCCCCTTAGGTGCTTTTGCTGAATTTTAAAATGACCATCTTCCATTTGCACTTGAGGTGCATCTCTGTACTGATCCTAGTACAGACTTCACCTCTAATATCTGCAGCATTCCATGCAGGAATCCCACTTATCATTTTGCACCCAGGCAGAATGCAAATGCACAAGAAGACAAATGTCAAATCCATAAAGTCAATCATCAAACACTTAGAGTTTCACCAACACAAATGTGCCTACCGGTCACCAGTGCACTGGCCTTTTCACCTAGGTGTCACATTGTATCATGCATTTTAAACAATGTGTCTACATGAATGAGCACAGCTGTTTAAAAAAAGAAAAAAAATAAGATGGGTGATGTTGCCTTTGAGCATAAAGTTATCACTGCTCGAATATGCAAACAGATTTATACCATAGTAACTCTAATTAACATGCTGGACAGACAGAAATGAAAGTACCATATGTCAATAATCAAGACCTCTTAATTAGGATCCGTGACAGAAGCTAATGAGTTCCGATACATGCCCGGGAATAAAAGGGCTGTCAAACCACTAAATGTCACCTACTAACCACCATCTGAATAGAATGTTAATTATTCACCGTACACATATAGCTGACATTCATGTGTATGGTATTTAAATTCTTACACAATGTCCTCATAAAAGCAAAGTAAACCTCTTACTTTGCTGCTGCATTACTAATGGCTGACACACACACATATTCAGACATCATTCAAAATCTGAAACAACAAAATAGCTTAACGCCATGAAAAACCACTAAAAGGAATGCATTAATAGCATGTATAATGACAGAGACAAGAGGTCACGCCATACTTTTCATGACTGGCACGCTTCACGGTTGAATGCATAATGCAAGACGCTTCTTGGCTGAACACAAGGAGACCCAAACAAATGATATTTGGTGTTTTTTGGGAGGTCGGGCATAAACTCAGCAGAGGAACAGAGTTAAGTTTCACTTTCGGCTGGCATTGCTGCCATTTTTTGTTTCACCTTGGAGTCTTTCGAAGCTGCTGCCACCCCATTTTTGCCTCAGAAAAGTCATATTTGTTGAGGGAGAAGACATATCTGTTCTGTTTCTCTTTGTAATGCTCCCCAAACACTGTTGCAACCCAACTTTACAACCATTATACAAGCTCCCCTTTTGGATGCCACTTGCATCCAAATAGATGTAAAAATTTTATTTAAATGCTAGACTGAGTCTACTCCCTGTGAAGCAGTTATTCACAAGACTTGCAGTGACACCAGCTGGCAGGATCTCCTCACTGCAAGCAGTAAAACCTACTAAGACTGCTTTGGGGAGCTTGCTGCTTTGCTGATTAATAGTGTTAAAAACCTTTTCTATACTCTGTGCCCTCCTGTTCTAATCACATATCTTTCTGCTCCAAACTTTAAGTGGAATCATTTTTATATCTTTCTTAACATAATTTATTATAACACAAATAATTCCAAAGAGGGACATAGAAAATTAGGCAAGCAGCAAGGGCGCTTAACATTACTCTTAAACTGCTTCACATTTTATTCTAAAGTGTTTATCCCAACTCTGTGCAAAAGAAAAGCAGGTACAGGGGTTTGGGCTGTCTGTACATCTGATTAAATGGAAGAACTACAACAAACCTATTCAATGGAACAATGCAGGGCAACAAGTACTTCTCTCCGGTCTTATCCTCTAGCTCATATCCAAGAATCAAATATAACCCGCTGGCATTTGTGAGTCAAACACACCAATGGTAAATTGGCCCCGAGGATTCTCAAGCAGACGTTCATATTTAAATGCATGAATGAATCATTTTTGTACCTGCAGAATATTCAGTGTCTCCCTCCACGTGCTGCTTCTGTTCTTGGTCAATGCTACTGCCTGGAGGGACTGCAGAAATAACAGGTTTATTATTTACAAAAGGGAACTTCAAAATGCCTTTCATTTCTATTCTGCAGAGGATGACTCACCTTTGTCTCATTCAGCTCCTCCTTTACATCCACAGAGGATAATGGCACCTCATGCCCAACCTAAAGTAACAGCAAGACAACAATACAACCTACAAAATAAGCTTTGAACAAGAAACACTATAAGATGTTTATGCCTCCTGTGAATGTGAGCATATGCAGGACCTGAGTGGCTTCTTTTAGTAGTTGATTGAGTTTGGTAACCTCTGACTGCAGTTCCCTCATCACCTTCATACTGCCATTATCGTTCACTGTGGGAGAGTTCACTATGTTTTTAGTTTGACTGGCAAAACGCAAAGTGTTCAGGGTCTCCATGTAGTTCACATCAGCAGGAGAAATGGCTGCCGGGGGGGGGGGGGGGGGGGGTCATCAAGAGAGGACATGTTCATGAGGAGTGTGAAAACAGAAGATGGAAAATAAAAGAATTATGTGGTTAATAATGCTTCCAATATCAAAAACAGGTAAGAATTAAGTAATACATACTTGCTATCATAGTAGTCTTAGAGTTTCCACCCAGGCTGTCTTTTAGCAGCCATGTCAGCACAGAGTCTCTGTAAGGAATGAAGATCTGTTTTGTTGTTGACACTCCTACACCAAGGTCAGCTGAGAGTATCAAAAACAAAAGTACTCAGTCAAATACTAGAAAGGTAAAATGTTTCATCCACAAGTTGTATATAAATTCTGAGAACTAAATGCTCACTACTAAATATGTATTCTTCAGAAAAAGGCATCTAATTATCAGTGGAATATGCATTTCAACCATAATTTCAAGGGTCGTTTATTTTGTGTTTTAAATTACTTGACTACTTAAAAGATAAATTCAGCCAATGTGATATCCCTCACTGGTCAGTGAAGTTATGTCTAAGCATATCTTGCTTAATATCCTTTTTTTATCCTGTAATTGACTGTCATTTGCAAAACAAATATTAGTATTAATATTAGAAAGTAAAGACTGAGACATAAACCCATCTAAAGTCTTTACAAGGAAGCATCCCACAAACATCTCAACAATAAACCTCATTTTTAAAAAAATAAGCAGAGTCGCCCTCTGCTGGCCATTGTAAAAAGTATAGGTCTAAGAGCCCTTCTGCTGCACAGCTACATCCATCTTTCATATAGATTTCTATGTAAAGAGTTTGATTTGACAGCTAAGAAAAAAAAAAAAAAAAAAAAAAAATAGGGTTGTAAATAGGTCCCAAACAGTAATTCCACAGCAAAATGACTGACTGCCTTTACCTAGAGCTGAGATCACATGTCCCAATGTGACCAGAGATTTGTTTATGTCGGCACTTTCCTTCAACCTGCCTCCTACTGTGCGTGTGGGATCAACTTTCTCGCTGCCTGCCAGGTCTACCAGGTGGATCTTACTCACCGTCTCGTATAACGGTTCTGCATCACACCACACCTGTCCCAGGAAACAAAAAAGGCAATATCACAGAAGAATATACTTCCATATACAAGTGATATCACAAACAGAGAAAATGAAAGCTTGTGAAAAATAACACCACAACAGATCAGGTCTCATTATCTCATAAAAGTCTCAGCGGTTTTGGGGGACGGCTTTTGTTAACACCCACAGATCTCTAGCAAACATTTTACTTTGGCCAAATTCAAACATCAAGCACTGTGTTTCACCTGGGTGAACATTATGGTGAAGATGGCATGAGAGCGCTTGCTGAAGTCATTCACTCCCCTGCTGGCTGTGGTGCGCTTGGCATTGCCGAGAATGATCAGGCCCTCCACTTCACTGTAGCTTTGTACTAAATGCTTGGACAGATCTATGAGTTATATATATTTTTTGCATCAGATTTTATGCAAACACAGCTAGGATGGACATAGAATACAGGATAAAAACAGTCTTACTCTCTACATAGGGACCATGCCTAGGATGCTCCCTCACGCTCAAGCCCCCATCATCTGTAGGTGATGCTCTCTTTTTGAGAAGATCCTGCATCCGCTCATTGCAGATCTCAAGATAGCTGGTACAAAGATAAAAATACAATGTAGAACCATGATTTATTTTTAAAAAAGGTGACAAAGATGCAATGGAATATCTGTTTTCATTGTTAATCTGCATGCCAAATACCAATAAAGTTACTATTAACTCTCTAAGAAAAGAGATGCACAGTGAGGCCAAATGGTTCTTCTTATGGCGTTCTGCATGTACTGGCAAAAGAAATAATGAAAAATATGGAAAGCAGGTTTGACAGAGTGCTTTAACCTCCTAAGACCTGAACTCTTCCACGGCATGCATTTTTAATTTCTTTGATATTTGGGCTGATTGGGACCTGATAAATATCAAAACAAAGAATTACCAAATGTTTGGGTTTTTTTACCCAATTTGTTTCTGAGAAAAATGAGAGCCACATATGAGGATATTCATTTGAAATTTTGATAGAACAGTAGCAGTATAATGTCCTCGTAAGTGGATATCAGGCCCCTGTAGAGCAAAACTGAGTATTTTGGTCTAAATAACCCAAAATGTGATGTCCACATATGTGGACGGCAGGTCCTATGAGGTTAATCAAAGTTATGGTGCATCTGTGCAAGACGCAATGGGACTAGTGTCTGATTCAAAAACAAACAATGTGGGGCATAAAGTAATTAGGCTTTAGAGAAGCATGCATGGCAGTAATAAAATGGGAGGAACCATGCCCTGCTCATGTAGCCGTGTATGTTTTTTCCCAGCACAGGGCTGAGAACTCAGACAGCAAACTTAGCATTTTGTTGTTGATGTTGTTTTATTTTGATGTATTCTGAGGGAAAAAAAAAAAAAAAAAAAAAACACAAAGTCAAGCTCTGCAGCTTCTTTCGCTTATAAAAAAAAAAAAAAAAAAGAACAAGTACAGATGTGTTAATTGTCAAATGTTGTACCTGAGTCTTTTTAAGATATTCTATAAAAATAAAAAATAAAAATAAAAAACACAGACATGCAAACGCGATCAAATAAAATCCAATTACAGAGTTAATTTAAATGCAAATAATGTGCCAGCAGTGCACATGCAAACAGATGGCAAAATAATGATTTCAAAGTAGTTTGACTTAAAAGCAGCAATCTAATCTCCTAACATAATAATTTAGGGGAACAGCTGGGACATAAAACACACTGTGATGAGACTAGATTTCATCTGGGATTTTGAACATTACAGGGTTATAGCAATAAAACGTTGTGCCTTTTTCTGGTTTCATTACATTTAGGCCTTTCAATTTTTCTAAATGATGTGACTGTTCCAGCAAAGTGAGAATAATGATGAACAGGAATGGGTTTTTTACCCTTTATTACTGCTGGCTCATGTATATTCTACAATCAAGAACAACTCAATAAGAATCATCACGGATACATCACTCTGACTTCTGAGTTGAGTTACCATCGGCTAAAAACAGTAGACCTTTGCACAAAGTACATAGTTTCATATAAACAACAGGAAAAAGTCTGTATCCAGATGCTCTCCAGCAACACCAGTAGTTTTATAAAACTGTTTAATGCCCAAAGTCTTTTTAATTCACTGGCCTCCATGTCTCTTGTGAAACAACAGCATTGCACACGTTTTTGCTTCATATCCTTCGTTCTCCACATTCTGCATGATAATTAACCTGCCCAGCAAAGCAGAACCACCTCTTTAAATTTGTTTCCCTTCAAACTGGATGACAATTCTCTCTGAGATTAATGCTTATATAAAGTTTCATTTCAATTCAACTCAAGCTGAATTATATAGCACCAATTGACAAGAGCCATCTCAAGGTGCTTTAAACCGTAAAGATCCTACAGTATTCTGAATAAAACCACGGCAATCAGACGACTCTTTATGAGCAGCAATTTGTGACAGTGGGAAGGAAAAAGTCCTTTTTAACAATTAAAGTTTTAAACCTAATCTTAAAAGTAGAGAGGGTGACTGTCTCCGGAACCAAACTGGGATCTGGCTCCGCAGGAGAGGGGCCTGAAAGCTAAGGTGCTACCTCCTCCCATTCCAGTTTAAGAAACTTAACAACAGCAAGTGAGCCAGTTTGAGAGCAGAATGCTCTATTGGGATAATATGATGGTATGAAGTCTTTAAGATACGATGGGGCCTCATTATTTCAGACTTTATATGTCAGGGGAAGGATATTAAATTCACTTCTGAAGAGAACTTAATATAGAGGAAATGTGCTTTCTAGTCCCGGCCAGTAGTCTTACTGCAGCATTTTGAATTAACTGAAGTTTTTGGTGGAAATTTTTGGAACAACTTAATAATGAATTACAGCAGTACAGCCTAGAAGTAATAAATGCATGAACTAGTTTTTTTTAAGCATCACTCTGAGGCAGGATCTTTCTAATCTTAGAGATATTACACAAATGTCAGAAAGCAGTCCAACATATTTAATTTTTGCAGTGAAGGACTACAAGATTCCTTTTTAGGGCCAAATATTGCAACACTGGGTTTGTCTGAATTTAGAAGAAATTTAAATGTAACCCAGGTCTTGATGTCATTAAGCTAACCCTAATAACTGATTTTTGTTATCTGGTCTCATGGGTAAAGAAAGCTGGGTACCATCTGCATGGCAATGAAAACCTATGCTATGCCTTCTAATGATACTGCTGAAGCAATTTAATGACGCACATATAATGTAAATATAAATGGTCCCAGCACAGAACCCTGTGGAACAATGACCAAGCTACATGTGTTAAAGACTCCCAATTTACATGCACAAATTACAATCTGACAGATTTAAACCACTGGAGCACATTTTCTTTATTATCAATGCTGTGTTTTAATCTCTAATAACATTTTGTGGTCAGCGGTATCCAATGCCACACTGAAGTCTGTCAGGACAACCTGAAACAAGTCCACTGTCAGAGGCTATAAAAATAATAAGGAAAAAAAAAAACTTGAAGGTCCATCACTGACAAAAAATAAGTTTCTCTCTACTGAAATATGATTTCTGAGTTAAGTGTGATGGTTCTTTACCTGACCTCTGTGTGGAACATCACGGCATCGCTCTTGCTCCTGTGAGATATCTCCCAGAACAAGCCTTCACAGATCCGTGGGATTAAACCTTTATCGTGCTGACACATTAGAAAGGAAACAAAATGATACAGACACTTTAAAATGACAATTATGCTCCTGCTATGCTCTTTTAATTTGGGTGTCGTACTATGTAATGCTGTGCCATGACCACAACTCAGTATATGCAAAGTCTGCTGAATAACACAAACAGCTCATCCTGATATAGAATTACTGAAGCATAAAAGCAATTCCAGTCTGAGCTACATGCCCCCTTGTTTTAATTACAAAGTAACAGATAGTAAGCATTAAAAGCCATATATAATTATCTGGGATGTTGACAGCAGCTCTGGTGATGACCTTGCAAAAGTCTCCTGGTAGACAAGCTGAAACCTCACTGATAATGTGAAATTCCCATTGCTGCGCAAGGTGAGGAAAAAAAAAAAAAAAAAAAAAGCGGTGGGTTGCTGGCCTCATCAAATTTTCTGATTAGTAAGGAGAAACAAACACACCTGATGAGGCCGCTATCAGCCAGCCTCTAATGCGACGAGAAGTCAGTGCTGTGTGCACAGTGGGGTTAGCACTACTGCAGTGTTATCTGTAAAGAGCTGTGACATCCCATAATTCCCTGATTATGGTCGGGTTTATTTACAGGTCACATTCGGCATGCATTTTGAAATGAGGCATGAAAAATAGGCCCTGTACCTCGAATAAAAACAAAACTAAAAAGAATGAAATGCAATTTTTCACCACAAATTATTCACATTATTCTGGTAAAAAAGGACAAAAAAAAACTGAATGAAAGGCATGCACCTTCAAAAAGGGCTTATCACAATTATTGATGGCATGTCAAAGAACAGACTTGAACCATTGACTCCTACAGTGAAGGGATTCAGTCCCTATCCACAGGGCACGATGACTCACAGAAACAGTGTGAAAATGAATGTGAATAGTACCGTACGCCGTGACCTTTACAGTCACCAGCTCTCAAACTAATTCTATGTGAAAGTTTGGACTGATGTGTGTGACAGAGCTCTCCATCCCTGTCATCATAATGAAAGCACCAAATAAGCATCTTTGAGATCCATGGTTTCCCTCAATTCAACTTTGAGAGACTCGAAACAATATTAAGGTACCGGGACACCACAAAGGCACTTAAGGTTGTTTTTTTTTTAATTTGTCACCTGCCAGTAGATTGGAAGCTTTAAAAAAAAAAAAAAAAAAAAAATTTATTAATTAATTAATTAAATATATATATATATATATATATATATATATATATATATATATATATATATATATATATATATATATATATATATATATATTATATATATAAAATGCATTTTAATGAAAAAAAACCCCCACACAAATCATCAATAAATTCCATTTAAACTTTTGTTACAATGTTTGCCAAGTTAATAGAAGACCTTACTGAAGGACCCATCATAGTGTAGGACTTCCCTGAGCCTGTTTGCCCATAAGCAATCACGCAGGCATTGTAACCCTCAAATGCAGCTTTCAGGACTTCAAACCCCAAGTCTCGGAAGATCTGAGGCAGCAGAGAAAAGATTATTTAAAAATGAGGAAAACAGTTCTTTCACACTAAAGTCGTGGTCGTTAACCCCCACTAAAAATTCACAAGGAATATAAAATCTCTAAACAGGTGAGATATTGAACAATCCAGATACCTTCTCCTGGGATGCAAACGTGGGACTTCTTCTGTCAAATGAGTCATATGAAAAATCATATGAAAAGGTTTTCCCTGCGCCCTTGAGCTCGTCCCCTCGAACTGTGGGCTAAAATTATAAACGCAGGTACCGCTGACTTTCAGTAATAACTTCATTTACTGCAGTATAGTGCGTTTCATTTTGTGATAATAGACCTATACCTTTTGAATGGTTGCTGTCTTCTCCTTCATATGAATTATCACCTTCGAGGATAACTGCTTTTCTCTGTGAAAAGTGTATGGGGGTGACAGACAGCCCATTTTGAAAGCTTGGTGGATAATAAAAGAAGTCATTCTCCCTACCTTTTGTTCAATGGACGGACTCGGACTGCTACTCGCACTGAAGTCATTATTAATATTTTAAAAAGAAATCTGGCAAAACAATGTCCAGCCGCTTCCCCCACCTTTCTTTGTGCTTCTTTAAAAGAAACGTTTGGATATCTGTAGAAGTTTTCACTGCTAATTATCACACCTGAGGTTTGCCCTTGTTTTCTCCATGTACTGCACAAACTAACCGCTAGGGTGCACCCCAACTAAATTCTTTTATTTTTGCTCACCTTTACAAATAACGTGACTGTCTGATGTTCTTTAATGAGGATCAGTCAATATTTATGCATTTAAATGAGACTTTAACTGAGTTTCAAGTAGTTTAAATATCTAATAAATAAAACAGTAAATAAATTCAATGTAAAAACACGCAGGATTTATTTGATAAAACCCAATACTTTCTAAATGGCTAGAGGTGAACCTAAGGTGATTTGAATGAGGCAGTTGTAATTGCTCCAAATGAGACTCAGGAGTTCAGTTTATTTTAGCCAATAAAATGTTTATTTAAATGGTCAGGGGAAAAAATACGTTGAGTTACTTTAACCACTTAAGGAGCTGTTACACGCTAGCACAGTTAAAGGAGTTTAATAGACGCCTTATTTGAAATTATAATCAGTAAGAATAAACGCATTTAAGGGTGTTTTGTTTGAGGAACCAATAAGAAGGCCGTCGGTAGTTTAAAGTCATCGTTTGTTTTTCTATTTTTTTATATGTGACGTGAATGTGGCTTTTTTTCCCTTTGACGAGCATTTCCCATGATGCACCGGGAAAAAAAGACGTAACCCGGCGCGGATATTCAAAACTATGGCAGAAGACTCGAGCATATTAAAAATAATATCAAGCTCCGAGGACACGGAAAATGTGTCCACTGATAAAAGCAGAGACCTCGGGATAAAGAGACGCCTTTCCTTCTCCTCGGAAAAGGATATTAGCATAGCGGAGGCACCGAAGATACCGCCTGAGGTCCAAGCTGTATCCGAAGACCCAAACTCAAGCCGAGTTTCCCCGGAAATCAGCAAACAACGTTCCCCAAGTCCCGTAAACACACATTTAAAGGGTAAAAATGCTGTAAAGTTAAAAGACGACTCTTCTAGACAGCACTGCGTGAACGACACTGACGATAAGGAAAACACCGCTATACCCGCCGATCAAAGTAGGTGACATAACCGGTGTGAGTGCATGTGTTCCCCAACGAGGAAGGGGGTGATCACAGTAGACCCACTGCTGTGATCACGTTTCTTAAACTATATTAAGGTTTTGGTCTAAGGATATTAGTACTTTGTGGTTATTTTCTTGATGTAAATTTGATTTCAAGGGAGAAAACAGCTAGAGCTACTTCTGTTGTTCTACACTGTACATTTTGGTATCGACTCGGTACCGAGTAAATACAGAGTCAGTTTTGCAAATACTTTTAACCTATAGAGGCAACTTTTGTAGGGAGAGCAGTGTGTCATGATTTATCAGATGAATTATCGTCAATATGCAAATGAACACATTTAACGACCATTAAATCACTGATTTTTGTTTCTAACTTTCTGCTATAATTATTTAATACACCAAAAACACACCTTTCTGTTTTTGGTGTATTTTGAAATTGAAGCAAATAGTTTGTTATTTAAATGTGCTGTAGGTCATAAATAAAACAGACGTGACAGTCAACTCAAAGACGTTCAGGCATTTTTCATGGTGCATGTTTGAGGGTTTAAAAAATTATTTAATATAATTCAGTTTTACACACTGAACTGACGGGACTCTCACACTAGTAGTGATCCGATACTATGGATATTGGGATTGTTTAGCCCAGCTCTATCAGCTACATCAGAAATGCTGCAGACCAACACATCCTACAAGTCTACAAATATATAATCTAGTGGTATAGTAGATGGGCTTTTCAGATAAATGTTAAGCTGATTTTTTGTTTGTTTGTTGTTGTTTTTTCCAGATAACACAGAGGAGGATAACGCTTCTTGTCAGGGAGGTTTTAAACATATTAAAGTGACTGCCAGTATACAAAGTGATGCAGAGGACAGAGATGCCGAGGTGGTGAGGAGGGCACAGGAGGAAGGCTGCGTGAACGTGGTCTTCCCGGGGACTGTAACTCAGGAAGGCTGCTGTTGTTTCGTCAGCGAGATCCTCAAGTGCATCCTCTATCAAAGACAGCAGCTGCCCATGACGTATGACCAGTTGGTATACTCCCAGAGGAAGCAGCAAGCGTCGGTGCAGGTGAACAGGAAAAGTTTATGGTAGATGCCTCCAGCTGTTCAGTTGACGAAATGTTGGTGATGTGAGATTAACACGACATGTTTGGTGTCTCTTTTGCTTTTCAGGATAAAGACGTAGTGAATCGAAGACCGGTGCATTCAGCAGACATGGACTGGCGCAAGTGTCAGCAGACCCTTCAGGAGCTGGAGGAAGTGCTGCAGCATCTGGAGGTGCTGTTCTCCCTCAGCAGGGTGCCCCGTGTGCTCCTGTTAATGGGTGGCTCGCTTGTCCTCCCCAAAGAGCTGTACGAGATAAACATGGAGTCCCTGGCATCATCCGGTGGGAATCTGTGTCTACGGGTGTCATCGTGCTTGAGGCAGATCTTCCGCACACTGTTTGTGGCTGACCTTTTGTCTGACACCAGACCTGTTCGCTTAATGCCCACCACAGTCTTGGTGCTGGCTCACAGGGACTGTGGTGTAGGCTGGTTTCGACCCAAACTCCAATTTAAAGTCCCAACTCGTGTAAAAAAACAAATCATCGTTCTGTCTAGCGATCCAAACGTCTGCAAGGAACCAAGGGCGGAAGGGTCAGACTGGGAGGATTATGTGTGGTTTCAGGCACCTGTGACTATTAAGGGCTTCAGTAACTGACCCTAAAAGTTGGACAGTAAGTCTTTAGAGTGTAGCACTTTCTTTCTGGTGCTTGTGTACTACAGTAAATGTTAACAGCAATCCAAGGGAACTTTAAACATTTGTGTTTTTTATTAAAATGTACATATTTTAATCAATTTCGACGTATTCTTTTGTTTCAGAGTATGTTCATTCAAACAATAGTGAAATAAACAGTATGGTGTGCTACCCTTTTCTTTTACAAATGATCGTTTAAAAGAATGTTTGTCCTCATTTAACACAGAGCAATACACACACTATTAGTGCAATACATTTTTAATGACCAAGACTTCTTTATGCCAGTGTCATCTGAGCATGTTTACATATATCAAAAGCTTGCAAATGATTTGAGTGTCACGAATCAAGTGATAAGATGCTGCGTGGTGTAAAAATGTTCAACTTAAGGATTTGTATGTCTCCTGCTTGAAATAATAAAGGACAGATGTGCTATAACTGGTCTGCGAGTTCACTGAGGGCTTCAGGACTTCTCCACCTTCTTGACAAAATTGAACAGGTCGTCAGCGAGCAGCTGGGGCTCTTCAAAGGCTGCAAAGTGGCCACCCCTGGGCATGAAAGTGTAGGACTGGATGTTTCGGTACCTAATTTGTGCCCATGACTTGGGGCAGTGCATGAGCTCATTAGGAAAGGCTGCAAAGCCAGTGGGCACAAAAATCTCTGTCCTAAAACAAAAAATATATAATGTATAATTAGAGGCATCACATGACATGGTAAAACACATGTGTAGTGTGGAGAGTACACAGTGACGTACTTAAAATCCACTCTGTTGTTAAGATTACTCCCCAAATTCTCTTTGTAGAAGCGCATGGACGAGGTGATGGAGCCTGTGGTCCAGTAGATCATGACATTTGTCAAGAGGTCATCCAGGCTGAATTTTCTGCACAGATGACACAATTTCTTATCAGTCACAAACCAGCAGCTATCACAAATCTTGCTGAATGAAAAACAATAATCCGTAATTGTTAGAGCTGCACCGATCTAGGTCGATCCTTGCCCTGTTGACTAGTGTCGGGAAAAGGGACACCTACCAATATTTTTAAAAAACTAAAATATTTGCATAAAATCAATTATTGATCAAATTGTTAATTTAAATATCTCCACAGTCCTAGAATTTAGAAACTGTACCTCTCCAGCCCACCGTCCTCCAGATCTCTGTTCTTCAGATCGGCCCAGGAGGAGAACTTCTCCAAAATCCAGGCTGCCAAGCCTACAGGAGAGTCATTCACCCCACAGCCTGCAACGACAAAGCGGTATCAAGAGCTGAAATCACTAAATTTAAGGTCGATTCTCTTACATTAGCTTCTGTTTGACCTTTTAATCCAGTCACTGTGACTATCAGAAACACTGAGCTTACTAAACTGTGTTATGGTCACACCTGCAGTATCTGGTTTAGTGGCCTGAATGTGAAAGTAGCCCGATTCTCTCAGCATCTCAAAGACGTTCTTCTCAAAGAAAGGGAACAACCGGCGAACATCTTCCCGACTCAAACCAACCAGGAAGGGCAGATACGGGCCAATCAACAAGGACAACAGGACTTTGAAACCCCTATTTGACATACACATGTTTAGGTGGAGACCCTTCACGCACCTGCAAAAGAGAAATGGTGGGGGGGAAAAAAGACGAGAGAAAAAAACGTTACCAAGGTCACAGCGAGTTAGTTAGTGCCAGTTTTCACATTAAATCAGCTTCACTCTTCAGGAATTTGCACAGCCATTTTTTTTTTGTAAATCTGTCCGCACAGTGCAAACAATGCTTCACAGTTCCAGTAAGAACTGTCACAATGTTTCCATTAACACAAAGCGAGCGAGGGACTTTCTGTTCCAGCGAGTAACCTGTGGCATGTTTTCTGTTTTTGTTGCACTCACTGAGGCTTCATCTGTGCCATGTTGGTGGTGATGAGCGAGCCCCAGTCCCCTCCCTGCAGATAGAACTGAGAGAAGCCCAAACGCTCCATCAGCTTCAGGAAAATCCGGGCGGCGGCGAGGCTGTTGAACCCTGGAGCGGCAGTGGAGACACATTTGTGAATATCTTCCGCCAGATTTATTTAGAATTAGTAGACGTATTCTACCTTGTTTATGAGAGGCTTCTGAGAAACCGTAGCCAGGGATAGACGGGCATATGACCTCAAACACAACACCGTCGTGGCTTTGCGTGAGAAGCGGCAGAATCTTGTAGAACTCGTAGAAGGAGCCGGGCCAGCCGTGAACGATCATGATAGGCAGAACCTTCTGATTCTCGCGGTGTGGTGGACGCACATGGATAAAGTGCACGTCCAGTCCTGACACATGAAAAGCAAAACAACAACTTTAATAATAACTGCTGATTGATTATTGCGCAAATATCTGTGTGGGTTGACGTACATCCAGTATACTCACTGCTGAGCTGTTATGTACCTTCTATTTTGGTTTTGAAGTGTGGATACTTGTTGAGCACTGCCACCTGCTTTTTCCAGTCAAACTCGTGTCTCCAATAGGAAACAACTTTCTTCAGATAAGTGGAATTGAAGCCATAGTGGAACTTGCCATCTTCTAAAGGATCTGCGTAGCGTGTCCTGTCGATGCGCTCATAGAGATCCTGTTGATCAAGAAGATTGCTTTGCATAACTGTGCCCAAATATTGTTCATTCAGAAGTTGGATTACCAGCTCAAACCTACCTCGATCTCTTTGTCTGAGGTCTCCACTTGAAAAGGGTAGATTTTCTGATCTTCTGATAGTGTCTTCTCCCCCACTCCCCACCATCCGTCCCCTAAAGGAATGGTTCTTGGTTTTTTTCTTTTGTACACTATGTAGGCCATTATTCCACCTGCTGCCACGGCTGAGCCGATCAGTAGCTGCTGCTGCTGAGCAGCACTCAAGCCAAAGAAAGTGTCCCTGCAAAGTGTGGGGAAATATTAGGGGAAACTTAAAGAACAATCTATTTATTTGTCCGTATAATTGTAAAGTTAAGTGCCGCCCTACTTCAAAACCTGCAGTCTCTGCATCGTGCTGTTCCAGGAGTGGGCATCCACAGGTGACTTTAGACCTGGACAATGGGACATAGGTCAAGAAGGCTTTTTTTTTGTTCCCCTTTTTGTCACGCAGCAAAGCGCTTCAAAAGTCGCGTGTGGAAATTAAATCCGAGCGAGATTAAACATACCTTGTTTTCGATATGAGTAGTTTGATTTCTGCAGATAACCGCGGGAACCTGGGTGCTAGTCGTGCAGAAGCAAAGAGTGCGAGCGAGTTCGCAACAACAGCCTGGATCAGACCCGATCTCTGATGCGGGGATTGCCGATTCGCTGCGAGATATGCCACTCCTCGCGCGCGGTGACGTCGATGTTTATATAACTGGGAGGGCACGGTGGGCGAGTGTTTCACTTCGTTTCCTGTGTTTGTTAGGCAAAAGATAGAAAATGTGGAAAGTCGCTTTGACTGTTCTTGCGGCCGCTTTGGCCGTTGGGTATGGGGCCATGGTCGGGGGCTTGACAGACGCCGATATCAACGATGAAGACGTGCAAAACGCTCTCCACTTCGCCGTCGTCCAACACAACCGAGGCAGCAACGATTTGTACCTCAGTCAAGTGGTAGAAGTGATCAAGGTTCAGTCACAGGTGAGTAACGGTCAGATTCGTGAATAACTGAATTGTTCTTTAGGGGAAAGCCATCCAGTAAACCATCGTAGTGATGTGAGCCCTTAAGAAAAGGCCTGCGAAGCGCCCTTCAAAGGTTTCACTTTTAACCACTAAACTAAAGTCCTAGTGGCCGTCCGATGGTCGTTACATACAATTTATTTGCTATATGCCTTCTTAATGGCGTTGGTACTCCCCAAAACATGGCTGGCCTCTTTAATCTTCCCTAATCCTCTCAACCTAGCTTGAGCAGTAGGTCTGCAATGTTCTGTGTACCTGTGTGGAGGCAGCCATTGACCCGCCCGAACAAAAGAGCAGTGTGGGTTTAGGAAAAAAAGGAACCCGACAAAAGCACATCTTTGCTAAAGATTGGTTAATATGCTGACGAGTCATGTATTTATTAATTTTTTTAAGTTTATTTGGCTCTCCTCTTGAACTCTGAGACAAGGCTAGCGTAGCAGCGTGTTGATGTTTGTGTTTTTTCTAGTCATTGGTGAGCTTCTTTGCTCACGGGTGGTTTAAAGAGGAAGAGGAGGAGGAGGAGGAGTTAATTTGCTGTAAATCTTGTATTCAATTTCTTTCCCATTACAGGTGGTCGCTGGCATCAAGTACGTCATAACTGTGAAGATGGCAAAGACCCCCTGCAGAAAGGATGGTGTAGAGGAAGTGTGTGCAATCCACACAGATCAGGCAAAGGCTAAGGTACTGATGGCATCTTCTCAAAAGAAGCAAGATATTTGATCTGTTCTTAAACATCATGCAGCAGCCTTGTAATTAAAGCTGCATTCACACTGGAAGTGATTTGCTCGATGCACATCTCTTTGCAGCTGACGACAGGTGTCCTGTTGAAAAGTGATCATGTGAAACAAATTGATTTCTGATGTTTCTATGTTTTGTTTATTTCATAATAAATCAAAAAAAATTTTTTTGCGTACTTGACATGATTTGACAACACCACCTGAAAGATCCTAATGTTAAATGTATTGTCTGTTTTTCCTTTCAGCCCTACCAGTGCACATTCGAAGTGTGGAGCCGCCCATGGCTTAATTCCATTGAGTTACTGAAGAATGAATGCCAACACTGAGATCTACGTGGGACGCTAGAACGAGAACGCTTGGGAAATCTTACCTTTGTGTCAGAATAATCTTCTCTTAGACTGCAATGCACTTTCCTGTAGGTGGAATAAATATATTAATATTAGTATTTGCTGCCTTTACTACTGCACTGCTTAACTAATCAAACTTGTTTTAAATTTCCAAAATCCACTATCCAGTGTTACAAACTAGGTCTCCCCGATTTTTAAAGAAGCAACTTTGCCTCATCAGTAAACCAAGCAAATAACAAACTGTTGTGTAGTCAAACTGATCATGAGCTGCTTTTTTTTTCCAGATAATTCAGTTTTGAAATAAAGTCAAACTTGCACACAAACTTTAATGTGTCCATGTGGTAAATGCACACAAGGATGACGTTTTAGCTCAATAGAGCTTCTTTGTTGTTGTTGATGGTGATGAGTTCTCTGGATACCTACCCACTGACTAAGAGGAAGGAGAATGTGAACAAATCTGGGACAGACATGACTGACAACAGAAAATGCCATTCACATTATTTTCAACATCTATAAGGAGCTTTGTTTAACCACTCTCCCACTGCTCTCAGTCTACCTAAACGTTGGTGGATAGAGCAGTTGAAGTCAACGCAGAAGCTTGATGTCAGATCATGGGTCAAGTGCAGGTTTGGTGCCCTGTACTCAAAATTAAAAGTGACCAATAAAAGACAAACTATGCAGATTAGTGCAGAATATGATGGAACTACAGCAAATAAAGACTGCTGGTAAGAGATGGAAGTCAGTGTAGGCTAATTCAACTACAGAGGAAGAGGGAGATGTGCATTTGTCCTTCACGCACTCAACTCCAAACACACCACTTCCCAGCAGTCATCTACGTGTCCCAGATAAGCACAGTCTTTGTCCCACTTTTTAAAGTTGTTGCGATACAAGAAGTGGAAAAAATATTTCTATATTTTATATTTATTTTTCCTGAACACTCCATGAACACGCTAGCAGATTTCATTATATCTTTTCCTACGCAATAGAAAACAAACACGCATTTTTTATTTTTATTTTTTGAAAAAACTTCTGGCGGTGAATTAACGACGTTATTTTTTATGACAGGAAGTGGCCTGCTACGTTTATTTCACAAGTTCACAACCGGAGCAATGCGGGCATATCGTAACCCTACGGACTTTGCCTTAACTGTTAATAATTTATAAAGGTTTCTCCATTTTGGTGGATTGGGATGTTTTAAAACATTAGTAAGAAAACTCCGGTATCCAAACATGAAGGTCCTGAACAGAGACGAGCTGCAGGTCGCTGAAGGAGTTCTGCTCAAACACTTACCGAAGAGTTATAAGGTATCTGCGACATAAACCGCGTGTCTTTGTGCTTTACAGCCTCAGCAGCGCTTAAAAGTGTTTCGTGCTTTCAGGTGTACGGTTTCCTGTACGGAATCAACAGGAACAAACCGACTACACTAGAAGTTGTGGTCGATACGTGGCCTGATTTCAAAGTTATCTGCAGACCGGACCCCGGGGTGTGTTTAAATCCCGTCGGAAAACTGTGAATAGATTTTCTCGACGGAAATCTTTCGCTTGTCACGTGATTGTGACAGCTTTTGTTTATTTCACGGAACAAGCGTGACCTGAATTTCATGAAAAATATGGCATACTACAGTACGGATGAACAGAGTTTGAGGAAAATGCTGACAGATGAGAATGCAGTTGATTGGAGCACTTATTTCATGATAGGAGGTGAGCTCAGATCACTGCAGAAAATAAGCACGAAATAAATATGGTGGCTTTTACGTCACTACATTTGACAGCTGTTACTATTTACACAGTTTTATAGACAGAGCACACACTTTGTACAATATTCTAATAAAAAGTTTAATAATCATATGGACATGTTTCCTGCATTAAATACAAACTGCTTGGATAACCTAAATAAACCTAATAAAAAGGAGAGAAAGAAATTAATGTGAATACTTTCCATTTGACAGGGTTTGATGTTTTCCAAGGGTCTTCTGGCAGAAGAGTGAACCACAAAGTCTATACTTCGGTGCATCTGTATTTGCCAGACACCAACCATCTCCACATGTCAACGTATGACAGGTATAATCTGATCATTAAGATTCGCTTTAAGTTATATCTGTGTATAAGTCATGATTTAAAAATAAACCCAAAAAGATAGTACACCCTGTGTCTGTCATGAAACGTCTGTGTGCGGCAAGCAGGAAAGGACCCAAATTTAAGAGTCAAGATTCTTTATTTGTCACATGCCTAGTTATACGAGTACAACAAGCAGTGAAATGTGTCCTGAAACGCTCCTCGACTGTGCAAAAAATAGAACATTATATACAGTAAGTAAATTATATACAAAAAGAGGACATTATGTACAGTAAGTAAGTGAATTTTATAACAATCTGGAAATTTTCAATTGAAAATCTGAAAGTGTACATCGTGCGAGTGGGATGTTAAAGTGTCTTGTGCCTAGTGAGGGTTAGGGTTCAATTCCGACTCGTCTAAAGTGTAGAGTTAAGTGCGTCCCTACTCCAAAATCTGCAGTTTTTGCATCATGCTGTTCCAAGAGTGGGCGTCCACAGGTGACTATGGACTTGGACAATGGGACAGAGGTCAAGAATGCTTTTTTTCCCCATTTTTTTTGTTAACGCTGCCCAGCGCTTCAAAAGTTGCATGTGCAGAAATCAAATCAAATAAGTTGTTTGATTTCCGCAGCTAACCGTGGGCAGTTGAGTGCTGTTTGTGCAGACGCAAAGAGCCTGAACGAGTTCACAGCAACAGCCTGGATCATACGTGATCTCTGCTGCTGGACTTTTCCTATTATTCTCCTTCTAAATGTTATTGGCGGTTGGCAAACAACAGATGGGGCATTACTGCCATCAACTGGTCTGGAGTATGAACTGGACAAAAAAACAAACAAACTCAAATCCTCCCAAACAATTTACCCTCTTTTACACACTGGAATAATTCCTGATAACTTTCACTTCTTAAGTCCTTTTACAGTAAATCAATGAGATCTAGTTTTGTTTTTATATTACTGAGGTTTGGGGACAGTTGTCTTCTCGCCACCTGATTTTTCTGGAGTTGGAATTACAAGGACCTCGATGTGAACACAGCCATCTGTCTTCACACGAAGGATAACCCTGATCGGGTCGTACAGTTTTTGTAACCCAACAATAACAAATAATTATTATGTCTGTCTTCTTCTTCTGTTTACATCCGGTCATCCCAATCCCGTTGTTTGCTCTTTTTTCGAGGAATGGCAGAGACAGACACGAAAACACCTCCCTGCCTAGCCTTGATTATTTTATTATTATCCTACTACTGATTCTATATATCCAGTTCAGGACATTCTGTTCAAACTCCCTTTGGCGAGAGAATATCCTTCTAAACATTATCTAGTGTGACGTGTAAGCATGTAGCAAAAACCCTCAAGCGCTCTATGTTCATTCTCAATATTTCAGCCCAGACATACAACTGGACAAGTCGTTTTAACCCTCAAAACCCAGAGCGCCAATTCGTTTATGAGCACATTGCGTTGTGTATATAAAAATAATAAAAACAGCTTTATTTAATCATTTTCAACCCTAACATTCCATAGTAGTCACATTTCTCTGCTGTGGGGATTGCCGATTGGCTGCAAGATCTCTGCCAGATGTGCCACTCCTCCGGCACAGTGATGTTCATGTTGATATAACTGGGAGGGCACGGTGGGGAGTGTTTCACTTCGTCTCCTGTGTGTTTGTTAGGCAACAGAAACAAGATGTGGAAGGTCGCTTTGACTGTCCTTGCGGCCGCTTTGGCCGTTGGGTATGGGACCCCGGTCGGGGGCTTGACAGACGCTGATATCAACAATGAAGACGTGCAAAACGCTCTCCACTTCGCCGTCATCCAACACAACAGAGACAGCAACGACTTGTACATCAGGCAAGTGGTAGAAGTGATCAAGGTTCAGTCACAGGTGAGTAACGGTCAGATTCGTGAATAACTGAATTGTTCTTTAGGGGAAAGCAATCCAGTAAACCATCGTAGTGATGTGAGCCCTTAAGAAAAGGCCTGCGAAGCGCCCTTCAAAGGTTTCACTTTTAACTACTAAACTAAAGTCCTAGAGGCTGTTACATACAATTTACTTGCTATATGCCTTCTTAATGGCGTTGGTACTCCCCCAAATATGGCTGGCTTCGTAATTTGTCACGTTAATATCCTCTCATCCTCTCATCCTAGCTTTAACAGTAGGTCGGAAATGTTTTTTATGCTTGTGTTGAGGCAGCCATTGGCCCGCCCGAACAAAAGAGCAGTGTGGGTTTTAAAAAAAAAAGGAACCCGACAAAAGCACATCTTTGCTAAAGATTGGTTAATATGCTGATGAGTCATGTTTTTTTAAAAGTTTATTTGGCTCTCCTCTTGAAACCTGAGGCAAGGCTACCGTAGCAATGTGTTGATGTTTGTGTTTTCTCTAGTCATTGGTGAGCTTCTTGGCTCACAGGGGACAGTAGGGGTGTTTAAAGAGGAGAAGGAGGAGGGGTTCATTTGCTGTAAGTCTTGTATTCAATTTTCTTTCCCATTACAGGTGGTCGCTGGCATGAAGTACGTCATAACTGTGAAGATGGTAAAGACCCCTTGCAGAAAGTATGGCGTCGATCAAGTGTGTGCAATCCACACAGATCAGGCAAAGTTTCAGGTACTGATGGCATCTTCTCAAAAGAAGCAAGATATTTGATCTGTTCTTAAACATCATGCAGCAGCCTTGTAACTAAAGCTGCATTCACAGTGGAAGTGATTTGCTCAACGCAGATCTTTTTACAGCTGAAGGCCGGTGTCCTGTTGAAAAGTGATCGTCTGAAACAAATTGATTTCTGATGTTTCTATGTTTTGTTTTTTATTTCATAATAATAAATCACAGTTTTTCTGCATACTTGACATAGTTTTATAGAACTTTTCTGCTGCCCTCTTGTCGCGATGTTGCTGTGAATCCCTTTGAGTGTGTAATGCATATTAATCTGATCGTTAAATACTCATGTTCTTAATAGACATTATGCTATTGGATAAAAAAAAAACCTAAAGCATTTATATGTGTAAATAACACCACCTGAAAGATCCTAATGTTAAATGTATTGTCTGTTTTTCCTTTCAGCCCTACCAGTGCACATTCGAAGTGTGGAGCCGCCCATGGCTTAATTCCATTGAGTTACTGAAGAATGAATGCCAACACTGAGATCTACGTGGGACGCTAGAACGAGAACGCTTGGGAAATCTTACCTTTGTGTCAGAATAATCTTCTCTTAGACTGCAATGCACTTTCCTGTAGGTGGAATAAATATATTAATATTAGTATTTGCTGCCTTTACTACTGCACTGCTTAACTAATCAAACTTGTTTTAAATTTCCAAAATCCACTATCCAGTGTTACAAACTAGGTCTCCCCGATTTTTAAAGAAGCAACTTTGCCTCATCAGTAAACCAAGCAAATAACAAACTGTTGTGTAGTCAAACTGATCATGAGCTGCTTTTTTTTTCCAGATAATTCAGTTTTGAAATAAAGTCAAACTTGCACACAAACTTTAATGTGTCCGTGTGGTAAATGCACACAAGGATGACGTTTTAGCTCAATAGAGCTTCTTTGTTGTTGTTGATGGTGATGAGTTCTCTGGATACCTACCCACTGACTAAGAGGAAGGAGAATGTGAACAAATCTGGGACAGACATGACTGACAACAGAAAATGCCATTCACATTATTTTCAACATCTATAAGGAGTTGGTGGATAGAGCAGTTACACTTTTAATCACTTTGGAAAAGAGGGGAGTTTTTGTCTAACACTATAAAACATATTGGACTTTGGGTGACCAGGGTTCCCACTTTATGTAGGACTACACTGCATGTTTAACCCTTTTCCCACCTGCCCTGCATTCTGAGACACTATCTTACATTTTGATTAATCTCAGTTAAAGTCAATCCAGAAGCCTGTTGAAAGTCTCTTTAATCTGAGGGTTCAGATCACAGGTCAAGTGCAGGTCAAAATTAAACCATTAAAAGTGACCAATAAGATAAGCTGTGCAGAATATGATGGAACTACAACAAATAAAGACTGCTTGTAAGTGGTTGAACTCAGTGAAGAAAAGAAAACTCACTTTAGGCTTATTCAACTACAGAGGGAGAGCTGAGATGTGCATTTGTATTTCGAGTGCTAAACTCCAAACACAAAATTCACACCACCTGTCAGCACTCATCTACGTCACATTGTCCCACGCAAGCACAGTCTTTGTCCCACTTTTAAGTTGTTGAGCTGGAAAAATATATTTTAGATTTCATATTTTTCCTGAACACTCCATAAACACGCTAACGGATAAAACAAACATTTTTTTTAAAAAAAAACTTCTGGCGGTGAATTAACGTTAGAGTTAACGTTAAAGTTATTTTTATGACAGGAAGTGGCCTGCTACGTTTATTTCACAAGTTCAAACCGGAGCAATGCGGTCATATCGTAACCCTACGGACTTTGCCTAAACTGTTAATAATTTATAAAGGTTTCTCCATTTTGGTGGATTTGGGATGTTTTAAAACAGCAGGTTGTGTTAGGTATTTTAGTACCATGGTAGCATTTACTGGATATTGTTTTATAGTGACATTATGCAGGAAAACTCTGTCATTCAATAAGGCCCCTTTGTTTTAGTTGTTTTTCTCTTTGACCCAAGAATTGATGTGTGAGAATCACAGGCTGGTACAAGGTTGAAATACCACAGAGATCACTCCCTCAGCTACATTAGTTTCTTAATCTTTTAGACGCCTGTTGAAGGCCAAATGGTTTGTTTCAGATTTCACTAATGTAAGAACTCTTCGTTTTGTGCCTTGAAAATATGTCGCTGAGATAATCACAATTGTAGCTGAACTAATAAACTACACAAAGGATGCTTCTTCACCCAAGGGCAGGAAGACGCTGCCTTATCTTGGTCTGTACTGGTTTAAACTGATAATCTGCTGTCTCATGAATTTTACCCTCTATATAAACTGTTGTACTTGTGAATAAAGTTGAGTCACTTTGGGAAGACAACCTGAAGCAGTCTCTGTTTTCTTGTTCTCCCAAGCTGCTCCCGAGCTCGTACTAACACGCTGAATGGCATGCTTGAATATTACTTGAGAATATATTTGACTGTGTTACAGACTAAGGGACATTCTCTGCTGATAGACGTCCACGCCTCGGAGGAAGCCGATCCACGGAGTAGGCCCTGGAAACAGTTTCCTTCAGGTTGTTTAAAGTACATTAGTAAGAAAACTCCGGTATCCAAACATGAAGGTCCTGAACAGAGACGAGCTGCAGGTCGCTGAAGGAGTTCTGCTCAAACACTTACCGAAGAGTTATAAGGTATCTGCGACATAAACCGCGTGTCTTTGTGCTTTACAGCCTCAGCAGCGCTTAAAGGTGTTTCGTGCTTTCAGGTGTACGGTTTCCTGTACGGAATCAACAGGAACAAACCGACTACACTAGAAGTTGTGGTCGATACGTGGCCTGATTTTAAAGTTATCATCTGCAGACCGGACCCCGAGGTGTGTTTAAATCCCGTCAGAAAACTGTGGATAGCTTTTCAAGACGGAAATCTTTCGCTTGTCACGTGATTGTGACAGCTTTTGTTTATTTCACAGAACAAGCGTGACCTGAATTTCATGAAAAAGATAGCATACTACAGTACGGATGAACAGAGTTTGAGGAAAATGCTGACAGACGAGAATGCAGTTGATTGGAGCACTTATTTCATGATAGGTGAGCTCAGATCACTGCAGAAAATAAGCACGAAATAAATATGGTGGCTTTTACGTCACTACATTTGACAGCTGTTACTATTTACACAGTTTTATAGACAGAGCACACACTTTGTACAATATTCTAATAAAAAGTTTAATATTTATGTGGACATTTTTCCTGAATTAAATACAAAACTGCTTGGATAACCTCTTGCGAGGAAAAAGAAGAGAAAGAAATTCATGTGAATACTTTCCATTCGACAGGGCTTGATGTTTCCCAAGCACCAATGCTTAAACAAGTGTCTTCTGACAGAAGAGTGAACCACAAAGTCTATACTTTGTTGCATCTTCTGTATTTGCCAGACGCCAACCATCTCCACATGCCAGTGGTTGACAGGTATAATTTGATAATTAAGATGCACTTTAAGTTATATCTGTGTATAAGTTATGATTTTAAAAACACGTTAAAAAAGACCATCCTGTGTCAGTTGTAAGGTTATACATATCGGCATTTTTTTTAATGGCTGTCTTTAGCAAGTCTTAAAATTAGGTCACACAACATATTACACTGTCATGACCTAACAGAAACTAAGCCATAAAACAGAAGCTGTGTAATAAGGTTCTGCCACAGCATTTCAGTCAGGTTGAGGTCTGGACTTTGTTCCATCTGTTCTTTTCAGTCATTCTGTGGTAGATTTATTGCTGTGCTTGGGATCATTATCATGTTGGATGACCCATTTTAGGCCAGTCTTTAGCTGTCAGCCAGATGTCGCCACATGTAACACTACAATGCTTTAATATACAGAGGAATATACAGTGGTCTACTCAAAGACTGCAAGGTGCCCCAGTCCTTTGGCTTCCCAGACTAATGGGTTTTAATAATTGCCTCTTTAATATTATTCCTACTTGGCACCTTACCAGCAAACTGCTCAAGCTTCTGCTTTTATAGAGGTTTACACACTTTCTTCTGATACTTTGATTATCAACATCTGACTGCTGCTTACCTTCCTCATTCAGTGGAAATAGTAAAACCCAGTATGAAGGCAAAAACACGCCAGTCCACTGTGGTCATTTCACACTTAGCCCTTCCAAAATTTGAAATGTATTAAGTACATTGCAGGGTCATTAATCGTCAGAAACTATTAAGGTAGTCGGCTAGTATGTATTTACATGATGTAAATGTGTTAGTACTCTCTTTTTAAACACTTACTGCAGATTACTGCAACTTACCGTAACTTCTACATGCATGTACATTTCATGGCTTGGAGAGGCAAAGCGACAAATGGACACGGTGGACCGGCATGTTTATTACATGTTTTGCAGCGAGATCAGGTTCAATAGTAATAGTATAGTTAGTTTTTCACATACTGCTTCTGCATTTTGGCTCGGTATTTGTTCAATAAACAACGACACAGTGTATTATCTTATGTTTTGTTGATCTGTGGTTGTATTTACCTTATTTTAAGCTCTAATCAAGACCAAATGATGTTTATTATGTAGTTATATATAAAATATTAGACTTTAAGGAGACTGTACATTTTTTCACTATGACTGTAAATATGCTTCAGAGCAATGTAAATTATATTGCTTCTCAACAACTTTTCTTTTCTTTTCTTTTTTTTTAAGTGAGCTTGAGTCGAGGATTTCGTCTCTTAATCTTTCCCACGTTGACTTGGTGAATAAAACCTGGAAGTTCGGAGGAGACGAGAAGGGTTACAGGAAGATTGAAAACCTAATCAGTAACTTCCCATCATGCTGCATCACAGACAGCCAGGGTCAGCCCGTGTCCTGGATACTTGTGTATGATTACTGTGCTCTGGGAATGTTGTATACGCTGCCAGAGCACAGAGGGAAAGGATACGCCAAAATCGTGATCAGCACTTTGGCCAAGAAACTCCATGCTGAGGGTTACCCGGTGTTCTGCTACATAGAAGAGGACAATGTGCTGTCCTACAAGCTCTTTAAAAACATGGGCTTCATTGAGGATCCTTCTTACAGGGCTGCATGGTTGGAGTTCAATTTTTCAGATTAGAGTCAACATCTTTTATATGTACGT
Organism: Maylandia zebra; assembly: GCF_041146795.1. NCBI lineage: Eukaryota > Metazoa > Chordata > Actinopteri > Cichliformes > Cichlidae > Maylandia > Maylandia zebra. The sequence goes on along the minus strand of NC_135179.1, from coordinate 23,125,164 downwards.
CCAACATTTGTATCACGTTGCGCCTTCTTCATTTATAAAAATAGTATTCAAATGAATGCAACCCTCTTATTTATAAAAGTGTGATCACTTCTGGTCTGTTTCTTGGAGAAGACACTGTTTCCTTGGGGTTTGCTTTTGGTTCAAGCCAACTTCTCTGAATTTCATTTTGATATATTTGTCAAAATATGGTGTGAAATGTCCACTTTTCCCCTATTTCAGAATAGTAAAGAACCTTTCCACAACTTCCTGGATCAACTCCAAAAGTAATCTTATCTAAATAGGCTCAATCCCCACTTTTGATAACTTTTTGCCTAGAAACAATCAAATCAATCACATTACCTGCACAACAGAGACAATGATGTAAACTTTTGATAACATTAAAGCATTTAAAGGAGAAGTTTAAATAAAACAGAGCTGCACTGATTTGTACTCAGTAGCTTCGTATTGTTCATTAAGGTGCTTTCTTTAAGGGGGTCACCACACCGGATCATTAACCTCAATCCGAGTTTTGGCCACTCTGTTGTGGAATTATCCCGATCTGCATAAAGACTTTCTTCCTGGGTTCCTGACACAACCCTTTGCATTTATCTGGCTAAATCAGCTGTGAATCATAAAAAACAACTAACATTATAATTAAGTACAAACATTTCAAACTGAAGCTAATATGCTTCTAAAAATGGGGACAGTTTAGTACTTCATTAAAAACTGAGGGGAGCAAATAAAGCTAACTTGTCTGTGTAACCATGAGGTAGGCAAGACTGGACAACACGTTCTCACTCCCAACTCGTCAAACGTGTGACGCATGGTCAGGCTCCCTCTGCTGCACTTATGGACGCGCAGGGTACCCCTCTCGCGTCGGGAATTGACGTGAAGGGTCCTCCGATTGAAGAGATTGCCGGGAAGTGCCTGTTGTCGGTATATTTAGACATTTTCCAAATCACATTGTAGTGACGTATACAGAACACAATAAATTATATAATGTAAACAACTACCTGAAAAACAGGTAGAACGATACTTTTGTATCGTTTATTGCATTTACGGAGGGAGTGATGTATGCTGGGTAATGGCACAGCTAGCGACTGGGTGACTTTATTCACCCGCTTCGGCTGTTATCAGTCCATACATTAGCGTTATTAGCACAAACCAGTCCCATAGATATGGGCCATCTCCTGCTAGATTGTTCAGAAGGTTGTTCTCATCCATCCAGATGGAGGATCACTAACAGGAGCGTGGGAAGACTCCAGAATCCACTCTGGCTGGAATCCGGTGGATATGCAGTGTGTACAGGTAAGACCGTTTAAACGGACAGCATTTATAGAATGACTATTAAAAGGCAGCGAGTGTCAGTAATGTTAATGTGGTTATGTTAGTAATACACCGAGTGCTAATATAACAGCTTTAAGATGCATTTGTAGATATTATTACGTGTTTTACCGTCTTTATGGTGCTAGCTTAAAGTTACGGTGTAAACGTTAGCTTATATTGGAGGAAAGCTGTTACTGGTTAAACGATGTTAGCACAGAAATATTAGCTTCTGTCATGACTGATGAAGTTACTAGTTAATAAAGTTTTCAGTAAAGTGTTTAATCGCAGCCACAGATTGACAGCAAATATCTCGGTTAGCTTCAGTGCATCTATAATAAATATGTGCAAGTTTCAGTGCTTCGTTTAAACTGTATGATACTTGTACTGACCCAGGGTCAGTGTAAAATACAATCCTAGCTGTGTGAACAAAGCCTGGCTCCTTTAATCCTGCATCACAAACCACACGATGCAGGTTATTATTACTCTTTCCTGCTGGCACACCTGTCACACCTGAGAGTCAGCTAGAAACTTACAGTGACGTGGACATCATGCAAAGACTGCCAGACTCTGTAATACTGCAAATGATCAGTGACTCAGGTTAACACTAAACTTTAAACGGCACCTCTGTGTCTCTGTGTGCTGAACATCTAGGATTGAGTCAGGCTGCATTGACTGTGGGACTTTAATGTGTTAAAAGCAGGTTGAAGACGGCTCAGAAACATTTGAAGATTAAAATTTAGCATTATGGCTGCTGGTGGTTTGTAAAGCCTCTACTCAGCTGTATTTTTGTTACTAATTTATGTTTGTTGTTGTTTAACACAGATTTCAGAAGAGCAAATATGCTTAATAGTTTAACTAGATTTCATTTGTCAGTGTGGGACTGCTGAGTCACCTGAAGAACTCATTTCATTCATTCTCCACATGATGTTCATTTACAGAAATGTTTCACAGGAACTGATTCCTCCCAAAGGTTGAACTAGTGTGTTTCCATAGATTACCTCTGTATGAATGTACTTCTTAAATGAAGGCAAGTGTTTGTCCTGTTTTGTTCCTCAGGTACAGTACGTGATATCAAGGGCAGGCGGTCAACACTGGGGGAAGACAAGAAGCAGACGTACTTCCAAGAGGGAGCTGCAGTGAGGTCAGAGGTCAGAATCTGAAACAGCTCAGGTTTATATTTTAGAGGTTATAAAAAATCAAAATGTATTTATAAAGAAACCTTTAAATAATAGTCATAATTATGATTATTATAAGAAATATCAAACATTTAAGTGGATTTTCTGTTACACATATTGTGTTAGCCCTGCAATAAACTGGCAGCCTGTCTTTGTCCTGTATCAGCTGGGATAGGCTTCATCCTCCCGCGACCCTGAATTGGATACATTGTATTCCAATTATGTAATCTGATCATTTACAAACTCAAGGTTTATAATCAAAATGTAAGTAATAATTATAAAATGGGAAAGCAGAAATAAGTGTGACATGAATGTAAATGTGTGAGCTGACATAGAGGACAGCTACATGTAGTCTGAAAAACCTTTGTTGTCAAGTTTGCTGGTATATCAGCACGAGATCTTCTTACATAGAAGAGACATTAAAGTCTCTAACTCAGTGAAGCATTATTGGTCCCGTCTGTTTGGATAAATATAGTAAGTTGATGTATGTCCATTTATTGACACATTTTCTTAAGTGCTTATCCAGCTCAGGATCACAGTGGAGCTGCAGCTGGATATGTTCACTAAATAAACCTTACAAAAGTCAACAATAAACCTGCATCCATGTACGTTGTTGTCCACAGGATGAGAAAATCAAACTGGAAGACTGTGGAACATGTTAATAAATGTTTGTGTGTTTATGCCTGTGTCTTTCACAGGAGGCGCTGGAAGGTTTCCCTAATAGTTCCTGGTGAATCAAAGCAGAACCATAAAGGTTGCTGGATTGCATGATGGCCTTACCCCTGAGCAGTCATCCTGTTACAGGAGGAACCAGTTAGAAGCTGTTTTCAAAGTAGCTGAGCAGATTTCATCTCAAGTAAGCAATTAAGTGTTTGTTCGTTTGTTCTGCCACTTAAAGAGCATTTAAGGACGTCTTTCGAGTGTCCAGTTGAATTAATTCTACTGGCTCTCATGGTCATTTGTGATTATAGACATATTTTTCATGTTCATCCAGCTATTTAGTAAATTCTATCTATTTAGTAATATCCGTCAGCTATAAAATGTAATATAAATATAAAAATATCTAAATATCTCCTGTCCTTTATGTTTTAATGATGTAAGTCTGTTTACATTAGCATTCCTCACATATCAATGAGATGCTGTACAGTACAATCCTGCTGACACAGCAGAGGGATAACGACGGCTATTCAACATCGTTACACGACACATTCGAGCTGCATGATGCAGACAAAGTGACTAAATCATCTTTTTTGTGGTTTATTGTCTTCAAAGCAGCAGACAAAGCCGATTGCAGAAGATGTCGGAGAAGAACTTCAGGCCGTGGACTGAAAAGGTATTTTTTTCTTGTTATCAAAAGACATTTGGAGTGGCAGCTTCTACAACTGGTTGTGCTGAAGTAAAGCTTACAGTCTAAGAAATCACAGTGTTGATATTCAGCACAAAGAGAAAAGCTCACTTGTTTGAATTAATTTACAATCATAGTTTTATAAATTCTGACTGTAAACAGCTTTTACAGCTTTGATATTGTTTGACAATCGATATCAGGTGATAGGGTTTAATTTAAAGGTTTCTGTGTCCCAATGAGCCATTCACACTGATCAGTGTCAGTTTAACTGTAACACATTCATTATTTAGATTCAACAAAGAAATAACTGAATGTAAAAAAATGGCAGCCCTCAGGCAGGTTTATAGAGATATATGCATGCATTATGAAATTTATGTATCCCAGATAATTGTTATTCATCTAGTCATGGCAGACCTACCTCTTCCTCCCAAGTTAACTGCAACCCAAAAGAACTAGTGGGGCTATTTACACACTCACAACCAGTGTGGGGTAAAAAGAGCCACCAAAAAGCTGTCAGCCACAGATGTGCTAGAAGAGTTAGAAACTCTACTTATGGAGAAACTTTCTAAGTCTAACAGGGGACAGGTACTCCTGCCCAAATAACATGATATAACCCCACATACAGCCCAGCCATAAAGTGAACCAAGTCATTTAGTTAAAGACAGCATGGGACCAAATGCATGTAACCAGCCTGCACCCACCTGACATTTCTTCCTCCTGAATTAAATGAATGAATGGATGAAAGTTAAATGACTACAAACCTAAAGCCACTAGTTCCCACACTGGAGCTCCCTGACACTGTGTGTTAACCGTATTTAGCTTGTATCAACAGTTGTAACAGGCTAAGCCACCTGAGACACTGCATTGAATGATTGTTCCTGTCTTAATGGTTTCAGCTCAGATGTTCTGCTTTTTCCTTTCAGTAGATCAAAGCAGCTCGTGCTCCTTCTGCTTCCAATTTAGAAGAAGAAGAAGAAGAAGAAGAAGGCGAAGGCTTCAGCGAAGTGGCGTTCATGGTCTCAGTGAACAGTCATGGTCACACACTGCATGTGGTTTTAAAAGCAACATGTCTGTTCACCACAACAATGGAGATGTGTAATATTAGTGCAGCTACGGTTTGTTCTTGAACATCAGTTCTGTTTTCTACTTTGATCACTTAGACCAAAAAAGTGTTGTTTTCAGATTCTTTCTTTTACATCTATAAAGCACCTGCTCATTTTTTATTACAATTAGTTTCACATGAATGTTAGTATTTCCTTTATGATCTTTTAATGCTTACACCACACTGTACATGTCTACATTAGAGACATTTCTGTTACCTGTGTCTGTTGACTCGGAGCTGTGAAATGTTCTTTTATTTGATACACAATATGAAGCTCATAATTTTCTTACAAATAAAACTCTAATGACAAACATGAACAGCTGTGCTTATTTCTGAGACATGAGTTTTTGAATGTGTTCATATTTAGACAGTGTGCATCTGTCTGCTGAAACTGTAATGGTGAACCTGAGGTGATGGTCAACAGAAGGCAAATATATACAGTGGGGCAAAAAAGTATTTAGTCAGCCACCGATTGTGCAAGTTCCCCCACCTAAAATGATGACAGAGGTCAGTAATTTGCACCAGAGGTACACTTCAACTGTGAGAGACAGAATGTGAAAAAAAATCCATGAATCCACATGGTAGGATTTTTAAAGAATTTATTCGTAAATCAGGGTGGAAAATAAGTATTTAGTCAATAACAAAAATACAACTCAATACTTTGTAACATAACCTTTGTTGGCAATAACAGAGGTCAAACGTTTACTATAGGTCTTTACCAGGTTTGCACACACAGTAGCTGGTATTTTGGCCCATTCCTCCATGCAGATCTTCTCGAGAGCAGTGATGTTTTGGGGCTGTCGCCGAGCAACACGGACTTTCAACTCCCGCCACAGATTTTCTATGGGGTTGAGGTCTGGAGACTGGCTAGGCCACTCCAGGACTTTCAAATGCTTCTCACGGAGCCACTCCTTTGTTGCCTGGGCGGTGTGTTTTGGATCATTGTCATGTTGGAAGACCCAGCCTCGTTTCATCTTCAAAGTTCTCACTGATGGAAGGAGGTTTTGGCTCAAAATCTCACGATACATGGCCCCATTCATTCTGTCCTTAACACGGATCAGTCGTCCTGTCCCCTTGGCAGAAAAACAGCCCCATAGCATGATGTTTCCACCCCCATGCTTCACAGTAGGTATGGTGTTCTTGGGATGCAACTCAGTATTCTTCTTCCTCCAAACACGACGAGTTGAGTTTATACCAAAAAGTTCTACTTTGGTTTCATCTGACCACATGACATTCTCCCAATCCTCTGCTGTATCATCCATGTGCTCTCTGGCAAACTTCAGACGGGCCTGGACATGCACTGGCTTCAGCAGCGGAACACGTCTGGCACTGCGGGATTTGATTCCCTGCCGTTGTAGTGTGTTACTGATGGTGACCTTTGTTACTTTGGTCCCAGCTCTCTGCAGGTCATTCACCAGGTCCCCCCGTGTGGTTCTGGGATCTTTGCTCACCGTTCTCATGATCATTTTGACCCCACGGGATGAGATCTTGCGTGGAGCCCCAGATCGAGGGAGATTATCAGTGGTCTTGTATGTCTTCCATTTTCTGATGATTGCTCCCACAGTTGATTTTTTCACACTAAGTTGCTTGCCTATTGTAGATTCACTCTTCCCAGTCTGGTGCAGGTCTACAATACTTTTCCTGGTGTCCTTCGAAAGCTCTTTGGTCTTGGCCATGGCGGAGTTTGGAGTCTGACTGTTTGAGGCTGTGGACAGGTGTCTTTTATACAGATGATGAGTTCAAACAGGTGCCATTCATACAGGTAACGAGTGGGGGACAGAAAAGCTTCTTACAGAAGACGTTACAGGTCTGTGAGAGCCAGAGATTTTCCATGTTTGAGGTGACCAAATACTTATTTTCCACCCTGATTTACGAATAAATTCTTTACAAATCCTACCATGTGAATTCATGGATTTTTTTTTTCACATTCTGTCTCTCACAGTTGAAGTGTACCTCTGGTGCAAATTACTGACCTCTGTCATCATTTTAAGTGGGGGAACTTGCACAATCGGTGGCTGACTAAATACTTTTTTGCCCCACTGTATCAATATAAAACAATATTGAAGTAATGTCTTTACCCTGTGCAGCGTGTGGACGCTGTGCACGCAATCACCTTATTCACTGTAGTAAACATGCCCCGCTACCTCACGTGACTGACTGTCTCCATGGTTACATCGTATATTATTAGCTATGTAAACAGCTTCCAAAGATACCGCCATAGCTCTCTGCAGCTGTAACACTTAAACACTTTGCAAATCATTTCATGTTTTTGATAGTTATGAAGACAGAATATGTTTCTAAGGTCATGCTAGGCGGTTGCTATGGTGGTTGCTGTGGACTTGGGTGGACCGCGTCCGATTCCTGTTATTAGCTGTCCGCCGCAGGAAGGCTGCGTTCCATTTACAAGTAGTGACAGTCTGCCGCAACTCGAACTCAAACCCCGCTTTGTTCTTTAATTATAGGCCTTTTATAGCCGTTCATGACACGCACACACACACATAAAGCACTTTGCCTCACCATGAGAATGCAAGTTTACCTAACCTAACTGTAACCCATGTGAAATACAGGGCTGCAAAATCCCTTTTTGTAATCTAAGGCTATAGCCTGTTATTGTCACAAGGGGGCGCTGTGATGCAGTCTTGTGTTCTGACGACCTTGCGTCTAGTGCGCAGGAAGTATTACCTCTCTCTTCCTGTGAGATCTTCCCTCTGATGGCGGTCAAGTACGTGTCGGAGCGCATGGAAAAAGTATCTTGGCCCCGAACTCTGACCACAAAGGGAATAACGTCTGTCAAGTTATTTGTGTCTGAAAATCCCGATTGGTTTTTTTGAACTACTAGAAGAATTCTGGAGAACCACTGACGGCGAGAACAGCCCAAATGAGATCCTGGATGATCGTGAAATGGTGTGGCCAGCCATGCGATCGGATTGTGGGATTTGCCTGAGAAACTGATTCAAGCAACCCTGGATTACAGATAAGCCCTATGCACTACTTTTCCTACCCGGATAATAGGGTTTGCACACTGACAATTCCCCTACAGTACACCTGTTTGGGTTTTCAACGACTTTAAAGGACAATTCAGACTGGACAATTCAAACTTCACAACAGGAACACTTTAATCTGTTTCATTCATTCCAAAGAGCTCTGATACTGTTCAGTATAAATCTTCCATTTAAATGTCTTTATTTTGTTTTGTTTTACATGTCTTCACCTTTAAAAATGCACTATTAGTGTGCAATTTGGGTTATTGTGTTGTATATGTGTATAAATGGTACTGAGGCAATAAAGGTCCCAGTTATTCACTTCCAAGCCAACTCCTTTTGTGAGTCTCCAAAACAAAACCACCTCCTGAACCTAGAAAGATGTCTAGGGTCTCTATTTGAAGTGAGAGTGTACTGGTCCTGAGTAGAGGCGCTACATAACCTTAAAGTATCTGATATAGGATAGAAAAATGAAGCAACCAGAGATTTAATGATGAAGACTCTGGGTTCTGTAGTTCACGTTTTACAGTCCTGAATGACTCTTTGCATATGATTCATTGAAGAGGAGTTTAGAATGCACTTTACATTTAGACTGTTGCTGTTTCATTTTTTACATTGTTGCCGTGTTATGTCATGAATAAGGTTCACCTGCTGGGGGTTTGATGGATCAGCTGGACAATACAGTCAAAGACAGACTTCATTCATCATATGCAAGAATCCTAGTTGGATTTTTGTTGTCACTCATGTTTTTGAACCAAATATTGAAAACAATTCTGACAGACTGGATACCTGGTCAGGGTGTACGTTACCTTGTACTCAAGCATCCCAGAACAGAGCCCTGCCCCACCATGAGCCTGGGTGGATACGTGGTTATAATATAAAAGGACCGATACTGAATATGAATATTTCATGAAAATTGAATTATAATACAAATTAGTAATAAGGGTTTCTCTGCCCCCTTATCTACCCCATACTCAAAGAGCTGCGGGCAGAGAGGGTGACAGGCGAGGATGGCACTGAAGAGAAGATGCTGGGTTTCTGGAGTCTCCTGGTCCTGTCAGTATTAGTAGGATGCATCTGCTGTCTTCTCGTGGATGCTCACCTACCTTGACTCGTTCCAGCGTGGTATGGATTTCCCAACACTGCGGACAGTGGCCCACGTCAGAGACGTTTAATATTGATTACATATGTCTGAATTGCTAACCCTAACCCTAGCTCAACAGACCACAATGCCCTGGACTGTCAGTATTATTACATGCTGTGAACATAAGTACCTTTGATCACAGTTTATGTTGTAAAAGAGAAGGAATATTGGAAAGAAAGATCAACATTGTGATATTATTTCTTCCAAACTGACCAGAAACATGCTTGTCAGACTCTCACAGCAAAGGATCAGACTCACTGTGCATGACAGCTCGGGCCAATGATGTCTGTCAGTTGTTTAGTGCTTCTGTACAGTTAGGGTCACCGTCTCTATTTCAGAATAATTAATATGCAGAAAACACTAAAAGTTGATTGTCTTCCAATATTTTAGCATAATTAAAAAACTTTGACTTTGTGAGTACATATTATTAGTCCTAATGCCAGTATGAGTCTTCATAACTCCTGCTTTGAAATACTGAACTTTAAAATTGACCTGATGAAAGATCATTTACAGTGGCACTCTGTCAGGATCATTCTGACTGTAAGATCACTGTATTAATCTGAATCCTTCTGAAATGTGCTGTGAATGAATGCTGATGCAACTCACTGTGGGAAAGCTGTTAATAAAAGGAATCTGTGACACATGCAACACATTCACAGAGGAAGAGGACACAAAGGGAGGACACGCAGAGGCTGTGTTAAAGTCAGAAATCCAAATCTTTATTAAAAAACAGGCGGCGGTTACAAACAGGAAGACAAGCAGTCCATCAAACAGTCTACAGGGTCAAACATACAGAGAATTCAAACAGCAGTAAAAAATAACTGGACACTGAAAAACATAAAGCAATGTGTGACGCAATAGAAGGAAGCAGCGCAGTATATTCACTGAATTATCATCAATTACAAAAGAGAAAAAGGACGATTTCTAAGGATCATTTTCTTAAATGCAGTTAGAGTGTGGCTGGTAAAGATGGAAACATACAGAATGTAAACTGTGTGAGTTTGGTGAACTTTGTTAGTAACAAATGAGGTAAAAAAAAACAAAACAGACAAAACACAGAAAGAGGCTCTCAGTATTCATTAATAATTAGAAAGAAAAATTCTGGTCGTGGATTTTTACAGTCTTAGTTCCGCTCGCTGTCATCATTATAATCATCATGATCAATGGCGAGGTCCTGAGGTGGGTGGGGCTGTCTCTGGTGATGTCACCATGAAGGAACAGCATCTGGCACGTGTTGGTGAAACATCCCAGTACACTGGTGTAGTTTCCTCTCCAGCTGTTTGACATGTGACACTTGAACATTAAGGGGAAGAAGAAGAAACAGTGTTAGGTCAGGTGACCACTTGGTTTCTAAAGTAACTGACAGGAAGTAACCAGGCCGTTAGAAATGGATGGCATGTGTTTAGAGTTACTGTAGTTGGGTAACTCTACTTACCAAAAGCAGCAGCACACAGATGAAGGATCAGATGCTGAATGTTGCAGGAACATGCTCGTGTGGTGGTCATTCAGTGCTGCAGGTTAGACAGTCCAAGACTGATATGCTGCCCATCTGAGAGTTTGAAAACACACATGCAAAGATTTATTTTGTATTACAGTCAAAGTTGGATGTTCATTTTTGTCCTTTAAAAATGTTTGTGTATTTGAAAGCACTAACATTTAAGGATGACTCTAATCGTCTCTCTCTAAGAGTGTCTCCTTTAAAGGGGAGACAAGTGTATCCACTGATCCACGTCACTTTACCTGGATGATGACTCCTCTCTCCCTCACTCAGAAACACTCCTAATATAACCAAGCAAATAAATAATATTGAAGATTTACTTACATCATTACAAAAACAGCAAAAACATCTCCCTTTGATTCCATTTCTCCATTCCTGCTGAACATCAGGCAACAAATATCTCAATAAATCACAGTAAAATGTAAAGCACATGTTTTCTCTGCTTTGTCTAACCTCTGCAGAGCCTCTGTCAAGAAAAACATAACTGTAAGCATAAAACAAATATACATTCATAACACGTCACTGGACAAACCTCGGTCAGTTGATTTCCTCTGTGCAGTGCAGACGAGCATCAGTCAGTGAGTGACTCTGCTGGTTCTTCTGAGGAAACACCACCGTCTCTCCACACCGTCACCATCTGTGAGCACAAACTGCTGCTCTGCCAGCATGTAGGAATCACATATCACACACACAGGGGTGAAGAAACATCAGAGCTCAACTTTGGATACTTTAGATCTAAACAGATCAAAGCAACTCTTAGTTTCAACAATCAGTGAAAAGACAAACAATGATACCAAACTGATTCTGTATGAATACAATATGGTATTTTCAATACAGCTGTCAAATTAATTTATTAAAACTAATACAGATATATGTATATTTCTTTTGATAAATTAGTTTGCTAAATTATAAGAATATATTTTTATTTTTTTTTCATTTAACAATTGCAACTGAAAGAAATTAAATATTGAACAAAAATATATTGTCACATTCTGAGCATGCTCAGCACGCTGACAGACTTGAAGTTGCTACAGATTTTAAGAAGTGATAATTATAGGGAAGAAACTTCTCTTTTTCATCCGTTTAATCAAACATTTGATGCCTCAGCTGTCTCAGTCTATAGCGTTCTGCAACTACAACTAACCTGAAGCTTGGATTTGGCTGCAGGTGCCCCTGTACATCCTTCTCAGCAGCACACATGTGGGTACCATTTAATCACACTTCTTCCTGAGCTTTGCTTCATCACAAGACCAAAGGTGGCATCCTGTGTCACAGTCTTATCATCATCCAGAAGAAACATTTGAAGAAACATCATGGAAAAGAAACATTTACGCACCTCCTGGTTTTGTTTTCTGATCCTGCAAAAAGACTGAGGACAACAAAGCCCAGAGAACACGAGATACACAATATCCAACATGGAATTTTTGAAATAAAGTCTGCAACACAGAAAGAGCTGTGATCAAGCTATTTATTACTGCGCCAACACACATCAAACATCACAGTTCAGTCATGTCAGCGCTGCCACAGAAGTTGTGCTCCTGCTCCTTTATGCATTCCAAGGAAGAGGGAGGAAGTTACAAACTGATCCTACCACACTTCAACGGATCAATGGTTAAGCTGTTTTGTGCCCTTGGCCTTATCAGCACCTGTAAAGGGAGTTGTTTTCTCAAACTGCTGACGCTGAAGTAAGTTCATCTAGTTTTAGAAACTTTCACTGAACAGTCTATAACAGTGTCACAACTAAGCATATGCATAAGCACTTAAATACTTAAAATGAGAATAACAGAACATTTCTATTACAGAGGCTAGAGCCTGTCCCAGTAGTCACAGGTAGAGCACACCTGGACAGGTCACCAGTCTGTCAGAGGACTAACACAGAGACAGACATCAGAGTAACAAATCTATTTAAAATTAATGTAAGTTTGCTGCAGCTGTATGTATGAACATGTGTTTCTGTGCTCACAGTCCACCTCTCAGGAACCTGCAGTTCACTTTTAGTCTACTTTAAACAGACCTCACAAAAGGCTGATGTGGCTGGATCAGTAGTCTGATTTAAGTACGATACCTTTGGCCAGGGATTACTCTGGTGCATCGCTTCACTGCAGTCTTACGTATTTTCCCCACACCTGAATAAAAAATACTGATATATACAAATAACAGCTTCAGCTGATGCAGCCTGACTCAATCCTAGATGTTCAGCACACAGAGACACAGAGGTGCCGTTTAAAGTTTAGTGTTAACCTGAGTCACTGATCATTTGCAGTATTACAAAGTCTGGCAGTCTTTGCATGATGTCCACGTCACTGTAAGTTTCTAGCTGACTCTCAGGTGTGACAGGTGTGCCAGCAGGAAAGAGTAATAATAACCTGCATCCTGAGGTTTGTCATGCAGGATTAAAGGAGCCAGGCTTTGTTCACACAGCTAGGATTGTATTTTACACTGACCCTGGGTCAGTACAAGTATCATACAGTTTAAACGAAGCACTGAAACTTGCACATATTTATTATAGATGCACTGAAGCTAACCGAGATATTTGCTGTCAATCTGTGGCTGCGATTAAACACTTTACTGAAAACTTTATTAACTGGTAACTTCATCAGTCATGACAGAAGCTAATATTTCTGTGCTAACATCGTTTAACCAGTAACAGCTTTCCTCCAATATAAGCTAACGTTTACACCGTAACTTTAAGCTAGCACCATAAAGACGGTAAAACACGTAATAATATCACTGCGGTAAAGTGAGCCGTCATTTGTGAGCCGCGGTCAAGCCAGCCGCCTCCTATCCGCCGCATAAATTTCCTTGCGCTTTTACACCAGTCTTTACGGTAGCGCCTTTTCGCTTTATATCCTGATTGAAAGCCTAGACTCGCGCACACATGCACGCGCGCGAACAGTCACACGCACGCGCGCACACAAATTACAATGGAACAGCCCAATACAGCCATCGTGACAGTCTGGTTGCATATTCAAAAATTCATTAAAAATCATTCTTAAAAGTTGATGCCAAGCTTTCAACACAATCCTCTTCTCGGACACCTACTGTACCTGTGTGCCAATTTTCATCCAGATTTACTGTAGAATTCCTCAGAAATTAATGGAAACATTTATTCAATCTAATACAGCCAATGCACTACAATTGTGTCAATTTTCAAAAATTCATTAAAAATCATCCTGAGTAGTTGATGTACAACTTTCAACACATCCCCCCTCTGGGACACCTACTGTACCTGTGTGCGAATTTTCATCCAGATTTACTGTAGAATTCCTCAGAAATTAAAGGAAACTTATATTCAATTCAATACAGTCAATACAATAGAATTATGTCAATTTTCAGAAATTCATTAAAAATCATCCTGAGTAGTTGATGTACAACTTTCAACACATCCCTCCTCTGGGACACCTACTGTACCTGTGTGCCAGGTTTCATCCAGATTTACTGTAGAATTCATCAGAAATTAAAGGAAACTTATATTCAATTCAATACAGTCAATACAATAGAATTATGTCAATTTTCAGAAATTCATTAAAAATCATCCTGAGTAGTTGATGTACAACTTTCAACACATCCCCCCTCTGGGACACCTACTGTACCTGTGTGCCAGGTTTCAGCCAGATTTACTGTAGAATTCCTCAGAAATTAAAGGGTACTTGTATCCAATGCAGTCAGCCAATACAATTTAATTATGTCAATTTTCAAAAATTCATGAAAAATCATCCTGAGTAGTTGATGTCCAACTTTCAACACATCCCCCCTCTGGGACACCTACTGTACCTGTGTGCCAAGTTTCATCCAAATTTACTGTAGAATTCCTCAGAAATTAAAGGGTACTTGTATCCAATGCAGTCAGCCAATACAATTTAATTATGTCAATTTTCAAAAATTCATGAAAAATCATCCTGAGTAGTTGATGTCCAACTTTCAACACATCCTCCCTCTGGGACACCTACTGTACCTGTGTGCCAGGTTTCAGCCCGATTTACTGTAGAATTCCTCAGAAATTAAAGGGTACTTGTATCCAATGCAGTCAGCCAATACAATTTAATTATGTCAATTTTCAAAAATTCATGAAAAATCATCCTGAGTAGTTGAGGTCCAACTTTCAACACATCCCTCCTCCGGGAAACCTGCTGTACGTCTGGGCCAAGTTTCAGCCAGATTTACTGTAATATTCTTCAGAAATTGCAGGGAACTTATGTTCAGTGCAAGAAAAGCTGAAAGACGACCACCACTGAACAAGACACACAAGCTGAAACGTCAAGACTGGGCCAAGAAATATCTCAAGACTGATTTTTCTAAGGTTTTATGGACTGATGAAATGAGAGTGAGTCTTGATGGGCCAGATGGATGGGCCCGTGGCTGGATTGGTAAAGGGCAGATAGCTCCAGTCCGACTCAGACGCCAGCAAGGTGGAGGTGGAGTACTGGTTTGGGCTGGTATCATTAAAGATGAGCTTGTGGGGCCTTTTCGGGTTGAGGATGGAGTCAAGCTCAACTCCCAGTCCTACTGCCAGTTTCTGGAAGACACCTTCTTCAAGCAGTGGTACAGGAAGAAGTCTGCATCCTTCAAGAAAAACATGATTTTCATGCAGGACAATGCTCCATCACACGCGTCCAAGTACTCCACAGCGTGGCTGGCAAGAAAGGGTATAAAAGAAGAAAAACTAATGACATGGCCTCCTTGTTCACCTGATCTGAACCCCATTGAGAACCTGTGGTCCATCATCAAATGTGAGATTTACAAGGAGGGAAAACAGTACACCTCTCTGAACAGTGTCTGGGAGGCTGTGGTTGCTGCTGCATGCAATGTTGATGGTGAACAGATCAAAACACTGACAGAATCCATGGATGGCAGGCTTTTGAGTGTCCTTGCAAAGAAAGGTGGCTATATTGGTCGCTGATTTGTTTTTGTTTTGTTTTTGAATGTCGGCGAGGATTCCGCAAGGCACTCCCCTCCATTCACCTCGCGAATCTCCGCTCTCTTCCAAACAAAGTCGACGAATTACTGCTCTTAAACCGGACTAACAAGGACTTTGCACGCTCTGCTGCCCTCTGCTTCACTGAAACCTGGCTCAGTGAGCGAGTCCCAGACGCTGTCTTACATCTGCCGGGCTTCCAACTTCACCGGGCGGACTGCGAAACAGAGCTCTCAGGGAAAACAAAGGGTGGTGGAGTCTGCTTCTACATTAATGAAGGTTGGTGTACTGATGTCACAGTGTTACAGAAACACTGCAGCCCACACTTGGAAAGTTTTCTCATCAACTGTAAACCTTTTTATTCACCGCGGGAGTTTTCTTCCTTCATGCTGGTCGGAGTTTACATCCCTCCACAGGCCAACGCGAACAACGCACTGTGCGAGCTGGCTGACCAGATTACTACCCTGGAGAGGAAATTCCCGGATTCCTTTACAATTATTCTTGGGGATTTTAACAGAGCAAACCTAAACTACGAACTCCCTAAATACAGACAGCATATAGACTGCCCCACCAGGGACAACATCATACTGGATCACTGCTACACCACTCTAAAAGATGCCTATCGCTCTGTGCCCCGGGCAGCTTTGGGACATTCTGATCACTGCATGGTCCATCTTATTCCAGTTTATAGGCAAAAACTCAAACGTGCCAAGCCTGTAGTCAAAACTGTGAAGAAGTGGACTAACGCAGCAAAGCAGGAACTGCAGGACTGTTTTGACTCCACTGATTGGACTGTTTTTGAAGCTGCATCTGAGAACCTAGATGAGCTCACGGACACTGTGACATCATACATCAGTTTCTGTGAAGACGTGTGTGTGCCAACAAAGACCTTTTGCACATACAACAACAATAAACCATGGTTCACTCCTAAACTCCAACATCTTCGCAAGGCCAAGGAGGACGCTTACAGAAGTGGTGACAGGGTCCTGTACAAGCAAGCCAGGAACACACTGACCAAGGAGATCAAAGCAGCTAAAAGGATCTACTCCCAGAAGCTGGAAGAACGGCTCTCAGCCAACGACCCTGCGTCAGTGTGGAGGGGCCTGCAGGAAATCACCAGCTACAGACGCCCCCCACCCACTATTGAAGCAAACAAAGACCTGGCCAACGAGTTAAACACTTTCTATTGCAGGTTTGAGACGGACAGACTCCCACGCCCCACCCTCCCCTCCCCAGGGACATTGCTTCAGACATTGACCCCCAACACACCTTCCACCTCTCCCCCCTTCACCCTGCCCCTCCCCAATCAAGACTCAACGACCACCCCCACCCTCCCCAATCCAGACTCAACGACCACCACCACCCTCTCCAACCCAGACTCAACGACCTCCACCACACCTCTCACCCCCCTTTCCTCCTCCCTGAAACTAAGAATACACACTCAGGATGTGAGCCGACTATTCCAGAAACAGAAGCCCAGGAAAGCCCCCGGACCAGATGGCGTCTCACCCTCCTGCCTCAAAACCTGTGCTGAACAGCTGGCTCCCATCTTTACTCGCATCTTCAACAGATCCCTGGAGCTGTGTGAAGTTCCCTCCTGCTTCAAACGCTCCACCATCATCCCTGTTCCCAAGAAACCCACCATCACAGGACTGAATGACTACAGACCTGTCGCCTTGACGTCTGTGGTCATGAAATCCTTCGAACGACTGGTGTTAGCCCATCTGAAAGACATTACAGGCCACCAGCTGGACCCTCTGCAGTTTGCCTACCGGGCAAACAGGTCAGTGGATGATGCAGTGAACACGGGGCTGCATTACATCCTGCAACACCTTGACCGCCCGGGAACTTATGCCAGGGTCCTGTTTGTGGACTTTAGTTCGGCTTTTAACACCATTGTGCCTGAACTTCTTTCCTCCAAACTCTCCCAGCTCAGCGTGTCACCAGCTACCTGTCAGTGGATCACCAGCTTCCTGACAGACAGAAAGCAGCAAGTGAGGCTGGGGGAGATCACCTCTGAAACCCGGTCCCTCAGTATTGGTGCCCTCAAGGATGTGTCCTCTCACCACTACTGTTCTCCCTCTACACTAACGACTGCACCTCCAATAACTCTGCTGTCAAACTCCTAAAGTTTGCAGATGACACCACTGTCATTGGCCTCATTCAAGATGGTGATGAGTCTGCATACCGGCAGGAAGTTGAGCGGCTGGTACTCTGGTGCAGTCAGCACAATCTGGAGCTGAACACTCTTAAGACTGTAGAGATGACAGTGGACTTCAGGAGACATCCCTCAACTCTGCTCCCCCTCACCATATCAGACAGCCCTGTGTCGACTGTGAAGATCTTCAAGTTCCTGGGTACAACCATCTCCCAGGACCTGAAGTGGGAGACCAACATCAACTCCATCCTCAAAAAGACCCAGCAGAGGATGTACTT
This sequence comes from Maylandia zebra, assembly GCF_041146795.1. Taxonomy (NCBI): domain Eukaryota; kingdom Metazoa; phylum Chordata; class Actinopteri; order Cichliformes; family Cichlidae; genus Maylandia; species Maylandia zebra. The sequence continues at coordinate 23,107,263 of NC_135179.1, read as the reverse complement.
CCTGAGACAACTGGGGAAGTACAGTCTTCCACAGGAGCTGCTGATCCAGTTCTACACTGCGGTCATTGAGTCTGTCCTGTGCTCCTCCATCACAGTCTGGTATGGAGCAGCCACTAAACAGGACAGGAGCAGACTGCAGCGGACTGTACGGGCAGCAGAAAGGATCATCAGCGCCCCCCCTGCCCTCCATCCAGGATCTGTACCTCTCAAGAACCAGGAAACGGGCAGGGAAAATCATCGCAGACCCCTCACACCCTGCACACAGACTTTTTGATCTGCTGCCCTCTGGCAGACGGTACAGAAGCCTGCAGACCAGGACCACCCGACACAGGAACAGTTTCTTTCCCCTCGCCATGTCCCTCCTAAACAGTTGACCTGTCACACTGCTCCCACTGCCAGACTGCAACTGCACCTTATGTACATTTTGTAGTATTCATTCCACCTCATTCATTTCTGTATTTTATGTATATAAGGTTAGATTCGTTATTTATAGTTGGTTTACATAGCTTTGTGTATGTATGTGTAATGTGTATATATAGACACTTGTGTGTGTGTGTGTGTGTGTGTGTGTGTGTGTGTGTGTGTGTGTGTGTGTGTGTGTGTGTGTGTGTGTGTGTGTGTGTGAGTGTGTGAGATTTACATTGCTGTGCTTGAGAGCCACCATCTACCGGAACCAAATTCCCTGTATGTGTCTGCACATATACAGTGGGGCAAAAAAGTATTTAGTCAGCCACCGATTGTGCAAGTTCCCCCACTTAAAATGATGACAGAGGTCAGTAATTTGCACCAGAGGTACACTTCAACTGTGAGAGACAGAATGTGAAAAAAAAAGTCCATGAATTCACATGGTAGGATTTGTAAAGAATTTATTTGTAAATCAGGGTGGAAAATAAGTATTTGGTCACCTCAAACAAGGAAAATCTCTGGCTCTCACAGACCTGTAACGTCGTCTGTAAGAAGCTTTTCTGTCCCCCACTCGTTACCTGTATGAATGGCACCTGTTTGAACTCATCATCTGTATAAAAGACACCTGTCCACAGCCTCAAACAGTCAGACTCCAAACTCCGCCATGGCCAAGACCAAAGAGCTTTCGAAGGACACCAGGAAAAGTATTGTAGACCTGCACCAGACTGGGAAGAGTGAATCTACAATAGGCAAGCAGCTTGGTGTGAAGAAATCAACTGTGGGAGCAATCATCAGAAAATGGAAGACATACAAGACCACTGATAATCTCCCTCGATCTGGGGCTCCACGCAAGATCTCATCCCGTGGGGTCAAAATGATCATGAGAACGGTGAGCAAAGATCCCAGAACCACACGGGGGGACCTGGTGAATGACCTGCAGAGAGCTGGGACCAAAGTAACAAAGGTCACCATCAGTAACACACTACAACGGCAGGGAATCAAATCCCGCAGTGCCAGACGTGTTCCGCTGCTGAAGCCAGTGCATGTCCAGGCCCGTCTGAAGTTTGCCAGAGAGCACATGGATGATACAGCAGAGGATTGGGAGAATGTCATGTGGTCAGATGAAACCAAAGTAGAACTTTTTGGTATAAACTCAACTCGTCGTGTTTGGAGGAAGAAGAATACTGAGTTGCATCCCAAGAACACCATACCTACTGTGAAGCATGGGGGTGGAAACATCATGCTATGGGGCTGTTTTTCTGCCAAGGGGACAGGACGACTGATCCGTGTTAAGGACAGAATGAATGGGGCCATGTATCGTGAGATTTTGAGCCAAAACCTCCTTCCATCAGTGAGAACTTTGAAGATGAAACGAGGCTGGGTCTTCCAACATGACAATGATCCAAAACACACCGCCCGGGCAACAAAGGAGTGGCTCCGTAAGAAGCATTTGAAAGTCCTGGAGTGGCCTAGCCAGTCTCCAGACCTCAACCCCATAGAAAATCTGTGGCGGGAGTTGAAAGTCCGTGTTGCTCGGCGACAGCCCCAAAACATCACTGCTCTCGAGAAGATCTGCATGGAGGAATGGGCCAAAATACCAGCTACTGTGTGTGCAAACCTGGTAAAGACCTATAGTAAACGTTTGACCTCTGTTATTGCCAACAAAGGTTATGTTACAAAGTATTGAGTTGTATTTTTGTTATTGACCAAATACTTATTTTCCACCCTGATTTATGAATAAATTCTTTACAAATCCTACCATGTGGATTCATGGATTTTTTTTTCACATTCTGTCTCTCACAGTTGAAGTGTACCTCTGGTGCAAATTACTGACCTCTGTCATCATTTTAGGTGGGGGAACTTGCACAATCGGTGGCTGACTAAATACTTTTTTGCCCCACTGTACTTGGCCAATAAACACGATTCTGATTCTGATTCTGATTCTGAGATGTATATTTGTGAATGTGGAGATGTTATATTGGTTTCACTGGTAAAAATAAATAATTGAAATGGGTATATATTTGTTTTTTGTGAAGTTGCCTAATAATTATGCACATTAATAGTCACCTGCACACACAGATATCCCCCTAAAATAACTTAAAAAAAAAAAAAAAAAAAAAACTACTTCCAAAAACATTCAGCTTTGATATTAATGAGTCTTTTGGGTTCATTGAGAACATGGTTGTTGTTCAATAATAAAATTATTCCTCAAAAATACAACTTGCCTAATAATTCTGCACTCCCTGTAGGTCTGTTGACAGAGCTCTGTACAGGTCTGCTCGAGCTGACCTGAAAAGGGGTCCCACCTGTCCAGCAACAACACATGGCATGGAATAATAGACATCATAAACCACAGAGGCAGAACTGTGAAAACAGAAAACCTGAGTGTGCAGCTAGCAGAGGACATAAACAGCTTCTTTGCCCGCTTTGAAACACCACAACAGCAGCATTCATCTGCCTCAGCCCTGCTCCCATCCTCATCCTCAACTGGTTCCTGCACCGCTCCATTCACTGTAACGGAGCACGATGTCAGATGAGTGTTCCTAGCAGTGAACCCCAGGAAGGCGTCCAGACGAATACGTGGTAAAGTGCTAAGACCATGTGCCCACCAGCTCACCCTCATCTCCACCAGAATCTTCAACCTCTCACTGGATGAAGCAGCCATCCCATCCTGTCTAAAATCAGCCACAATCATCCCAGTACCAAAGAAGTCTCCCATCACCAGCCTGAACTATTATTGCCCTGTGGCCCTCACACCAGTAATCATGAAACTAGTCCTTCAGCACACCAAGGATTACCTCCCCCCAGAATTCGACCCCCACCAGTTTGCATACCGTGCAAACAGATTCACAGAAGATGCCATCACCCTCCACTCGGTGCTGAGTCACCTAGAACAACGGCAGAGCTACGCCAGAATGCTCTTTGTGGACTACAGATCACCCTTCCACCACTCGCCCATTGAGAGCCTACTAACTTACTGCATCACAGTATGGTACAGCAGCTGCACTAAGGCGGATAGAGCCACCCTCCCAGCATGTTTGCAATGAGTAGGAGATGCTCTGTATCTCGCTGTACAACTGTATAGTGACAAAGGTATTGGGTTCTTTTCTAAAAATTGCTATAAACAGAGGAACCCAAACTGATGAAAAGTGGCGAATATTTTTGTTCAAATGACTATTTTTAGTGGATTTTTGATATAGAAGCAGAATGACAGAATGTTAAAAGAAGTTACTTTTAGTCATTCTAAGCTGGGCATTGCGTTCTCTGGCTGTTCAAAGCCATGGAACTTTAGACTTTCCAAGCAAATAATGATGGCCATACTGATGTTCTTTTCAGTACATTTTACTTTATGTTCATTTTCATTTTTATGATGTTTCTATTTTTACATAATTCCTCCCACATAGCAAAATTGGTATGGCCTGGATCTGTCCCACACAATGTGCTTACACATGGCCTGCGTACCGCAAAGAATGACGGCCCTATGGTGGCCCAGATCTGGTTTACCAGAGGTGGCCCACACATGAGCCAGCACAAGGCCAGTTGCAGACACACTGCTGGCCCTGTGCTGGCCCAGAACAGTTTCAGCTCTGGCCCCAGATGTCAGCCTAATGTGTACCTTAGCCATGTAAGCCATGTAATAACAACATGTGCTGGAACATAATAGTGCAAAAGTAACATGACGAAACTCTGTTCAGACAGTGAATGGACTGATTCTTATACAGCACTTTTTTACTCACCCATATTACTCAAAGTGCTCTATACAACATGTCACATTCACCCAATCAGGCCAAATGTGGCATGCCATCACATAAACAGTGCCATCTTACCATGCCAGAAGTCAGCCAGCAGTGCCGGCTTGACACCAGATCCAGGCAAGACCCGTCTGCTATGTGGGATGACTTGTTCTTTTGGCATTTTAGTTGTGGATTATGTTTGGGCTGTGTCTCTTGCCCTTTCAGTATTGTTTCCTTGTGCTTCTAAGTGTCCCTTTGTTTCTTTTTAGGTTATGTAGTATGGGTTAGAGATATTTTGTATGTTGTTTTTGTTTAATAAATCCGCCTTTTGGATTATTCCCTGATGTGCCTGAGTTCTGTTATTTAGTGTCACTTTGAAAGGTCACAAAGCCAGCATTTACATAGAATTGTTCTTTCAAATTTTGATAAAGATTACAGTGAATTGAGATGTAACTTGGCCCAGAGGTACGGTAGGACGCCCAGAGTAAGAAAGTGTTGAAAGTTGGACCTCAACTATTATGGGTGATTTTTAATGAATTTTTGAAATTTCCATAATTGTAGTGTATTGGCTGTATTGAATTGAATAAATGTTTCCATTAATTTCTGAGGAGTTCTACAGTAAATCTGGATGAAACTTGGCACACAGGTACAGTAGGTGTCCCAGAGGGGGGATGTGTTGAAAGTTGTACATCAACTACTCAGGATGATTTTTAATGAATTTTTGAAAATTGACATAATTCTATTGTATTGGCTGACTGCATTGGATACAAGTACCCTTTAATTTCTGAGGAATTCTACAGTAAATCTGGCTGAAACCTGGCACACAGATACAGTAGGTGTCCCAGAGGAGGGATGTGTTGAAAGTTGGACATCAACTACTCAGGATGATTTTTAATGAATTTCTGAAAATTGACATAATTCTATTGTATTGGCCGACTGCATTGGATACAAGTACCCATTAATTTCTGAGGAATTCTACAGTAAATCTGGCTGAAACCTGGCACACAGGTACAGTAGGTGTCCCAGAGGAGGGATGTGTTGAAAGTTGTACATCAACTACTCAGGATGATTTTTAATGAATTTTTGAAAATTGACATAATTAAATTGTATTGACTGTATTGAATTGAACATAAGTTTCCTTTAATTTCTGAGGAATTCTACAGTAAATTTGGATGAAACGTGGCACACAGGTACAGTAGGTGTCCCAGAGGAGGGATGTGTTGAAAGTTGTACATCAACTACTCAGGATGATTTTTAATGAATTTTTGAAAATTGACACAATTGTAGTGTATTGGCTGTATTAGATTGAATAAATGTTTCCATTAATTTCTGAGGAATTCTACAGTAAATCTGGATGAAACTTGGCACACAGGTACAGTAGGTGTCCCAGAGGGGGGATGTGTTGAAAGTTGTACATCAACTACTCAGGATGATTTTTAATGAATTTTTGAAAATTGACATAATTCTACTGTATTGGCCGACTGCATTGGATACAAGTACCCTTTAATTTCTGAGGAATTCTACAGTAAATCGGGCTGAAACCTGGCACACAGGTACAGTAGGTGTCCCAGAGGGGGGATGTGTTGAAAGTTGTACATCAACTACTCAGGATGATTTTTCATGAATTTTTGAAAATTTACATAATTAAATTGTATTGGCTGACTGCATTGGATACAAGTACCCTTTAATTTCTGAGGAATTCTACAGTAAATCTGGCTGAAACCTGGCACACAGGTACAGTAGGTGTCCCAGAGGGGGGATGTGTTGAAAGTTGTACATCAACTACTCAGGATGATTTTTAATGAATTTTTGAAAATTGACATAATTGTAGTTTATTGGCCGACTGCATTGGATACAAGTACCCTTTAATTTCTGAGGAATTCTACAGTAAATCTGGATGAAACTTGGCACACAGGTACAGTAGGTGTCCCAGAGGGGGGATGTGTTGAAAGTTGTACATCAACTACTCAGGATGATTTTTAATGAATTTTTGAAAATTGACACAATTGTAGTGTATTGGCTGTATTAGATTGAATAAATGTTTCCATTAATTTCTGAGGAATTCTACAGTAAATCTGGCTGAAACCTGGCACACAGATACAGTAGGTGTCCCAGAGGGGGGATGTGTTGAAAGTTGTACATCAACTACTCAGGATGATTTTTAATGAATTTTTGAAAATTGACATAATTGTAGTTTATTGGCCGACTGCATTGGATACAAGTACCCTTTAATTTCTGAGGAATTCTACAGTAAATCTGGATGAAACTTGGCACACAGGTACAGTAGGTGTCCCAGAGGGGGGATGTGTTGAAAGTTGGACATCAACTACTCAGGATGATTTTTAATGAATTTCTGAAAATTGACATAATTAAATTGTATTGACTGTATTGAATTGAACATAAGTTTCCTTTAATTTCTGAGGAATTCTACAGTAAATCTGGATGAAACTTGGCACACAGGTACAGTAGGTGTCCCAGAGGGGGGATGTGTTGAAAGTTGGACATCAACTACCCAGGATGATTTTTAATGAATTTTTGAAAATTGACATAATTGTAGTTTATTGGCCGACTGCATTGGATACAAGTACCCATTAATTTCTGAGGAATTCTACAGTAAATCGGGCTGAAACCTGGCACACAGGTACAGTAGGTGTCCCAGAGGGGGGATGTGTTGAAAGTTGTACATCAACTACTCAGGATGATTTTTAATGAATTTTTGAAAATTGACATAATTCTATTGTATTGACTGTATTGAATTGAATATAAGTTTCCTTTAATTTCTGAGGAATTCTACAGTAAATCTGGATGAAACCTGGCACACAGATACAGTAGGTGTCCCAGAGGGAGGATGTGTTGAAAGTTGTACATCAACTACTCAGGATGATTTTTAATGAATTTCTGACATTTCCATAATTGTATTGACTGTATCGGGCCGTTACATTGTAATTTGTGCGCGCGCGTGCAGGTGTGCGCGGGTATAGGCTTTCAATCGGCACATAAAGCGAAAAGGCGCTACCGTAAAGACTGGTGTAAAAGCGCAAGGAAATTTATGCGGCGGATAGGAGGCGGCTGGCTTGACCGCGGCTCACAAATGACGGCTCACTTTACCGCGGTATAATATCTACAAATGCATCTTAAAGCTGTTATATTAGCACTCGGTGTATTACTAACATAACCACATTAACATTACTGACACTCGCTGACTTTTAATAGTCATTCTATAAATGCTGTCCGTTTAAATGGTCTTACCTGTACACACTGCATATCCACCGGATTCCAGCCAGAGTGGATTCTGGAGTCTTCCACGCTCCTGTTAGTGATCCTCCATCTGGATGGATGAGAACAACCTTCTGAACAATCTAGCAGGAGATGGCCCATATCTATGGGACTGGTTTGTGCTAATAACGCTAATGTATGGACTGATAACAGCCGAAGCGGGTGAATAAAGTCACCCAGTCGCTAGCTGTGCCATTACCCAGCATACATCACTCCCTCCGTAAATGCAATAAACGATACAAAAGTATCGTTCTACCTGTTTTTCAGGTAGTTGTTTATATTATATAATTTATTGTGTTCTGTATACGTCACTACAATGTGATTTGGAAAATGTCTAAATATACCGACAACAGGCACTTCCCGGCAATCTCTTCAATCGGAGGACCCTTCACGTCAATTCCCGACGCGAGAGGGGTACCCTGCGCGTCCATAAGTGCAGCAGAGGGAGCCTGACCATGCGTCACACGTTTGACGAGTTGGGAGTGAGAACGTGTTGGACTGGAAGGTTCTCTCCTGTCTGTTGACCAAGGCTTAAGGAACCAGTTAATGTTCCCATCTGAGTAAATATGAGACAGTTATGTGATCTGCTGGTGAGGACAGCTGAGCGGGGTTAATTATGTTATAAGCGGAGTAATGAGGTGGAAGAAATTTATTTTATTTGGCAGCTTTATAAGCCAAAGCAGGGTCACCAAATTCAGTAAGGTGACCCAATAAAATGATTCCCCAGGCAATGAGGCTTACAATCAAACAACACAGGAGCCAGAAGATTTAACAAAAAGAACAATGAAAGTCGCTCTTGATGTTTGCTCTCTTGTATAACAATGATTAGCAAAAGTGTGTCCTTCACAACTTCTCCTTTTCTTCTGCTGTGCAATAAAGAAGTGGTCTGTTGTTGGATGTCTTTCCCACGAGCGTTAATTCTAAACACCAGTGCAATTAATACTATCCATGGTTCTCCAAAGTGAAAGACATTTAATTGAAATCTTGATGTCATTTATTACTGCTTAACACAAAACAAACTGTGTCTGTATTTAAAACTTAACAAATATAAAAATAATGAGCAACGTAGAGCGTTGGTGGAGGTGGTGACAATGATTATCGTACGTTCTCTTCAATTTTACGTCTAGAAAGTGCGAATCTCTGCAACCTCAGCCTGGAGGAAAAGTCCAGTTAGCGTTTACGTCCACTTCACATCACTTCCGCGATTTCCAGAGTTTCACACACTCTGTCTTTGATTTACAAAGACGCGCAAATGTCTTTGGAACTGTCGAAAGATCATATTTAAAACAGCTGAAAACGAGCAGAAGAGATATTTATCTCGGTCACAGCAGAGTCCACAGGGAGTTTCATGTGCTGTAAATAACTATTTACATTTCATTGATTGTCATCATTGCCATCGCAGTTTAACCTGAAAAGGTTAAAGTGTCAGAAAACTGTGCAACTATCCAAACATGAAGGTCCTGAGCAGAGACGAGCTGCAGGTCGCTGAAGGAGTTCTGCTCAAACACTTACCGAAGAGTTATAAGGTATCTGCGACATAAACCGCGTGTCTTTGTGCTTTACAGCCTCAGCAGCGCTTAAAGGTGTTTCGTGCTTTCAGGTGTACGGTTTCCTGTACGGAATCAACAGGAACAAACCGACTACACTGGAAGTTGTGGTCGATGCGTGGCCTGATTTTAAAGTTATCATCTGCAGACCGGACCCCGAGGTGTGTTTAAATCCCGTCGGAAAACTGTGGATAGCTTTTCAAGACTGAAATCTTTCCATGTCGCATGATGGTGACAGCTTTTGTTAATTTCACAGAACAAGCGTGCCTCGATTTTCATGAAAAAAGTGACATACTACAGCACGGATGAACAGAGTTTGAGGAAAATGCTGACAGACGAGAATGCAGTTGATTGGAGCACTTATTTCATGATAGGAGGTGAGCTCAGATCACTGCAGAAAATAAGCACGAAATAAATATGGTGGCTTTTACGTCACTACATTTGACAGCTGTTCCTATTTACACAGTTTTATAGACACAACACACTTTGTACAGTGTGATCCATTATTACTAAAGAAGTGTAAGTTACAACAGCTTCATTGATAGCACTGGATCAGCATTATTTAATGGTCATATGGTGATTTTCCTAATGATAGTTACACCTTTTTATGTTGTTTTGCTGTTTTTACAAATTACTGTTTAACCTCTTGCAAGGAAGGAACAACAAACAAAGTATTCAATGTAAATTATTTTTGTCCAACAGGACTTGATGTTTCCCATGCACCAGTCCTCAAACAAGTGTCTTGTGACAGAAGAGTAAAATACAAAACTGATATTTTAGTACACCTTCTGTATTTGCAAGACACCAACTATCTGCACATGCCAGCGATTAACAGGTATAATCTGAAAAGCATATGTCACATGAAATATGCTTCAGAGCAATGTAAATTATATTGCTTCTCAACAACTTTTCTTTTCTTTTCTTTTTTTTTAAGTGAGCTTGAGTCGAGGATTTCGTCTCTTAATCTTTCCCACGTTGACTTGGTGAATAAAACCTGGAAGTTTGGAGGAGACGAGAAGGGTTACAGGAAGATTGAAAACCTAATCAGTAACTTCCCATCATGCTGCATCACAGACAGCCAGGGTCAGCCCGTGTCCTGGATACTCGTATGTGATTACTGTGCTCTGGGAATGTTGTATACGCTGCCAGAGCACAGAGGGAAAGGCTATGCCAAAATCGTGATCAGCACTTTGGCCAAGAAACTCCATGCTGAGGGTTACCCGGTGTTCTGCTACATAGAAGAGGACAATGTGCTGTCCTACAAGCTCTTTAAAAACATGGGCTTCATTGAGGATCCTTCTTACAGGGCTGCATGGTTGGAGTTCAATTTTTTGGATTAGCTTCATGAAACAACTGTACTCATTTTTATCAGGTTCATAAATGTGTAAAAATATAATAAAATGAATGAAACACAAATAAAAACATAATTGTTAACATTTATTATTTATTATCCCTATAAAATTGATAGGATCTAGATCAGAATATGATCTATGGAAATATAGTATGAAATGCCCAGAGATGTTCCCTTTCACAATGTCAAAAAAATCCCTCCGAGAATTCCTGGATATGGATCAACTCCATCACTTCTAAGTTGGGCCAACTCCCAACAGCCATAACATAAAAAGAAAAAAAAAGATAAAATTATAGGACAGAATTTAAAAGTTATATCTAAATTAAACTGAGCTCCAATGATTCACACTCTGAGCCAGTATCTTCCTATTCTTCTTTTGGCTGCTCCATTTAAGGGATCACCAAAGCGGATGATTTGCCTCCATCCCAGCTTTGACCAATCTGGTATGGAATTATTCTGAGCTGCATAAAGACTTGGCCAAAACTTTTCCTGGGTCCCTGACACAGTCCTACTCATTTATCCAGACATGAGACTGGCACAAGGACTATAGTGGGTTGTGCTACAAAATAAAATTAATTTATTTTTCTCATATTCTCACACCATTCTCACTTATATCAGAGAGACTGGGGTGTCTGTAGAGAGTGGAGAGTCCACAGCTGAGGGGAAGAATAAATAAGTAATATGAGGTAGTTATGTGATCTCTCGGCGAGGACAGGTGAGTGAGGTTAATTATGTTATTGGAAGACTAATGAGAAGAAACTATTTTATTTGGCTGTTAAAGAGGGCAGGATTCAGCTGTGTAGGCCAAAGCAATGTCAATAAGGTAACCCAATAATATGTTTTCCCCTGGTACTGAGTGCTTACAATCAAACACCACAGGAGCCAAAAGATTAAATAAAAGAGATAAACGATTTTAAAAACTGATTGTAGACCACTATTGTACGGATTAACAAAACAGTCTGATACAGCTAATTGATTCCCCACTAACAGCCTGCTATGTCTCAGTATGAACAAGAACCACAATAGATTTCAGCTTATTCAGCCTGCAGTCACGAATGTCATGCCACTGTTGCCTTCAATGTGTCTTTTGTGTCCCTTTTCTCACACATACACTCCCGGAGATGTGTCAGCAACTTCCCCTATCCCTCTGCTGTGCAAGAAGTCGTCCATTGTTGTGGTTGCCTGTTCCTTCATATGAGCCGATCCCTTTATTTTAAACACCACTGAGATTAATAGTAAATGTGTCTCCAAAAGCTATTTTTTCATATCTTGCTGTAATTTATTCATACCTCACAGAAATATGTTCTCTTTCTTACTTGAATTGCTGTAAAATTGTCAGCACACCCATTGTTTAACGTCCCATTTTCTGTTTTAATAATTCAAAATATAAGTTTCACATTGCTCAGAAAGTGTTTCAGACATTCTTCCACTTATTGTATTGCGTGAGCAGTATTACATTTTATACCAGGATTTTCCTTTGGTCTCCAGAAGAAAGCAGAAATGTTCCCAGCTGACAGGAGTGACACTTGGTGTGGTCTTCTGCTGCACAAGCCCATCTGCTTCAAGGTTCGGGGTGCAGGACGCTTGGAAGTAATCAGTAGTTATTGAGTTACCTTCCTATCAGCTTGAAGAAGTCTGGCCATTCTCATCTGTCTCATTTATTTTAAAAAAGCCTCTATTTTTTGGAAAGCATCACCGTTATTGAACTTCTGTTCAAAATGCCTCAACAGCGACAGCTGCAGGTTATATTGGGCAGGACAATCTGTGTGATTGTGCAGAGAGGAGACCAGCAGGAGCAGGGGTCTCAAACTCCAGTCCTAGAAGGCCACTGTCCTGAAACATTTCCATTCGTCCCTGCTGCAACACACCTGAGTACAATTAGTAGGTCATTAGCGAGAATCTATAGAACTTGAATGCATGCTACAGCAGCTTGTGAGTGAATGAACACAGTGCAATAAAAGTAATTTTAGAAGTACATTTTTCCAAACACTTACATTTATTTAAATTTACTTGAGTAGGATAAGGGGTTGCCACTTCAGCATTCAGTCAAGTTCTATACTCTTGCTAATGATCTACAAATTTTATTCAGGTGTGTTGCAACAGGGACACATGGAAAAGTTTCAGGACACCGGCCCTCAAGGACTGGTGTTCGAGACCCCTGGGTAGAAGTCTGATCTCCTCACCTCCTCAGGATAGGAGACGAGCCTCCATTTGTATGCATCTTTTTACACTAATGACCTAATGACGGCTATAGCCTACACTGTATTTATTTCTATAAAAATAAAGTGTTGTTTGTCTTTTGTTTTTGTAATGTATTAATATGAAACCTGCGTGTCGAGCTTCTGTGGTGACCTGCTGGGGTGTGTGACATAATCAGAGATCAATTAAATCCATCTAAGCTAAAATGACATAACATGTCTGGTAAATTCTGAATAACTGATAGAGGTCAGGCTTAAATGTTTAATTTTATTTTTGCTTACAATATTGTTCAAATATTTTAGAATTCAGCAGAGAAATTAGATCCAATCTCACATCACTGCTGAAAATATGATCAGCCTTTGATGGAAGGAAGCCAAAACACACTCAGAGAACAGTGAGTTACTATCGCACATACAGCACAGACCACCTAACACACACCTCAATGTCTGTTTGCAATGAGGTGTAAAGGGAGGAAAGAGTGTGTAATGAGGAAGAAGCTAAAACGCTTCTTAAACTGGTCAAACTGGAGAGCTGACACAACCTGTAGAAAGCTGTAAAGAAAAAAAAAGGTTTTAAAATCCCTGTTTTCATAAAACCTTTCAACAACACTGAATTTTATGTGTTTTTAGTTCAGCTGTGTGTAGCAAACATCAGCCAACAACATGAAAGACATGGTGTTTGAAGCCCAGATGTTCCTCCAGTTTCGTGAGGCCGTGCTGTCTAAATTTCACGGAGTTCCATTTGACGTGTAATTATTAACAGTTAAATGACAGTGTTGCAATATTTCTGTGATCCACTGAACATGTTTAAAAATTAATCCTTGTATAGTTAATCTACAGACAAGCTCAACTCCTCAGCATAGTCAAAAAGTACACTGTGGGTGTTTCCACTGTGACCTCCAGACTGCTCAGAGGACAGGCTTAGTTCCTGTTCTGAGCTGTCACATGTGGCAGCCGGTGGGGTCTTTTTGCCCATCTACTTCAAGGTTTGATGTGTTGCATGTTGCATACTGTGACTGTAATGAGTTATTTGAATCATTTCTTTCATCCAATCAAATTAAAGCATTCTGGACATTCCCCTTTAACCTTGGGCATCAACTAGGGGTGGGTTTTTATAATCGATTCATCGATTAAAATCGATTCTGGCTTGGATAACGTAAAATCGATTCATTAAAATCCTGAATCGATTTTTTAATATAAATTTATTTTGTCCGAAATGCCAGAATCTCTGGTGACATCTCACAAAATTTCAAGAACCACCAAACAGTAAATGAGAGCAGGTACAGGGATTCTGCACATAGACTTAAACACACAGCGCGACCCGCGGATCAGAATCAGTTAGATGTCGCCTTTCTCACAGTCGGGGCTGAAAGCCGACAGCTCGCTGATCCGGGTCCGCGCTTTGTGTTCACGCCCTTTATGCGCTGATTCTAAAGCTGTTAGTTTGATCTCTCTCCAAACAATATTGACCGAACCAGCAGCAAAAGAAGATCCAAACGCTTCACATAAACATCGTCATGAATTCACTCTTTTACTGTTTTGCTTCCATTGCGATGAGCAGCTCTCTCTCTCTCCCTCTCTCCCTCCCCCCCCTCTCTCTCTCGAACAGTTTCGCTTTCTTCATTATTCGCTTGCTTGTTACGCACAAGTCTACCGCTGTTTACAGGCTGTCGGCCGCTGTTTTTTTCCCTTTTACATTCTTCCGAAAAGAAAGCCTCATTTCTGCTGTTCAATACTGAACAAATTTAAACTTTTTAAAATTATTCAAAATGCAAAATGCTTAGCGTGTCTAATAAAACCGCTGTAACGTCAGAGGTAATGTTCATTAATTAATGGTTTTCTTTCGTTTTTGATGTACTGCAGAATATTTTTATAAAATCCCAGGCCAGGAAAATCACCTTCATGTTTTTCTGTGTTTTATCTTCAGCTACTTTGACACAAAGGCATCTGCTGTGATGCTCACACCTTGGATAAAGTCTTGCGAGTGTCAGCTTCCTTTTTATAGATACAAAAATATGTAAATGTTCTGATCTGAATTATACTTCTGACTGTCAAAATTTCCCAGATTTAAATCGAATCGAATCGAATTAAATCGAATCGTGGATCGAATCGATTTGGGACCTTGTGAATCGGAATTGAATCAATTCTAGAAATCAGTGACGATACCCAGCCCTAGCATCAACAAGAGAGCTGCTGCTCACTGGATGTTTTCTTTTTTCGAGCACATGAAGACCAAAAAAAAAAAATGTTTTAACATGTTTATCAACCAAATGATCAAAATTACAAAAAAAATATCAGTTTATACTGTTTTTATACGGTAAATATGGGTAACAGTGTGGACATGTTTCCTTTAATGCATTTGTGAAATATTGTAAAACATGAAATTTTTGTTTTGATGAAACAACGACACACAAGTTTGTTCTGGTAGATGATTTTTATCTCCAAAAAACAAAAAAACTCGCTGTAAGTTGTATGACTAGATGACCAACGAGGGGAACAAATCGAAAGGAATTAGGAGGGGGGGCTCAGGCAATTCAGCAACACGACAGATTTAAAATACTTTTAAACATTTAAAAATTGTATAGAATATTATATTTATTTATTTTATTTATCCATATATTAATTTTAATATATAACTTATATTGGTAACTCAAGAAAAAACTAGATAGCTATGGACATGGCATTTTAGGCTATATTTGCTTTAAAAAAGTTTTTAAAATCTGTAATTATTATTGTCAAATTGAAAAAACAAATGGACAGTTTCTGTCATGGGGACTTACATGGTGGCACCAAATCTCTAAACTTCACAAATCTGAAAGTTAATCAACATCATTTACTATGTGAGTGTCACGGTCCGCTGTGACAGACCGTGCGGTGGTGTGTATGGTGGACCCAGGTGCGAACACAGGTGAGCAGACGGGAGTGAACTTTAAACAAAAGCGAGCCTTTTATTGTGGCTGATGACAAGGTATACAAATTAGTGGCCCACATAGAAACACAGGAAGTTGCCTGTTGTTTTGTAAATAAAAGCAGAAAGGACACAGGAAGTTGCCTGCTGTCATAAACTAAGAAGTTGCTCACCAGCAGAAAGGACACAGGAAGTTGCCTGGGGTCATAAAACGAGAAGTTGCTCGTTAAAAAGTGAGAAGTTGCTCACTAAAAACATAAAATTGCTAGCAAAAAAAAAAAATCAAGTAACCTCAGGTGTGCCACAGCAAAAATAAAAACTAACTTAAATCCTTCAAAGCGTCTAAACCCCTCTGGAAATCACTGACCATGGGTCAGAATAATTCAAAGACCTTAGACGGGTCCGATAAAAAATCAAAATTAACTGTAAAACCGAAAAAAATAAAATATAAAAATAGCGGCTCAGTACGACTCCCACTTCCGGTTACGTTTAACCCACGCTCGCGAATCAATGAAGACTTCCATGATTACGTATCCAGAACATGCGGAAGTGCTTACGTGACTGATTTCGTCTCGAACTTAGGAAATATCATGTGCCATACCATCCTCAGAGTTCAGGAGTTGTAGAAAGAATGAATAGGACCATAAAAAAATCGCCTGACTAAAGCAATGATAGAAACAGGAATGACCTGGATCAAACTACTTCCTCAAATCCTCTGCGAGATTAGAATGACTCCATCCGCAGCAACCAAATTATCTCCATTTGAAATAATCATGGGAAGACCGTTTCCAACACCATGGTCAGCCTCCAGAGGGGCACCGCTATTGGAAGGGGACATAGACACTGCATTGTCTGACTATGTTCATAACCTGGTAGAAACACTGAATAATAACTATCAGAAAGTTTGTCTCTCTCAGCCTCTCCCTTCCATAGATCCAACCCATCCGTGGAAACCAGGAGATGCGGTGTTGGTAAAGTCGCTAAAACCAAGGGCACTCGGGGAGGCCGCGTGTTCCAGCCCCCAGACTGTACTTGCAGTGACGAGAACCAGCATCCTAACAGACGGACCTCAGTGGATTCATGCCAGCAGGGTTAAGACCAGCCCCACCAAACCACCTCAGGCGTCGGATCAAGCAGACGACATCTCCGGCGAGCCAACGCCCGGATCCAATCCACCTACACACACACAATCACTGATTAACACACAACGCCTGAAAGAGCCACAGCAAGGTACTCGAACATCCAACAGGAATAAAAAGCCGAAAGTACCACACAATGTCTAACCTGATAAAGATAGACTCGTTTCATCCTGATAATGGAGAAAATGAAATGCCCATTGTCATCACACGACGCTTATACGGGGTCTCTCGAACCTGGGACCAGGCCAGGAGACGACTGAAGAACTGTGTTTTTTATATATTTAGGTTATTAATCATATCTACTGCATTAACCTTAGGATTTTTATTTACTATTTCGTATTGTAAACTGCAACCCTGTTCACATTTCTGCAAGCCACATTTTGCTGACAATACCTCATGCTCCACTTGGCAAGACACCCACCTAGTACACTCGTCACGTTCTCTAAAATCAGTAGAAAGCAACACAGACACCACCAATAAACCATTTTATGCACCCCCTAGAACAGGAACTAACGCCTGGTATGAAAATGCCAGAATAGCCGCTCGTGACTTAGGAAACAGTAACTGTTATGTCTGTTCAAAGGGTAATCCAGAACAGGTAATAGTGGGATATCCAATTTCAGGTTTTCCCTTAACAAAGATGCTATTCAAAAATGATAAAAAGGGGCCCTTAACAGTAACCCTGATTGAAGCGGTGCGAGTAGAACTAAGTCCTTTAGATTGTTTATTCATATACACAGGACAAGTCTCTAGTAAGGATGTTAGCATGATTGACAACCCTATCCACCCCTGCAACCCAATGAAGCGCCCCGAAGACCGCACTGAACCTCTTTCGCCCCCAACACAGGTGCGCCATCACCCAAATATCTTGATGACATGCATACACTGACCAAAACTTGAAAACATGAATTATGACGCACAAAACTATACATTCTTTTCTGACTCTCCAGGAGCACGCTGTAACGAAACATGGCTAGCAGCGAGTGTTGACAGGACACAATATAGACATATGTTTTCTTATATATATGCATATATAAGTACGCATTCAGATAACTCAACAATCCTGCATTCGCCCAACACACTAAACGACTCGTACAGGGGAGGCATATTAAAAGGCTTTACAGCTTCGCGCCTGACCAGACCAATCCCACATGCTTATTGGATGTGCAATAATACTCTTAGATTAGCTCTACCTGTTAATTGGACCGGTACCTGTGGTCTAGTAACTTTAGCTCAAGAACTACTGATACAACAAACCTCGGATCTGCCTGTATCCAGCAGACGTACTAAACGCGCCGCTTATTCACATAACGTTTACATAGATGCTATAGGAGTTCCACGCGGGATACCAAATGAATTAAAGGCACAAGGAGAAATATCAGCAGGGTTCGCCTCAATACTACCGTGGATACAGGTAAACAAAAATGTAGGCTGGATCAATTATGTTTATTACAATCAGCAAAGACACACCAATCTGACCAATACGGCCCTTAAAGCCCTAGGAGAACAGATGTCTGCTACCTCCTTAATGACCATGCAAAATAGAATGGCCTTAGATATGCTGTTAGCTGAGAAAGGAGGTGTTTGTGCTATGTTTGAAGATGTTTGCTGTACTTTCATTCCCAATAATACCGCCCCTGACGGTTCATTCACACAAGCTATGAATAAACTTGAAGCATTGCACATAGAACTAAGAGCCAATACAGGTCACGGTCAGTGGCTAGACAAGTGGATGCAGGACACGTTTGGAAAATGGAAGGAACTAATTGTAGCCTTTGTAACAGTTGTAGCATGTATTATTTTGTTTTTGATGATTATTGCCTGTTGTGTGATACCCTGTGTACGCTCAATGATAACCCATATAGCTACCAGTACAGCTACTTCAATGTATTTGCAATTGGCACAAATTGATCCTGAGGATGTGCCAGATGTTACCAATGATGTTCCTGATGTGTATATTGAACATTAGGTTGTGAACTATTACATTTTATGATTTGCTTTTTATATTATGTTATTACATTTGTGATTTTTCCTTTCTATTTGAGTTATTATTTTAAAAAAATAATAATAAAAAAAGAGTGGAACTGTTAGGTATTTTAGCACCATGGGAGCATTTACTGGATATTGTTTTATAGTGACATTATGCAGGAAAACTCTGTCATTCAATAAGGCCCCTTTGTTTTAGTTATTTTTCTCTTTGACCCAAGAATTGATGTGTGAGAATCACAGGCTGGTACAAGGTTGAAATACCACTGTTATGGCATGCATAGGTTCTTTCTCTTCAGCACCCTCTGCTGGTCATACTGGGAATTCTCACCTGCTTTTATTTTGGTGGGGTTTTTCTGTGTTCCTGTGGGTAGAGGAAACAGGAAGCTGGTCGCTTGTTAGCCTGCAGAATATGTTGTTGCTCTTTAAAACGTTTCTGCCTTGGAGAGTTATTGCTTGTGAGTATTAATGTACAACATGTTTACAAGTTTATTTGGTGCATTTCTATTACATAGATTTGTTTAGAAACCAGTTATTTCATGTGCTATGTTTATCTTTGAGGAAGCTAAACTCTCTAAGTTGTATTGTGATCAATACTGAGTCGCTGTTGATTACACATACTATATAACAGTATAGTTCATATCCTAGAAGTGTGTGTAAAGAGGAAAAGACATCTTGTGACATTTACTTTGTGTTTGTTTTTAGTTTTACGGGAAGAAAAGGATGTCAATCATTGAACTACTGACGAAGTAAAAAGCCTTAAACTTACTTCCGCCTCCAATGTTCATTGAAACCGTTAGCTGTCTGTCAAGTTGGGCAAAGGGACGCACAATAAGGACAGAACAGTAAAAAACCAGCTTCTCAGCGAGCAGAGATAATCAAAGACAGCAACTTCGTCTGCCAGCACGTCTCATCTCTACTACTGCTTACGCTTGCCACACAGCAGCATTGTGGGATGGAGGACACACAAGCCACAAAAGAAATAACGCAGCTGTCGGCTCTAGAGACCAGGTCAGTGGCCTCTATAGCATCGAGTGGATCATCAGCCAGTCGAGCCGCTGCTGCAGCTCGTGCTAAACTGGAGGCAGCTCGCGCACGAGCCGATTATGCCAAAATAGAGTCAGAAATGATGATTGAAAAGGCTCGCATAGAAGCCAAATTGAACACTTTACAGTATGAAAAGGAGGTAGCAGCAGCTATGGCTGAAGCCAGCATCCTTGAGGTTGCAGCAGAGGAGTCTGTCAAAACTGAAAGGAAACCAGCCTTTGAAGAGACTGCTGAAAGGACACGGCAGTATGTGGAGCAGCATCTACAGCCAACCGAGAGTGCTAAACCAGAGGAAGAGCATAGAGAGTCAACTGTTCATGAGTTGAAGCCCACGATTCAACCCAGGCAAAGCTTTGGTACTCCATATGTTGAATCTCACTTGTTCAAAATGAGAAACAAAGCCATTCCAACATCAGGGCTATCTCAGGAACCAAAGTCTGGTATTTATCCCCACTCAACACCGCACCCACCAAAGAGCACAAGGGAAAGGTCGCCTGATCGAGTCACACCTCAACTCCTACCAGATGGCAGTGCTCAGGTGGGTGATATAGCAAGGTACTTGGCACGGAGGGATCTTATTAATGCTGGTCTCACAAAGTTTGATGACTGCCCTGAAAATTACTGGGTGTGGAAATCCTCCTTTCTGAATGCAATCAGTGGACTAAAACTCAGCCCCAGTGAAGAGTAAGGCTACGTTCACACTGCAGGCGAAAGCGCATCAAATCCGATTTTTTTGACCCTATGCGACCCATATCCGATCATGCTATGACAGTGTGAACGGCGCAAATCCGATATTTTCAAATCCGATCTGGGTCACTTTCGTATGTGGTACTGAATCCGATACATATCCGATGTTTTAGAAAGCGACTGCTGTTTGAACGGTCAAGTCGCATTAAATCCGCCTTTTACGTCACCGACACAAGACTGAAGCCAATTATCAGCGCCCGAGAAGACATCGCGAACGCTTCCTGGCCATCCAGTGTGGATGTCAGTGAAACTGTTGGGAAGACAACGTAAACATTTTATTTGTACTGTATAATCTGCAGATTCTGACAGAAATCTACAGCTATCCTTTGAAGCACCGCTCCTCTCTTAAACGGCAATAAGGATCATTATTAGGTTATTTACATTATTATGTAAATAACAAAATAACTTAAAGCAAAAATTGGGAAACGTAAAGTCCGAAGTCTTTATATTAAGGGCCATCAGTCAAACAATACTGTTTGTTCTTGGTCTAAACAGAGCGCGTTGTGTGTGACATCTTCTTTTGCGCATGCGGGCCGCTTTGAGCGTTCACACTAGAGAGCGTTTGCTGTCGCATTTTATTTGTAGTGTGAACGAGCAGACAAAAAAATCGGATTTGATCAAAAAATCGGAATTGAGCATTAAGACCTGCAGTGTGAACGTAGCCTTAGACCTCCTTATTAAGTGGCTAGGGCACGACTCAGCACGGCATGTGAAAAGAATAAAGACGGTGCATGTCTGTCGTCCTGAAGTTGGACTGGACAAAGCCTGGGAGCGTTTGGAGGAATGTTTTGGCTCTCCAGAGATAATTGAAAAAACACTGTTCGACAGGCTTACAAATTTCCCAAAGGTCAGTAGCAAAGATCCTGTTAAGCTGAGAGAGCTCAGTGACCTGCTGCAAGAGGTTGAGGCAGCAAAATCAGAGGGTTATCTCCCAGGGCTAAGCTATCTTGACACTGCACGTGGTGTCGCTCCAATTGTGGACAAGTTACCACACAATATCCAGGAAAAGTGGCTCTCTCAGGGTTTTAGGTATAAAGTTGACCATAGTGTCATTTTTCCGCCATTTTCCTTTCTCTGTGACTTTGTCTGCAGAGAGGCACAAGCCCGCAATGATCCAGGCTTCAGGCTCTTAGCATCTACAACAGACCACTTTAGATCAGATACTACAGTGAGGAAGACCTATAAGGGTTTGGTCTCTGCTCACAAGACGGAAATATCACAGGGGAAAGCTGGCCAAGACAGCGTGAGAGAGCAAACCTGTGATGTGGAAAGGCAGTGCCCTATTCATAAAAAGCCACATCCCCTCAAGCGCTGCAGAGGGTTTCGCAATAAACCCATTGAGGAGCGTAAGACCTTCCTCAAGGACAATGGTATCTGTTTTAGATGCTGTTCTTCCACTAGTCACATGGCCAAGAACTGTAGCACAACAATCAAGTGTACAGAATGTGAAAGCAGGAATCATATCTCTGCCCTTCATCCAGGACCACCTCCTGCAACTCTCTTTGGTCATGGCGGGGAGGGCACAGAAGAGACAACTCAGCCTGCTATAACATCGACTTGTACCGAAGTATGTGGAGAAGCTCAGAGAGGAAGATCCTGTTCTAAGATCTGCTTGGTAAAGGTTTTCCCAAAAGCGCAGCCAGAGCGAGTGACAAAGGCTTATGTCGTGCTCGATGATCAGAGTAATCGGTCACTTGCCAGGTCAGAGTTTTTTGATGTTTATGGCATAGAGGGGTCAGAGTCTCCATTCACACTTCGTACATGTGCGGGAACAACAGAAATGATGGGTAGAAGAGCTACAGGCTTTGTAGTGGAGTCACTAGACGGAGCCACATCAGTCACGCTGCCGACAATAATTGAATGTAATAACATTCCGAGTAACAGAGCTGAGATACCTACCCCTGAGGTGGCAGCAGAACATGCTCATCTAAGGCCAATAGCCCATCTCATCCCACCACTCGATCACAAAGCAGAGATCCTCCTTTTACTTGGACGTGACCTACTTAGTGTCCACAAAGCGAGGCAGCATAGAAACGGTCCTCACAATGCCCCATATGCACAGAAACTGGACCTGGGATGGGTCATCATTGGTGACGTCTGTTTAGGTGATGCTCATAAGCCTGCAGCTGTGGATGCCTATCACACTAATGTGCTTGAGAACAATCGCCCATCCTATTTCAGACCATGTCCAAATATGGTTCATATCAAAGAGAAGTATGGGTCCAAGTCTGAGCGTAAAGCCTTCCCTACCACCGAAACACCTATAGTTAAGGCATGCACTCTTGGAAGCACCATCTTTGATACATCCGAGGACGATAACAAAATCGGCCTTTCTATTGAAGACAAACTGTTCCTAGAGGTCATGAAGAGAGAGATGTTCATAGATGACAGCAACAGCTGGGTGGCGCCACTTCCATTTAAGGGACCTCGCCAGTGGCTGCCCAACAATCGCGACCAGGCCGTCAAACGCTTATCCTCTCTTCAGCGCACCCTTGAAAAAAGGCCTGAAATGAAGAGGCATTTCTTTGCTTTCATGCAGAACATATTTGATCGTGACCATGCTGAACTGGCTCCTCCACTTGAGGTGGACAAGGAGTGCTGGTACTTACCTACGTTTGGGGTGTACCATCCTCAGAAGCCGGATCAGATCAGGGTTGTGTTTGACTCAAGTGCAAAGTGCCATGGCGTCTCTCTCAATGATGTTCTCCTCTCTGGACCTGACCTCAATAATAGCTTATTGGGAGTATTGTTGAGGTTCAGACGTGAAACTGTTGCAGTAACCGCTGACATTGAACAGATGTTTCACAGTTTCATTGTAAGAGAGGACCATCGAAACTATTTGCGCTTCCTCTGGCATGAAGACAACAATCCTGCCAATGACATCTGTGAGTATCAAATGAAGGTTCACGTGTTTGGCAACAGCCCCTCACCATCCGTAGCTATATACGGCCTTCGATGTGCAGCAGCTCATGGTGAAGAGGAATTCGGATCAGATGCACGACGCTTCATTGAGAGGGAGTTCTACGTTGATGATGCGCTTATGTCAAGGCCCACAGCCAGTGAAGCTATTGATCTAATGAAGAGAGCACAGGAAATGCTTGCCACATCTAACCTTCGCCTGCATAAAATAGCATCAAACAGCTCTGAGGTTCTTGATGCGTTTTCTCCAGATGACCGTGCAAAGGGGCTTAAAGAGCTAAATCTGGAGACTGATGTGACACCTACACAGCGAAGTCTTGGTCTGATATGGGACCTAAAGAAAGACGCCTTTACCTTTCGAGTAGCAGAGACAGTGAAGCCCTTTACAAAGCGAGGTGTCTTAGCTACAATCAATGGTCTTTTTGATCCCTTAGGATTTGCTTCACCGGTTACAATCCAGGGAAAGATGCTGCTGAGAGAACTTTCAAGTGAGGCCCTAGACTGGGACACTCCACTGCCTAGAGAAAGGGAGGCCGAGTGGGATACATGGAAAGAATCTCTTGTTGATCTCAAGAATGTACATATTCCAAGGACCTACGCTTCTGCTACGATGTCAACAGCAATCAGAAAAGAGTTACACATCTTTTCAGATGCCTCCACTAAAGCCATTGCAGCAGTTGCTTTCCTAAAGACCACTGGCGAAAATCAGAACCATCAGGTGGGCTTCGTTCTAGGGAAAGCAAAATTGGCCCCACAATCTGCTCATACAATTCCAAGACTGGAATTGGGAGCTGCTGTTTTAGCTGCAGAGCTTGCTGAAGTCATCACAAGTGAACTGGACCTAAATCTTGAGGCAGTTGAATTCTACACAGTCGTGTGGTTTTAGGCTATATAAGCAACCAGACGAAGAGGTTCTATGTATATGTTGGCAACAGGGTGCAGCGAATCAGGAGGATTTCAGGACCAAAACAATGGCACTATGTCCCTACGAGCTCTAACCCTGCTGACATAGGCACACGCTCGGTGCCTGCCGCCATGCTTGGTGACAGTGCCTGGCTTAAAGGACCTGCCTTCTTGTTACAAGCTAGTGTTACAAGAGAAGCTGAAACCTATGACCTTGTGGACCCCGAGTTGGATGATGAAATACGCAGCTTTGTCACTCACACGAGTAATGATGGGTCTCTGCTTGGATCGCAAAGGTTCAGACGTTTTTCCTCTTTGAAGAAACTCCTCAAGGCCCTTAGTTTGCTCATTCATATTGCAAAGGTCTTCAAGAGCAAAGATGAAGGTCCCTCTTGCAGTTCATGGCATCATTGCAAACAGTCTCGCACAGCAGAGGAACTGACAAAGGCTGAGATTGTCGTCATCAAAAGTGTGCAGAAGGAAATGTTTGAGGAGGAACTTGCCTGTATTGCTAATGGTAAAGACATACCAAAACACAGCTCTTTACAAAAACTCAGTCCCTACTGTGATGATGAAGGACTCTTAAGGATAGGTGGAAGGCTCAAACACGCCAACATCAACTACAAGGAGAAACATCCTCTCATTATTCCAGGTGGTAGCCATGTTGCCAAGTTGATAGTAGAACACCATCACCAGCGAGTAATGCATCAGGGACGGGTGTTCACAGAAGGTGCAGTCCGTACTGCTGGATATTGGATTACAGGAGCAAGGAGGCTAATCAAACAGATTATCCACAACTGTATCACCTGCAACAGACTTAGGAAGAAAGCAACTGAGCAAAGAATGGCAGATCTGCCTTCTGATCGTATCAGCACCGAACCTCCTTTCACCTTCGTGGGTTTGGATGTATTTGGCCCTTGGTCTGTGGTCACAAGGCGCACAAGAGGAGGCCAGGCAAATAGCAGAAGGTGGGCTGTTCTTTTTACGTGTCTTAGCACACGTGCTGTGCACATTGAACTGATTGAGTCGATGGACGCATCAAGTTTCATCAATTCCCTGCGTCGATTCTTCAGTTTGAGAGGGCCTGTTAAGCAGATTCGATCCGATTGTGGGACTAATTTCGTTGGTGCTTGCCGGGAGCTAGGTTTCACACTGACAGATCCCGACGTGTCAAGCATTAAAACATACCTGGGAGAAGAGGGATGCACCTGGATCTTTAATCCACCTCACTCTTCTCATATGGGAGGAAGCTGGGAACGTATGATAGGATTGTCCCGACGTATCCTGGATGCAATGCTTCTCCAAACCCCGCACTCTCACTTGACACATGAGGTGCTTTCTACTCTAATGGCAGAGGTAACAGCCATCATTAATGCTAGACCTTTGTCTCCTATCACAACAGATCCTGACACACCCTTCCTGTTGACACCTTCCATGCTTCTCACTCAGAAGTTGTACACTCCTCTTCCCCCTCCGGGAAGTTTTATTGAGAAGGATCTCCATCGACAGCAGTGGAGGCAAGTTCAACACCTTGCAAACACATTTTGGACCAGATGGAGACGGGAGTACTTAGGGACACTGCAAAGCCGGAACAAGTGGCAACGTAACCATACAAACCTCAAGGTGGGAGATTTGGTGCTCATCAAAGACGCACAAGCGAGGCGGAATGAATGGCCAATGGGACTTGTCAACCAGATCTTCCCGGATAAGGATGGCAGGGTCAGGAAGATTGAAGTGAGGGTCTCAAGAAATGGAACTATTAATACTTACCTGAGACCTGTGTCAGAGACAGTGTTATTGATGTCCCCAAAGGACTGAGAAGTATGTGTGTCATGATGGTAAACATTGTATTCAGATATAATCTGTAAAATCTTGCAGTTTATGATGTTTCAGTTGGTTCATAATGGTATTTTACAATACCAGACGGGGAGTGTTATGGCATGCATAGGTTCTTTCTCTTCAGCACCCTCTGCTGGTCATACTGGGAATTCTCACCTGCTTTTATTTTGGTGGGGTTTTTCTGTGTTCCTGTGGGTAGAGGAAACAGGAAGCTGGTCGCTTGTTAGCCTGCAGAATATGTTGTTGCTCTTTAAAACGTTTCTGCCTTGGAGAGTTATTGCTTGTGAGTATTAATGTACAACATGTTTACAAGTTTATTTGGTGCATTTCTATTACATAGATTTGTTTAGAAACCAGTTATTTCATGTGCTATGTTTATCTTTGAGGAAGCTAAACTCTCTAAGTTGTATTGTGATCAATACTGAGTCGCTGTTGATTACACATACTATATAACAGTATAGTTCATATCCTAGAAGTGTGTGTAAAGAGGAAAAGACATCTTGTGACATTTACTTTGTGTTTGTTTTTAGTTTTACGGGAAGAAAAGGATGTCAATCATTGAACTACTGACGAAGTAAAAAGCCTTAAACTTACTTCCGCCTCCAATGTTCATTGAAACCGTTAGCTGTCTGTCAAGTTGGGCAAAGGGACGCACAATAAGGACAGAACAACCACAGAGATCACTCCCTCAGCTACATTAGTTTCTTAATCTTTTAGACGCCTGTTGAAGGCCAAATGGTTTGTTTCAGATTTCACTAATGTAAGAACTCTTTGTTTTGTGCCTTGAAAATATGTCGCTGAGATAATCACAATTGTAGCTGAACTGATACACTACACAAAGGATGCTTCTTCACCCAAGGGCAGGAAGACGCTGCCTTATCTTGGTCTGTACTGGTTTAAACTGATAAATCTGCTGTCTCATGAATTTTACCCTCTATATAAACTGTTATACTTGTGAATAAAGTTGAGTCAATTTGGGAAGACAATCTGAAGCAGTCTCTGTTTTCTTGTTCTCCCAAGCTGCTACCGAGCTCGTACTAACACGCTGAATGGCATGCTTGAATATTACTTGAGAATATATTTGACTGTGTTACAGACTAAGGGACATTCTCTGCTGATAGGTGAAGGTACATTCTCTGCTGATAGACGTCCACGCCTCGAAGGAAGTCGATCCACGGATTAGGCCTTGGAAACCGTTTCCTTCAACCATGACAGTGAGCTATTCGTGGGGGCGGTGTTTTTGTGCCTCCTCTTCAACTTTAAGCCTCGAAAGTGTGAATCACTACCTCAGCCTTTAGAAACAATCCCAGCTAACGTTTCCGTCGTCGTGTAGACCCCCGACTTCCGATCACTTACCGAACTGTACGCTTCATTTTTTCCTGAGTGGAGAAAAATGGCTTTTGAGTTGTCCGAAGATCAGTTAAAAACAGCGGAAAACGAGCTGAAGAAATATTTACCCATGTCGCAGCAGGTATGCTCGGTTAAATCTGTTATATTTTTTATTTCTACAAGGAACTGAATGTACTGCAAATAACCAACTACTGAATTAATTTAAGGTTTACGGTTTCCTGGTGATCAGAAACAGAGTCAGATCCGACCCTGTACGGGTTTTAGTGGACAGGTGGCCACAGTTCCGTGTCATTATGTGCAAACCACACGGTGAACAGGTACTGTCTGTGCAGGGGGGGCTTGCGTGCACACAATACATTGTTTAAATGCCAATACAGATCACGTGTCTATTTTTCTTCCAGAAGAGTGACCTCTTCAAAGATGCACTGCTTTTTGCAACTGATGCTGCTGTTCTAGAAGAAATCCTCAGCAAGTCATCTGTTATTGACTGGAGCAAGTACTTTTGTGTTGGTAATGGCAACAAGCTCTCTTATTGTTTGCATTGTTACTGAATCAGTTCAAACTGTTTATTCGCTGGCTCCCACACTGCAGCCCTGCATATGGTCACTGAAGTCTATTACTGCAAGTGATTTTCAATGATATAATTAGACCAGCCAATGAAAAGTCATCCTAATGCCTGGTGTTTATGTACTTCTACCTTCAAAGTGGAATTATATCTTTCAAAATGGTATTGTCTTTCATTGTGTTCAAAGTGTTATGGTATGTCATTTAGTGATAGAAAGATATGGCACTGCAAAACAAAAAAAGTTGGGACACATCTATGGTTAAACTTTGCACTTCCCATGTTGGGAGCAAGTTAATCTTTAATAAATCATGTTTTAAGACAAAAACAGGTTCACACATTTAAGGTTTTGATTACTTGTGTTAAAGGAACCAGTGTTTCCCACACTGAGATATTCAAAGCAGTGGCATCAGCAAAGGGTGTACCCTGTAAAAGAGTGGCAAAATGTTACTTGATGACATTGGAAGATGTGAGCAGGCTTCCTCCTGTTGACAGGTATTATTTACACATACAAATATTTAATCATAACTTTTACGTCCTGATAATAATACAAGCTTTGCTCTGTTCCATGTCAGTTCAGGGATCTCAGTAAGCTCTCTTGATGAATCGCACATTGGCTTGGTGAACCAAACTTGGAAGTTTGGAAAGGTCGATGTGGCCGTTGGGCTGATCCGCAACATGATTGCAAACTTCCCCTCCTGCTGCGTGCTGGATGCTGAAGGAAAGCCTGTATCCTGGATTCTGACCTATGCATCAGGCGCTATAGGAATGCTTTACACGCTGCCAGAGCACAGAGGGAAAGGCTATGCCAAAATCCTGGTCAGCAGCTTGGCCAAGAGGAATCATGCACTGGGCTACCCAGTTTACAGCTTCATAGAAGAGGAGAACGCTGTGTCCTACAGGCTCTTTACAAACCTGGGCTTCACTGAAGATCCCTCTTACAGGGAAGCCTGGTTTGTAGTCAATGAATTTCAAATATTTCCATGAAGCACAGAATAAAAGTTAAAAAAAAAAAATGCTACAGCTTTTTCTGTTCATAAGTTAAAGTCACAAGGTGAACTCAGTCTTTTAGAAAATAGTTGGAATAAAGACGATAGCCAGAATTTTGGGTTAATAGCTCTTTATTTGGCCCTCTTATTGCCCAGGAACATTTCTCTCGTTTATAAAAGGTGTGATCACTTTCACTTCTGGTCTGTCATCTATTTTGACTGTATGGGCTCTAAGTGTACAGTAAATCTCCTGGAAAAATTGCATTAAACCTGGACTGTAAAAATCAAAGAGTAAGTGAAGTAGGCGTTGATTGACAAAAATAATACAAACATAGCAGTCCCAGACTGCGTACCACAGATAAAGATGATAATTACATGCATGTTCTGAGTGTTTGGATCCAGTAGGATCCACATCTGGATCTGAGTGAGTATGTGATTTCTTGGAGAAGACACTAATTCCTTGGGGCTTGCTTTGGGGTCAGAAAGGGCACCTGTAAGTAGCATTATTTTCAAGCTAACTTCTCCAAATTTCATTTTGATATATTTGTCATAATATGGTGTGAAATGTCCAATTTTCCCCTATTTCAGAATAGTAAAGAACCTTTCCACAACTTCCTGGATCAACTCCAAAAATAATCTTCTCTAAGTAGAATCAGTCCCCACCATTGATAACGTTTTGCTAAGAAACAATCAAATCAATCACATTACCTGCACAACAGTTTAAGGGGGTCACCACACCGGATCATTAACCTCAATCCGAGTTTTGGCCACTCTGTTGTGGAATTATCCCGATCTGCATAAAGACTTTCTTCCTGGGTTCCTGACACAACCCTTTGCATTTATCTGGCTAAATCAGCTGTGAATCATAAAAAACAACTAACAGTATAATTAAGTACAAACATTTCAAACTGAAGCTAATATGCTTCTAAAAATGGGGACAGTTTAGTACTTCATTAAAAACTGAGGGGAGCAAATAAAGCTAACTTGTCTGTGTAACCATGAGGTAGGCAAGACTGGAAGGTTCTCTCCTGTCTGTTGACCAAGGCTTGAGGAACCAGTTAATGTTCCCATCTGAGTAAATATGAGACAGTTATGTGATCTGCTGGTGAGGACAGCTGAGCGGGGTTAATTATGTTATAAGCGGAGTAATGAGGTGGAAGAAATTTATTTTATTTGGCAGCTTTATAAGCCAAAGCAGGGTCACCAAATTCAGTAAGGTGACCCAATAAAATGATTCCCCAGGCAATGAGGCTTACAATCAAACAACACAGGAGCCAGAAGATTTAACAAAAAGAACAATGAAAGTCGCTCTTGATGTTTGCTGGCTTGTATAACAATGATTAGCAAAAGTGTATCCTTCACAACTTCTCCTTTTCTTCTGCTGTTCAATAAAGAAGTGGTCTGTTGTTGGATGTCTTTCCCACGTATGATGCGCATTAATTTGCAAGTAATACTATCCATGGTTCTCCAAAGTAAAAGACATTTAATTGTTATCTTGGTGTCATTTATTACTGCTTCACGCACAAACACAAACACGCACACGCTGTACTTGCGTGTTCTCATTTATTTTCACCTGGTTAATCTAGGTTTAGGTACAGCACTTTTTAAAGTCCACTTTCTTTTTTTATCATTAAAATAAAGGGTTCAGATTCCTGAGAGAGGGTTTAGGGTCTCAGTGTTTTGGTGAAGTATTAGAGGCTACACCTGGATTTACCCGTGGTCTCCAGGAAAAACCAAACAAACTGTGACTGTATTTAAAACTTTACAAATATAAAATTAATGAGCAACAGTGACGTTGAGCGTTGGTGGTGGTGGTGACAATGATTATCGTACGTTCTCTTCAATTATACGTCTTGAAAGTGCGAATCACGACAACCTCAGCCTGGAGGAAAAGTCCAGTTAGCGTTTACGTCCCCTTCACATCACTTCCGCGATTTCCAGAGTTTCACACACTCTGTCTTTGATTTACAAAGACGCGCAAATGTCTTTGGAACTGTCGAAAGATCATATTTAAAACAGCTGAAAACGAGCAGAAGAGATATTTATCTCGGGCACAGCAGAGTCCACAGGGAGTTTCATGTGCTGTAAATAACTATTTACATTTCATTGATTGTCATCATTGCCATCGCAGTTTAACCTGAAAAGGTTAAAGTGTCAGAAAACTGTGCAACTATCCAAACATGAAGGTCCTGAGCAGAGACGAGCTGCAGGTCGCTGAAGGAGTTCTGCTCAAACACTTACCGAAGAGTTATAAGGTATCTGCGACATAAACCGCGTGTCTTTGTGCTTTACAGCCTCAACAGCGCTTAAAGGTGTTTCGTGCTTTCAGGTGTACGGTTTCCTGTACGGAATCAACAGGAACAAACCGACTACACTGGAAGTTGTGGTCGATGCGTGGCCTGATTTTAAAGTTATCATCTGCAGACCGGACCCCGAGGTGTGTTTAAATCCCGTCGGAAAACTGTGGATAGCTTTTCAAGACTGAAATCTTTCCATGTCGCATGATGGTGACAGCTTTTGTTAATTTCACAGAACAAGCGTGCCTCGATTTTCATGAAAAAAGTGACATACTACAGCACGGATGAACAGAGTTTGAGGAAAATGCTGACAGACGAGAATGCAGTTGATTGGAGCACTTATTTCATGATAGGAGGTGAGCTCAGATCACTGCAGAAAATAAGCACGAAATAAATATGGTGGCTTTTACGTCACTACATTTGACAGCTGTTCCTATTTACACAGTTTTATAGACACAACACACTTTGTACAGTGTGATCCATTATTACTAAAGAAGTGTAAGTTACAACAGCTTCATTGATAGCACTGGATCAGCATTATTTAATGGTCATATGGTGATTTTCCTAATGATAGTTACACCTTTTTATGTTGTTTTGCTGTTTTTACAAATTACTGTTTAACCTCTTGCAAGGAAGGAACAACAAACAAAGTATTCAATGTAAATTATTTTTGTCCAACAGGACTTGATGTTTCCCATGCACCAGTCCTCAAACAAGTGTCTTGTGACAGAAGAGTAAAATACAAAACTGATATTTTAGTACACCTTCTGTATTTGCAAGACACCAACTATCTGCACATGCCAGCGATTAACAGGTATAATCTGAAAAGCATATGTCACATGAAATATGCTTCAGAGCAATGTAAATTATATTGCTTCTCAACAACTTTTCTTTTCTTTTCTTTTTTTTAAGTGAGCTTGAGTCGAGGATTTCGTCTCTTAATCTTTCCCACGTTGACTTGGTGAATAAAACCTGGAAGTTCGGAGGAGACGAGAAGGGTTACAGGAAGATTGAAAACCTAATCAGTAACTTCCCATCATGCTGCATCACAGACAGCCAGGGTCAGCCCGTGTCCTGGATACTCGTATGTGATTACTGTGCTCTGGGAATGTTGTATACGCTGCCAGAGCACAGAGGGAAAGGCTATGCCAAAATCGTGATCAGCACTTTGGCCAAGAAACTCCATGCTGAGGGTTACCCGGTGTTCTGCTACATAGAAGAGGACAATGTGCTGTCCTACAAGCTCTTTAAAAACATGGGCTTCATTGAGGATCCTTCTTACAGGGCTGCATGGTTGGAGTTCAATTTTTTGGATTAGCTTCATGAAACAACTGTACTCATTTTTATCAGGTTCATAAATGTGTAAAAATATAATAAAATGAATGAAACACAAATAAAAACATAATTGTTAACATTTATTATTTATTATCCCTATAAAATTGATAGGATCTAGATCAGAATATGATCTATGGAAATATAGTATGAAATGCCCAGAGATGTTCCCTTTCACAATGTCAAAAAAATCCCTCCGAGAATTCCTGGATATGGATCAACTCCATCACTTCTAAGTTGGGCCAACTCCCAACAGCCATGACATAAAAAGAAAAAAAAAGATAAAATTATAGGACAGAATTTAAAAGTTATATCTAAATTAAACTGAGCTCCAATGATTCACACTCTGAGCCAGTATCTTCCTATTCTTCTTTTGGCTGCTCCATTTAAGGGATCACCAAAGCGGATGATTTGCCTCCATCCCAGCTTTGACCAATCTGGTATGGAATTATTCTGAGCTGCATAAAGACTTGGCCAAAACTTTTCCTGGGTCCCTGACACAGTCCTACTCATTTATCCAGACATGAGACTGGCACAAGGACTATAGTGGGTTGTGCTACAAAATAAAATTAATTTATTTTTCTCATATTCTCACACCATTCTCACTTATATCAGAGAGACTGGGGTGTCTGTAGAGAGTGGAGAGTCCACAGCTGAGGGGAAGAATAAATAAGTAATATGAGGTAGTTGTGATCTCTCGGCGAGGACAGGCGAGTGAGGTTAATTATGTTATTGGAAGACTAATGAGAAGAAACTATTTTATTTGGCTGTTAAAGAGGGCAGGATTCAGCTGTGTAGGCCAAAGCAATGTCAATAAGGTAACCCAATAATATGTTTTCCCCTGGTACTGAGTGCTTACAATCAAACACCACAGGAGCCAAAAGATTAAATAAAAGAGATAAACGATTTTAAAAACTGATTGTAGACCACTATTGTACGGATTAACAAAACAGTCTGATACAGCTAATTGATTCCCCACTAACAGCCTGCTATGTCTCAGTATGAACAAGAACCACAATAGATTTCAGCTTATTCAGCCTGCAGTCACGAATGTCATGCCACTGTTGCCTTCAATGTGTCTTTTGTGTCCCTTTTCTCACACATACACTCCCGGAGATGTGTCAGCAACTTCCCCTATCCCTCTGCTGTGCAAGAAGTCGTCCATTGTTGTGGTTGCCTGTTCCTTCATATGAGCCGATCCCTTTATTTTAAACACCACTGAGATTAATAGTAAATGTGTCTCCAAAAGCTATTTTTTCATATCTTGCTGTAATTTATTCATACCTCACAGAAATATGTTCTCTTTCTTACTTGAATTGCTGTAAAATTGTCAGCACACCCATTGTTTAACGTCCCATTTTCTGTTTTAATAATTCAAAATATAAGTTTCACATTGCTCAGAAAGTGTTTCAGACATTCTTCCACTTATTGTATTGCGTGAGCAGTATTACATTTTATACCAGGATTTTCCTTTGGTCTCCAGAAGAAAGCAGAAATGTTCCCAGCTGACAGGAGTGACACCTGGTGTGGTCTTCTGCTGCACAAGCCCATCTGCTTCAAGGTTCGGGGTGCAGGACGCTTGGAAGTAATCAGTAGTTATTGAGTTACCTTCCTATCAGCTTGAAGAAGTCTGGCCATTCTCATCTGTCTCATTTATTTTAAAAAAGCCTCTATTTTTTGGAAAGCATCACCGTTATTGAACTTCTGTTCAAAATGCCTCAACAGCGACAGCTGCAGGTTATATTGGGCAGGACAATCTGTGTGATTGTGCAGAGAGGAGACCAGCAGGAGCAGGGGTCTCAAACTCCAGTCCTAGAAGGCCACTGTCCTGAAACATTTCCATTCGTCCCTGCTGCAACACACCTGAGTACAATTAGTAGGTCATTAGCGAGAATCTATAGAACTTGAATGCATGCTACAGCAGCTTGTGAGTGAATGAACACAGTGCAATAAAAGTAATTTTAGAAGTACATTTTTCCAAACACTTACATTTATTTAAATTTACTTGAGTAGGATAAGGGGTTGCCACTTCAGCATTCAGTCAAGTTCTATACTCTTGCTAATGATCTACAAATTTTATTCAGGTGTGTTGCAACAGGGACACATGGAAAAGTTTCAGGACACCGGCCCTCAAGGACTGGTGTTCGAGACCCCTGAGCATTCTGTGTGATTGTGCAGAGAGGAGATCAGCAGGAGTCTGATCTCCTCACCTCCTCAGGATAGGAGACGACCCTCCATTTGTATGCATCTTTTTACACTAATGACCTAATGACGGCTATAGCCTACACTGTATTTATTTCTATAAAAATAAAGTGTTGTTTGTCTTTTGTTTTTGTAATGTACTAATATGAAACCTGCGTGTCGAGCTTCTGTGGTGACCTGCTGGGGTGTGTACGGTAAATATGGGTAACAGTGTGGACATGTTTCCTTTAATGCATTTGTGAAATATTGTAAAACATGAAATTTTTGTTTTGATGAAACAACGACACACAAGTTTGTTCTGGTAGATGATTTTTATCTCCAAAAAACAAAAAAACTCGCTGTAAGTTGTATGACTAGATGACCAACGAGGGGAACAAATCGAAAGGAATTAGGAGGGGGGGCTCAGGCAATTCAGCAACACGACAGATTTAAAATACTTTCAAACATTTAAAAATTGTATAGAATATTATATTTATTTATTTTATTTATCCATATATTAATTTTAATATATAACTTATATTGGTAACTCAAGAAAAAAATAGATAGCTATGGACATGGCATTTTAGGCTACATTTGCTTTAAAAAAGTTTTTAAAATCTGTAATTATTATTGTCAAATTGAAAAAACAAATGATGGACAGTTTCTGTCATGGGGACTTACATGGTGGCACCAAATCTCTAAATTTCACAAATCTGAAAGTTAATCAACATCATTTACTATGTGAGCTATTCGTGGGGGCGGTGTTTTTGTGCCTCCTCTTCAACTTTAAGCCTCGAAAGTGCGAATCACAACCTCAGCGTTTAGAAACAATCCCAGCTAACGTTTCCGTCGTCGTGTAGACCCCCGACTTCCGATCACTTACCGAACTGTACGCTTCATTTTTTCCTGAGTGGAGAAAAATGGCTTTTGAGTTGTCCGAAGATCAGTTAAAAACAGCGGAAAACGAGCTGAAGAAATATTTACCCATGTCGCAGCAGGTATGCTCGGTTAAATCTGTTATATTTTTATTTCTACAAGGAACTGAATGTACTGCAAATAACCAACTACTGAATTAATTTAAGGTTTACGGTTTCCTGGTGATCAGAAACAGAGTCAGATCCGACCCTGTACGGGTTTTAGTGGACAGGTGGCCACAGTTCCGCGTCATTATGTGCAAACCACACGGTGAACAGGTACTGTCTGTGCAGGGGGGGGGGGCTTGCGTGCACACAATACATTGTTTAAATGCCAATACAGATCACGTGTCTATTTTTCTTCCAGAAGAGTGACCTCTTCAAAGATGCACTGCTTTTTGCAACTGATGCTGCTGTTCTAGAAGAAATCCTCAGCAAGTCATCTGTTATTGACTGGAGCAAGTACTTTTGTGTTGGTAATGGCAACAAGCTCTCTTATTGTTTGCATTGTTACTGAATCAGTTCAAACTGTTTATTCGCTGGCTCCCACACTGCAGCCCTGCATATGGTCACTGAAGTCTATTACTGCAAGTGATTTTCAATGAAATAATTAGACCAGCCAATGAAAAGTCATCCTAATGCCTGGTGTTTATGTACTTCTACCTTCAAAGTGGAATTATATCTTTCAAAATGGTATTGTCTTTCATTGTGTTCAAAGTGTTATGGTATGTCATTTAGTGATAGAAAGATATGGGACTGCAAAACAAAAAAAGTTGGGACACATCTATGGTTAAACTTTGCACTTCCCATGTTGGGAGCAAGTTAATCTTTAATAAATCATGTTTTAAGACAAAAACAGGTTCACACATTTAAGGTTTTGATTACTTGTGTTAAAGGAACCAGTGTTTCCCACACTGAGATATTCAAAGCAGTGGCATCAGCAAAGGGTGTACCCTGTAAAAGAGTGGCAAAATGTTACTTGATGACATTGGAAGATGTGAGCAGGCTTCCTCCTGTTGACAGGTATTATTTACACATACAAATATTTAATCATAACTTTTACGTCCTGATAATAATACAAGCTTTGCTCTGTTCCATGTCAGTTCAGGGATCTCAGTAAGCTCTCTTGATGAATCGCACATTGGCTTGGTGAACCAAACTTGGAAGTTTGGAAAGGTCGATGTGGCCGTTGGGCTGATCCGCAACATGATTGCAAACTTCCCCTCCTGCTGCGTGCTGGATGCTGAAGGAAAGCCTGTATCCTGGATTCTGACCTATGCATCAGGCGCTATAGGAATGCTTTACACGCTGCCAGAGCACAGAGGGAAAGGCTATGCCAAAATCCTGGTCAGCAGCTTGGCCAAGAGGAATCATGCACTGGGCTACCCAGTTTACAGCTTCATAGAAGAGGAGAACGCTGTGTCCTACAGGCTCTTTACAAACCTGGGCTTCACTGAAGATCCCTCTTACAGGGAAGCCTGGTTTGTAGTCAATGAATTTCAAATATTTCCATGAAGCACAGAATAAAAGTAAAAAAAAAAAAAATGCTACAGCTTTTTCTGTTCATAAGTTAAAGTCACAAGGTGAACTCAGTCTTTTAGAAAATAGTTGGAATAAAGACGATAGCCAGAATTTTGGGTTAATAGCTCTTTATTTGGCCCTCTTATTGCCCAGGAACATTTCTCTCGTTTATAAAAGGTGTGATCACTTTCACTTCTGGTCTGTCATCTATTTTGACTGTATGGGCTCTAAGTGTACAGTAAATCTCCTGGAAAAATTGCATTAAACCTGGACTGTAAAAATCAAAGAGTAAGTGAAGTAGGCGTTGATTGACAAAAATAATACAAACGTAGCAGTCCCAGACTGCGTACCACAGATAAAGATGATAATTACATGCATGTTCTGAGTGTTTGGATCCAGTAGGATCCACATCTGGATCTGAGTGAGTATGTGATTTCTTGGAGAAGACACTAATTCCTTGGGGCTTGCTTTGGGGTCAGAAAGGGCACCTGTAAGTAGCATTATTTTCAAGCTAACTTCTCCAAATTTCATTTTGATATATTTGTCATAATATGGTGTGAAATGTCCAATTTTTCCCCCTATTTCAGAATAGTAAAGAACCTTTCCACAACTTCCTGGATCAACTCCAAAAATAATCTTCTCTAAGTAGAATCAGTCCCCACCATTGATAACGTTTTGCTAAGAAACAATCAAATCAATCACATTACCTGCACAACAGTTTAAGGGGGTCACCACACCGGATCATTAACCTCAATCCGAGTTTTGGCCACTCTATTGTGGAATTATCCCGATCTGCATAAAGACTTTCTTCCTGGGTTCCTGACACAACCCTTTGCATTTATCTAGCTAAATCAGCTGTGAATCATAAAAAACAACTAACAGTATAATTAAGTACAAACATTTCAAACTGAAGCTAATATGCTTCTAAAAATGGGGACAGTTTAGTACTTCATTAAAAACTGAGGGGAGCAAATAAAGCTAACTTGTCTGTGTAACCATGAGGTAGGCAAGACTGGAAGGTTCTCTCCTGTCTGTTGACCAAGGCTTGAGGAACCAGTTAATGTTCCCATCTGAGTAAATATGAGACAGTTATGTGATCTGCTGGTGAGGACAGCTGAGCGGGGTTAATTATGTTATAAGCGGAGTAATGAGGTGGAAGAAATTTATTTTATTTGGCAGCTTTATAAGCCAAAGCAGGGTCACCAAATTCAGTAAGGTGACCCAATAAAATGATTCCCCAGGCAATGAGGCTTACAATCAAACAACACAGGAGCCAGAAGATTTAACAAAAAGAACAATGAAAGTCGCTCTTGATGTTTGCTGGCTTGTATAACAATGATTAGCAAAAGTGTGTCCTTCACAACTTCTCCTTTTCTTCTGCTGTTCAATAAAGAAGTGGTCTGTTGTTGGATGTCTTTCCCACGTATGATGCGCATTAATTTGCAAGTAATACTATCCATGGTTCTCCAAAGTAAAAGACATTTAATTGTTATCTTGGTGTCATTTATTACTGCTTCACGCACAAACACAAACACGCACACGCTGTACTTGCGTGTTCTCATTTATTTTCACCTGGTTAATCTAGGTTTAGGTACAGCACTTTTTAAAGTCCACTTTCTTTTTTTATCATTAAAATAAAGGGTTCAGATTCCTGAGAGAGGGTTTAGGGTCTCAGTGTTTTGGTGAAGTATTAGAGGCTACACCTGGATTTACCCGTGGTCTCCAGGAAAAATCAAACAAACTGTGACTGTATTTAAAACTTTACAAATATAAAATTAATGAGCAACAGTGACGTTGAGCGTTGGTGGTGGTGGTGACAATGATTATCGTACGTTCTCTTCAATTATACGTCTTGAAAGTGCGAATCACGACAACCTCAGCCTGGAGGAAAAGTCCAGTTAGCGTTTACGTCCACTTCACATCACTTCCGCGATTTCCAGAGTTTCACACACAGATTTGATTTACATGAGCGCACAAATGTCTTTGGAACTGTCAAAAGATCATATTTGATCATATCATATCTGAAACTGAGCAGAAGAGATATTTATCTCGGTCACAGCAGAGTCCACAGGGAGTTTCATGTGCTTTAAATAACTATTTACATTGATTCCCCACTAACAGCCTGCTATGTCTCAGTATGAACAAGAACCACAATAGATTTCAGCTTACTCAGCCTGCAGTCACGAATGTCATGCCACTGTTGCCTTCAGTGTGTCTTTTGTGTCCCTTTTCTCACACATACACTCCCGGAGATGTGTCAGCAACTTCCCCTACTCCTCTGCTGTGCAAGAAGTCGTCCATTGTTTTGTTTTTTCTGTAATCTTTTTTTTCTTTTTAGGTATGCCTTGCCAGTAAAATGCTGGAATATTGAAAGGATAGCATCAAATCAGTTTCCTGTTCTCAGCTGACAGGAGTGACACCTGGTGTGGTCTTGTGCCGCACAAGCCCATCTGCTTCAAGGTTTGCGGTGCAGGATGCTTGGATGTAATGAGTAGTTATTGAGTTACCTTTCTATCAGCTTGAAGAAGTCTGGGCATTCTCATCAGTCTCATTTATTTTTAAAAAGCCTCTATTTTTTGGAAAGCATCCATTACAGCTGCAGGTTATATGGTGCAGGGCATTCTGTGTGATTGTGCAGAGAGGAGATCAGCAGGAGTCTGATCTCCTCACCTCCTCAGGATAGGAGACCAGCCTCCATTTTTATGCATCTTTTTACACTAATGACCTAATGATGGCTTAGGTCACTACTGTATATAGTAATAAGTGTTGTGTGTGTTTTCTAATGTGCTAATATGAAACCTGCGTGTCGAGCTTCTGTGGTGACCTGCTGGGGTGTGTGACATAATCAGAGATCAATTAAATCCATCTAAGCCAAACTGACATAACATGTCTGGTAAATTCTGAATAACTGATAGAGGTCAGGCTTAAATGTTTAATTTTATTTTTGCTTACAATATTGTTCAAATATTTTAGAATTCAGCAGAGAAATTAGATCCAATCTCACATCACTGCTGAAAATATGATCAGCCTTTGATGGAAGGAAGCCAAAACACACTCAGAGAACAGTGAGTTACTATCGCACATACAGCACAGACCACCTAACACACACCTCAATGTCTGTTTGCAATGAGGTGTAAAGGGAGGAAAGAGTGTGTAATGAGGAAGAAGCTAAAACGCTTCTTAAACTGGTCAAACTGGAGAGCTGACACAACCTGTAGAAAGCTGTAAAGAAAAAAAAAGGTTTTAAAATCCCTGTTTGCATAAAACCTTTCAACAACACTGAATTTTATGTGTTTTTTGTTCAGCTGTGTGTAGCAAACATCAGCCAACAACATGAAAGACACGGTGTTTGAAGCCCAGATGTTCCTCCAGTTTCGTGAGGCCGTGCTGTCTAAATTTCACGGAGTTCCATTTGACGTGTAATTATCAACAGTTAAATGACAGTGTTGCAATATTTCTGTGATCCACTGAACATGTTTAAAAATTAATCCTTGTATAGTTAATCTACAGACAAGCTCAACTCCTCAGCATAGTCAAAAAGTACACTGTGGGTGTTTCCACTGTGACCTCCAGACTGCTCAGTGGACAGGCTTAGTTCCTGTTCTGAGCTGTCACATGTGGCAGCCGGTGGGGTCTTTTTGCCCATCTACTTCAAGGTTTGATGTGTTGCATGTTGCATACTGTGACTGTAATGAGTTATTTGAATCATTTCTTTCATCCAATCAAATCAAAGCAGGCTGGATATATCCCTTTAACCTCGGGCATCAACAAGATAGCTGCTGCTCACTAGATGTTGGTGGTGTAGAATATTATATTTTTTTATTTGTTTATTTTTATATATAACTTATATTGGTAATTGAAGTTAAACATAGACGGCTAGGAACATGGCATTTTAGGCTACATGTGCTTGAAAAAAAAAGTTTAAAAATCTGTGAATATTGTAAAAAAAATTAAATAATGGCCAGTTTCTGTCATGGTGGAACATCATGACAGAAACATCACTCGTGTACCTAATAAAGCGGTCGTGTACATTCAAAATATCTTTAAACGTCACAAATCTGAAAGTTAATCAACAAGTTTCTATGTGGGGGCGGGTTTTTTGTGCCTCCTCTTCAACTTTAAGCCTCGAAAGTGCGAATCACAACCTCAGCCTTTAGAAACAATCCCAGCTAACGTTTCCGTCGTCGTGTAGACCCCCGACTTCCGATCACTTCCGCGATTTACCGAACTGTACGCTTCATTTTTTTCCTGAGTGGAGAAAAATGGCTTTTGAGTTGTCCGAAGATCAGTTAAAAACAGCGGAAAACGAGCTGAAGAAATATTTACCCATGTCGCAGCAAGTATGCTCGGTTAAATCTGTTATATGTTTATTTCTACAAGGAGCTGAATGTACTGCAAATAACCAACTACTGAATTAATTTAAGGTTTACGGTTTCCTGGTGATCAGAAACAGAGTCAGATCCGACCCTGTACGCCGGGTTTTAGTGGACAAGTGGCCACAGTTCCGCGTCATTATGTGCAAACCACAGGTTGAACAGGTACTGTCTGTGCAGGGGGGGGCTTGCGTGCACACAATACATTGTTTAAATGCCAATACAGATCACGTGTCTATTTTTCTTCCAGAAGAGTGACCTCTTCAAAGATACACTGCTTTTTGCAACTGATGCTGCTGTTCTAGAAGAAATCCTCAGCAAGTCATCTGTTTTTGACTGGAGCAAGTACTTTTGTGTTGGTAATGGCAACAAGCTCTCTTATTGTTTGCATTGTTACTGAATCAGTTCAAACTGTTTATTCGCTGGCTCCCACACTGCAGCCCTACATATGGTCACTGAAGTCTATTACTGCAAGTGATTTTCAATGAAATAATTAGACCAGCCAATGAAAAGTCATCCTAATGCCTGGTGTTTATGTACTTCTACCTTCAAAGTGGAATTATATCTTTCAAAATGGTATTGTCTTTCATTGTGTTCAAAGTGTTATGGTATGTCATTTAGTGATAGAAAGATATGGCACTGCAAAACAAAAAAAGTTGGGACACATCTATGGTTAAACTTTGCACTTCCCATGTTGGGAGCAAGTTAATCTTTAATAAATCATTTTTAAAGACAAAAACAGGTTCACATGTATAAGGTTTTGATTACTTGTGTTAAAGGAACCAGTGTTTCCCACACTGAGATATTCAAAGCAGTGGCATCAGCAAAGGGTGTACCCTGTAAAAGAGTGGCAAAATGTTACTTGATGACATTGGAAGATGTGAGCAGGCTTCCTCCTGTTGACAGGTATTATTTACACATACGCATAATTATAACTTTTACGTCCTGATAATAATACAAGCTTTGCTCTGTTCCATGTCAGTTCAGGGATCTCAGTAAGCTCTCTTGATGAATCGCACATTGGCTTGGTGAGCCAAACGTGGAAGTTTGGAAAGGACGATGTGGCCGTTGGGCTGATCCGCAACATGATTGCAAACTTCCCCTCCTGCTGCGTGCTGGATGCTGAAGGAAAGCCTGTATCCTGGATTCTGACCTATGCATCAGGCGCTATAGGAATGCTTTACACGCTGCCAGAGCACAGAGGGAAAGGCTATGCCAAAATCCTGGTCAGCAGCTTGGCCAAGAGGAATCATGCACTGGGCTACCCAGTTTACAGCTTCATAGAAGAGGAGAACGCTGTGTCCTACAGGCTCTTTACAAACCTGGGCTTCACTGAAGATCCCTCTTACAGGGAAGCCTGGTTTAGAGTAAATGAATTTCAAATATTTCAATGAGGGACAGAGTAGAAGTAAAACAAAATTATGCTACACCTTTTTCTGTTAATAAGTTACAGTCACAACGTGAGCAAATTCTGTTAGAAAATAGTTGGAATAAATATAGTAGCTAGATTTATGGGTTAATAGCTCTTTTTTTTGGCCCTCTTATTGCTCTGGAATATGCTTGATTTTTTTTGTCTCTACAGCTTATCTCTTTTCTGCACTGGATCTGAAATGAAGAAGGAAAAAACATGAAATTATTTGCACTACAAATGAGCATAAGAATGTAATTCAGTGCTTAACGTCCAGCATCCAGACACAAACTCAATCTTTTGGTGGCATTTGTGATTTTTGTAACTGTAATTACTTCATATACATATATTGTAAAATTTATATACAATGTGACAAAATGTAGTAAAATGAGAAACTGCTCTTGACTGCTTTACCTTTGTTCTGTGAATTCTTCGAGTCGTAGCAGCCATGTTTTCCAGTACTCCAACATCAGCTCTGAGTTGAGCTGGTGAGCATGGGCAGGAGAGCCATCCTTGTATGCCACAACAATGAGTCCATTTTCAACCTGCAGCAGGAACAGATCAGCAGCACACAGTAATCACAAAGATATATTTTGAACAGTGCAACCTTTGTAAAAAAAATACAAGCTAATCACATCATTTATCTTAGTAGATCACCTGGTACTTGTAGTTGGCATCACTGTTCAAAGCCCCAGCATAGGCCGCCACTTGAAGAGGGTTATCGTACGTGTTGCTTAGGAACGGTTTGGGTTTATCAGAAGTTTTCCAGTCAATAACACATAGTACACCCCTGCAGGAAAAAGTTTGAATGAGTCAAGTTAAGGAAATTAGTTTAAAAAAAGATAAATAACTCAAGCCTGGTGTGGAAAAGAGGTCTGGAAATCAGTTTTTTCACCTGTAGCGAGCAACGCAATCCACAACTCCCAGGTAGTTCAGTGTTTCATGCTGTACGGTGCTTTCTATAGCTCTCACCGCTCGGATGTCCTCCAGGATGTCAGAGACACTCTGCATGTATCCCTGTACCTCAGGTGGATACTCTGAAGGACTTCTATCCTTCCATGTTGCATGTGAAGTAAGAACATCCTCCAAGGCTGAATGGAAAAGCTTCCCTTGCCTAAATAAATCTGTTTTTAAGTACAACAAAAAGACAGTCACTTTTTCATTTGATCTCACCACATTCACACTAAGATAACTCAAGTCTTTCATATCTTACTTTGACTGTATTCTTTGAAGCCTTCCTCTCCAAGCTCCGCAATCATTTTCTTCCTCCACCTCTCCAGGTAGAAGATCTGGTCTGGGGAGAGGGTCTGCTGAAGGATGCGGGTCACGCTTGGTACCAGAGACCTGCCTTGCCCTCTGTTTAACAAAATCCGAGCTGGAGGTCCTGACTCTGGCTCTTCTGTTTCTATAGGTTCTTGACAGTCTAAGAATGGATGAAGGACTTTAGGTACCCTCGTCTTTGCAATTGTAGGAGTCTGGGCTTTGACAACAGGTCCATACATTTGGTCATCTTCCGCTTGGAGGGTCTCCGGAGTTTGAGAACTGACCCTGGTCGACATGACGGACTTCACGAGAGAAGAGTAGCGCTCTGTGTCCACTGAACTGTACGGACTGCGTCTTTTTGACGATCGTAAACAATGATAAGCAGAAAAGTGGCTCACGGGGAGGGAGGTGCTTTGAGGTACAATGATGCCTCTGACGCATAAAACTCGTTTAAAAGTGAACATTCTGGAGACTTTCACACAATTGGCCAACAAGGCGATATCTTATTGGCTAAATTACTACAGGCAAC
This sequence comes from Maylandia zebra, assembly GCF_041146795.1. NCBI lineage: Eukaryota > Metazoa > Chordata > Actinopteri > Cichliformes > Cichlidae > Maylandia > Maylandia zebra. The sequence goes on along the minus strand of NC_135179.1, from coordinate 23,062,545 downwards.
TACAGCGGGCCTGAAGCTTCAAAGTATATTTAAGGATTTTGTATTTATTTTCACCACCGGTGGTACTTGCCCCAACATGTTCTCATGTGACTCCAAACAAATCGGACAGTTTCTGAACGACGCGCCTTTTCGTTACACAATATCCTGTAGCTGGGAAATGGAGTTCCGAGCGGTGCTTTCAACGAATAAACTTACGACCTTATAAACTACGTTACCCATAATGTGCGGTGTAACATCAAAATACATCCGTCGAATTATTTACTCTGCCGCACAGTTGACTGAGCTGTCCTTTTACTTTTTTTGTTCGTTAGTACGCAACTGTCCGTTACTTAAAAAGGTGTGACACTGCTGTTTATAAAAAAATAAGTTATCACAATGCCCGTGCTTTATGAAAACTTTTTACAGGAGTGTGATGCGATTGAGTAAGCGAAGAGCCAATCGTAGCGTTTGTAAATTCCTACACTGTCCAGTCATATTCATGTGAGGCGGGATTGAATTTGTCGTCACTGGGATGTGGGCGAAAAAATGTTTTGACAGTTCGTTTTGGTAGCTAACTAGCCACCAGAGAGTTCGCTTCCTGCAAATAGTTGTGTTATTCTAGTGATCGTCTTCCTGGCATTCTTTCGATTTGAGTGCCATTATGACATCAATAGATGAAAACAGTAAAGAAAAGGTAGGTTAAACCTTTCGTAGCAATAAAAATTGCATTAATAGTCAGCACCAAGATAGCTAACGTTAACGATTGCTTTCTGGCTAAGTTATTGAGTTCTTTTCGTTCTACATAACGATAGCCTCCGGCTAACGCTAGCCAACAGTTTATTGACGAGACTGTCAGGAACGGTATTTTAAAACTCCTGGTTGGGGTGGGGATTTTGTTTTCTAATAAAATTTGTTGCAGCGAACGCGTCTAAACATGCAACACATTGCGACAGAAAAGTCGCTTAGCCGGTGCTAAATTCTGACTCCCCCACCTCCTCCGCGTAATTCAACGCTTATAATAAAAAGACGGTAATTTTCGGCTAGGCACCAATGTCATGAATGTGGCGCTTCTGCTGTTTTTTGTGTCCAACAAACTGGTGTATTCAGCTGCTGTGCAGCACAAAGCTCAGTGGCATCGCAGTGTGGTCTGTATGTGAAGTTTTTTTTTCTGCTGTTTTGACAGATGCTAATTAAACCTCACAGTAACTTTGACAGATGTAGCTTGTGGTGCTGCTGAATCATACCATTTATGTCAGTCGAGTTAGACTGCTAAAAAATAAATAAAAATAAAAAATACCAAAGTAGCATTAAAACCTCATCACAAGTTGCAACAAAACCTGAGGAAATGCAGGAATTTTAGATGGCTATATCTTATAAACTGTCAGTAAAGTGTAACACGTCGCTTCGTCCAGCAAGACTGTAAATGATGAGATATGTTTACTCTTTATTTACCAAGGGTGTGGGCCTAGTTTTTAATCTCAAGCAGGACTAGCGCATCTGGAGGCACAGTTCTGTACACTTTTCTTGAATCCCTGTGCATTTTAGATAAAATGTTTAGTTCTTTTTTAAAATTGATAATGTCTATAGATTGAGCTCAGTAGATTTCATAGTTGCTTTCATTCGGTTTGTATCTTAATTCCATGTTGGGTGTTGAATCAGGATGAATGCTTTGGGCTCAGCACTGTATCTGCTTACAATATGCCTCAGAGATGTTTGTATATTGTGAAGTTGCAGCCACTGAGGATTTGTAGAAGTGCTTTAGTGGCAAGTTTTTACTGGTACTGTTGCAGTTGGGAAATATGAAACATGAGCAAATGAGATTGTTTGTGCCCGTTGCATAAAATATTTATATCCAATACAAAGAAATAGTCAGCGAAGTGACCCTAGAGTTATTGAGGTCTGTTGATTACTAAATCGAGCTGAAAGAATGTGTATTGGTAGACACATACGATTCTCTGTGGACACTTCTCGTTTTCCAAATGCAAAATCTCAGTCTTTTGATGAGTATTATTAAGCCATCTTTTAAAAATACAGGATTCAATAAGCTCTGCCTGTCTTATTGTCGAGCTACACAAACCAAACATCAGGGGTAATAAGTCAAAAATGGCAAGAACTGTTGAATATGTCCTAAAAGCAATGTTTAAAAACCAAATGACTTCACACACAAAAGCAATGTGTTTATGTTTTTTGGTCTGTTATTTCTCCTCAGTTGCGCTCTGTGTCTGTGGACCTAAACCATGATGCCTCTCTTCTTATTGACATTCCCGATGCACTCTGTGAAAGAGACAAAGTCAAGTTTACAGTTCATACAAAGGTAAAAAGGAAAAGAATGTTTGTGTCTCAACAGTGAGAAAGAACAACGTTTAAACTTAATCCTAGCCTTTAATCCCTTCTATAATAGTGTTTGCTGATATGTTGTCAGTAATATTTACAAAGTGCTATTAACTGTTTTCCCAGACCACACTGAGCTCTTTCCAGAAGCCGGATTTCTCTGTTCCCAGGCAGCATGAAGATTTCATCTGGTTACATGACACTCTGGTGGAGACGGAGGATTATGCTGGCCTAATAGTGCGTAGAACTATTTACAGAGATGGCTCACACCCAGAGACAGAAGCTGTTGATTTCACAGTTCAACTTAACTTTTAAATCGTTTGCACTCAGAAACCAACAGAAACCATAAACGCAAACTTAAATTCCAAAAGTATAAAATAGACTTTTTTTCTCTTTTTTTGAAGCCTCACAACCATTTAACTATCAGTGAAAATTTATTTGTTTCCTGATTCATTATTCACAGATTCCACCAGCACCCCCGAAGCCTGACTTTGACAGCCCAAGAGACAAGATGCACAAGCTGGGGGAAGGTGAAGCCACTATGACCAAAGAGGAGTACACTAAAATGAAACAGGAGCTGGAGGCGTGAGTGCGACACTCAAATCAAAAAACTGGATTTTTCTTTGTATCCTTTTATCTTCATGGCATGCTAGATTTCTATTAGCAAGCTACGTATGTAAAATATTGTCCACTTCACCAAAAATGTCCATGTAATATATTCTGTTTTGTATTTTTTTAGTGAATACCTGGCCGTCTTTAAGAAAACTGTCCAAGTGCATGAAATCTTCCTGCAGAGACTGTCTTCTCACCCTGTTTTAAGCAAAGACAGAAACTTCCAGATTTTCTTGGAGTATGACCAGGATGTGAGTTCCTCTTAGTGCTGACTTCCTTTCACGGGTTATTCGTTGGAAAGAGAGGAAGTAGAGTTTATGACACATGGTTTGCATCCTGCTGTGATCAGCACACTTATCTGTGTGGTCTGTCAGTAGCAGCAGCCATAGAGTTCAGATAAGTGTTAAATATTCTGTATACAATTTTTAGAAATGTCTATGCAAAGTAATGAAATGTTGGTAGATTCACAAATAATACTAAAGTCTTGGGCTTGAACTATTGATTATTTAAGTAAACATGTAGTTTGTCCCATCAATTAATTGGATAAAAATACTTCTGTCATTATTAATGAGGAATAACAAATAATCAAAAAAGAAATATCACAATATCACTGCTCATTGGTTTTTATTTTAGAAATTGTAATTTTAATAGCACTTAATACAATTGAATTCATAAATAATTTTTTATATTTATGGTAATCTAAGTCTGTAGAATAATGTCATTTAAGCCCTGAAACAAATATTGTCTAGTACACCCCATGCTCCCCCTTAGACACACCCCTGCTTGCTGCAGGTATCGCTGTGATAGAAAGTAGGACAGCTGCCATCAGCCTTCAGCAGCTGCATAATTTAAACATCATGTCACACTAAGCTAACGGTTCACCTGCACACATACACTTTTATTTTAACTTCTGTAGCTTTACTGTAAATAAATCCTGTGTAAAACAAATGGCGGTGAATGGGGGCAGCTACAGAGTTCTCTTTTCTTTACACTGGAGCTTTGTTGAACAAGCAGTTTGATGAGGGACTCCCGCCAGCTTTTTCCTAATAAAGGTTTTAATGGGGAGTGCAGTGGTCGCTAACGATAACAGCTCCGCTTCTGTTCTTCAACGTGTGTAGACGCTCCATGTCAAACTACTTACATGGTACTCAATGAATCATTGCAGCCTTATTTCAGTCCTTATTTTTCAAAGCATCATATATAAAGTTCTCATTAATAAATTACAGAATTATTGATTACTGTGTTCAAATTCTGTCATTTTAGCTCAGTGTGAGGCGAAAAAATGCAAAGGAAATGTTTGGAGGATTCTTTAAAAACATGGTAAAGTCAGCTGATGAAGTCCTTATCTCAGGAGTAAAGGTGAGACTTATGCACAGTCTGCTTGCAGTTAATGTTGGATAGTGTCCCACGTGAAGCATTATAGCCACTTCTTTAATGACTTTTGTGTCTTTCTGTTTCGCCTGCAGGAAGTTGATGACTTTTTTGAGCAGGAAAAAACCTTCTTGCTTGACTATTACAGCAAGATCAAAGATTCCACTGCCAAAGCAGAGAAAATGACCCGTGCACACAAAAGTATGTCATGTTTATCTTAGAGCATTTACTCGGTTTGGATGATTTAATTTATGTGTGCAATTTTCTACATTTTGATATTTCTCTTGTTACAGATATTGCAGATGATTATATTCACATTTCTGCCACTCTGAACAGTCTCGCAGCTGATGATATGACAGCAAATAAGAAGTGAGTGCAACACGTGAAATATGTGTTATTACACAGATGTAGAGCATGGCTCTGTGTGACATTGTAGTGATTCCTTTTCTTTTTTCCTGCAGAAATCTTGAGAAGCTGTCAGACTTGTTTGAGAAGTTTAGAGTAAGTAGAGCTTTAACTAATAACAAGCAGTGACACTTACTCTGCTCTGGTTTAGTTTGAACATAATATTGTCTCTGCAGAAAGTGGAGGGAAGAGTGGCGTCTGACCAGGACCTAAAACTCACAGAGCTGCTGAGATACTACATGAGAGACATCCAAGCTGCTAAGGTGAGACATGTTCATCTTCTGTCTTCACACAGCTTGGACAGATTTATAACCATTGTGCCCAGTCGCTGTATCTCTCACTCTATATACATTTAATGGCCACTTTATAAGGTGCAGCTGTTCAACTGCTCATTAATATTAACAAATAACCATCTTGGCATTTACCGAAAACTGTGCTAAAAAGAGAAAATATCCCACGAGTGGGAATTCCCCCGGTGAATATGGCTTGGTAACCCAGAGAGTTACTCAAACAGTCACTCCTTACAATTAAGATGCGCAGAAGAGCATCTCTGAATGCACAGCACATCAAACCTTAAAGCAAATGGGCAACAGCAGCAGAAAGCTCCAGTGGGTGCCACTCATGTCACCTCAGAACAGGAAATTGAGGCTGCAGTTCACACAGGCTCACCGAATCGGTCAATAGATGACTGGAAAGTAGGCTGGTCTGATGAGTCACAATTTCTGCCGCGACCATCAGATGGTAGGGTCAGAATTTGGTGTAAACTACATAAAGGCAAGGATCCGTCCTGCCTTGAATCAGCGGTTCAGGCTGTTGGTGGTGTAATGGTGCGAGGGATATTTTCTTGGTACTCTTTGGGAACCCATCCTCTGATGGCCACTTTCAGCAGGAGAGCACACCATGTCACTAAGCACAAGTAATCGCAAACTACTTTCCTCAGTATGTGAAAGAGTTGAAAGAAACTATAGATGAGGAATGCACTTCCTGCTTTCTGTGAATTAAACTCAATATTGTCCATGCCTTTTTATAACAGTAACAATTTGAATATTGTAAAATGTTGCATGTTGAACGGCTTCTTTAGGTCTACTGCCAAACTTTTATTCATCTCGTAAAACTATTTCTAACATGGTTTTTAGGACCTTCTGTACAGACGAGCCCGGGCGTTGGCTGACTACGAGAACTCTAACAAAGCTTTGGATAAGGCCCGACTGAAGAGCAAGGATATTCCCCAGGCGGAGGAACACCAGCGGCAGTGCCTGCAGAAATTTGACAAGCTCTCAGAATCTGGGAAGAAAGGTGTGTGTGTTCATGCGTAACCGATGCAGACTGCCTCTGTACTCGTTTCTTTGTGTCTAAAGTGACATTTTCTTTTTAAACTCCGCAATCTTATCCTGACAGAACTCACCAGTTTCAAGGGCAGACGAGTCGTGGCCTTCAGAAAGAACTTCATAGAGATGGCTGAGCTTGAGATAAAGCACGCCAAGGTGAGCAGCAAAGTAAAGGAAGATGCATATGTACTATCATCTTTTCCCTTCAACGCTCCAAGAGACAAATGGCAAAATTTTAATAAAGACAAATATTTAAGTAAAAAAAAAAAGTTATAAATAGCTTACATGTCATTACAAGCATGTGATACAAAGCTTTGCTCAAGCCCAATGAATGTTCTGTTGCTTTTGTCTCCACAGAACAGCGTGGCTCTATTGCAGGGTTGCATCGAGCTGCTCAAGAGCAACTGATGCGCTGAAGTATTCCTGTGCTGCCATCACAAAGTGACCAGTCAAAGAACGGAAACTGGGCGTCCCCGGGGGAGGGGGCCTTGCATGGACATGAATCTCAGCTCTGTGCCCGCTCTCGCCTGGATCTGATGCCACTTTTAAACCCTGCACAAGATTAAGTGTCTTGTATGCACAGTGTCTTCATGTTTACAGAGTCCCTGTCCTCTGGTCTGTGGTCCAACCTTTTCCATTAATTTAAGGAAGTCTAGCTCAATGTGAATGGCTCCAGAAGAGAATGTGGCGGCCCAACATCAAGGTCTTCCATATTTTTTTGCAGCATCAAATCATTTTGGGGGTTTTTTGTTTTGATTTTTTACCTTAAACACATATTATATTTCTTGCCTTTCGATCATGTTTCTGCCTTCATTTCCTCCACTCTAACCTCTTTCTTTATATATACTTTTACACAACTTTAAAATACTTAGATAATCATTTCCACATAATTGATTGATTTATGATTTATGTGTTTTCTCTTTTGGGGCTTTTATTTTTTGTTAATTAAACAGTTTTACAGAAACAAAACCGATGCCTGGAAAAAAACATCCTCATGCTCTGCATTCCTGGGCTCTGAGATTAGTGAACAGCCAAACCAACCCTCTAGTAAGAAAATTCATGACTCACATAGAAGATAAGACAGAAAATCGTAGTGTACGAAAATAGCTGAACTTCTCCTCAGGAATTGGATTGGTTTCCCGCATTCTGGTTTGTAAGACGTGGCCTGAAATCTCACAGTTATCAAAGATGTGGGATGGAGTCAAATAGTAGGCTGTTTGAGCATAGAGCATAGAAAAGTATACATTTATAGTTTTGGTTTCATTTAAAGACACTCATTGTCGCTGCACCTGCCTGTTTACTCCCGCTGTGTCCATTGCTTATTCCTTTTCAGTTTGCGGTTATTTTATCTTTATTTACTTTTTCCGATTTGTTACTGATAGTTTCACGGAGACCTCCTATATTTTCCTGATCCCCTCAACAGTTTGTTTGGAAAAAAATAAAATGGAATAAAAATGAAAGATGCACTAAGCTGAAAACTACTTTACAATCACGACCAGGCTTGGTGAAGTGTTAAAAATGCATTATAGTTTTTTAAGAAATTGAATGTATTTCTAATGGATTCCAGCTGTGTGAATTCCTTCACATGATGTTTTTTCATACAGAACATTAGCATTTTATAAAATTCTTATTAAGGCTGTTTAATAAACCCTACTTTCCCAAATTTCATCTTGGTTTTTTGTTTTTATGCCACACATGCAGTCTCTTCGATCCTTACTATTCTCCACTCACGTACCAAGAGCCTGAAGCTCTTCCACTACTACCTCTAGGTGGCACTGTCAGCATTTCTACGGTGTCCTTGAAGTTACACACAGCTGTATGCACGTTTGTGTTAAATCCATCGACCACAGTGGATCCTGCAATTGGACGGTATCGTGTATTAGGTAACCTTTGAGGAAATGCCAGGGGGCTTATGGGAATTACCATGACCAACGTGCTCACTGTGTGACCTACTTTAGCAGTTGCACAAAGCAACGTACAGCTCAGGTAGAACTACCAATATTTTGTGTAACAGGTCAAGGACTTATTGCTAGTATGCAATGCACTCAGTAAATATTTTTTTTTTTTTTTAAACCCAAAAAATTTAAAGCCATTATTATGATGAACATCCTAATAGATAATACAGATTCTTTAACGAAGCTTTTGCTGTTGGAGTTGTAGAAAAGCAGAATTGCAATGATAATGCACGTAGAGTCTACTCATACATCCGTGGGGGATCTGTCAATATTAGACAGCCCCAGTCTTTCAGTCACAGTGACCTGTAAGGTTCGCGCTAGTCACTGATTGGTTAAAACAGCTGACTGTAGCCAATGACATTATAACAAATAATCAGTACAAACAAAGGAGCCTGCCAGCTGTGGTAAGAGCAAACAGGATTTAGAAGTGCAGCATCAAAGAGTTAAAGCAAGACCTGCCTTTGGAACAAGATGAGATTAAAAAAAAAAAAAAAAAAGGCATAGATGTCAACCGTAGACGTGTGTTTAAGGTTGCCAAAGAAGAGACATTTGCTTATGTGGGGTTAAAGTCCCTTCACCACAGCTACATGAAACAGAAAAGTATCAGTCCTAAATTTAGTCTATTCATGTTCTCTTTGTGCAGCTCCACTGATCTGATAAGTCACCTCAGAAACAAAACCGTTGGAGAAAAGGACGCACTGTGTGAAATTTGGCTGCGTAAACCGGTGTAAAAAAGATAAATGGTGTTTGCTTCAAAGATAGACTGTAGTTAGATGATTTTGTGAATTTCTGTATCTCCTCCTAGGCAAACTTAGATCATTTACAGGCTGTGATAAGAAATGGGTTTTGTGCATTCTTAGAACTTCTGGATAGATTGTTAGTGATTTGCCAGTAATAATTTATTCAGTACCATCTTTATATTCCACTTTTAATCCTCAGTGGCATGCAAAGCACTATTACATAATCAGGCCCAGGATTTTTTAAGAAAGCACAATAGAGCGCGAGAAAAAAGGGACACTGCTTCAGGTGTACGTTTGTCTGCTGTGTCATATAGTCTTTTTTCACTTTGGTTTTGTTCATGGTTGAGTGAGCCTGTGAAAGCACCTGCCTCATGGCTCAGAGCTCAGCAGTGGTCACCAGAAAATCATCATAAATGCTGATATAAGCCTTACAGTAGGACTCAGAGCCATGACGCATGAAAACCTCCCCATAAAGAGAATGTACTCTCTGAATGTTTTTTTTTTAACCGCACCTGCAGGGCTTATTGACGTAACTGGATCATCTGTGCTTCCTTATTGAAACGGGTTAGGATGCTTCTTCCTGGTCCTGCAAAGATTTCTGAAATTCTTCTCAGCTTCTGAGAGTAAGAAGAGAAAGCAGCACTTCGATTTTGGCCCTCAGCAATATAAATATCTAACATTGCCTCCTTGCCTGCCCCCTGACACAGAAGCACAGGGGACTGGCACATCTTGGGTGAAAGTGTGAAGGAATGTCTGGAGGACAGTGCATGTTCGTCCTTCAGTAATGGAATTCCATCATTAACAAAACATCAAAAGGACTCAAAGCAAGGTGCGTGTTATGACCAAACCTTTTCTGGGTTCATCCACCCTGCCCTGCTCAGGGAATCGTTTGCTTTTATGCTCGCATTAGTAACACACCGTCATCTCAAAGTCAAAACAATTGCTGAAGAATGACAAGGACAATCTGCGAGCTTACCTGAACAAACAAGTGCCACCACTTCTCAAACTGCTTTTTAAAGGACTTTGAGAAGTGGTTGTGTCAAGGATTTCGGAAAGGCTTATTATGGGATGTGAAAAGACCCTGATGTGCACTTGTGTATCTGTGTATTGGAAAAATCTGAAACTCTCTTGACACAAAATTGTGAAAGTGTAGAAAAATATAAATGGAAGTGGTGAAAAGCAGAAGTCCTGCTCACAGCAAAAATACTTTGACAAAAGAAGAGGTCAGTAGGTTACACTGTACTTTGCATTAAAGAAAAGATACCTCCCATAGACCTACTCCTTTCAAAGTTGCTGTGGCCTTACAAATAAGAGCACTTTGTTTAAATATGTGGATATTTTGAATACTTCCTTTTGCCAGAACAGGGCAGTCCTCAAAAACGAAAAAAGGCGCTTTTAAGTGTAAAAAAGTGTTTCTTCTCAACTTTACAAAGCATACCCTCCTCCAGAGTGAGCGCAGTTAAAAGACATAGTAACAGGAAACTTACTTACTTACTCTCCGTTTCAAACAAATCGCTTTTGTTTGACTGAAAAACCATCTCACTGTGCGAACTTTTTCCATGACCGCAGTAAACTACAACTCCCAGCAGCCTCATTTCCGTCTTGAGAACATTCCAGCCAATCAGAAACCTGGTGGATTTATGGTAGCTATCTGGGGCATGGGGCCAGCGCGTCTAGCCAGCTCAAAGTGCCACGACTTCACAGCAGACCGAGGATTCTCCAGCGGAGTCAGGAGGAGAGCACTGGAAAAAAAGACAAGTTAGCCAGATAGCTGGAAATATAGGTAGCTTTGCTCAAAAGCCACTTCATCTATAACTCGACCTCAGTATATTCCCTTTGAAGCGAGCAGACGTAGCGTTATCAGCGCCGGGGTAAGCGTGGGATTCTTGGAATTTTTTTATTCATTGAACCATCTTTAGCTAGCTTGGAAAGCTGTTAACTGTTAGCCCCTAAGAAAACTACTGCCATAGAAACAGACCAGACGGAAGTTATTTAAAATGATTTTAGACCTTTTTCTCGCTAACTGTTTAGTCTGCATTTTTATTACAGCTTGTGTTGTCCATTTTTGTTGCGTAAGCGACGCTTATTGTGCAGGACGTTAGCCAATTTCATTGATTCATAGTGTTAGCTGCAGTGCTAGCTGGTAAGTATTGATTAAAACCATATAAAATTTAAAATAAATAAATAAATGAAATACTTGGAGCATTTGCACATCACTGTGCTTTAATGCGCGGCACGAGAAATAGGGTGCTCATAACGGTTTGTAAACTTTGAATAATCCCTTTCACTTGTGGTTTTGGGATAATTTTAGGATTAGCTTGAATAAACTATCTTTGAAGTTATTGAAGTCGATGTGTGTGTATTAGATTATGGGGAACAAGTAAGCTGTTATTATATACATCTTTTTAAAACCTTCACGACTTATTCAATTTCACGCCTTTTATCTGAAGACAGTTTAAATATCTTCAGTACACCCTCTATGAGAACCACTATAGCCATGAATTAAAGTCAGATATCTTAGGCTCTGTCTGAGGGATGTGTTTTTCGTAACAAAGGTGCACTTCTATATAACAGTTGGGGTCGAGTTGGCTTTCTTTCAGTCCTCTTCTTCAGTTCAGCCTGAGTAAAGATGCGCTGGTGTGTGACATCACAGATAGGAGGCAGGGCCGTACCTTCCCCTTTGAGTCTAGCTTATAGACCCTGCAATGAACAGGGACTCTGGACTCTTATTCTGCACTTTTCCTTTCCGTGTCACGTTGCTTTGTTTTAAAACAATAAACCTCTACATGTGTTGGCTTCTTGTGTTTATGCATTTTCTGTTAAGATAACATATCTGTTCCAGATATAAATGATAATTCTGCTAGAATAAATCAAGGTGTTTTAGTGACCCGCAAAAAACAGTCAGCCAACATTTCACCCTGCAGGTGAAATGTTCTGGTCTGTGAGAAGAACTTTTAAGAGCCTTGAAGAAAAAGCTGAATACTCTTGAAGGCATTTACTTTAACCACAAGTCAGCTTATGGAAATCTCTGCATTTTCTGTGTGTATTACATTGGTTTGTAACCATTTTTGATATGATCGATCAATTTTTTGAGCATCTGTTTCAAAAAAGTTTTTGATTTTGCTTCAGAAGATATTGTGCCCAAAAGTATGGACCTGTTCTGTTATAAAAATGCAGTAATCAAAATGATAATTCTAATGTTAAAAAAGTGAATGGCTTTAAATGACACTTTGTCTGAGGTTATCGCTCTTGCATTCAGTGTTAAACTGACTGTATGAGATGCAAATAAATGTGAGAAAAACGCATTCAACCCGAAAGTAAGCAACTATTTGGTTTCAGAGTTCAAGATTTATTGTTCTGCTTTCTGTGGCCACAAGTTATTGGACTTGACAGTGACACCTTGAGGCCGTTTGATGTAAAAGCTAGGATTGTTTCTCCTAAGAGCATTAATGGTAATTCTGTCTGATCAGTTGCTTTGCTAAAGCAGCTAATGTTACTTACATTTTTTTCTTTGGTAATATTACAATTTTGTCTGAGTATGAATGACAAAGTGAATTCCCCCCCCCCCCCCCCCCCCCCCCCCCTTTTATTTTTATTTTCCAGGTTTACTAAAATTTAGCCATGGATATCTATGACCCCCAGACCCTTGGGATTATGGTTTTTGGTGGATTCATGGTGATCTCTGCTGTTGGGATTGCCCTCGTCTCCACCTTCTCCATGAAGGAGACCTCTTATGAGGAGGCCCTGGCTAAACAGCGCAGAGAACTGGGTAAGACACAGTCTGTTCGCACTGAGAAAAAGAAAAAGGACAAAGTGTCTGAGAAGAAGAACCGTGGAAAGAAGAAAGATGAAAAGCCCAATGGGAAGATCCCAGAGCAGGAGAAAGCTGAAGACGTTTCTGAAGGCGATGCCGACACTGACGCTGACATAGTCAGTGAGGGTGTAACTGCGCCAACTGTAGCTCCTTCTGTTTCTGTGCCTGTCTCCACTTTTGAAGTTGCAGCAGAGATGCAGCCCAAGTCTGCTGCTGAACCAAACCCAGCTCCTGAGCCCTCACCTGCACCTTCACCTAAAGAGAAGAAGAAGAAGCAGAAAGTGGCAAAGGTTGAGCCAGCTTCAACCCAGTCATCTGTAGTTGTGTCTGAACCGATCAAGTCCTCTGCAGCTTCTGCCGTAACCCAGGCTCCAGTCTCTGCCCCAACGAAGGTAACTGCTCCATCCTCTGCACCTGCTTCAGCCAAGGCCGCTCCTCAACCTGCTTCAGCCAAGGCCGCTCCTCCACCTGCTTCAGCCAAGTCTGCTCCTCCACCTGCTTCAGCCAAGGCCGCTCCTCCACCTGCTTCAGCCAAGGCCGCTCCTCCACCTGCTTCAGCCAAGTCTGCTCCTCCACCTGCTTCAGCCAAGGCCGCTCCTCCACCTGCTTCAGCCAAGTCCGCTCCTCCACCTGCTTCAACGAAGTCTGCTCCGGCTCCAACTTCTACAACAGCCAAGTCCTCTTCAACCAAATCTTCCACTTCTGCTGCTCCTGCATCAGCTAAGCCTGCCCCTGTCACATCCAAATCTGCTCCAGCACCAACCAAGTCTGTACCAGCTCCATCTAAAACTGCTCCGGTGCTGGAGGCTGTCACTAAAGATGTCCCAGTGATGGCTGTGCCCCCGGTGGGATCCCAGCAGGCTCCCTCTGTTGCAGCAAAAGCACAAGAACCCAAGAAAAAGGCATCAAAGAAGAAGACTGAGCCTGGTAAGCATTTATATTTTAGAGATCTCTGATTACTGTGTACTAGATGTTGCAAAATGTAGTATTATTAATCTTATTTTAATATTTATATAGTTTAATTTTAAAGTTATTAAAGAAAGAGGAATGGCTCCGAAACAGGCAGTCTACACACGGTAGATGACAATGCACATAGCTCTACAGAAACCGCAGCTTTAGTTTCAGATATGACCACAGTGCTGCACTGGCTGCTTTTTATTATGCTAATATGTCCCTTCATTTCCCTCACATATGTCTTTCTGGCATCTTTTACCTCTTCCAAAGAGATGTGAGGGAGAGATGAATGGGAATCCTTGGTTCCAGTGCTGGTGATTTTCTGTGTGTGCATACAGAATACTTTTTAGGATGCACGTGTTTCCTTGCTCTAAGCTCCTCTCGAAGCCTCCTCCCTGCTCTTTTTGAGGCACATTTAAGGGACTGGTCCATCTCCAGTGGTGGTGGAGGAGGAATGAGTTCACATCAGTGTAAAACAGAAGATCTAATGTTGTACATGTTCCAAAATGAGAAGTACTCACTGTCTTTACTTCCTTGGTAACCCTTCATATGTTTTAGATATCGACATTTTTTTCTGGGAAGCTGGTTGTTTGCTCTTTGATTAACTCTACAAGCAGCTATTCTTTAATGTAAACAAGACATTGTTTGCTCAACGCAAAGGCCTGCTATTATGCTATGCAGCTATCTGCTGTTACTGTTACAGTTTCTATAATAGACCTTCTCATTTAAATCAATGGAAATGGCAGGAACTACATTAGCCATAACACTGGTTGTTGTAGTGAGAGTTTAATGTTTAAGAGTTGGCTTGCATACACATACTTACAATCTAAGTCAGGAATAACTTGTCAGTACTGATGAACTTGAGCTGTGGACTTGTGGAAATAGTGCCAATGGCAGTGGTGGGTAACGTCTGGCACTTAGCTCTGGAGGGCAGAGAGCACACCAGCTTGTCCAAACACTGTTGCTCTGTTTTGTTAACTTACAAAGCCTCTCAGTGCTGCTGACAATGAGAAGAGAGGTGGGGTCGGCTTTCTCACTTGCCTGAGGCTTGTCTCCGCCTGGTGCCACAATGCCCCATTATTTTGCCATCTGAAAATGCCCAGGGCCCCAGACCCAAAGGACATGTTGTAGCATTGTCCTTTTCCTAAGGCGGTGTGAGAGAATTCAGTCACCTTTGTCTAGACCACCTTATTTTAGATATTAATTAATTCTGAGTTTATTTAATTCTTCTGCATTATTCTGTGTTTGCCTTTGCAGTTGCAGCAGTGGATTCTGCCGATGCTCCGCTGTACCTGCCTTATAAGGCCCTGGTATCAACCATCAGCAGCATGGTGTTCAGTGAGGGAGAGGCACACAGGCTCATCGAGATTCTGTCTGAGAAAGTTGGCATCATCCAGGACACCTGGCACAAGGTATGGAACAGCAGAGTCAGTGAAGGAAAAGCCTCACAAAAGAACATAGTTCACTGAATACATTTGAGAGTTGAAGAAAGATTCATTCTTTTGCATCTCTCTGTGTGTTTGTTTGTGTGTTTAGGCCACTCAGAAAGGAGACCCAGTGGCCATGCTGAAGAAGCAGCTGGACGAGCGAGAGAAACAGCTGGCAGCAGAGCAAGAGGATGCTTCTGCAGTAAAGAATCGTCTTCGAGAGCTCACCAAGGTCAGACATAGAAGAGTCTCAAAAACAGCAGGTCTGCCCAGTGAGACTATTATTACTCATAATATGGACGAGAATCATAGCTGCATTTAAATCCTTATTATAACTAAGCCTGAAAGTGTGGTTTGGCATTGTGGCAGCAGATAAAGAAACTAAATTAAAAGGACTAATATCCTGTTGCCATGACTGTGCACTGACAGCTGCACTAGTCTTCTTTTGTCCTGAGGGTGGCACTATTGGGAAGCTAACTTTATCAGGTTACAATAGAGAAAAAAATCTTTAAGATGCAGGGGCAGTAGTTTCACTTTGATTTGGTAGCCACTGCTCTGTTTTACACCGTATTATGATATATTTTTTAAAAACCTGATTGGTAGGTGCTAAGTGAGAGGTAAAGCCAATAATATGTTCCAAAATTTATAATCCTCTCCTCTCTCGTGAGATTGATGGACAGTTGGTGAGATTTCATTCTTAAGTGACTTGTTGTAACACAATGAACGTGAATCCTTTCTCTGATTGTGCCGTCCATTTATCAGGAGTTGTCTGCTGAGAAGGCCAAGGTGGCCAGCGTAGAGACGAGGCTGAGTTCTCAGCTGAGTAAGAGAGAGCAAGAAATGGTTGCTCTGCAGGCTCGCATGCAGGCCAGCTACCAGGACCACGTAGCCCAAACGCAGAGACTCAATGCAAAGGTCAGTTTAATACACATTACATTGAATTTAAAAATCAAACAGGTATATTTGTGTTTGCGTTGTATTATTTTATGGTTCTCTGAGTAATCTGACTCCTGTTAGAAAGGAAGATTTAGTTTACTCTTGAAACACATTAAACATTACTCTTGTGAAAGAGCAGTAGCACCAGGCTTAATGGTTTCTTTAGCAACATTAAAAAAAATCTTAAAAATGACTGCAGATCCTAAGCCTTCAGGACCAGCTGGAAAAAGGCCCCAATGCCCAACTTGCTCGCCTACAGCAGGAGAACTCCATCCTGCGTGATGCGCTCAACCAGGCTACGAGTCAAGCCGAGAGCAAGTGAGTTTTTACCAAACGCTGACACGGTAACTGGACTAGTATGGGGCATTAAGAGATTTTTACCTCTTTATAAATACATTAAGTTTTAACTTCAGTACAGTGTGTACTGATTCAGATTCTTTTTATAACAGGTCTGAAGGTTGACTCAGGCTTGAAAGGCATGTGTCTTTACTCTTGAGCTGATGTCTGTCTCCCCTCTGCCCTCAGACAAAATGCAGAGCTGGCCAAGCTGCGACAGGAATGTGCAAAGTTAACCAAGGAACTCGGAGAGAAGACGGAGAGTGTGCTTGCAGATGAGAACATAAGGAAAGGGCTGGAGGCCAAGGTCTCTGCTGCTGAGAAGGAGCTCTCACAGTTTCAGGTTGGCTGCATTATCTTTATTATCACTACATAAGACCTGATTTTTTTTTTTTTTTTTCCCTGTCTGTTTTGCTATGGGACCACATTTATTCTAGCTTTTTTTATATAATCTTGTTTCTGCAGCGAGTTGGTGTCTGAGCATCTACAAAATGCAAGCCTAGGCCTTTCCCCACCAATCTCTAGACTCTCTAATGTTAAGGGACGTCTAATTGCCTTGTAATCATAGAGCCTAGGGCCGAGAATGGAATGCAGCTGTAACAATGACGGGGGCTGTAGGTGCCAGCTGGAATGCGTTCATGTCCGAGCATCGCTCCTCCCCAGCCTGTTGTAATCGGCCATAAAAACGTGACACCATTTCCAGTTTTCAGGCAGGAAGTACAACAGTGTGTTTTGGTCTGTTAATTTCCTTGTTTTATGCACTATCAGCCCACACAGTCCCACTCATGGAATGCTGCTGCTCTGAGCTATTACTGGTAATGTGGAACAAGTGAGTCAGCACTTCTCACAAGTCAAGTGTGCCTTTTGTTTAATCATTTACTTACTGCCCTCCCAGCAGTCTAAAGTCTTTGTACATATTATGCAACAAATCACGCTCACATGATGAAAGAGTTATATTTTTTTGGACTGTGACTATCAACAACATGGAGACAAAGGAAATTCTGTCATTTCCAAATCAAATCTCCTCCTGTGATGCTCGTAGAAAGAACTGCTTAGCTTAGAAATAAGATGTCTGTTTAATGTAACTGTTAATATTTTTTCTTTTTGTGACATTTTCTGTTGGCTCTTTCTTTTTGTGGAACTTTTAAGGATGCATATGACTCAATGCTGTCAGTTACAAGAAAAGTTTTAGTGATACTTTGCTGCCCTCTGCTGTTTGTAACAACTTAATTTCTTCTTCAGACCAGCCACGCAGAGAAAGAACAGGCATTGCAGAGGAAATTGGAGGAGGTGTGTGAGGAACTCAGAACAACACAGAGTAGAAATGGCAGCCTGCAGGCAACTTTGGACAAGGCCCAACAGGACAGTGGCACACTCTCAGGTCAGTGAGCAAAGGCTATCATATTTAAGTGTTGGCATTTTTTTATGTCAGTAGTTTAAATAGAAAAATTAATCTTAGACAAGTCTTAGTCAAAGTATTTAAAGCTAAAGATTAACTTGCAAGTTTTTATTTCTACAGAGTTTCAAGTACGTGTTAAGAAGTTGGAGGCTGAGCTCAAGGAGCGTTCTGCTCAGGTGGATGCCTTCACTGTCCAGCTGGAGGAGACAAAGAAAGAGAAAAGACAGCTTGAACAGCAGGTGGCGTCAATCAACTCCCTGTTGGAGGCCAGTCAGAATAAAAAGGAGGAGGATAACAAACAGGTAAAAGTATTTTAAGTTTGACCTCTATGAAAGAGATGACTAATACGTAACCACACCTAAAATTGCTGACTAGTATGTAGTCACACCTAAAGATGTTTGTTATTTTTACATTTTCCAGGTGAACTCTGAAGATGTGGAACGTCTAAAGATCAGGTAGGTGTTTACTCTTCCTCTCTCATAAATCAATATCACATCCAATGCTGGTTTATTCACTTTCTAAATATCACGCCCTTATGTACAGCTTGCAAGAGAGAGAGAGCCAGTTAAATGTGCTTCACGAGGAACTGAAGCAACTGCAGATAAAGAAGGAAGCTGCTGTAAGCACTGCATGCATTTGACATTTAATTTGTTACCAAAAAGTATCACTTCTCAGTTTCTCAGGATAAATATAGATCGCAAAAAATGGGCTAATGGCAAATAATGTTCCCTTTCAATAGGAGAACACTATTGCTGAGCTTGAGCAAAGAAATAAGAGGTAAGGTGCTTTATAATTATCTTGGGCTAATAGAAAGTGCAGGTTGGTTTTGTTATGATTTATACCTCTGTGTAAATTGTGTAACCTTTTAGTGAAGATGCCAGTCAGGTCACAGCACTTCAGGATGAACTCAAAAACCTCAAAGAAGAAATGGTGACACTGAAGAACACACAAGTAAGCGTTCCTGTCGATGTGCATGATTCTGCTTTTAGAGCTGCCCAGAAAGAAAAAAATTGATTTGCATGTTGTTCCTGTTTCAGCAGTCAGATGGCTCTGCAGAGCTTGCACTACTACAGAACAGGTAATGCACTTAAATGTTGCTGTTCTGCCTTAACAGGCAAATCGTACACACAGGTTAATAAGTCTGCCACATGTAAAGATCAGCCTCGCATAAAATTAGGTCAGTTATTTACATCTGTTTTGTCTTTTGTTTGCTTTAATAGTTTGACTGAAAAGGATGCTCTGGTCACGTCATTACAAGATGAACTGAGGGTAGCAAAAGAGAAGGTTGCCACTCACGCGGTAAGTCTTTTCACCTGCTGGTGGCTTATCAGCGGAAACCAGTTTGCTGCCAGTCACCTTACTGATAATGTCGTTCACTGCTTAAACAGAACACTGCGGCAGAACTGGCAGCTTTTCAAAATGAAACCAAAGAAGCTCTCCAGACACTTTTCCCACAGATACCTGTAGAGACAGAGCAGGTAAGAAAGGGGGATTTCACTGGGAGAGTTGCTGAATGAGCTTTTTATTCCAAAACAGGTGATAATGTGCCTGTGACTCATTTATGCCTACTTTTTCTCCTCTTAGTTAAACTGGTTAAAAGTGTTTACACAGAACGCTCAGGGAGCTCTGAGCCAGGAGTCTCAGTCAAACACAGCACATTCAGTAAGCCACTTTACACTGTTTCCACATACTGGTTTAAAGTAACCTGGCAGAAGAGGTTGTGAATGTTTGTGGTTTGTTATAGGAGTTGCTTGAGAAACTGAAGGAGGGGGAGGAAAGCCATGGTTCCCTGCAGGCTGAATGTGAACAGTACAGGACAGTACTGGCTGAAACTGTACGTTTCTAAAATCCAGTGGTGAATTACGTATTACAAAGTTGATATGGTCCATCTATAGATCTCTCCATTTTCTCCTTTAGGAAGGAATGCTGAAACATCTTCAGAAGAGTGTGGAGGAGGAAGAGCTCGTATGGAAATCCAAGATGGCTAACTCAGAGGAACAGCTGAAAGAGGTGACTAATAATACCTACTAAAAATTTTATCTTTATCTTGACTTTAAAAACAATGTCACTTTCAGGGGTTTTCAAAACTAATTTACGGTATCTTGTTACATTGCCAGGCTTTGCAGAAAGTCAGTAAGCTGGAAGCAGAAAACCAAAGTATAGAACAGGTGAGGATTTCTCCACTCTATTTAAATCACCTCCTGGGGGTAAGTTGGCATGTTTTAAGTTGTCTTTTTTTTTTCTCTACAGTTGAAGGAGCAGATGATGCTTCTGGAAGCCCAGCTGGAAAAGCAGACAGACAGTCATCTAATCTCAGAGGAGATGGAGCAGGTACACAAGCAGCTAAGATCTTTAGCAGGCTTACTAGAATTGTATTATATTTATATTAAATGACAGAAACTTGTATATTACTGGCATAGTTTCACCTTTATTCTTGCATTCAGGCTATACACCTGGTTTCTTGACTAGTTAAAAAACAACTTCCATGCATTTATTAAAGTGCAAATGTAACACACTGATGTAGAAGTCTCAAAAACGTACAAAAGCTTCCTTTATCAAATATGATACACAAGAGTTAAGGGGTTAAGCTGGAGAATATCTAATAATAAATTTGCTGAGTTATCTGTTCATATTTAAAATGATGTGTTCATTTACATATTTTGTTCCACTTAAAACAACAACACTAACATTGGCTCCTGCCTGTGCTCTGCTCTGCGTTCAGCTGAAGCTGCAGCTGTCGGAGTGTCAGAGCCAGCTGGATTTGGCCCGGAAGGAGGCCAAGGCACACAAGGAGGAGCTCGCACAGGTGACTACACCGCCGTGACTCACTTTCCCATCGTCTAACCAATAATATGTAAAGCATTCTTATGAAAGTGTACTTGAGTTGAGAGGAGGGAATTTTCGTTAAGGAATCCATGCGACTCATGACTTCACATGCAGAACCAGCTCAGTAAGCTGTCACTGACTTATGAGTGCCAAGCGAGAGATTCATGGATGGAGGTTACGTAAACAGTGACGAGCGGCGGCTTCCTTTTTCAGGTCAGAGAGCAGCTGAGCGAGATCACGCTGCGGGCCCAGCAAGAACAGAATGGCCCGGCTGAGGCTCAACCCACTCAGGTCAGGGTGCAAATGTCACCCTTCACTTCCTGTTAGAGAGTACTGGACAGTGACATGAACGGCTTAAATAAATCTCCTTTGTTTTTTTTTTTGTTTTTTTTAACATTTCCTTCACAATTGGGTTTGGTTCCATTTAATAGGACATCGAATTAAATTTGCAAGGATCCAGATGTGTGTTGTCATGTGAATTAGAAACACATTTGGTCATTTCCTTCTCCTAAATGACGGATCTTCCATGAAAAACAAGTCCTGATGACTCCGATATAGTAGGGCTGTAATTCCGGTCCGTCCAGTACTCCTCCAGCAGGGCAGCTGTTTATGCTAACCACTGCTTGCACTAACAGAGTGAGCCTAACTCTTAACTGCTGCTGATTCTCCACTTGCATGCTCACCTCTGTTTTGTTTCCTGATATTTGTTTATATGTTTAAAAGCCCAGAAACCTCGTGTTTGATTTTAGTCTTTCACCTAGAAACAGCGAGAGAAAGTACTAACTCGGTCCACAGGTTGAGCAGCTTTTGATTTATGTATGTTGGTGTGTGCACAGTGCTGGCAATTTAACAAAAGAATGTTTGTTTACGCATCACTGTGCTGCTTATTAGTGTGTGTGTGTGTGTGTGTATGTGTGTATTTATAGTGTGCCTCTGTCTGCCGCCAGGTCCAGAACGAGTTGAGCCAGACGGCAGAGAAGCTGCACGGGGAGGCGACCCACAGGCAGCAGCTCTCAGAAGAGTATGAGAAGGTATCAGCTACAGTCTGTGCAGTATTTATGTTCTTCTTACACCTTTACGTTTCTCTTAAGTTCGCAGTGGATAACAGAGATGTGTGCTGTCAACTTTCAGGCCCAAAAAACTGTAGCAGAACTTCAGGCTCAACTGGATCTTTTAAAGGATTCCTCAGAGTCGCCACAATCCGACACTGAAGACGTAGCTCAGCTGAAGGTGCGCAATGGCTACAATAGCGTTTTGTTAGAAAATAGCAACCACTGTTTGTTTGTTTTGTTTAAATTAAACAAAAAGTGCGACCGTGGTTCAAGGCATTGGGAAGCTCATCCTGTAACCGGAAGATTGCCGGTTCGATCTCCAGCTCTGTCTGTCTTGGTCTACCGCCTACTGGTGATGGCGCGATATAGCAGCCTCGCTTCTGTCAGTCTGCCCCAGGGCAGCTGTGGCTACAACTGTAGCTTGCCTCCACCAGTGTGTGAATGTGAGAGTGAATGAATAGTGGAATCGTAAAGTGCTTTTATTATTATTATAATAAAAACTACTGATATGGTTGAAACTGTGCATAAACATACAGATATAGCGAGCATAGTGTGAGCATATTACATGAATAGGGTTGTAGTATTTCATAGGTGAGTGTGTGGCAGGGTTACAGTATAGGATGGATGAGTGCTGGTCTATTATAAATCTTTAACCCTGCAAAGTATGTCAGGATGACAGTGGCCCTGCTTCTAACAAAAGAAACTTGATTGTCATGCAGTCTACACACCAAACAGTGCAGAATGAAAATACATCACCTGGCTCAGAATAGTGCAGCAAAAGAGAGTATAAAGAGGTCATGAGTCAAGTCACTTGACTTGATATAGAACATGGAATGAATAAGCAAGAACAAGATGTGCAAATATGTATAATATATAATAAAAAAAGAATACATCTGTTTATAAAAACATGTAAAGCTCTTTCAAAGTGTTTTTTTTTTTTTTTTACCTTAGTTCATTGGTGTCATGTTTGCTCCTGGTTGTTTGAACAGGAGCGCTTGGCGAAGGAGAAGAAACTGTCCAAAGACCTGGGCCAGGCAGCCACTAAGCTCCAGCAGCTTCTTAAAGCTACTCGGGAGCAGCTGACCAAAGAGCGGGAGACGGTGAGAACACTACAGGAGCACCTGGAGAACAAGGTGAGTAAATGCACTCCCAGTGTGTACGCTCATAACCTTTTGTTCTTACATATCTTCATGCTACCATTTCTCATATTTCTTTTCAAGGGAGAATACGTGGAACTGAAGGAAGGAACGTCTGTGTGAGAGGAAGTTCACTGCAGACACTACAAAACTGCCAAATATGCCTTATAATTACCATAGTTATGCATTCCAAAAATTTCTTTTCTTGTACTGTAGTTGATTGCATTTATTGCAGCTGTAGGAATCAAGTATTTGATATTTTTAAAAACATTTCAAACTAAGATTAGAGGAGATAATCCTGCTGCAATCTTTATTAAAACCCACATTCCCTCAACAACTCTGGCTATGTCAGAAGTTATTTATCCCCCTGCCTTCTATTTCTGACATTCCCCCATAGTTCAGTGTTAAAAGGGAAACCGAATGTACGTCAAACGTGCATCAACCTGTGCAATTACTTTGTATGTCTTTTCTATGTGGTTGAATGATGGGAACATAATGTGGTTCATCAGTGCAGGGCCTGCTTTTCCTCTGTAGCTGGTTGCCATTAACACACATTGAATCTGAATTTGTATGAATGAATAAACTACAGTGTTGGCACTCTGTAATGGTGTTCAGTGCGTGTGTGTTGTTGCTGCAATGCAGTCAATGTTGGCAGGAAGCGAAGCATAATGGCACATTTTTAGTTCCGGTGTGATTAAAAACCACACATCTTCAGTCATGTGTCCTGCACAGTACATTTACCTTAAGGCATTCAATAGAGTTTTTATTTATGTTGCACCGATTCTCACAACAGTAGTCCCTGGCATTGCACTACTGTAAAGGACCTTATGGTTTTATAGAGGAAAACTCCAATTCTTTGTTTTTCCTCTAATTATCTTTAAGGAAAGATTGGTAAGAAAGAAGAATGTGATAAGTTTTGACATTTGGCTTAGGACCACTACACTCTAAATCATTGTGTCAGGCTTAAAAGCTGTTTGCCAAACCATTGCTATGTGGAGAAAGACTACTGCTATCTACCAGGAAGTCCTGTTAGACAGCAACATGCTCCGTGTACATTTGTCATACAACTGAATGCAGATGTGAAATCCAGCCATAGTGCTCAGACTAAAGACACCTTTAAGGGGGGAAAAAGGTGCCACTGTATTTTCTTAAAGCTTTAATTTCAATAAAACTGTTAGAATTCCCCCAAGAGTGTTTGGCTGTTTCCTTTATGACCACTTCAAGGACTTTACGGAGAGTAGAGTCTCTGAAAAAGAGACTAATTTCATTTTTAGTTCAAGTAAAGTGAGAAAGCTCAAAGTGCGACTTCTTTATAAATAAAAAAGAAAAATATAAATCTAAATGTAGTCAAAGCCTCACTAATTGCGCTTTCAATAAGAGATGTCAAAGTTCCGAGGACTGTTAAACTACTCAACTGCCGTAAATCACTTAGAGGAAAAAAAAAAAAAGGCGTCGCTGCCGCGCGACTTTTTCTAAATCGCCGTGCGTCATTAGTTCCCTGAAAGCAAAACAGCCAATCACGAACCGACCAGAGCGCCCCTCTTGTTCATCCAGTGTCGTATCAAACCCCGCCAAATTCTAGTGCGATGGTTTCTTTTAGCCCCAATACTCGAAGAGCCACCTGCCTGTGTTTCAGGTCCACTGTGGTGCATGCATTTTTTGGTAAGTAGACAGGGAGGGGAGCAGGCGGTGCTCCCACACGGCTTTAAAAACTGCTTCCTGTTTTCACAAATCAAGTGCCGGAACTGGATTATATTTTGTAATCGAGATCCCCGAAAGTCTCATGACGTTCAGAAACATTCACATGTTGTTTCTGTGGGAAATCTCGACAATTTAAAGTCGAAGACGACTCATTTTTGAATTACGAGGACGTGACATAATATGCAAGGAGCAGTTCTTAGGGATGTGATGCTACAACTAGTAATCAGCAAATAATATCGCTCGGTTTGCTATACATCCAGGCTCCAGCTCTCTTGATTATACATTTTAAGTTACTCCCACCTCTTAAAAGCACCCACTTTTCTACCTGTAATATTTATAAGTCATATCCTGAACACTGAAATATGATAGTTGATACCAAATCATAATTGCACCGGTAAATCAAAACAAGAGGCAAAGAAGATCACACAAACATTGCATTGAGTTTATTTGACAACACATCAACAGTGCAGCAATTCCAGTGATTTGTTTTTCCCTGTACTATAACTCTAGGTGTCCGTCAAAGAAACACCCCTAGGAATATTTCTGTCAAACTTAAATCCCAGCCATTTTGGCACTACAGTAGGTTGTTAATGTTGTTTTACAGCACACGTTTGCTTTCTTGTTGTGGAGAAATATTAAAAAAGGAAGACAAGTGGCATATACTGACAAATGCAGGGATTCATGAAGTTTGTATTTACACAGGGGGAAAAAGGAGAAATTTCAAGGTACCAAGAGTCAAAAAAAAAAAAAAAAAAAAAAAAAAAAAAAAATCCCCCCTACAAAACCAAAAATGAGTAAAATACCATCTGAACAAGGTTGATTTCACAGTCCGACTGTGTGCCCAGATCGTTTTGTGTCCCTGTGTTAACACTATTAAAATCCCATTCAGAGCCCAAGCCTCCCCCCTACTTTAAGCTTTGTCAACCATCTCCCAACCCCACCCCCAAAAATCACCTTTGACGTACCATTTCAAATCTGTTTAATTGACCTCATTTTGAAACAAGGAAACAAAGCAAAAAATATATATTTTTCATTCATTTATTTATTCCTTATTGCTTAATTCAGTGATCTCACACAGCGTGGCCCTCAAGCTTGACTACACCTTTTCCCATTCTTTCTGCAAAACTTTCCCTGGTTCCATAATCTGAAAGGTCATTCATCTCCAGCATGTGTTTGACTCCTGTTAGAAAAGATAAATAAAACAAAAAGGGAAAGACCAGCTTGTGTTAACAATATCATAGAATTTCAAAGTAAATACACGTAAATAAGAACGTGGCATGTTAAAACATTTTCTAAAAAATTAAAACAAAACACAAAAAACCAACACAAACCTGTTTGGATCTTCTTCAGGGAATCTTTGGAGCTAGCGTATTTCATTTTTTCTTTGATTGGTGCCGTATCAGGAGCCCTAATGAAGAGAAGCCATTATCCGTGTGTCCAAAACAGACTGCTTAAACATTTTTCCTATTCGTGCAAACGTCTCCTTGAAACGACAGACTCTCAAAAGCATCAGAATCCAGACATCATGCTTAGTTCTTTTATTACTTCCTGCAGATCAGTTGGGTGCAGGCAAAAAAATAAAAATAAAATAAAAATAAAAAGAACTAACATGTAAAAGTGGAGGGAACACTCAGCAGAAATTTGAGGACTTACCACATCACAGCGACCAGTTCTTCTTTTCTACTTGATTCCTTTGTTTCAAAGTGGCAGTCATACATCAAGTAGCGACAGACTTTAGAATCCAGGAGGCTGATGAAGAACTTGAAGACATCGTCCTTGTCTGCCAGGTCTTTCTGACGGTAGATTTTATCGACGACGATGGCGCCCTCGCTGTCATCGATTTTGAATATCACCAATCTTACGCGTTCATTCTGGTCAGCATCATTTTTCACTACTTTCATTTCATTGATGAGGTCCTTAACGGCGTCAGTGACTTTAACTCCAGATGCCTGGTAAAAAGACAAGATATTATAAAAAGGAAAAAACACCTCCCACACACACACACACACACACACACACACACACACCTGCTCCTACTACAGACATGTAGATTTGTGACACGCCTCTCATTTAAACAATGGGATTTATAAAGTTAAGTATTGGGAGTAATTGTATTAAATACCAAGATGCAAAATGAGCACTTTAAAATAAATTGGGCTTTGGGTCGTACATCTGCAGATATTCTCAACTTCGACAGTTTGTTCCGAGAGAAAAAGCAGAAATGAAAGATGAAGAAACAGGAAGCTCTTCAAAAAGAGTTCAGCTTTGGTGAGACGTGCTGTTCAGGCAATTAAAATGTGCAAACATTTAACCAACTTTCTTTAAGCAGCAATGTGCCAAAGGGTGTTGCTATTCTTTCCCCAGTTTAAGGCCTTGAATCTGTCACATTCCAGTCATTGTGGAACAAGTTAGCACAAGAAACACCGCCCCAAGGGATTCTCTCTCAACAAGTTTGAAGCACGAACGGAGCTTCCTCCATTTTGGAGGCAAAGCCACACCATGAATGAACAAACCTTCTGCACCAAGAGCAAGCCATCTTCTTATTTCCTTCCACTCCACAGTAATCACATGTAAGCCTTACACCGTTGCTCTACCGACAACCAATTTCACACAGTTTTCACTTTTTTCCTCCTTTTTCCCTCCAAATTTGGTTTTAAAAGGAGGCTTAAAGCTGTCATCACTTCTAAGGCTGCATTGTTTAGCAGAGCGCACAAATCACACAAGAGTGGCAACTCAAGCAAAAAAAAAAAAAAATCCTAGCATAATTCTTTGTGAGAGGTACTCACCATTTTGCTTCTGATGTGTGACGGAAACAGGCAGCAGAGAAAAATGGCAGCAGCAGTTAAAAAGCTGAGGGGTCATAAGGAAGGAGAGCAGGTTGACTCATAGAGGAGGAGCCCTGTTGAATTGAGCACACCTCCAGAAGGCGGCCCAGCCCTCCGTTCCCAGGTGTGACACAGTTTCATCTGCAACCTCAGCATTTGCATTTAATCACAATTATAATTTGAAGCTTAAATCACAAAAAAGGTGTGCGTGTGCTTAAGTGCCTCACACAACGTGAGTGTTTTTTGTTTTCTTTGTTACTTTTACTTCTATGCGCTTTAGTCTTGTTAAGCTTGATATCTTTTATCTTTCTCAGGTGAGGCTCCCAGGTGTTATAGACGGGAGCGGCACATGACGTCCATATATGGAGAACAACCGCGTCTACACTTTTTAAGCCATCTGCAGCTCAGATGGATTTCTATGGCCTTATATGGTAATAGGTAGGATGAGCAAAGAGATGTGTCAAAAGAACTTATTTAGCTACCTGTGGAAACCAGACTGTTTCTGCACAGTGAGCTGTGAGATACACAAATGACTGTTTCAGGCCAAAACCACACTTATATCTGCATGCATATTTGCAACTCGTGAGGGCCGGTTTAGAAGAGCATGTTAGTGTAAATGTTGAGTTGCCGGCTTCGTTTCTTAAAGGTTTTTTTTTTGTGTGTGACTCGGTGATGACTCAGTTTTGTTTTTATAGCTCAGAAAAGTTGCACCGCTGCTCTTAAAGTCATAGCACCACAAGCCCTGTGTTTCTCTCTGTCGCATTGACCTACATGTAAAAGAAGTGTAATCATATGCACATGACATACAAGTGTAAAAGGAAGGAGGGGCCTGACTGGCCCCTACGAGGCCTGCGCCATGACTCTTTGAGCAAGTAATGTGCTAAAACGACAGGTCCAGGCTACAGGGTGTACTTCACTGAGTATCTCTCTACTTTTCTTTGCCCTACTGCCTTACATGCCCACTGCAATTCAGAGACAAATGTAATGTTCACATTTATTTTTTATGTTTTATACTTTTTTTTTTTTTTAGATTAGGATAAGTAGTATTCTTGATCTAGATAGGACAATTGATTCCAGGGGGAAGTTCAAGTACACAAGCTCCTCTCCAGAGCCAGGTATTTAAGATTAATTTAGATTACAATGAATAAATTCATCCCAGTAGTGTTTAATCACAAATAACAGGACAAAATCCAAATGAGATTCATGCAAATTTGAAAAGGCTTCCAGTCCTGTCAGAATAACTTTACTGAAAGTTTTTGTTTTTGTGTACTTTAAAATCATACCCGTGCCAGAAGAAAACTGAGTCTCCAATCAATACATTCAGTAACTCATGTAGTAAATCATACTTTCTCTGTCAGCATCTTATCGTATCAGTAGATAACTTTTTCATTCTTTTCTTTTCTAATCCTTTTTAGATAAAGGGCACGGTGCTTTTGTCAGGCCTGTCCTTTTAATGGCACCTCAGACACTATTTTTAAATGCAGATACTCTGCTTCAGCAGCACAGTGGCCTCTCTTCCTCTCTGTGGATTCGTGGTTTACAGAGTCAAGAGTCCCGCCCCACATCCGGACTAACGTCTGTTCCAAAAAGCCAGGGTGTGCAATAAGTACAACGCCTAACATCAGAATTTGTGTCTCGAACAAGACTTATATTTATCCCACAGTTGGGAAGCTGTTTAGCAAAAGGTGTGATCGAACTGAGCACAGAAAACTCTGTTCCTGAGATTTTTCTTTTGGTTTTCATTTTTTTGCAAGGCCTGTCTGCCAGAGCTGAAGGCAGCCAGCAGCAGCCACTCTCAAAGTTTTAAAAGAGGAAATACAACCCTGAACCACACAGGGCAGGAAATGGCTGCTGCATAGCTCTCTGTGAGTTGAATATTTCATGCTGCTGCAAGCATATTTGGAGTTTTGCCACAACCCACGTCAGAACAGCCGGTAACCAAATCTGTGAGAACTGTGACATCTGCTGGTAAATCATGGGTACTAACATGGTTGACACTGCTGGGCTTTTCTGTTGTATGTATGGCATTTGTCAGTATCCTCTTCTTCTTTCGGCCGTTCCCTTTAGGGGTCACCACACTCGATCATCTGCCTGTTTTTCACTCTATCCTTAGCATTACATTTTATCACACCAACCTTCTGCATGTCCTCCTTCACTATATCTATGAATCTTCTCTGTGTTCTTCATCTTGTTCCTTCGGCCTGGCAGCTCCATCCTCAACCTCCACGGTCCAAATGTAGTCGAGTGGTTAAAATGTAATTTAATAATTGAGATATATAGGTTTTCTCTTGGGATGTTAGAGTGCCCGTAAACATTTTCTCTCATCATGTTCTTTTGAATCTGTTTTTGGTTTTTAAAAATGGTTTTAATTTGGGGTTTGTTAGGTACATTTACTTGATGTTACAAACCTCCGCCATGAGGCGGCAGAATTGCCAAGAACAGTAGTTTCTACGAGGGTTGGGTTTCAATAATCGATTTTCCAATTCAAATCGATTTTACAACCACCAAACAGCTAAAACAGCAAATCAGAGCAGGTAAACTGATTCCACACAAAGACGTGAACACAAAGCGCGGACCCAATGCATCAGAATCTGCGAGATGTCGGCTTTCTCTCCCAACGACACGGACAGAGTTCCTAGTAAATGTGCTTGGAATGTGTTGAGACTTTGTTGTGTCAATAAAAAAAGTTATAAAGCAACATTTTAATGAGATGGTTTATATGTTTGTAGTTGTTATTAGTGATCGGCACCTGCAGGTGCTAGAGACCGCCATGTCCTTACATGTGTAGAAAGACATAGTCTGCAATCTCCAGTGTGTCGCGTGATCGCGTGGTTTTGGTTTGGCATTAGTTTGATTATGTGTGTAGCCACAGGCATATTTTTTCATTGGATGTTTTGTGTTTTTTGTTTTCGTATCTTATCTGTATGCCATTAAATCACTTCAAGAACTCCTGCTATTGTGTCCTGTGTGGCAACTAGTTTCCCAGGCTACACACGCTATACTCTCCACGGCACATGTCCAAAACATCTCAGCCTTTCTCTCCAAACCGCTCAACTGAAGCTGTCCTTGAGATATACTCAGTTCCAGTCTTGTCCATCCTGATCGCTAGCTCTGCCACCTCTGGCTAGGCCTCTGGTCTTTTTGTCACTGCCACGGTCTCCAAACCATCCTTGTAACCCAGAGATTTATTTTGTGTGCACTGACCTCGTAATTTGTGATTTTGCTCAAGTTTAATTCTAGCACCCATGGTTGTAACGGTGCTGAAAGTAAGCAAAAGTGTAACAGGTCCACTTTATATGAAAATCTATAAGTGTTATTATTTACAACATATTGAAGAACATATGATATATACAGTGACTATACAGCTCTAAAGCTGCAGTCGCAGTTGTCTGGGCCTTATTTGATGCATGTATGCAGGCCCACTTTTAGAATTACATTTCCAAATTTTTACATTTGTTTTTCAGGAGAGTTTGTTTTCATCTGGGTGGATTTGGTTTGATCTCTAAACAGTAATTCCACACTTGCATGGTCAAAAACCATTGTTCTTCTGACCTTGGTTTAAGTTTCTAGTCTATTCAAGTGTGCTGTACTGTTGCTGTCGGGTGTGGTCAGCACTTTTCCAAGGTGAATCCAATTTCTTTTTTTTGCAGATGAGAATGGTTTTACTTTGCGTAACGACTTTGTGAATGCTGAAAAGGAATTGGCATCAAAACCAAACTGTCAAAGTAAACGGAAAGAATGTCATATAGACCTGAGACATAATTTCCAGGCAAAAGTAACAGTGAAAGAATGATTTACATCAAAAATGAATTTGCCTAATTCTGATCAACAAAAAGCAAAAGTGTGAAATTGAAAAGTTATTTCAAGCATATTCCTCGAAACATCACATTTATTTCATGCTAGTTTTTAAAGGACAAAAAGTGGAAAAAGAAACAACTGACTGTTGTTGTTGTTTTTACCCGAATAAAGATTCTTTGAGCAAATGCACTGTGCTATGTTTGCAGATTTAAAATCTTCAGATTCTCACACAAAGTTTCCATCAACTAATTGAGTTGCATGAAACACAAACAAACAAATGTGTAGATATATATATATATGACTTTTTAGCACAAGCTTGAATTCTTCAGCTGAGGTCCTCTACAACATTTATGCACTGTGGATTAAAAAACAAAAACAGGCACAAGTTACTATCTATCCATCCATTCACTTCAGTTCAGTTGAGTTTAATTCAGTTTTATTTATATGGCATCAAATTACAACGATGGTTGGTATTTTATTTTGCAGTGTAGAGACTCATGATTAAATCTGTAGCAGATGAGTTCTTACTTCTGAAAAATTCACCTCTATTTGACCTGTCCCATCCTTGTCCAAAGTTTTAAAGGAGTCTGTTGAAGTTAAGTGAACATTGAAATATTTTGTCTCATGTCAGTGAGACAAAAATATGATCATCAGGACAGAAACTCCCTGAAGAGAGACTCCAAGCGAACCAGGCAGCACAGGAAGTTGTCAAAGTCAATGGTGGGATTTGCTTCAGTGTAGTGGCCACAATTATGTAATTCAGAGGTTTTTTGATTGTGAAACCTGAGGAAAAAAACAAAGGCAAAACATACCTGACTGCTTCAGTCTTTACTCTTTCAGACCTTTCCAATCTCTGAAAGCCTCTTAAATGTTAGGGCAATGGTAGAGAAACAAAAAGGGTGAAATCTTGCACTTCTCGACAGCATTTCGCATCTCAGAGGAGCTCGTGCAGCCACTTTGTTCTGCATCTCTCTTGTTGTGAGAGAGTGTCATATGTGCAGTTCACCTGTCACCACACCCTTTATTTTGCATGCCAGAAAACTTGTTCCAGCTCAGCAGTTTCAGTCACAGACCACCTTCTGAATTTTGCTGAGTAATTTAAACATTTGACTTGTAACAAAAAAGAGTGCAGATGCCATAGTTTCTTAGTTTGTTTTATTTTTTATTTTTAACATGTTTTTATAGCTTGACAGAAGTTGTAAGAAATGAAAAGCAAAATACCCACCAAGACTACCAAGTTTTTCCCTACTGAACAGAAATATTTGCAGAAAAACCAACTAACATGGCATGTTATACATGTCAGTCATAGTATAGCCCAAAGGGACTTTAGCATTTGGAATATACTGTGTGAAAAGTAAATCAGAAATAAAGGAACTCTCTGTTGATCAGCTGATCTTTCTCTGTGCTCACATCTGAAAGGGGTCCTTGTTGTGTCGCTGTCAGGGCTAGTAGATTGCCAGGCACAGCCACTGCAATAAAAAACAACATTATGCAGCTAGCGGCCCGAATGAGAAGTGCTGAAAAACCAGCAGCCTTTGTTATATTCCTACACACCTGCTGCATGTTCAGCTCAATCTTGCCCGAGTCATCCCTTTCCAGGGTCTTAAACACTTCTGGTAAAGCAGCAAAGACAAAAATAAATTTCAGACAGCGATAAAACATGTAGAAGTGATGTTGCTGTGTTTAGTGACACTTACTAAAGAGCATTTCCAGTTTAAAGAGACAGCCTACAAAGCTGTCAAAGTGTATGGCATACTGAGCATCAGCGTAACGATTCACAACAGCTCTCAGCACAGCACTGTTGATCTGGAACCCTGGGAAACAAAAACATTTCCATCTTATCTACGGTGACCATATTTTGATTTCCAAAAAAGAGGACACTTGGCCCAGTCATGAAGAACTTTAATAATACTGTTTGCTTAAAGAAAAATTTTAAAAACATATTTAAACGATGCCTTCTGTGTGCTGTTAATGAATGGTGAAATAAAAAATGTCATATAGGCATTTACAAGTCAACAAGTGCAAAAAAATAACTTAAAAACCTCTGGAATTAAATAATGGTACAGAAATAAGGCCTTATCTGTATAAGAAAAATTACCAGTATTGGGTCGGGACAAGGGAAATTTCTTTTGCAGTTCGTCTGAAAAGCTGCACTTGCGCTTTGGCATCTTTTAAACTTTTAAAGAGGCGCGCTCTGTCCCGTCTGTGAGGCAGAACAACCACTCACAAAGCAGCAGCTTGTCGATGACGTCACACATATGGGTCCTCTGTAGGCCCATAGAAAAACCGGGACATTTTCATTAATCTCAAAAATCCACCCGGATGCCCCGGACAGAACTTTAAAAGTGGACATATCCAGGGAACCGTAATCTTATCTCCATATATTTGAGGAAGATCTGATGCTGGGGAAGTACAGTGTTGAAAAGATTTCATATATACGTAAACTCTACAATAGCTTAGGAGTCGTGTTACACAGCCTCAGCCATGCATGTTTAGTTCCTGTGGAACAGTACACCTGAATAGTACATACAAGGCGGCAGTCCCCTAACTGGCTAATATAGTTCTATCACTTCTTTTCCATGTCACACAAATTAAAACACAGATAAACATTAATATGCACACACATGCTTTTGTCTGTTTGTGTAAGTCTCAGTAGTCAAATACAATATAAACCCAGAAAAATCAACTTTTGAAATGTGAATTTCTTGGTTTTTCACAAGCATATCAGACCTGGCAGTTTCTAATATGTATATCATCCTATAGCCACAATGCCACAAGGAGTGACAGTGTAGTCACACCCTAAAGCATTCTCTTTATGCTCTTTTTGACTGTTGGGACCATTAAATAAGACTTGAATCCACAAACTTCTGTAAGGTCAGACTTAATGCAGTCAAAAGGTGATGCACCTGTTGGCCACTAAAATGAATCTATGTTCATAAGTGTTCATTATTAAACATCATGCCATTGTCAAAAGAAACCCAAGAACAGATGAGAAACAAAGTAATTGACATCTATCAGTCTGGAAAGGGTGTCAAAGCCACTGCTAAGGCTTTGGGACTCCAGTGAACCACAGTGAGAGCCATTATTCACAAATGAAGAAGACTTGGAACAGCGGTGACATTTCCCAGGAGTGACCACGGACTCATCCAGGAGGTCACAAAAGCACCCAGAACAACAAAACTACAGGTGTGACTTGTCTCAGTTAAGGTCAGCCTTCATGATCCAACAATAAGAAAGAGACTGTGCAAAAATAGCATCGATGAGAGAGTACCAAGGAGAAAACCACTGCCGACCAAAAAGAGCACAAAGGCTCGTTTCACTTTTGCCAAAAACATCTTGATGATCCCCGAGACTTTAGGAAAACATTCTGTGGACTGACGGGACAAAAGCGGGACTTTTTGGATGGTTAAAGTTACCTGCTTTACTGGCAGCATCTCTCATCTCATGGGAGCTCATGGTACCAGATTTGTCTGTGTCATGACTCTTGAAGATCTCCTGTATGAGCCAAGAAGCCATGCCTTGCGTTAACATATACACAGATGTGTTCAAGGATAAGCAGCATGGATTTGAAACTATTTAAATCTCACCAAGTATTTTTGGATTTTCTTCCAAATCAACTGGAATTCCATCAGTCCCAACTTCCCACTTTCATCTTTCTGGACAATGTCAAGGTTACTATGAAGCTCACCATCAGTTATTTATGTACTTTAACTTCCAGATTATACGATTACTTAAACCTAAAAAAAATTGCAGTCGACTCCTTAATAGGATACATCCAGCAGACTGACCATAAGGCGACCTGTCTCAAGGCTGAATCCATCAGTTTTAATGTCAGACCCTGCAGGAAAATGACAACATATTTCTCACTCCAACTATTAATTCATAAAAAAAAAAGAGTGCTTTAAACTTTTGTTGTACTCACGCTGAGAAACTGCATTGTTTAAAATTTTGATCAGTTCAAAGGCGGACACCTCCGTGTTCTGTTTGAAAAGTGGCAGTCATTAACTTCAGAGCCAAATAACAGTAATAAAAGGTTCTTATGTCCCTCAACATACATTTCCAGCCAGCTGCTTGAAGAGTTGCTTCAATTGAGGATCTACATCCTTTTCAGATACCTTGTCCTGTGAGAGAAAAACAGAGAAGATAAAAACAACGAACTGATCAATTTGGACCATGAATGTTAAGCATTTAAGTTTCAGGATGGCATATATGCTTCAGTTTCAGATGTAACGAAGAAAGAAAAGTAAGTCTCAAAAAAGCAGTTTTATTTTATGCACGAACAGCTGTCAGGTATCACATTATTACCTCCTTTATCTTAGCATCAATTTTCTGCTCCAGTCGTCTGAGGAAAGAGAAACACACCTTTAGCACAGTCTTTCTGATTAAAAAGCTTACTTTTTTAGCTTTAGCTTTGCTTTTCAACTTCAGTGGCAGTAGAAAGTAAAGTGCTGAAATCTGAGGAATTATTCTGCTTGTCACATTACAGATACCTGGTTGCAGCCTCTTTTTCTGTGAACACCCTGAGAATGAAGCTGCCGTTCTTGTGGGGATGGAAGGTTGAGGGAATTATGGCATATTCTCCCGGTGGGAGATTGAATCGGCCACACACTTCCCGTGTGTTGATGAAATTGGGGCTCATGGCTACATGTTTCTGACGCAGCAGGACGTCAGGCCCAAGGCGGACATTTTTGCAACCTTTGTACTGAACAGATACAGAAAGTCAGGCTCCTCTCAATGCAATCAGTCGAGCTATGTTTGTGATTCTTGTGATTTCCACTTTCTTTTTCAAATTTCAGCTTAAAAGAGAAGGAAAGAGTTAAAGGAAAGTAGACATACAAACCTCATCTGGAACCTGCAAGAAAGGAAACAAATATATCTTAGAAAATTTGTCAGCTGTCAAAAAAAGTATGTGATTTTATGAGCAATATGAAATGAAGCTAAGGTACCTTATAAATGGCAAAACCGATTGTCTCGAGGTTGGGGTCAACCTTCATCAGCCGTCGTCCATCCTTTTGCATCAACCCCACCAGAAAGGTGCATCCGTGCTTCCCATCCAAAGGATTATCATCCACATCCTCTAGACGCAACAGGAACTGAGGATTGGATGGGAATGTGGCTGGACAGCAAGTCAAAATAATAATAATTTTTATAATCTGGACCATGAAAGGAGTTCTTATTCAGACATACAAGGTTTTTGATTTCATTCTAACCTGTGTGATTCCGGCAGCCGCCAGCAGTGGAGCCGACCCTCCACATCCCTTCAAACTGGCAGTAGTTCCAGTGACCCACATCATCACTAGTGAGTGTATCTGGGGTCAAATTACAGATCTCCAGCTTGGAGAAATTCCTGATGAAGTCTGAGTAGGACATCCTGAGAAGAACAATTTCTCCTTAAGATAATATTCGGATCATTTTTTAAAGCATGTGTCTTAATGTTAAAGGTACTTTTTGTCCAAAACCTCTGCACGATTTAAGGAAACCACAAGGTGGCAGCATTTTATCGGAAAGTAGTTGACCAGCTTGAACAGGATTACAGTTTTAAAATATTTTTCTTTCTATGTTGTTGTTCAAAGTGGTATTACATACAGTCCAGCTTTAACTCAACTTGAGATGATGTCTTTTGCAACATAATACCTGGATGGTTTGTCATTCTTTTGATCGTTTTGGCTTGTTTTAGAAACTTTTACACGATTCTTCAATGAAGGCTTTTTTAAAGCAGTTTTGATCATAAAGAGCTTTTTGATATTATTCTATTATCATAAAATTGTAATTTTCAGTCAGTATAATGTAGAAGCATGTAGAATTACCAGAACTCTCCATCTTCAGCCACATTGTTTAACTTCAACTTCTCATCTTCAGTGACATGGCTCCATTCACTGGATCTAATTTTGGTATTAGGAAGAATCCTAGTATTAATAAATAGTAGCTAATGATCCATCCATCCATCCAACCAAGCATCCATCCATGCCACTTATCCAGCTCTAACTTATTCCTGGTGCACAGAGGTGTTCCCAGGCCAACTGAGAGATATAATATCTCAAGGTTGCCTTGTGTCTGCCAGAAACATCTCACCTAAGAAGCATCTAGGTGGGATCCAAATCACATGTCCCGAACCACCGCCACTGACTTCCATCAATGTAGAGAACCAGTGGCTATATTCTGAGCTCCTCACACAACCTTTATATGTACAAAATATAAATATTCACCCATCACTCCAAGGGCCTGTCCATTCCACCTCACCCCACGGGTTCCTGATGCGAACCAACTGCACTTGTTGCCCTTTAAAATTAGCCTTGAAGAATAAAGCACATTTAATAGGAATCCAATGTAGTGCACGCTTTTTTTTTGTTTTCTTTTTTAATTTGAATACCAGTTCACAGTCTATATAATCCGCGTACCTCCTCTGCACCGGTGAGAGAGTATGCATGTCCTTTTACAAGCTTTAGAGATGTAACTGCCTCTGACTCATAGGCACTGGTGATCTGAAAACAGCGAAATTTAAATCCAGTGTGATAATGTCTATCAGACTGATGTCATGCTTATGTGCAAACTGTAATGCAAATCATGATGCAAATAAGACTTACATCAATAGAGCAACCCATCAGTGAACCCAGGCTCAGGGCCCTCTGAATAATGTGAAAGAGATTTGCTGGAGCCTCTTTTAGGTTGTATGTTTCTGCAATTCCTCCGGTGAAATCCTCAAAACCCTCAATAGTGTTTCCTCCTGTCAAAGCCTCGTAGCTGCCATACACCCTGTCAGGCACAAAGGAACATGGGTAGTGTAAATGTATATGTGTACACATACACGCCATTATGATGAAGCAAAAAAATATATGAAGAGCTATCCATACTTAGCGTAGGCCTTCTCCAGCAGTGCGCTCCAAAACTCTGAGCCCTCCGCTGAGTGAACAAACAGCAGCTTTCCATCTTTGGTGGGCAAACGATCATCAACCACCACATCCACCCACTCACCAAACTGCCAGAACTGATAGAAAACATTGATAAGTGTGAGTGCTTTTTTATTAATGAACAAGATTTTGAGATCAAGTTTGTTGAACTGTTAACTTAGCACTGTTACCCGAGCTTCTGGTCGGTTCTTAGTGACAGGTTATACATGATCTGGTGAACGGACAGGTTCTTAAAACACTTTCCTAGTCTGTTTGCACACCCAAAGCACCCTAAACCTCTGAAAACATTAAATACACACTCGTCTTGTAAAAGTGCAAGGAGACTTTTTTCCTCGGGGGTGATTATTCTATCATCTAACTAGGCAGATAATAAGTAACTTCTCTAAATGCTTTCTCATACATTTTTACTGTATATGTGTGTATGTGTGTGTGTGTGTGTGTGGGGGGGGGGGGGGGGGGGGTGTTAGCAAGCGCATCACCTGGACATGCCCTCAGGTTGTCAACACTGTCAACATTGTGACACGTAGTAAGCGCTGGGGCCTGTTAAAACTTATCCAAACACTAGTGCTGTGTGATATTGCAAAATTTGGTGCCGATCTGATAGCAAGTAAATACGGAGCCAGTATTTTTGATACTTTCAAATTAAAAAGGGAACTGTAGTGGTGATCTGCGTGCTGAGAGTTATGAGATGAATCATCATTAGTTTTCAAATTCTGAAGACATTTTAAGGACCACTAAATCTTTGTGATTTATACTAGTTAATTTTACAAATAGTAATCCACAAAACACAAACAATTTTTTTAGACACTGAATGTAAATGTGCTTGTTTCACAAGGTCTTTGGCTCAACCTCTGTTGTTTAAATAGGCTATAAATAACATATACAGTCAGCACAAAAAGGTTCAGACATGTTTAATAGTGTATGTCTAAGGTATATTTTTTTCATAGCCAAAAGTAAATCATAATTTATTTGACACCATACAGTTGGCTATAAACTGAACTAAGAGGATATAAACAGTGTTGATCCTAGTATCAATCTGATACCAATACCAGCATTTGTATCGATGCAGTCACATCTGGACTGATCTTCCCTTCAGTAGTTGGCAGAGGTGGGAATAAGCACTTTGGTCAAAAAAGTTAACTGAAGTGCTTTG
Source organism: Maylandia zebra (assembly GCF_041146795.1). NCBI lineage: Eukaryota > Metazoa > Chordata > Actinopteri > Cichliformes > Cichlidae > Maylandia > Maylandia zebra. Next base: position 23,023,559 of record NC_135179.1, on the reverse strand, counting down.
AATGACAGTACAAATCTGTTTGAACTGCCACAAGGTACCGCAGAGTGTAATCTAATTAGTATTATATGTATGTCACTTCTTACCAAAAGTGTAATTGTATTTAGAATTTATTAACAAAACCAGATAAGAAAATTAGCAAGTGGAGCAAAAGTTTCCTGACCTGAAAGTGAAATATCCCAGCATAACCTTCAGTAAAGCTTTGGTCAGGAGGCACCACACGAGCCAGAATGTCCTGGTTCAAAGTCAGAGAAGCTATGGCAGCTAAGAGCCAGCAGTCACCTGCACGGTAAGGACAGATATATGACTACATGCCCTGAGGTCATGGGCAACATGTGCTGGTCTCAACAGCGTAGCAGCTTTGCAACCAACAAACAACCATTGCAGAATATGTGGGTGCTACTCACAAATGTCTAAAAAACACAGCTCACCTCATTATTGAGCTGTCATCACTTACCCAGAGTTCCCTGCCGAATGTCCGTCCTTGTAGCGCCGTCATCAATGAACTGAGGGTTGGAACAAAGCTCCTGCAATGAAAGCAAAACATCCTTCAGTAATGGGAAGTACAGTATAATTAGATTAATGAATAAAATAATGAAAATCTTGTAAATATGATATGTTTGTGTTAAAAATGATTGTTTGCTTTGTTGGCCTCTTACCGTTGGCCTCTTCCAAACGATGCCCTTAGTCTTTGATGAGTATGGTCCCAGCTGGTTGTAGCCCAGTGATTTAGGCTCAGGAGGAAAGCGATCGTCCTGAAACAGGTGGCCGGTCTCCAGACACTGCTGCCGCAGAGCCTCATAATCTTGCTTGTAGAATTTCACTGCCTGTGCGTTGGTGCCAATGCCCAATTCCCTGTCTTGCTGACGGGCCAGTCGACTTGCTGTAGATGTCATCGTCACAAGAATCCGGTCGCAGTAAATGTCCTTCTTTGTCCTTTCTTTCAGGCTTCACTGATGAACAAATCTTTCGCCAGGTGAACACAATCCGAAGTACCTTTGTGTCAGCCTTCTTTATAGCTCTCTCAGGTTCTTGGAACACGGGGTCAGGTGACAAATAGGGTGGGGCTGCTAGGACAGGTGAGGCAAACAGCAGCCAACAGCAGCTCTAAGCAAATCTGCACTAATATGGCAGTGACCACAACTGAAAGACAAATACGGACTACACCCAAGGGACATTCTTATCCTACATTTTAATCTCATCTGTATGTATGGTGGAGATAGGTATGCCTCCCACTTTAAATTTGGACTTTTACACATTCTGTAATAATCTATAGAAGTACCATAACCCAAAAAATAGAGATGTTTTCTCTCCAAGCGTGATTACATGTGGTAACTATAGTTAAGAGTTGTGAAAGGGACTCTTAAAAACATATAGAATGAAGCAACCATCAAACTGAGCTTGAAAACAACTGGGATCTAAATGACACTGCAACACTAAGCCTGGTTGATGCACAGATCCAATTGCGTGTAAACATATACTCTTATTCATCACATCCTCCATGCAGAGCACAGCAAAGTTAAGCTTTAGTCAAACACTTCCTGAAGTCAGTTTGATCAGGAGTTACACTGACTGCAAGCTGTTGGCACGAGTTGTTGTTGTTGTTTTTTTCTCTTTTAACAGAACACGATTCATGTGCGAAAGGCAGGAAAACAGACACCTGAATACATACGACTTCTTTTAAGAGACGATTTCCATCTTAAATCTTATCCAACACTGGAGCAAAAGCAGCTCATGAACGTTGCATCATAAACCCCTAACCGCTGTGTTTACACTGTCTTGTTTATAAACATAACATGGAAAATGAGCGTCAAAAACAAGCATAGCCTTCAGACATAATAATTCATTATTATTTACCACAGGGTGGGACTGCACTGAGCTCCCTGTTGCAGCTACTTTGAACCAAAAGTTTTGCATGAGAGACAAAAACAGGAAGAAGGCACAATACAGATTTCCAGGGGCGGACTCAAAAACAGGACATTAATCACATGATGTCTGTTACCTTTGACAAACAGACTTCACCTGCTGTCTTTGTGTCAGCAAAATGTAATGTTGATCTTACTGCAACATTGCTTTACCAGAACACAACAAACCAACACTCTTACAGCTAAATAAATCGAATCCATCTATAAGTACAACAGTTCTTGTGTGTTTATGACATGTTGTTTTAGTTCTCTGCAAAGGCCTCGGCCGATTCACAGACTTGAACTGCAATATTAGCTTTTTTGGCCACTTGGAGGCACTGTGATAGTCGCGTATTTTTAACTTCCGTTAAAAACAGGCCAGTTCAAATACCTGAACCTGAACAAAGGATGAGATCATATTTACACCAGCTATATTTGTACCTTAATCTTTGTAGTCATTTATAACACTTTATCTCCCTGGTAATAATTATTTGGTGTTACCAAGCTTATGATTAACCTTTATAGCGATGATATTAAACTCTCACAAATGTAGTTTTGCTTTCGGTCCTATAAACACCTTTTGAATATAAACACGAGAACTGAAGACAGAATCATTTATGATTGCATTTACACATTGTTTGTATTTCGGTGTTTCTTTAGCTCGCACTTAAAGAGTGCGGTTCAGCTATTATTGGGTATTTAATATTTGGTTACTATTTGGTTAATATTTGGTTACCTTTTTCAGAAAAGCATGATTGTTAGTGTTTTATTCATCTACTCTTAACCCAAGATAAGCACTGATGTAATGATCAAAATAAACTCTTCATTGTTAGAAAGACAACCTGAAGTCAGTGCAGGGCAGAGGGTTATGTACTGTAAGCATATGAGACAATGTGCCCTAAAAAATGACAGCTACAGAAACTGACTAAAGAGACTTGAGAGCTCTGACTTGACTGCAGTTCATTTATCATGCTTCTCCTGCGCTGGCACTGCGTTTAGGATAATTGCCATACGAAGTCACTGTTAATCAGATGCTTTCCAGATGGTATTCCATGGTGGATCAAAATCTGATGGCACTTTTTGTGTTCATAATCTCCAACATTACTGGCAGAAAAATATCCGAAAACAATGACAGAGCCGCAGATGGCTGCAGAGGCTCTCTGTTGCAACCTCTCCTGAACCTTGTCTGTACATGTCAATCAAAAGTTGAACCAGAAACTCCAAATTTTGGATTCATCACTCCATTCTTAATGGTTTTTAGTCCGGTTCTTGTGTAATTTGTCATATCTCAGCCTCTGTCTCCGTTTCCTTTCTTTTTTCTTGACAGGAAAAACTTAATTTTCTGATAAAACTTCAGAAAACAGATGGTTTAACTGAAGGGCCAGATGAATCCTGCCTCAGGTCTTTGATTAACCTTTTCCTATTTCTTAAAGAGATGACTTTCAGATACTGTTCTTCTCCCAAGGATAGTTTTTAGGCCTGCCACTTCTACTTTTGCCCTCAGGTTGTCAGGACCCACCTCACACTGTGCCAATATACCAGGTTTTAGGCTAATAGCTCAAAATAGTCAGGTACAATAATCAAGAAGATTTCTATTTAGGCCTAAATTTGACGGTGTTATACAGTATTACAGAATAATGTTGCAGTCAGTTGTAATTTCAGCCTTTCATATTTTCATAGCGTGATATTGACCAATGTAAGTGTTTTGTTCATGGTTAACTGCCATCTTTAGCGCCTCCAGCGGCAGTGTGTGGTGGGTGTGAGCGGTGGCCCCTCCTCCTGTAGGGGCGTGGGCGGTGCAGCAGTGTGGACGGTGCAGAGGGGTTGGACCTTGGCCTGGACCTGCGATCCAACGGAACCAGTGTCTCCACCAGATTTATACAGTTTACTACTGTATCCAGTTCATTTGCAAGGAGCTGGAAATTAGCGTGAAAGCGGCGGTGAGTGTCGTTTTGTGCGTTTTATTTCTTTGTTATTTGGAGAGCTTGAAGTTAACGGTGCCTTGTGAAGTGCAGGCCACAGTGCGGTTTGTTTGATTTGATTTAATGCATGCTTTATCTCTCGCAAGAGTCAAGACAAATAACAGCCGTCTAATTCTGAGATCACAGATTTAATTCAGCTGCGTTATCCAGGGTTAAATGAGAGTGTGAATGTGCTCTGCTGTTACCAGAAATCTTTAAAGCGGGTGCGCGTAAAGACAGGCCTGCAGCACACTTCTGAACAGGTGCTCTAAACCATTTGTGTAATGACATAATGTCACTTTTAAGTCTGGGGCCTGTGAAATCACAAATGAACTGAAGGAGCAAACGTGCATTACTCAGACACTAATACTGCTCCTCTGTTTTTTGTTTTTATTTTTTTATTGACAGACTGTTGTTTTTTGTTAGGGTGCTGCTGAAGTCCTATTGATTACTTTATTTGGAGGAAATAAAAAGATCCTTGTGATCAGCAGTCTTTGAAAGAGCAGAGAGGAATTCCCTCAGCTCAATGGGGAGTGGGGCCTCAGAGCGGGGGCACGATGGCCCTTTAAACAATGTTCCTGTCTGCGGGTTGTTTTTACCAAAAGCATAGCCTGTTTTTGCACACCAGCTCATTCTCCAACCTAACCATTTTTCTCACGAATGTCCTGGCCCCCTCACCACTGCAGGTCCAGCCCAGTTACCCTTCCAACTTTCAGCGCCCAGATTATTTACCTAACTTGGCTCATTTGGATTCCTTTTGAGGCAAGTAGAGAGCCAAAGGATCTAGTCAGCACTGATTCATGAGGTACCAAATTCAAGTCTAAGGGAAGTTTACGTCTTTTGAACTCATGATTTCCTTGCATAGGTTTTTTTCTTTTCCTTGAAGATTTGAATATAGCCTGGAAAATAAGACACCCCCTCCCCCCCAATCAATTTTAAACTCTGCATTTCCCTTGTATTGTGTATCTGATTTAAGAAAAAAAAAAAGCAGCTTATGTGAATGACCTTTCTCTCTGTTTTTGTCTGATTCCCCCTCTCAGCTTGCAAATACAGACAAGGTATCACATTTCTTCTTTTGCTGCTCTGGGTTCAGGGTGGTGATTCTTATAACACAGTTACCCATAGTCACTATTCTTTGTTAATGCCATCACTTATCATTTGGTTTTCATGATAATACAAAATGAACTTGGAGCTAAACTAAGAATGAAAAAACTGAGTTATGACAGGTTTTACCAGGGAAACTCGCAGGATTTGCTTTCTGTGGGGCCGTAACCTGGAATGAGGAAATACTGAGGTCATAAATCTGGTCACTTTGCACCTCACTACACTCAGAAAAACAATTCTTAAACATTTTGAAAAATTTTGAAAAAATGCATTTTATTAAGTGAAGGAATTGTTATTTTTTTGCATATGAAATGTAAAAAAAAATCTGAAATGCCTATTTTTTAAGTTGTTTACATTACCTATAAGGGACAATAATAATAATAATAATAAATGACTTGACAGACCTCAGTGTTCTCAGAGCCTACAGCCTTCACTTTTATGCTAGATGCAAGCTAACATCATAATGCTGAATTTCTGCGTCACAAAGGGTTCCCAGCTAGCTGAATGCAGGTTTTGATTGCTGTATTATAACTCTTAGACATGAGTGTGTCACAGATTAGCTTGCTGCTATTTATAGATGACACCGTGCATACCCAACCACCAACTCTGTATTTTTATCTTGCACCAGCATGTATTCAGTTGGAGGGATATCTGCAAGCATATATGCCAACAGGCTCCGGGCGGAAGGGATGGGTTCCAAGGACCAAGCTGTGCACTTTGCGGGCCAGGATTACGAGGCACTGAAGCAGGAATGTCTGGAGTCAGGCTGCCTGTTTGAAGACCCCTATTTCCCTGCCGAGCCTCCATCTCTGGGCTTTAAGGAACTTGCCCCCTATTCCTCTAAAACAAAGGATGTGGAGTGGATGAGGCCCACGGTGAGCTAACCGAGAGGATGCACAGGCACCGTAGTCTGTAGTCTTATATGAGAGTCTGAAATTAAAAAATAACATTTATTTTGCAGACATTTATATAAAGACAATTAAAAGTTTATTGCTTTTGGCCCATCTCATATGATATTTCACAACGTGTGTGCTGTTTTGTCTGTCGCTGGACATGACTGGACCTGCCAGCAAACATATCGATGGCAGTTTCTCATTTCATGTCTGCCAGCTCAGACAGAATAAGACAAGTAGAGACAGGGACTTCTCTGACCACAGCAGCTGTTGGCATGTAACACATTCTCTGACCGCTCCCTCCCCGGGACATTTGTTTACAGTGCAGGAAGTTGGCACATAAATGATATGATGCGTCAAACATTATAGTCATGATAACGAGAAAACACACCCTCTTTTCTAAGGTTTTACATATCAGGACATAAACATTATCTAGTCCTCTCCAGTTCTTGGAATTAAATAAATACATCCTCACATGAACAGCAACACGCAATGCGTTACACAATGTTATTCTTCAGTAAAGATGACGCCGTTACGGAGAAACAGTGTTTGAAAAACTAAGCACTGCCCATGATTCATTAGCTTGTAGTGCCACCTTTAGGAGCAATAACATTTTGCTTTCTTTATGACTTTATTAGTTTCATATCACTGAGGAGGAATTTTGTCCCACTTTCCTTTATGGCAGTGCTTCAGTTCATTGCTGGTATTTGTTTATGCACAGCTTTTTAAGGACCGACCACAGCATTTTAGTCAGGTTGAGGTCTGGATGTTTGCTGCTGTGCTTGGGATCATTGTCCTGTTGCTGGATCCAGTTTGGGCCAGGCATTAACAGTCAGACAGATAGCTTCATGTCCCGCAGCTGCAAAACAAACCCAAATCATCACTCCTCCACCACCGTGCTTGATAGTTGCTACAAAGTGTTTGTGCCGATATGCTGTGTTTGGGTTTGTGCATCAAGACCAAACATCTCCCCTTTGGTCTCATCTGTCCAAAGAATATTGTTTCAAAGTTTTGTGATTTGTTCAAATGCAACTTTGCAATTTTAAGCCATGCTGACACGTCCTTTGTTTTGTTTTTTCGGAGAAGAGACTTTCCTCTGGCCACCCTTCCAAATAAGCCACACTTTTTCAGTCTTTTGCCAATTGTGCTGTTATGAACGTTAACATTTTACATGCTAACTGAGGTCAGTAGAGTTTGTAGCTCTTGGGGTTTTTTGTTTTTGCAGTTTAACTTGCATGATTTGACATTGGGGTGAATTTGGCGAGATTTCCTCTCCTGGGAAGATTGGTGACTGCCTTGAATGTTTGCCACTTGAGAGTAATATTTCTCACTGTTGAATGATGCCCTACATTTCATTTGGAAATGGCCTTCTAACACTTCCCAGATTGACAAACAGCACCTGTATCTTTCTTGCTTAGCATTATCTTTAACACACTTGCTTCAGTGAAGCAGTAAGGGTTTTCCACAGTCAACTTCTGTGTTGTTCTCAGACATGCTAAAGGCTGTATTGTTTTTATTATGTCCCAATACATAAAAACCTCAGAATTTAAAGAGGGTGTGCTTTCTTTATACAATGACTGTAGATTAAAAAATGTTCAAATCTTTGACTGTTTGATTTTTGATTTCCAAAAATATTTCTCAGAACAACTTATTTTCTTTTTTTCTCCATAGGAACTAACACAAGACCCTCAGTTCATCGTTGGTGGTGCAACCAGAACAGACATCTGTCAGGGAGCACTGGGTGAGTCATTAATGCTGAATGAAAACCAGGACGCCACAGATGGATGGAGGTTCCTAAAGCTTTTTTTTTTTTTTTTTTAAATTGCAGGTGACTGCTGGCTCTTAGCAGCCATTGCTTCTCTCACGCTGAATGAGAAGCTTCTTCATCGGGTTGTCCCACACGGTCAGTCCTTCCAAGACGACTATGCAGGAATCTTCCACTTTCAGGTAATTTCACATCATCTTCTACAAACTCTCTTTGCAAGCACTTCATTTGGATGGAGTTCTTGATTATTGCTCTGTGTTGCAGTTCTGGCAGTTTGGCGAATGGGTAGATGTCGTGATTGATGACAGGTTGCCAGTAAAGGACGGGGAGCTAATGTTTGTCCATTCAGCTGAGGGTAATGAATTCTGGAGTGCACTCCTGGAGAAAGCTTATGCTAAGTAGGTGTCTGCCCGCTACATCGCTTAGCATTTAACAGCAAGCCATAATCTGAAGAGCTGTTGTGTACGGCAATCAATGTGAAGTGTGTTCTTGATGTGCTATCAGGCTGAATGGCTCCTATGAGGCTTTGTCTGGAGGGAGCACCACTGAAGGGTTTGAGGACTTCACTGGTGGTGTGTCTGAGATGTATGAGCTCCGCCGAGCTCCAAGAGATCTCTACAGGATAATTGGCAAAGCGCTGGAGAGAGGCTCCCTGCTGGGCTGCTCCATCGATGTAAGTGCTGAACACATTTTATTAAAAGCACCCCTGTTTCTTTCCATGCTAAAAGGCTCATACTGAGATGCACTAATCATGTTTTATATAAATACAGATCACCAGTGCCTTTGACATGGAGGCTGTTACATTCAAGAAGCTTGTGAAAGGCCACGCCTACTCAGTCACTGGGCTGAAGGAGGTCTGTTTGCTGTTGTTTGCTGGATTGGGCATCGTTTTTAGTCTCTGCCTGACCGTGAAAGTTGTGGTTTTAATTTTTCTGTCATTCTGCTGTTATGTAGGTTAATTTCCATGGCAACACCGAACGCCTCATCCGAATACGTAACCCTTGGGGCCAGGTGGAGTGGACTGGTGCATGGAGTGACAAGTGAGTGTGTTCAAATATGAGTAATATTAATAATGATAATAATCTTGATTTCTTAGTTCTTTGTATATTTATTACACTTACATGTTTTGGATCAAACACTTTGTTGTATTAGACAAAGATAATCTGAGAAAATACAAAATCCAGTTTTAAATTATGATTTCATTTATGGAAACTGAAACTTTGTCATTCAAACTTACCTGACCTTGTGTAAAAAGGTAATTGCCCCTTAAACTGTAACTGGTTGTGCTGACCTTGGCAGCAATAATTACAATCAGGCCTTTGGGATAACTGGCAATGAGTCTTTCACATCACTGCGAAGGATTTTGGCCCACTCTACTTTGCATGACTGCTTTAATTCAGGCACGTTGGAGTGTTTTTGAGCATAAACACCCTGTTTAAGGTCATGCCAAAGCATCTCACTCTGATTCAAAGTCCAGACATTGAATAGGCCACTCCACTTTGTTTTCTGTTAGCCATTCAGAGGTGTTTCAGATTGCTGTCCTGGTGCATAATCCAAGTATGCTTGATTTTTAGAGCATGAACTGATGGCCACACATTCTCAGTTAGAGCAGAATTCATGGTTCTATCATTTACAGCGAGTCTATTTGGTCTCTCGATTCAGCAGGTTTGGCAGCAAACAGGCCGGTGTGTGGCTAATGAACTCAGCTTTCCAAAAAAAGTGGATAATCACAATTAATTCACGATTTAACAAGGAGGGCAATTTTTCACAAAGGACCAGGCAGCATTTTTTCTTTTAATGGACGAAATCATGATTTGAAAATGGCATTTTGTTTTAACTTAGTTTGATCTGAAACATGTAAGCATGACAGATATTTAAAAGAAATAACAAATCAGGAAGGGTCAAATACAGTGCGCCATCTTCACTAATTGTTCTCGCCTGCTTTTCTTGTCATTTGTAGTTCTCCTGAATGGGATCAGATCGACCCTTCTGAACGAGAAGACTTGCATCTGCAGATGGAAGATGGCGAGTTTTGGTACTAGATGATTTTAAAGAAACAGACAGATATTTTTGCCTGGATGAGAATATTGTGTCTTTGTCTTAACAATAAGCTACAACAAGGCTTTTAGCAAAAACTCAGCATAAACAATCAAAGTTTAAGAGTAAACACTAAACTGACTCTGACCATAGATAGAAAATCTTTGCCTTTAAATCCATTTTGTAAAGATATAAATGTGATTTTATTCCATCTAAAAACAACTTAAAAGCAGTGACTTGCTGCTGGAGTGTTATCTTGTAAAAAAACCCAGCTGGTTTGTTTGTACAGCTGTAATTACGAGTATAATGTGCTGTTAATTATTTCCTTCTGATCTATTATAGTGCTAGGCTTACTGTTTCCCAGCTTCAGGTTTATCATTAACACACAGATATGAGAGTGCTGCAAATTTGATCATCAAACTCTTATAGTGAGTGAAAAAGCACAGTGTTGAACTAGCTGTTTAAGGAAAGCTACAACTACATCTTCCAGGATGTCCTTCAGTGATTTCATCAGGCAGTTTTCTCGACTAGAGATCTGCAACTTGACTCCAGATGCTCTGAGTGACGACAGCCTGAGCCACTGGAACACCATCAAGTTCTACGGCACGTGGAGGAGAGGGAGCACCGCCGGGGGCTGCAGGAACCATCCCAGTGAGTCCTAACTGTGTATACCCCACAAACATGACTTTTACAATCAAGTGTACACAGTTTCCGCAGGTGAGTGACTGTTGGACCATGAAGCAGGCTAACATAAATGTCCCGTCTGTGCAGACACGTTTTGGATCAACCCTCAGTATAAGATCACGCTGCTGGAGGAGGACGACGACCCAGAGGACGATGAGGTGGCGTGCAGTTTTTTAGTAGCCCTCATGCAGAAAGACCGGCGCAGATATCGACGTCAAGGTCAAGACATGCACACCATTGGCTTTGCTCTGTATGAGGTGCGAACAGAGAAAATCTGTATTGTCCCTTTGCCTTGTTTGTATGTTTAAAAGGATCCTCATGCTCATTCCTTAAACTCTTTCCCCTGTTTTTGCAGATTCCAGAAGAGGTAAGCAGAGCATCACTTTACTACTTTTTAAAAAAAATTCATTACCATTACTCTTAGTGTAATGTGAACCATGTGTGTCTGTGATTACAGTAAATGGAGCTAAAAGCCTGCATATGTATTTGAACCAGTGTTCTGCTTGCTGCTGCCTTTAGTACAGAGGCTGCCAAAATGTCCATTTGAAGAAGAATTTCTTTTTGAGCCATTCCTCCTGTGCTCGCTCGGAAACCTTCATCAACCTCCGGGAGGTGAGCACACGGCTCCGTCTGCCTCCAGGAGAGTACCTCATCGTTCCCTCCACCTTTGAGGCCGGTAAAGAGGCCGACTTTGTCCTAAGGGTGTTCACTGAGAAGCAGTCAGAGACCGAGTATGTTTACGCTTGTATTTTGTTATTTATTTTCACCCATTACAATGTGTGGAAAAGGAGGCCTTGTACCAATAGAGTTTGTCTGTTGCAGAGAGCTGGATGATGAAGTCTCTGCCGATTTGGGAGAGGATGTACGTATACATCAGTTGGAAATTTTAAATTATTACACGTATTGCAAGAATGCTAAGGCTTTTTGATTTTACACCCTGTACCTACCATGGTTTGCTTTCCTACAGGAAGAAATAACTGAAGATGACATTGATGACTCTTTTAAGGCCATGTTTGCTCAACTTGCAGGAGAGGTAGGTTTTGAAAAGATCTCTCTTACTGCTTAGCATCTTTTCACCTACATACTACTTTTATATAATTATCTGATAAAACACCATATGTAGTGGTAATAGTTGCGTTTGCAGTATTCATGATAGGAACAAAGCCAGTAAAGTTGCTCTTAGTTGCAAAGTTTAGTTGTCCTTCATTGTTTTGCAGGACATGGAGATTTCTATTCATGAGCTGAGGACTATTCTAAACAGAGTCGTCGCCCGGCGTGAGTGTTCTCTTTATTTTGGGTGCAATTCACATATTACTAATACATCTCCCATTACTGTATTAGATTCCACTGTAGTGCCCATTCCCTTTAACTGTGTGTCTTTTTTTAGCCAGATGGTTTGAAGAAGGTCTTTTTTTTTTTTTTTTTGTCATTTCAGACAAAGACCTGAAGACCGATGGCTTCAGTATGGAGTCTTGTAGGACCATGGTGAACCTGATGGATGTATCCTCTGGTGTTATCACACCTAAATCTTACAAAACTGACTATTTTAGGCATTAAATTGTGCCTTTAGCATGTGATTTGTTTGGCCCCTTGACAAAATGTTTCCTAGAAAGATGGTAGTGCTCGTTTAGGACTTGTGGAGTTTCAGATCCTCTGGAACAAGATCCGAAAGTGGCTGGTAAGAGCGATTAAAACAGGAACGTTATACTTAGATTGTCTGTATTTCTATTTATGTTACCGTCTCCTTCTCTCAGGTCGTTTTCAGACAATTCGACCTCGACAAGTCAGGGGCCATGAGCTCATATGAGATGCGACTTGCTGTGGAAGCAGCAGGTATAATTTTTCATATCAAAGCATCATATTGACACAGCTACACACTGGCTTGCCTGCTTGTTAAACCAAGTATAGGTTAACAGCCAATCACATGGCGTCTCTGAGGTTTACAGAGAATGGTCAGAAACAGAAAAAAATATCCAGTGAGCAGAAGTTCTTTGACCAAAATCTCTGATGAATTGTTTCAAGCATTTTGACTCTGTGCTATTAAGAACTAAAGCAACTCTGAAGGCAAAAGCAGATCCAACCTGGCAGTAGCAAGGCATACCTAATTATGCTATAAAGTAGTCTGCAGAGGGACGTAACACTGACCACTAAGTGAATACTAACCCGTTTTAAACTCTATGTAGGTTTCAAGCTGAATAATCGACTCCACCAGATTCTGGTGGCCCGGTATGCAGAGAATGAGATGATTGACTTTGACAGCTTCATATGCTGCTTGGTTAAGCTTGAAGCCATGTTTAGTAAGTAATGTTGACAGACACATTAGAAATAAAAGCAGCATAGTGGCACCATATTTCATTATTAATGCAGTGGCAATAAATGATGAAAACTTTGAATTAATAGGGTCTTTCCGAAAATTTGACGAGGCAGGATCAGGAGAGGCAGAGATGACCCTGACAGAGGTGAGTGCTGTTTTAAAAAGAAAATGTATCCAGTATCCTTTTGTCAAACTTTTCTGTTTGTCTAACTTTATTTGTTACCTTGCTAGTGGCTTTATCTGACCATGTGTGGTTGAAGAGAACCTCCTGTTAAGGTGTATCGAGTAAGGGCACAGTGCCTGCAGACTGCCGTGAAGCTGGAGCTATGAAGACCCTTTCGCCCTAGAAACCTTCAGATCCTTTTACACATCCCACCTCAGCTTAAATAAAAGTTGCAAAATAGCTGTGTAACAGAAAACCAAAGTCCAGCAAAGCCAACGTGGTGCATCCTGGACATATTTTAGGATCTATGCAAAGCTACAGCATGTAGCCGTCACCATATGATATAAATGTGTCATCTTTATTTACAGAGCATGGCCATGTGCATGTAGAAAATCACTAGCTGCAATGTTTACTGCGAGTTGGTTTTACATGTTTTAATTTTGATGTCACTCTCTGCTGACAATTTCACTCTTTGAAGTCTGTCTGAGAATCTGTTTCTGTGCTATTTCTAAAAGTGCTTTAGTTTCTCAGTAATTGTGCATTCATTTGTTTAAATCTTGTTTTAGTTTTAGTGTTGAGTCAGCAGTTTCACTCTTACACCTGTAGGTGTCACTACGGAGCCAATCTGATGTCAGTGACAAACTTGAAACATTTAATATGTACTGAGTTGAACCTGTTTAACATGACGTTGATGAATTGAAGCCACTCACCTCTTAGGTTTTTTTTTTTTTTTTTTTTACTAAATTGCACTTGCATTATAGTTGAAGCTGCTTGAGAAGTTGCCTCACATTAATAATGTATCCGTTCACTTTTAGTGACCTTTACAGGAATCACATGATACTGATGATTGCCTTATACACACAGAAAAAAAAAATCATGGTACGAACAACCAGTAAAATGTGCCAGTCATGTGTTACGAATGTATTTCGTGCCGTCAATAAATATTCAAAGGCTCATGATATTTTTCCATTGTTTCCACAACACAAGTTTGCCCCACATTCTCTTTGGCTACTGGACAAGAAGTGTCTATGCTTTAAAGGTAAAGCCTGTATTTATTGTAAGCTTTGGGATGCTTCTGTAAAAAAGACATGTTTATAAAGATTTGACCTAATTGCAGTACCAAGTTAAAAACCAAAAACAATTGCAATAACATCTGTTCGTTTAAAGTTTATTGAAGACAACTTGAGCACAAAATGTTCACATATTTGACACAGTTAGACAAATGAATTGGCAATTGCCAATACTTTAGAGTAATCTCCCTCTAGTTTACGTAGATGTGTGGGTACAGGGACTTTAATCCTTGTTCCTGTGGGGTTCCCATTGTCCTCAATGAGTACAACATTGTTAGAATCAAAGCGTGGAGCCATCCGCTCTCCAGGCATTTTGTGTCCAACGATAAGCGCCTTCTTCTTTTGTCCTTTAATGGCAAGTAACACTCTGTCACCAACTTTTCCTACGCCGTTCTTGGTGTAGACATGGATCACTCTCGGAGGACGGTGATATGGAGTATTTCCAAGAGAACTGTTGTCCACTACACGTACTCTTGTCATTTTTTGAATGGCTGCAGCAACAGCAGATACACTGACAAGACAAAGAGTATATTAGTCCTGTCCAACTTAAGGAGTTAAGTTCATTACTCATTACCAAGCATCACTGACCATGACAGTCACTTAGATCTCTCAGTCAGCAGGTATGCAAGTAATCCACTTTTCTACTAAAATATAAAGCTAAATATCATGTGATATTGTAAATTGAACAAGTTGCCTCTTATACTGCTCCATAAGCACTTAATAAAGAAATGATTCAGGGCTGGCTCATGGGGGTAATTTAGGACACAAACGGCACCGGATAACTGAATTAGAAAATTCAATTGTATAATAGGACATTGAGGCTGAGGGGCACGCCACTGCTGTAAAATGAAAGTGTTCAGCCTGTCCTATGAGACCAGCTCTTGCATATATTTCAGGAAAACTGTTTACATGTGACTTTAGAAGAATAGGGAAAAATACTCACACATGGAAGGACCTTCCCTTCAAATAATAAAAAACAAACAAACCTCACATCCTTTTTTCCCGCATGTCTGAAAATAATCAGCTCATAAAACCCAGCACTACAGCTTGACTACTAATGACTTTAGACATTCACTATTCAAAAGTTTATTCGGGTTTCCATCCACGTCTTAAACTTAGATTTACAGTAAATGCAGTTTAAATATATAAGAGTTTAAAAACAGCACTGCGGTGTCACATACGCACATTACGCAATATATTTAAAGCTGCAATAAAAATGCTACGTTTTCTGGTCAACTGGATTATTTTTGCTGAATTGGTTTCTTTAGATGGTCTAACAATGGACACAATACAACATTTCTAAGAATTTTACCTGAAATTCCTCTGACAATTTAGGGACGCCGTCTCCATGAGTAGCCCAGAAAGGGATCTTGAGAGCCAGGGAAGAGCCATAATTACAGCAAATACTATGTCCGCTGAAAAGAGAAATAGTGTGTAGTTAGCAGCTAGTAAGCTAAAGGCATTAGCTAACAATCACATGGAAGCCAGACTAAAGCTTATAACAGAGCCGAACACTTCTTGCTTTATAGTCTTTGCAACAAATACTATATCACATATAATAATTATAGAAAGAAGCTTTAAGTTTAAAACAAATGTCTCGCTAATCGTTACCTATATTTTAATTACGCCCCATGCCAATGTCAAAAGTATGGCGTCATCAGCAGGCGACCACCAACCGACCTAGCAGATATATGCGTTATCATGTTGTTGTTAAATAATTCTTATTGCACTTAAGAAAATATGTTTTTATTTATTTAGTTTTATACGTATTACTGCGAACCATTTCATTTCCGTACAGACAGTCCTCACAAAAAGGAAAAGGTTAAACACAAAAACGGAGCTTGTTTGTCATTTGATTTACGTCATAGAGAGGCGCCAGCGGAATTGTAGAAATAAAACAGAATAGAAGCTACACGGTGAAGCGCTCCCTTATGGAGACTATGCCTATGTGATCTACTTCTGCATAAGACACGCTCCAACCCGGGCTGCCTCCAGTGTAACTGGTTGGGTTAGCGATAGTTGTTTAACCGGCTCACAGACGGTGATAGTAACTTTTGTCTTAGTACTGACACTTCGACAAACTACTTCCAGCTGGCTGTTGGTGGGCACACAGTCACTGGGTCGAAATCAGTCGACGGTCTTTAAATGCTGGACACTCTCCACCTGTTATTTGCTACGTTACGGGGCTACGTTAGCTGAATTGATTGCTAGCTCACCTTAGCAATTTGTTAAAGTTTCTGTCCCTTCTGCGTAGCATATCAAGGTAAGTTGATTTTCTTATCAGTAAACTTATACCAGCAGTTCGCAGAAATAAAAAATAAAAATATTACTTTGTCGTTTACAGTATCGAAAGCCCATCGTAAGCTCCTGTCAAACAATAAAAGGGTAAACATGCAGTTACTATTAGCGTCAGGCTAACTAGCCTCAGCTGTATTGAGAGCTGGTTGTTTACACAGTTCATGGAAGTTATGAAACAAAAATTAACCTCGTTGATAGTTATTATTTTTGTTAAAAAATGTGCTTTAAGGTTGGTTTTATTTCAGTTGCCCTTCTCGCACTACACGCCCAAGACCAAGCCAGTTTCTTAATGATCTTTTTTTCTTTTTTTCCACGATCTGGTGGATCAATGGAGACATGCCAGAGTGTTCGTCATAAAAGCTTTTAAGAATATTTGGAGTTCCTTATAATTTCATGGCTACGCAGAGACTGCTTGTGCTTGGAGGCGTTGGACAATGAAGCTTTAATTTGCAGTCGTGACATTAAGCTGCGTGTTCAAAGGCAGTAGTTTGACAAGGGTTTAGCTAATCAATAGAAGATCAATAATTCCGAACATTACTCGGATGTCCATCAAGGTGGTTTTAATCGCTTTGTCTTGGGATTTGCATCATAGTAAAAAGCTAAAATCTACTGGCTCTTCTGACTTTGGCTTCTTCACGAACTGATGGCTGGTGGTAGCTTGGATATAAAACTAAATGCTATACTTGTGCGTAGCCTATACAGGGAAAGCACAGGCTGCTACCAGGCGTATTGTTTGCTCATAATGTGGTGCAATAGCATGAATAAGCATAAATGGGGAAAACCTTTGAAAAAGTATACCTCTGACATGTTGCCACTGATACCGTTTTCATATAAGCTGCAAAACAAAGGGCCCTTCCATTTTTCTTCTCCTTCTTAAATGCCTTATTTTAACTGCTTTGTGAAATACAAGCCTTTCTTTGGCCAGGCCTTGCTTCCATAAATATGAAAAATATACGTAAAAGCACCTTTCAGTCTGAATGCAAATGGATGCCTTAAATTCCATCCAGCTGCCCAGTCTTGAATTAATAATGACACTGAAATGGATAACCTTCCCTTTGCATTAAACCTCATTACAACCACTACAACTTTAAAAACAGATTTTCTGTCCTATCAGTGAATTCAGTAGATTGGAACATGTGCCTCCTTTCATTTTTATTTAAATTGGAATTAAATTACAGTAGCTGGATTACTTTTACAGGCATAATGCATTTCATTGGATTTATGTAACTCTTAAGGCTCGGTTGTACTGTGTAGTAGTCTTCTATAATATAGCATCAGCTGCAATTTGTTGTCTAGTTTTATTAGGATAGCAAATTATCTTTGTTGTTGAATTTATGCATTTTCACTGTAACTTAATGCTTGAAGACATTATGAAATCAGCCTGACATTGTCAAAATCTGTGATAATCAAAGCTGAGCCTTTGTGTGTTTGTCAATGATTTACTGGCTAACAATTCAAATAGATGCAATTCTGCATTATCAGCCATCAACGTTATTGGAAAGCTCTTGTGAAGTCTGATAATTGTCTTAATGCAGAGCACAAATTCATTAAAATGTAAAGGAGGTTTTTTGATCACAAAGAGGAAAAAGTATCAGTGGATTCAAAAGTAGAGTTTGAATAAATGAGCAGTTGTGGAAATGCTGTCTCTGCCAGGTTCCCTTGGCAGTTTTCTTACAGGGTGTGCACGGATTCTTTGTTTTTCCAGTTTCACATTGCTGATAAGTTTATCACACAGTGTTTGAAAGCTGATGGCAGAAAGTCAGTTGGAATGACATGCATAAGAAGTACTTGTTCACTGGTTGTATACATTGAGTGCTGCTGTTATGAGCGCCAGGAAATAATTTACAAGGTGACTGCTTTGAACCAACACTCATAAAAAAATACAAATGAAATAACAGTTTTTGTTTTTTCAAGTCACATGTCATAGCAACTTATTGTGAGTTGACCAAAACCAGTTCAGCTTCCTGCAAGCGCCTCATGTGTGTCCACCATGTGTTATATTTCACTATATTTAGCTGGCAAAGTAAGCCAGTGTTACTTGACAGCTGCAAATCTGCGACCTAACCCAGTGTTTTAAAGCACAGGTAGGGAAAAAAAAGCCTGTTCAAATATTTGACTTAGGATGGTTAAAGAAGAAATGACTTGCATGCGGTAATGGCATAAATATGTGTGCTGTTGCTAATTATACATGTAAAATATGAGAGTTTTGCAACATTGTGCATTAAGATGAATGTGGCCTTTAAAAAAAAAAAAAAAGGGTATGCGTATGTGTCTGTATTAAGGCATCAAATTGAATTAGGAAGTCTGTTTGTCTGTTTTCATTTCATTTGTTGCAGTAGAGATTTTCCTGTGATTATTGCTGACTAATTAAATGGCTATAGTATCTGAGAAATTGAAACAAAGAATTTTTTTCTTTCTTTTAAGCTGCGACAAATGGTCTAGAGTGAATTTTCATCGAGCTTCAGATGGAAAAGCTTTGACTATCCTCCCATTACATTCACCCTCCTCATATTTGTAGTTGGAGGAAGCAAGCCAGACTGATGGTACCATGACAACTAGCGTCAGGTGGAAAGGTTGTACAATATTTATGCAACGCTGAGTCATGCTATGATCACACAGTGATGGCGCTGTTCAAATTTTAAGTAATTCAAATGCTCTTTGGATTTGATGTTAGTTGCAATCCAAAAGCAAGAAAAATCAGCCCTTGATGAAAATTTCATTGGTTTATTGGTTAAGGAAATATTGCAAATTAAAGTTCCTTATTGTGTATTCCAAGTATAATTCGTTTTTAGTTTTTTTTACTAACAAAAATTAAACAAACCTCCAGGTTTTGGATTAAGTTTGAGGTTGTATATCATCTTCATTATAGTTTATTTATCTGTCATTCTTTCAGTCAATGTCTTCTGCTTAAATTATATCAATGTTAAATGTTTGGCTTGGAAGGACCATGTAGTGGTGACACATTGTTTGCTTATTTGACTGAAATCTATACATTATATTAATAAAACTGGTTAAAACATTATTACAATGGAGCTGATTTGCTTTGGGTCTAACAAATTGTGCCAAAAATGACTCCATGCAGGAAAAACGGAACTCTTATTATTGATTGGTGTCGCAAGTTTTGGTCTAAAAAGGCAATTTTGGTTTTCTGTTTTCTTTGAATCATTCATATGAGTAACAAATTTGAAGGAAATGTCTGCAGTAGAGCTGTCAAACAAAATATCCCTGTGAGGCAGAGCAAAAAAACCGCATATGTCTGTAAACAACACAGGATGGTCTGGAAAGAGTGCTCTATACAGATAAGTTAAAATGCTGCCCTTTGGCCACAGTTGCCAAAGGTATATTTAGAGAGAATAGGAAGCAGTACTGTACTTGTTAATCATAGGGATGGAAATTTTCTGTTTTTGCAGATGAAAATACTGTGTCATTAGGGAAGATACTGACATTAAAAGGAAGGCTGCACTCTAAAATGTATTAGTAGTTCACCCATGAACCATCAAACATAAACTGGGCCCTCACAGTGCCCAATATTTGAACTTCACTTCATGGGATATCTGAGCATAGATCCTAAACAGAATAGATGGGCTAGGTTATGACTTGAAGTGATTTGCAAGGATGAGTAAGTGCACATTCCTAATGCAGATTGTAAAATGGCTTGGGTTACTAAGTAACATGTTGGGTTTGAAACAATTGCGCCAGTTATAGTTTTGTTTTTGTTTGGGTTTTTTTGGATTTCATGAAATAAAAAGTAACCTTGCATTATCATTGTAAGAAATGTCCACACTGTATGTTCTCTACAGAACACAAGCACTTTATTACTGATGCTACTGATCCTTTGAACTTTCAACCACAAGTTTCACTGTGCTAATGTGAAGAAGCTGCTGGTCGATGTACACAGACTCTATTCCTAAGCTGGTGTTAGCTAATGTTACACACTGTTTACAGTAAAGGGAAGGTGGAAAATAAAGATTAAGACGATGACCTCATGGAATACATGTGAGCGCCACATCCTTTCTCCATATCAATCACAACTGTTATAGCCAAAAATCTGTTACAATGCGTTCAGACATTAAAATCCATTTAAAAGCAATTAATACACATAAAATGCTTGATGTTTGATGATCATTTGTCGATAAGTTAATATTTCTTTTTACTTTTGACGTCTCTAGAGGCAATGTAGAAATGCACTTCAAATATGTATATCGGCGTAATCATCAGTCTTTTTTTGCTTGATAAGAAACGTAATGCAATGAAATTCCAGTGTGTAGTCAATGCATTTTTAACAAGAAATACTAAATGGAAGGGAAGTTATGTTTACAGACACCTCAGTGTGATGTGAATGCAGATAATTGGGTAAGAAAGCAGGTTTAAGGAGACAAGATGACGGTAGCGACCAAAATATTGTGTGTGTGTGTGTGTGGGGGGGGGGGGAGGCAGGCAGGCGTGAACCCCTAGTAACACCATTAAAACATTTTTTTTTTTAACCCCAAAATACCTTTTTAGTATAGTATAATCAAAAATAAGCATAAAAAGAAAATTCTTTATTGCAGTTTTACTGTATTGTTAAAAAACAACAACTTTCTACTTCAAAGCTTTTTTTAAAAACTGTCAACTTTTTGCATTTTCCAACAATATTTGATTCAACCCACAACTGGATGAGTTCAGATTATTTTAAACTACATTACATAACAAAATACATTCGGTACTTGGTTAAACTGTCAGATGTGTAAATCTATACAGTTGTGGGATTTGTATATTATGGTGGATGACATCACTCTAGAATCCAATTAATACTTGATTTGTTAGGCTTACTATCACAAATAATATATAATATAATGCGTGTATCAGGTCTTACAGTATGTTCTTCTTGATATACTTAAGTTGCTGGTGTCTGCTTTTGCAGTGGTTCAGTGTTGCTGAATGTACCGTGGGCATGTGCGTTGTGTCCTCATTGGGTTGAGACCGGTCCAGTTGAACTCTGTGGTCTCTATCGGCGTATTGTTCAGCTCCGGCTACGTCCCTCTTGAGTGAAGTCACAGCATTCCAGGGAGCGGATAAATGACTTAGTGTTATGGCAGATGAGCAGCATTGTGGTTGCTGCTGATAATAGTGGGTAGAAGGGCACAAGTATAGCAGTCCAACTATGAAAACGCCCTCTCCAGCTCTTCTCAGAACAGCTTTTTGGTTAGTATGTGTGAAATAACCAGTCTTCTAAATGTGTTGCCCTGTTTAATTAGGTTTAAAAATGATGTTTTGTGTCCTCCCTGCCAGCCAGAATGCTGTAATACTTTTACATTTATATGACGACTCTGTAGCATGGTGGGTCCAGAGCTTCTATATGTTAAAGTCTCAGAGGGTAAAAGCACTGAATGGATGGCTAGTGTTTTATTAGGATGGCCCTAATATTTGATACAGTAGTAGTAATTTACTTTTATTTCCAGACAAATGTTATCCTTTTTCTGGGTCAGCAAATATTTACCTTAAGTAGTCTGAAGTAATCCATCATTTTTCTGTGTGCTAGAGAGGAAAATTAAGCTAAACTTAAACTCACTTTGAAATGTTTGTAGTAAAATCCTTTGGGATTTGAAATACTTCTCCCATAATTCATTATAATGCTCAGACTTTTAAACATGTCAGTATCTTTTCATCATTATCCTTTAAGTAGATTTTTAAGTCAGCTGTTTGTTTCCTTCTGAAATGGATTAGAGAAATTTTGCTACTGGTAGGCTTATCCCAGTAGGCCAGATCTTTTAAGCCTGACTGGACTCATGTTAATGACGTAAACGCTGACTTTGATGTTGTCTAGAAACAATTCTCTCGTGCGATTACAGTGTTGGTCTCTTTACTGTTGCTGGAATGAAAAGGAAATGTCTGCTAGCTGACTGCCAAGATGCGCAGAGTATAATTTGTGCTTACCACAGTTGTTTCCCATGAATTCAGTACAAAGTTAAATATGTGTCATTAACACCAAAAGTGTCTGTAAAGAGGGAACAGAAAGTGTACTATGTTTTAAAAGCAGGATTTCAGTTGTTGTGCGGTCAGAAGTTGCCTCTCCAACATGACGGAAACACCAGCTGGTCATTAAAATGGGAAATAAAATGACATTATCTTGTGTGACAGGGCCTTTCTGGTTGTCCCCCTTCCATTTCTGATCATTTACTGGGTATGCAGACACTGATGTCGTCTTCTGAAAGTAGCTGACATAGACGGATGGCGTGACCGATGATTTCAGTGTATGTAGTTGTGTAAAAAATAAATAAATTAAAATTAATCTTTCTTTTTACAGGTTCTTGTCATGCTGCAGTGATGTACAAGGTACTGATTTTAATACTAACCTTCTGGGGGGTGACAGTGAACTGCATTGGAACATCGCCGGCACCATCCCGCAATAAATCTACGGAAATGTGTTACTCTGCTCGAATTAGGAGTACTGTACTCCAGGGTTTGCCCTTTGGTGGGGTGCCTACTGTCCTTGCCCTTGACTTTATGTGCTTCTTGGTGAGTACTTCTGTCACTCATATGGACCATAACATTACTATTTATGAGCACCTTTTTACGTAAGGCATAATGCTATCCTCATCATCACATGTGGGCTCTTTAATATTGTGTATTGTGTTGTCATTACAATTCTAAGAACTGAAATAAAAATAGTTCCAGGAAAGTGTTTTTAAACTATAAATAGCCCGAAGCACTTATGCAACTTTAGTTCAGTAGGTCCCTGTAATGTAAATAAAGGTACTGAAGGTGTTGACCTGCTCTTTCTCTTGTGCTTTTAGGGTCTGCTGTTTGTGTTCTCTATCTTGAGAAAAGTGGCATGGGACTATGGGCGCCTCGCTCTAGTGACTGATGCCGAAAGGTAATAAGAACACACTGGTCTGCTAGACTGGACCAGTCTAGCAACAAAGCTGTTAACCTCATTTTATCGTACATTTAATGGATTAACATGATTGGTAATGGTTATTCATATCTCTGGATGACGTAACCAGGTATTACGATGGTCTTCTAAAAATATGTATTTAATAGGGGTGCAACGATATTCGTATTGATATTGAACCGTTCGATACAGTGCTTTCGGTTCGGTACGCATATGTATCGAACAATACAACATTTGTAATTTATTTTATCAATTTTCCTTCTGACGATGCTGTCTGTGTTGAGCGCTCAGTGAATCTGCGTTCGACTACTCCGCCTAGGCTGCACTGTCGAGCGCAGATCCACTGAGCGCTCAACACAGACAGCATAGTCAGAAGGAAGAGCGCAGGGCAAGCTAGCGAGACAGAAGTTAAGCTCTCCTTGCAACAGGCAAATTGAACCTCATTCAGATCTGGCGTTTGGAATTATTTTGGTTTTCATGTGAGTATGACCCTGAAGGTAAGCGAGTCATGGACTCAAGTAAAACAGTATGTTGGATGTGCCATGCAATGCTCAATTACATGGGTGGGAGCTAGTGTGTTAGCACAGTTAGCTCGTGAACGTGTTGGCCGTCTAGCCCCATGCACGGAGCGATCGGCGGTAGCTCGTTAACGGAGATTTGCCGTGTTGTGGCGTTAAGGTTATTTCAACGAGATTAACCTGAAAGCACTAGTGGGAACACAACGAATATGACTGCACATTTACGCCGACATCATCCTAGTGCAAAGACAAGTGGAAGCAGAAAAAAAACAAGCAAGCATGCTACTAACTTTAGCCGAGTCATTTAGACAGCATGATTCTCCTTATGCTGCTGAGAATATAGCCCAGAAGAAGCGGATAGTATAGCTTTTATTTTGGAAAGAGCCATTTCTCTGTAATAAACTCTCTTTTCCAAAGATGATGTGATTCCTCAATCAGATACAGGGCTTGCAATATCGCTAGCCCGACGTCCCGGAGCTAGCGATTTTTTTCAGTCGGGCTACCAAAATCTATCTCTGCCCTGCCCGTCGGGCTATTGTAGGAAAAATATATGTCAATTCTTTTGCATTCTTTCAGAAATGTAGCTGGGTAATTATGTCATTGGCATCGGTGAGCCACTGTCAATATGTGACATATTGAAATCGCGTTTGAATTTGCGCTTGTTTTTTTGCTTTCACTTTGCAATCGTGCGAACTGTGTATAGAGAGCGACAGCACTGATCTGTGAGTGATGATAATTTGTGCACCAATTCCTCTGACATCGTCTTATTAATCGTTAGCTTACTATGCAAACATGACAAGTGAAATCTCCCACAGCAAGCTTAAACATGTGAGAGGTTGATCGCGCAGAGAATCGCTGAGCTTATGTGAGTGCGCGTGTAAAAGCATTTCAGTTCTGCTGAGCCAAATAAGACAGGTCAGGGCGAAGAAGTGACAGCCAAAGAAAAGCTTACCACAAAACGGAGAAGTTATGACAAATCAGACTATAAGGCAAAAAGAAAGTGCAGCTTTATGGTTTCATGGACAAAATAATTTCTGTGGCTGCAATATGACGAGCTAAATAACCAGGGGTGCACATAAGTGGTCCGCAGGTGCGCATTCGCTGTCAAAATAAAAAACACGCACAAGGGTTAGGGTTAAATTTAAAAACTGTACTTTTGAGTTAAAATATATATTTATAATTTTAATAAATGACAAATTAAAAATGCATGAACATTTTTTTTGTATCGAAAAAATATTGAACTGTGACACCAAAGTATCGAACCGAACCGTGAATTTTGTGTATCGTTGCACCCCTAGTATTTAATGTAGTTGATAATGGAAAACATTCATGTATTCACATTCATGTTTTTCAGAGCTGAAAAACATATTCATTACCTTTTGGTGGATAAAACAGACTGAAAACATTGTTCACAGGGTTGAACTTTGAGTTGTTACCACGTTCTCTAAACTACAGATTTTTAAATTATTAACCTAGTCATTGTGTTACACTTATTTAACTACAAAATTATTTATACTGGTATGGTTATGCTATATTTTATGCACCAAATATTTATACTAAATTAGGTGTAACTTTACAAATGGCAAACAGCAAGCCTGATTTTTCTGCTGGGGTTTGGACCAAAGTTTCATGCAAGGCTTGTTTGTTAGCGTAGGTGTGAGCAGCTTAGGACTTTGCCAGACTTTGGTTATCCGTGTACACAGTTGGATTGTAATGTTGCCTTTTTTTAAATGGTGAAATCATGACGATGTGTGTTTGTGGGCACGGATTAACTGGATAATTTGCAAGAGATTTGACTCTGCTGTGTATCCAGCTTTCTTTATCTGCGGTTTATTTACCTTTAGACATTTGGCCCAGCTCCGAGTGTAATACTGTGTCTGGCTCACTCTATCAGTGTAAAGATATTTAACTACACATTCAATTCATGAAATGTGGTTCTATAAGGAAAAAATAGTAAAATTTCAACAGCATGTCTGTTTAAAAAAGATTTATATAGACAGAAACTTTATTGTCACATAATTGTGTATCTTAATCCCTTTGGTTTATCGTGAATAAAGGGAGGTCTCTATCAATAGGAAAAGCTGCAAAACCTTTGAAAATGGAGATAAAAGTCCAAAACCTTTTGCCATCTTTCACATTTCCAGCCTTCCATTGGGCCGTGTCAATTCTAGCACCTGGATCTTATGTTTGACACACCTGCTCCGCAGGATTGCTGATTTGATTTTTACATTTTACAACTTTTCAAACTAGTTTTCAAGCTTTTTTTTTTTTTTTTTTTTTTTAAACTAATTTTAATCATAATAAAATAACCTAATAGATTAGGCCTGAAAACAGAGAATTGATTTGTTTGTAAAAATATTAATTATATCATTTAGCCCTACAAGGGTCGTAATTTAAGTCCTGCCATCGTTTCCTTTTGGATGTTTTTTGACCCCGAAGAGGAGGCTAATTCCTCTGACAGAAGCAGACATCGTGAAGATTTTAGCCCAGACAGGAAGTCAGTTTCAGCACTTTTTCCTTGAAAAGCACCCTTTCAGTCTGCCATGTGATGGTTTGTACTTCAATACATAGTTTATCCACTTTGACATTATAAGGAAAAAGCCTGAAATTGACAAAGAAGCAAAAAATAATTAAACTATTGGTACTTTATGTACCCCTAGTTCATCAACATTAATGTCCACATCTAAGCCCGGAAGACTGTAGTTCATGCTATTGTATGATGATGTATTATTGCCAGATAAATTAGGATGCTTAACTAGAAAAGTTTTGGAAGCAGCCAAATAGATGCCTATTAACAAAGAATGATTTTAGGGCTACACCATAAAATTAAATGGATCGGATTAAGAGACTGAATTCAGACCTCTTTGACTGTGAACTCTGGGAACTACATGACACAGTGCTCCATTACCCATGTCCCCCCTGCTGTGTTTGTGTGATGTTGCAGCTAGACTATTTTTGCAGCTGCATGTGAGCAGAGGATGAGGTTGCAGCATGGTGGGAGGATGGGAGGGGGGTGGCAGCATGGAACACTTTTGTAACAGACAGGAAATGTAGTTTGTTGTCCCACGACACTGTGCTGACTTCAGATCATTGTCTTTTTTTCATGTTTTGAAAAGAGGCTGTTACCTCTCCAGGAAAGTTGGACAATCAAAAACGGGGATTACATATGATGAATGTTTTGTTACAGCTGCAAAAACAAAGTGGTTACTACATCCCAGGGCCCTATTTCAGGAAGCCGGTTTAGTGCAAACTCTGAGTAAGTATACCCTGAGTTAACGAAAACTCTGGGTTTTCGGTTTCAACAAAGCGAGTTTAGATTAATTCTGAGTGAGTTACTATGACGACACTCCGTGAAGCTAACCTGCCCCCTAGCAGGTTTACTTCAACTAACCCTGACTTTCTCCGCCTCTTTGTCAGAAACCTGACTGTAGGAAGTGTCAGACATGGCGTGCCCCTTCCTTGAAGAGCCAGTAGATGTTGAAGCCCAAATTCTCCGCAGAGCTCTCCGGAGAGTGATTAGAGCGCGTTCGGACATTTTATCATTTCCTGATGATTTTCTGTGTGAACGTTACAGTTTTTCAGCACAATCTATAATTTATTTGAATAACATCCTCAGGCCTAATATTGCTCATGTGACACATCGCGGACATTCTCTCAGTTCTGTACATATTATTTGTATTGCACTTCGGTTTTTTGCAAACGGGAGCTTTCTGTATAATATTGGTGACGCTGAGCACGTTTCCAAGGCTACCGTCTGTCGGGCAGTCAGGAATGTTACAGTTGCACTGAAACGTCTCCTGTACTCGTTTGTGGTGTTCCCCGGTCATAGACCCACAAGATTTATCAAAGAGGGATGCCACAAAATTGCAGGTATCAGGATGAACGAAACTTAATTCATGATGTGGTGATACTTGAACTACTACTTAAATTTTACATTTATTTTCACGGTTCCCAGGCGTGATTGGCTGTATAGATGGCACTCACATTCCAATCATTGCTCCTTCAGTAAATGAAGGAGACTATGTGAACAGGAAGTCTTTCCACAGCATTAATGTACAGGTACATGGTTCCCTGTAGCATTTCAAACTAACAAATTATTTCGTTATAGTAATGGATGCTAATTTGTGTTCTCTGCACTGTGAAGATCATATGTGATGCTGCCTACATTATCACAAATGTGGAAGCCAACTGCTCAGCCTCTGTGAGTGGTGGTGGTGGAGGACCTCCACCTGTTTTTCGGGCCTCCGCTTTTTTTTTCTGTTGGCTATAACGGGTCACATTTGAGCATACAGAGTAAGCAAATATGTACTTGTAATGTGCTCAGATAATTTCAATAAGTGCTTACAGAAAGAAAATTAATGTAGCCTCTAACTGCAATTGATTTACATCGGACAAACAGACCAAGCACTATGGCTCATAATACAATTACACCTTACCTGTTTGGACTATATTTTTATATTTCATTTTTACTTGCTGCCAGGAACGTTTGGGGCCTGTTGGGTTGCACCTGCGCTCACATCACATCACAAAATAAAATGTATGAAATAAAAAATAAAATAAAAAAAATAATAAAATAACGTGTTAAATGGGTGGAAATCCCTAGATCAATGTTTAAATTAACACTCACGCATTGACTCTGTTGGCTATGTTTTGCCATGCATGCTCCCTTTCTTTTGCAGCTGAGGCTGTGTTACTTTTTTCCCGCAAAATTTGCATGTTATCGGCATATGCTGCCATCAGAATTTCGGCCTCAAGCGCTGTAAGATACATTGACCGCGCCTTCTTTCCCTCCGTCTCCATGGTGACTCGCTTAATCTGTGCTCCACTAATCAGGGCTTTATGTATCCTCGTGCGCGCGTTTAACTTGGGGTTAAAGCAACTCCGCGTTGATCTAAACCGGCTTCCTGAAATAGGGCCCAGGTCCTGAACACGTGTGTATGGCTGGATAATGTATCCTAGTGTGAACAGAAACCTTCATTGGTATGTTTGTGGTGTAATATGCCTACCCAGATTTTCTCTAAACCAGTTCCCTTGTTTTTTTCCCCAACAGAGTGATTTCCTCTTAACTAAACTGAATGGCTTTGATTTACTTTTTTTTTTCTTTTTTATTATAGAAGAAAAAGGGATACATTTTACAGTCGTCTGGAAGAACAGGAATTGTATGTTATCTCTCATTATCACTGAGTTTTTCTTCTTTCCTTTTGACATTCTGTAGACCGTCTTACTCATAATTACTCTCTGCTCAGGGTACACTGGTTTCTTCGTGTTTTTCCTCTTTTTTTTTTTTTTTTTTTTTTTTTTTTTTTTTAAACTCTTGATGGTTTGGCATTTTCCTTCTTCAGGCATTTCCTAGCACCAGGCTCCGACTCATTCTCCTCTCTTTGTCGCTCTCATGCTTTTGCCGTTGGGTGTCCCTGTCCTCTCTCACTGTCCTAATCGGATCTTTGTCTGCTAATCTGTGTATTGACCTCTTTATGAAGCACGGGCTTCTTCTGTGTGAGCACACCGCATGAGCAAGACACACAGGATGCTTGCGGGGAAAGGTAATACTTCCCTGATCTGTGGTTATTCATAGACAGGCCCTAACATGGAGCACCTACAGTGTAACCTGTGTACTAGACCTGGCATGTGCAAGAGGACTGATTTTTCCAGCGTCAGGCTCCTTACTCATTCCATCAGATTTCTTAGAATCCCGGGTGACGTCATCTTTTACAGTAGTATTGAACTCTAAGTAAAATAATAATTCCAGCAGAGTCTGAGTTCTCTTCATAATGATATATGTAAAATCAATTGCCATTTCCTCTCAGGGGCATGCATTAAATTCGTATAAAGTAAATAGATTTAGCAAGGACAACCTATGGCTCTGCTGGAAGAACTCTCCAAGTCTGTCTCTGGATTGTTGCTTTGTTTCTGTTTCTTCCTCTGTGAATGGTTTCTGCCGTGTCATTTTTATTGCACCATTTATTCTGACAGCAACGGTGCAAATAACCTGTAGCGCTTAGCTCCTAACACTGCATGAGATGTGGCTGCAGAGATTGTTTCTGAGGTTTACTGGTTTACCACCTTAAATCTGCTGTGAACCACACACAGCATTACCTTGGGTCAATCTCTTCAGATCATTTCACAGCGTGTTTGCTTTGTGTCATTACCTTTGCCATACTGAAGGTTTATCCTTTGTCCTGAAAGCTAGAGCTAATATCCTTGTATGGTATATGGTGATGTTGGGTAGTTGTGTAATGTCATGCAAATGCTGTGTGTTGTGTCTTTTTCATATAGCATGGTTTCTCCTACTACATCTGACATGCATGAACGCTATGAGCGCCTCACATCAGTCTCTAGCTCGGTGGATTTTGATCATAGAGACACAGTAAGTGTGCTATTGCTGCTGCATAATCTTGATGATGATAATAATAGTAACAATAATAAAACAGGAAAACTGGTACAACATTGTGAAATATGTGCTGTTCTTCTTTAGGGGTTCTGCGATTGGTTAACTTCTATATTCCGGATCAAGTGAGTCAGCCTGTTTTAAAGTCTATTTTATATAAAAGGTTGCAATTTTCTTTGTTCTGAATAATGATCAAGGTGTCCCCTGTTTTCTTTCTAAAGGGAAGACGAGATAAGGGAAAAGTGCGGTGACGATGCAGTGTATTACTTGTCCTTTCAGCGCCACATCATTGGCTTGTTAGTAGTGGTGGGCGTGCTCTCTGTTGGCATCATCTTGCCAGTGAACTTTTCTGGAAATCTGCTAGGTGAATAAGAGTAACATTTAAGAGGCTACATTTTATTTTAAATATTTACGATAGTTTTTCTCTAAATGTTTGACCAGTTTGCTGCTTTTGTTTATTTTATTTCTTTTCCTTTGGTTTTTGGTATTTTATCTTTATTCTGATTTGGGGTTCTTGTTGGGGTTTTTTTTTTTTTTGTTGGGGGGCGGGGTTGACCTTTTGACAACCTTCTCTGCTGCATAGATCTGCGCAGTTCTGTGACTGTTTTAGAAAACCTATAATGCACAGAACCAATGCAGTTGTTGGTGTTATATGTTACTGCAGACCAATGTTGTGTGTTACCAGTTATGTTCTTTCACTTGTGCGAGGATAGTCATTTGCTAAACTAACAGGTAATTGGTTACTAGGGTATAAGCACTTTTTAGATTTTTGGAAGGTCAGTAGTCAAACGATTCTTTTTCCTACAAAAAAAATGATCCTTTTACTTTTCTCCCAATTAAAACCACTTTCCACATTTCCTTGCTGTGTTCTGTGCAGAGGTTGCTTTTCAATCAAGTGATTCTCTTGCTTCGCTTTTTCTTTCCACAGAAAACAATGCCTATAGTTTTGGGCGAACCACTATAGGAAATCTCGGAGCAGAGTGAGTAACGGAGCGTCCCTTTTATACAGCATAAAATGCTATTAAAGAAGTTAATTGGGTCTTCCCTTTGTGCCACTAATCAAATCCTTTTTACATTCTGTTTTTCAAGTAACGCACTACTGTGGCTGCACACCATCTTTGCATTTCTTTACTTGTTACTCACGGTGTACAGCATGAGACGGCACACATCCAAAATGCAATACAAGGAGGATGACCTGGTGGGTGGCACGGTTTCAGAAAACCATGTTTGGATACACGTCAGTCTGTGTGGTGTTAGTGATTGTCGCTTTTTTTTTTTCATCTCCATGTAGGTTAAACGCACTTTATTCATAAATGGGATCTCCAAATATGCAGAAGAAAAGGAGATAAACCAGCACTTTGAGTAAGGATTTTGCCCCCAGCTCCACGGTTAATTTTAACTATAATGAGACTTTATCTGTGTATATAAATGGTACAGTACTTTGGTGTCATGGCTGCTTTGCAGTAACTCTATTAAGTTAGATGAGAACCATTCCTTTTTCTGTTAAGAGTTGCATCGTCATGGCTTTTAAGGTTAGGATCAGACAATGGCAGGACTGTATGTGTAATTCTCTGTAATAGAAGGCAGATGAGCAGAATTAAGTAAGACACGTGCCACAGTGGTTTAAGATTGAGATTGGGGTGGTTTGGCTCAGATCCTACCTGACCAAACAGTATTAACTGCAATTGTATATGTGTCCCCGGTATTTTGACTTGCAGATGCTATTGTAATATTTGAAAAGTCCCTGTGCTGATATAAGGAATGTGTTATGAATTGTTGTACTTTAAAATGGACTCATTTTGTCTCCTTCTCTGCCCTTGGTTCACAGGAAGGCATATAATTGTCGTGTACTGGAAACTCGTCTCTGTTACGATGTAGCCAATTTGATGTATCTTAGCACTGAAAGGTAACAATGTTTTAACCAAATATGTGTTTGCGTGTTTGAAGATCTTCAGTAATCCTAATTGCTGATGCGTTAATTTCAGGAAAAAGACAGAACGCAGTAAGAAATTCTTTATTGACCTGAAGACACAGGGGAAGATTACCATGGTCAACCCAAAGCCCTGTGGACACCTGTGCTGTTGTATCGTTAAAGGGTGTGAACAGGTGAGTATAACTTTACCTTAAAACAGTGCATTCTAATACTGGTGTAGCTTATGTCGAAACATAATGTATGAAGTGTGGACTCTGTAGTGAGATCAGTTGAATAGGTATGGGTATGAACTGAATCTTTTTGATCAGGTTAAAAATTCATGGTTTTTCCACTGCTCCTTCATGAAGCTATGGGACTGTGTAACCCCTTAACACACTAAATGGCTTTTACTGGTTAAATGCAACAGTTTCACATTGGTAAATGGTAAATGGCCTGTATTTGTATAGCGCTTTACTAGTCCCTAAGGACCCCAAAGCGCTTGACACATTCAGTCATCCACCCATTCACACAGTAATCCCAGTGTATCCCAGTAAACCATTAAAAAATATCATCACTTTTTTTTTTGTCTTTCATAGGAAGAGGCAGTGAGCTTCTATACCCGTTTGGAGGCAAGCTTAAAAGAACAATGCAGGAAGGAGAGGGAGAAGATCAACTCGAAACCTTTAGGAATGGCTTTTGTCACCTTCGAGGATGAAGGCACAGCTGCAATGTACGTACGCTTACCCTCATGGGAAAATAAATGTATATGTGTCTGCTGCATTGTTTTTGAACTGACAAGCTCTTTGGCTCATTACCCAACGATCTCTGTTCCCAGAATTTTAAAGGACTTCAATGCCTGCAAGTGTCATGGCTGTCAGTGCCGTCGTGAGCCCAGAAGCTCTATATTCAGCGGCAAACTGCATACACAAAAATGGACCATCGCCTATGCCCCTGATCCACAAAATGTTTACTGGTAAGAACACATTTAAGTAACAAGTGCTGCTGCTGTTCGTAACTGTTTATTCATAACGCTCTTAACTGATTAATTTGATTCAGTACCATTACTTACCCATATAAGGCGACGGGATGTGGGGAAGTAATAATAAGGTTTCTGGGTGAAATAGAAGTCACAAAGACAGGGTGGGTGGAAGGGAACTAAAACTGAGGTTTTATTTTATCAGCCGTTCTACTCTAAGAAAATCAGCCAAGGCACATCTGCTACTAAGCAACTGTGGCTTGCTTAGTGGGGTGAGATCTACACAACACCCCCACACAGCAAAACCACAGTAGGGCTGCTTGGGATGTAATGAGTCCATTTTTCAAAAAAAATACTACCTCACTCCAGATGAGCTATTGTTTTTTAAGCTGCAGTATCAGTTTACCAGCCAGCTGTGTCCGTAACTGCAGGTCATCAGACTGTGTCAGTCTAACCGCTGTATAACCTTTATCCCACAGGGATCATCTGTCACTGGGAGGATTGAAGTGGTGGCTCCGCTGCTTGTTAATCAACAGTATCCTCTTCATCCTCCTCTTCTTTCTCACCACTCCTGCCATTATCATCTCCACCATGGACAAGTTCAATGTTACCAAACCAGTGGAGTACTTAAATGTGAGCGTCCCAAAATTTGAATGCTTGATTAAATTTTAAGTTATAAGCATATTCATGTTTTTCTCTTAGCATTTGAGTTCAAGGCATAACAAGTCTGCATCCTAATACAGAAGCACATGAATTCACCTGTTTAGTTACATAAACATATCCTCGTCTGTCTGATCTGTTCCTCAGAATCCAATCATCACCCAGTTCTTCCCCACCCTCCTCCTGTGGTCTTTCTCTGCCTTACTTCCTACTGTCGTCTACTACTCTGCCTTCTTCGAAAGGCACTGGACCCGGTACGGTTTAAATTCTCTGCGGTCAACAGTATTTGAGTTATGTAGTCTTTATTTTAAGTTTAAAGTGATTTGGTGTATTGCATAAATTAATGTGTTCACCTTTTTATTTGGTTGTATAGGTCAGGAGAAAACAGGACTACGATGCATAAATGCTACACTTTCTTGATCTTTATGGTCCTGTTGTTGCCCTCTCTTGGACTCACCAGGTAAAGTATGTTTTTATTTTGCGCTGCCCAGCAGTACAAGCATCTGAAATATTTCAGATAATTAATTTCATTTCCTGTTTCTTTGCAGTTTGGATGTTTTCTTCCGGTGGCTTTTTGACAAAAGTTTCTTGCAGGAAGCTAAAATAAGATTTGAGTGAGTAGTGTACGGCACAGTGCTATGCTATTATATATAGAGCAGTATGTGATTTGAATGTATTTAATATTTATATCAGTCCTTTAGCAATACCAAAAACATCTTGAATTAATCTGTAATGAAACTGAATCCTGCAATAATTTTCAAAGCTCATTTTAGTATTTTTGATGATTGCTTCTTTTTTCTTTTTTAGGTGTGTTTTCCTTCCTGACAATGGAGCCTTCTTTGTAAACTATGTCATAGCATCTGCATTCATCGGTAATGCCATGGACTTGCTGAGGATTCCTGGTTTACTGATGTACATGATCCGCCTCTGTCTGGCTCGCTCTGCAGCTGACAGAAAGAATGTCAAAAGGGTTAGTGAGACCATATGATGGGAATAAGGGCACAGAAGGGTAGATGCACTATGTGCAGTGCTCTTAATGTGAAAAGATATTTACATAAATGTCTTGGGCTTTTGGAGTATTGCTGACATGAGATACTTGACTAGTTAGAAAAATTTTCTCTGACAATTTTCATATTGGATCAAATGTTTGAGTAATATTTTAAATCGCCTGGTGTGATTGCGGTTGTTTCACTGCCACTTTTATGTTTGTACTGTGTGCTGAAATACAATGGTGAAAACTATGTAATCCAACCTTTTTATAACAACTGTCGATTATTACTCAGAGAAAAAAAAAAAAAAGCCACATTTGGTAGTTAAAATGTTTGTTTTAAGTTGGCTTGTTGTCTCTTTATAGCACCAGGCTTATGAGTTCCAGTTTGGGGCAGCTTATGCCTGGATGATGTGTGTCTTCACTGTGGTTATGACCTACAGCATAACCTGCCCAATCATAGTCCCTTTCGGTGAGTTCTGCTGTTTAATAGCCCCGCTAGCTTGCTCCTGTTTCACTTTAACATGGTTTGCTGATTAAATTACAGCAGGATAAACATGTAGAGGACAGACAGCATGCAGTGATTCAGTTCTTTATACAGTGGCTTATCGGCAGGCCTAATTGGATTAGCTTTACTGATTGGCTTGCCTCTGTTCCCTGTGCAGGGCTGATGTACATGCTGCTAAAACACCTAGCAGACAGATACAACATGTATTATGCGTATCTGCCATCTAAATTGGACAAGAAGATCCATTCTGGAGCTGTAAACCAAGTGGTGGCTGCTCCTATCCTCTGCCTGTTTTGGCTTCTCTTCTTCTCCACTGTTCGCTCGGGTAGGAAGACGACTCCACCTAGAGGCCACTCTGGTCCTTAACACATGCCTGGTGTTATTTATGAAAGACAGATCCCAGTGCAATAAATGTCTCTCCCGGTTCTTTCCTCCAGGGTTTTCAGCCGCAACATCCATGTTTACATTTGTGGTTTTGATCATCACAATCATCATTTGCCTCTGTCACGTCATCTTTGGGTATTTTAAATATTTCAGCGCTCACAACTACAAGGTTGGTAGATGGTCACTTTTTATAGCGTATTGCTGTTTAGAATCATGCTGATTAGCCATTCTAGTGTTTTACTCTAGTCTCATGCTCAACTACTTTCAATGTGTGTTTTCTCTGTCAGATTGAAACAGAGGCTGTGGACGGATCGGAAAATGGAGACTCAGCGTGTCCTTCTGCTGCCAACAAGGCAGCGGTATGTATTCAGTGGTTTATCAATGTCAACATGAACCTCAGAGCATCCTGTTAAAAAGCAGGATGCTCTGCCAAAGCCTTTAGTAGCTGAAGTCAAAAACAAAGGACAAAGATGGGTAACATATAGTTTTAATGCACAATTGTGCTTTTTCAGTGCATGTGGAGCAATGTTAGTTTACAGATGAATTATGGATGGGGTGAGATTGTGAAGAACTTCACTACAGCAGGCTGTACAACCAAAATTATCTAACTTGCTTGATTTTGAAATTGATACTGTAGCTATATCTGTTAGGAGGCTGAAGGGTGGCAGTGGCAGGTGCTAGTATTTTTAATGATGGCAAAACACATCCATATATGAAGACAAGATGCATGCATCAAACAGAATCTGTTAAGAAACCTACCTATCCAAGACCACGATTGCCAAAGAGATATACTCCCGTTGTCCCCTGCATGTCCAAAGACATGCAGTTAGTGGGGTACAGTTAATCAGTAGGCCAGCGTGTTAGCATGGTGGTTAGCACTGTTGCCTCACAGCAAGAAGGCCCTGAGTTCAATTCCACCATCAGGCAAGGGTCTTTTTTTTGTTTGCGTGGGTTCTCTCTGGGTACTCTGGCTTCTTCCCACAGTCCAAAGACATGCAGTTAGTGGAGATGGGTTCATTGGAAACACTAAATTGCCAATAGTTGTCTGTGTTAGCCCTGCGACAGACTGACATCCTGTCCAGGGTGTACCCTGCCTCTCACCCTATAGTAGCTGGGATGGGCTCCAGCCCCGCCCACAACCCTGACAAGGTTAAACGGAAGAGACAAAGGGAGTATAATCAGCATGCTTCTTGTTTAACAATACATTTCAGTTAAGGATAAATTAGGAAAAACACACACATATGGTAGAACCTGTAGAACCAAGCCTTAAAAAACAAAAAACCTTGTAGAGAAACATAAAGATGAGTACCAAACTGTAATACTCTTTTATTTCTGACTGTCCCCTACAGCAAATGTACATTGCTGAGGTACTACAAGAGCCAAATTCAGATGAGACTGGTTCTGGCAGCGGTGAGGACGACGGCCAGGGGTCCTCACAAGACGAGGAAATAATCAGTGTTGACAATGGCTTAAATGAAGCCTTTCAGTCTGGTGAGGACAGCCTAATTGATAATGAAGTGCGGCAATGATTGCACCTGGGAATAGAAAGCCAAGTCACTTTAGGAGCCCACTGAATGAGTGAATTAAATGAGGAACTGAACCAACGGTTCTCCGAAACATCTCATCCTCCTTGGGGGACCTTCCACTAACATAAGCACCCTGCCCTGTCTACTAAGAATTAAACGGACTGTCGCACAAAGACTCTCACATTTCCTTTACTGGGCCTCGCCAGGCCGCATCCTATGTGTACCTACTGGAGAAGGAATCTACTCTGGCATCGAAAGGGTAGCAACATCTTCGTGCTCCTGACGCAACTGAGGCACACCCCAGTCGCTTTCTCTGGACCAATGGAAAGAAGACATTAATGCATAAGGAAATCATTGCCTTGTCTTGTAAGGGGAGTTACCTTGGTATTGCACCCGAATGACAGGACCAGTACGCTCCACTTTCACTAAGGTACTGCAGTATGGCATGCAGCTTCAAAAACGTGGAGAGATTTCTCCCATAATTGCTAACTGCACTAGATGTTTTCAGAAAATAAGAAGATTAGGAGAGATGAGCGCATGAGATGATGGGAGCAGCCTTTATGCCAGATAGTGCTATCAGTCCAGATGAGATGGTCTCACATGATTCTTCCAGTTCCATAGAAGCCTTGAAAAACTGGGGAAAAAAATGCTACTTAACACTCCAGGAAGCTTTGACACTGTACAGCTATTAAAAAAAAATCTCTGGATTTGTAAAATAGCCTTTTTTTCGACATGTATTTATTGGTAGGCATGGAGTTTTTAACGCTGTCATGCTTTACACACCCTTTAAGCTGTGGAAGAAGATAATTCATGTCTCAGCACACTACACTGATAATGATCTTAGTTTCTGGGTCTGAACCTTTTGTTGGGACTGCAGTTGGAATGCTGCTACTAATGCTGCCTCCAAATAAAAAGGGGGGAAACCTTTGCACGGTTGCTGCAGAAGGACCAGAGCTGAGAGCCTGTGGAAGGTCTAGCTATGAGGAAGGAGAGAAAGGCCTTTTTGGTTCCCCCTTCCCCGGGTCAGTTTTAGATGATGCTGACTGTGCTTCTGTACGCGTTGTTCTCGTTTCCTTTTTGTTTACGTTTTCCTGTAAGTTGCTTGAAATTAAGTTTTAGTTCAGGTGGCTGCCATTTTTCTTCTTTTGTCCTGTCAGGCCCTCTTTAATGTCAATGTTTATGTAGACACTTTATCATGCCGATAGCTTATTTTAAGTTTCTGTAGTCAATGAGGAGAGATTAGGGGTGTAGACTGTTCTTTTTTTTTTTCTTTTTTTTTTCTTTTCTTCGATAACACTAAATAATGGGCAAGATTTAACTATAACAGTTACAGATTTTTTTTTTTTTTGTGTCGTACTTGTCTTTAATAGGAAAGAGGGGATTGTGAAGGAATCGAGTTTGACCCAGAAGTGTCTGTGAGCATATAGACATGCTCTAAAAGACCACATTTGATCAAGAAACGCAGCAACTCTAATCAGAATACTTTAACAACATTGCAACACTACGAGCTACCCTATGAAATATTTAAAAAATGAAGAACATTTATGATAAAAGGCAAAGCACAACTGCTGTCTGTTGACTTAATGATATGGGATCATATTAAAACACGTTTTGTACCAGCTTTTGGAACCATAGACAAAATAAATGTGCGCTAACTGATCTTCCACTTGTATGACTGATGGAGAAGGGCACATCTTGGTGTATTTGTACCACGTATAGGTTCATCATCATGGTACTAACAAGACAATTGTATGACACCGCTGATTCCTGTGCTCTTTGTATCACGATTAGGTGATTTCGTTTGGTTTTTGTTTGTTTGTTTTTTAAATATACCTCTGAGCTGGCTTGAACTGTCTGAATGTGTCAGCACAGGTAACACATCTTTTCCAGTAACTCTAATCTCAGTTCAACTAACATTTCCATGTCTCCACTAAGCACTGGATGTAGTTAAATATATCGTATTTGGTGAGATAAAGGTAGGATACGAGTGGTTCTGTATTTAAGCAACTTTAATGGGACGGTTCTCTCACTAAGCCAGATGTTTTATACTGTATTCAACCTTACTGCTGTCCAGCCCAGTGCTCTTGTATTTAATTTGCTTATAGATCTACGTTTGTTAGTCTCATGGTTTCAGTGATTTCTGTAATGATGGATTTTTCTTTTGTACTATCTTTGTAAGATCTGTATAAACTTAATGCAAATAATGGGGTTGTAATTTTTTTTTAAACAGCAGGTCTCTAACGGAGGTTGTGGGCTTGTTTGTCTCTGCATCTCAAAAAGTGCACAGTCACAATGTTTTGTTTGTTCTGTTTGTGCTTTGCCTTTTTTAGGTTTAGATCATTCTAGATATTGAGAGTAACAATGGCATATCTCAACATTCGACTTACTCGTTTATCATTCTTTCCATTGGTCTGTCTGTACAGACATATTCTGTACTTCCCCTGAGTTCATTCAACAATAAATGTGTTTAATCAGCTTAGTTGATGATAAGAGTTTCTGTTCAATCGTCCAGTGGTAGAGGAATTTAAAGTAATATCTTTCTGATATTATAATTTTATTTTATTCAGTTGCACATGAAAGCTGAATTTGTGTTCAGTTCTATACAATCGGGGTTTTGCTGTTGCAGGTTTATTTGGTCAATTAGCAGCAGCTTCATTAGTTATACCTCACTGGTACTGGGTTGGACCCCCTTTTGCCTTCAGAATTGCTTTAATTCTTCGTAGCACAGATTCGGCAAGGTGCTGGAAACATTACTCAAAGGTTTTGGTCCGTGTTGACGTGATAGTGCTGTTTAAATGGATTAGTTGGTACCAGAGTGTGCCCAAAAAAATACACCACCACCACCTCTGAGCCTTTGATATGAGACGGGATGGGTCCATGCATTCACGTTGTTTATGCCAAATTCTAACTCTACCATCCAAATGTTTCAGCAGAAATCAAGACTCGCCAGCGGGCAACTTTTTTTTTTTTCCTTCTTTTATTGTCCAATTTTGGTGAGCCTGTGCAAACTGTAGCCTCAGTTTCCTGTTCTTAGCCGACAGAAGTGACGCCCACTTTGGTCTTGTGCTTGCTGTAACGTGTGGTTATTTTAGCTGCTACTGCTTTCCTGTCAGCTCGAAGCAGCCTGGTCATTCTCCTTTTGAGCTCAGACATCAACAAAACATTTTCATTTAGAGAACTGCTGCTCACTTCTCGTTTTCTGACCATTTTCTGTAAACCCCAGAGATGGTTATTCAGCCATTTCTGAAACACTCAAACTAAAGCACCTTTCTGTCTCAATCTGTTTCTCATTTTTGAACTGTATGGCAGGCCAATACAGAAAATAACATATTAATTAAATGTGTAGTGAATTAATTTAAATTGAAAATGAATAAATATTTAAATAATTAAACATCTGTTCATTTCATTTATAAGAATTATTTCCAATTTCAATGAATAAATGAAATTTAATTCTTTAATTTGTATGTAATTTAATTTATTTTGGCACTTGTGGCCCTCTATACATTTTCTTGTGTTTTACTCTCTCTTTTGATAGCGTGTTTTAATTGTTGCACAGTGCTTTATTTTAATAGCAATTGACATAAAACTTACAAACTTTACTTACGTACTAAACTATATTAGTGGTATGCAAAAAGGAGTGTATCGACTTCTTATGTAACCTGTCCTGCCAGTGACCTACACTCCCTCTTCTTCCATCAGGAGCCTCGCGTTGTGAAGGAATTCGTCTTTAACACACTCACTGTGCTCTTTATAGTGTCCACTTAGTGTGGTCTGGGAGTACTTTGTTGAGATTGAGATTTTACTCCAAACTGAAAACGGGTGGTGAACAATTGCGCAATCGAAGCCCTAAAAGATGCAATTAACGCCTTTGTTGTCCTACAGTGTAGGATGGGCGCGTAAAACCTCTCCAGAAAATACCTTTTAACCCACCCTGTCAAAACCGGCCTGGGTTATGTTTAACTGGGGCACAGAGGAATGGAGTTTTGCTTCCACTCAGGTTGCAGTTCTCGCTGTCGGACACTTGGTGCTGCTGCTTGGGAAGCAGCTGTGTAGCAAACGAGGGGGGCGGCCACGGCGGTGCGACGTGGAAAGGCAGAACAGCATTCTGGTGTTGTCTGATGGTAGAGATTAAACTCCAGCGACCCAATGAGAACGCACACCGTCCCGGATCTCAGTAGGAGCTAACGCTGAAATGAAAGCAAAGGGGCGAACCGGGTAAATACTTGTGTTAGGAAGAAGTCGTCGCCATGGACGGAGGGCTGATTATTACATTTATATCTGTGGCGATGTTTGTAGGCTCCTTTCTCCTCGGATTCATCCCACTGTTGTTCAGACTGTCTGAGGTAAGTGATTTCCCACAGTCTTTGTTTATAGCGGACTGTCTGGATCTACTTCATCTTGTCTTATTTGTCGTGCCTTCATAATGTGCAAGGCTGTTGTTTTGGAAACTTGCTGAACAACTAGAACTTGTGAGGGGAATCTCAGTCATCTGCTGAAATCACGTGTCTTAACCCTAGAAAAGCCTGCAGTTCGTTTCCATCCTGGGGGCAGGTCTGCTGTGTGGGACAGCGCTGGCCATCACCATCCCAGAGGGAGTGGGTTTGCTGGAAGACTCGTGGAAAAGTGAGCAGGAAAGCTCAAACATGCACATGACAACGAAGCAGAATGGTTGCTGTGCAAGCTTTGTGTTTATGTGGGTGTGCTAACCCACCAAATTTGCATGTGTTTGATTGTAGCCTCCAGATGATTGATGAGGCAGGTGGCAGATGAAAAAGCTGCTCTCTGTAAAAACAACAAAAACAAGCTCATCAAAAGCTCTTTCTGTTCTTCATCTTCCGTCTCCAGCGTCATCCTCTGATGTGTCATCCGGTCTAAATTCCAGTAAAGAAAATGGGACCGTGGCAGAGAGAGGCCCACCTCGGTTCCTCATTGGGGTGGCTTTGACGCTCGGGTTCACCTTCATGTTTGTCGTCAATCAGATAGGAAGCTACCTTTCCACACGCGGCAAGTTATCAGAACTCTCACGCCAGCTTTACATTGCAGAGTGTTGCCTCCACAGATTTGTTAACCACCTCAGCGTGTGCGATGTCTAATTTCAGACCAGACGACTTGTTTGTCCAACAGCGTCCACTTCACAGCCACGTTGGGCCTGGTTATTCACGCTGCAGGTACGTGACACAGCCAAACCTCTCCTCTGCATATTTATTCTCTTGCTTTTGCTTGAGACGCACTGTTTCACTGGCTTCGAGGTCACAGGGGTGGAAAGTTTATAAGGAAACGTTCCTTATGCCCCCGTGTGACTCAGCATGTGATTCTGCAGCACAGCCTGCAGGATCTAACTTTACAGTTATTTAAACGGGGACAACCAAGCTTGACAGCAGTCACAAATCAAACAACAATCATCCATGATGCAGATCTTAAAGACCGGAGACCTATACAAATCCACATAAAAGAAGTAGCTGTACCATAGAGTAATAATCTCTTTGTTTGCTTTTAGCTGATGGATTTGCTCTGGGTGCTGCTGTGGCTACAGGTCAAGTGACAGTACAAGTTGTAGTGTTTTTTGCTGTGATTCTGCACAAGGTGAGAGAACGGCTCATTGAAATGAACAGATGTCTGGGTGACGAGCACGATGCCATTGACCGTCTTTCCCGTCTCCTGTTTAGGCGCCCGCCGCTTTTGGCTTGGTCTCCTTTCTGATGCACGGAGGCCTCGAGAAGAAGTTCATTCAGGGACACTTACTGGCCTTTTCAGCTGCAGCGCCTATAGTTGCTATTGCCACTTACTTCATATTATATGCAGTAAGAAAGCACAATCTGACTGTCGTGTCTGCTTGAAAGGAGATGCATTAAATCCCAGTGACTAGACGGTTGCTGGGTCTGAGTTATTTAACTTGATGTGTGCTGTGTCTGCAGTCTGGAAGCTCATCTGAGAATCAGCTCAGTGCAACGGGAGTGGGAATGCTCTTCTCAGCGGGGACGTTTCTCTATGTGGCCACGGTGCATGTTCTCCCTGAGATCAGCAGCAGCAGGACTGATGAGCTGCCCTTGGACTCCGAGCAGCAGTCTGGAGCCGAAGCCCACCAGCAGAGACACTTGGGGCTCCTGGAGAGCCTCACCCTCATCATCGGTGTGGGGCTTCCGATGTTGCTGGCCCTCGGACTGCACGATGACTAAAAGAAAACATGAGGGCAATTTATTTTAAAAGGGGGTGAAAGGAAAACTCTGAGCACCTGTACTGTATGCCACAATGATCAGAGGACAAAATAGGCTTTGACAGAGTCTACCTTGGTCCTCTTATTTCAGTGTAACTTGGATTTGTGTCAGGCTATTGTTTGGGTGTCAAAAAGCTTTCCGGGAGGTGATAAAGAATCGGGTAACTAATATAGTTTCATAGCTGAATTGAGTTTCCATTCAGAGGAAGCAGAAACAGTTCTCATTTGTTGCCACGGTCCGCTGAAGGTATGTTGAGGTATTAAATATCCTGAAAGGTGAATAGATTTACAGGAACAACCAAATAATTCGATACTCTCTCACCTAGAAAATAAGGTCTCTAGGGCGTACACTTTATATTATTATATTTTACGGCTAAGAGTTTGAAAATATGGCCGGATTTTCAGATTATAAATGTGCAATAATACAAACTACAAAGTTTTTTTTTATAATGTTGTTTGTCTGAGTTGGTTTATGGTGGGGATCGTGTTGAGTGAGAGGCAGCCTGGACAGGTTACCGTCTGTCTGCTATCACAGAGGCGCGGGCCAACTGTTCGCACTCACAGCTGCAGCTAACGCTAATTTAGAATCATCTCTCTGACTGAGCATTCATGCTTGTGCAGTGTGGAATAAGGCTGGGACAAAACCAGGGACACGCGGAGAACATCCAAACACAGAAAAGGGGCAAAGGTTTGAACCTCTCAATGTGAAGTGATAATAACTGCAGCCAAATGAGAAGACCAACCGGTAAACTGGTCCAGCAACTCTCATGTTAGGTGATACGTTAGACGGAGACGGGTTCCTGGCAGCAGGTGAGGTACGTATCAAGCAGATTCTGGAGGTTACAGATGTTTTATTGACTCACTGCCAGTTAGAGCAATTTTTACCTTTACTTTCCTTCTTTCAGCTCCTTTAGTGTGTGCAACATGTGAAATATTGAAACACGTGAAATGTCTTCTGGTTTTATAATGGCTTATTTATTTACTTTATACTTGATTCTTTTTTGTTTTCGTCACACAACGCTGTACATTGCAGCATCGACTGACCTAAAGCTTGTTTACTTATGTTTAACGTGTGGAGCAGA
The DNA here is from genome assembly GCF_041146795.1 of Maylandia zebra. Taxonomy (NCBI): domain Eukaryota; kingdom Metazoa; phylum Chordata; class Actinopteri; order Cichliformes; family Cichlidae; genus Maylandia; species Maylandia zebra. The sequence continues at coordinate 22,979,339 of NC_135179.1, read as the reverse complement.
ATTCCCCTTTTAACAGCTACACTAAATATCTTGAGATTGAATTTTAATTTCATAGTTTTTGTATTGTAAACCAAAGTTAAGATATTTTACACTTAAATTTGTCCTTTATTCATTAAGCTCTAAACACAGTTCATGTATGAACCCATATGAAAACACATGCACAGGTTAGAGACCAATTAGGTTTGCATCAATGTAACCCATCTGCTCTACAAACCTTTGGAAGTGACCACGGAAGACATGACAAAGGAGTATTAGCCAAAAGGAAGGTTTTTGGGTTTATAAATGACAGGCCACCAAATGCCCTGATTCAACCGAGGACTTGGATTTTAACTACTTTAAAAAAAACTTTGTCTTCAAGAATGCCTTAAATCACTGTCTGTGGTTGATGCTGTCTAGTGTTGCTTATTTAATTTTTGTTTGTCTGATAAATATTGATGACTCCTGTTTCCTCCTACTGGTGGAAAATTCCACTCTGACCCTCGGTGGAAGCTTGCCATTGGTGGAACACCACTAGAATAAAATCCAGTGTTTTTATGAACTCCCTGATCAGGGCTCATTTGCTGGAGTTTTTTGTTTTTTTTTTAAGTTGAACACCATGCCATGAGAATAAAGATTTCTTTACTATTGTCTGAAAAGAGAGTTCCTTGGAGTTCTTTGATGATTTGTCCTACATGTGACCCCAATTTGAATACAGGAAGTGCTCCCGTTTACAGTTCATGTAATTATTAAAAATGTGGCACACATGATCACGCTGCTAATGGTGAAATCAAACATCTGTTATGGCCTAGCATTAAAGTGATACAGCGTTGTTCTGTTTGAATCTTGCACGTAATAAAAATCTTCAAGTGGTATAAAGATTTTATAACACACAGTAGTCAGACTAACAGGAAAACAGGCAACACCGTGGTCTAGCAAACATTAACTCTTGCCTCGTGTCCTCATAGCTCATTCAGAGCATTGCAGTAGGACTGCACTTTGATTCCTTTCCAACCTCTGCAGACTATCCCCTCCCCTCTTATTTGCAGTCTACTAACAGCTAAACGCTCTAGCCATCAATCTTTAAGTGCCGGATGGTTATATTTGTTGTCACTAGTTGAATGTGGGTTGCATATAATGTGTTGCTACACAATCAATCTCATCTCAGGCTTAAGAACTAGCCAGGGGTCAAATATAAATGAATACACTGCTGTGAAGTACTGAACACAAATGGTTGAGGAAACAATGGTGCCTGTAAAGTTTACCCTGACAGGAGGTCACTCAGAGGTCTTGCTGATCTAAGCAGTTAACCTCAACTAAATAAAATAAAATGAAACCGTTTGGAAGTCTTTGAAACTGTATCCCAGCTACTGCACTCTATCAAATAAAAAGTTGACTTTTTGGATTATTAAAATCACCAAATGTTCATGTGTCTGTCATTACAATGGCCAAAAATTATTTTTAAGAACAGCTCTGATATGATGTTCAAGGGCCCTTGCATCTCGGGGACCATTTATAATGAATTTAAATTCATTTACATTCAAAGTGCAGAGAACAGTGATGTGTCTCAGTATTTCTGCAAGTCTCTGGAGCTATTATTTGACTGCAGATCCTTTTCTAAGCAGCTCTGGGTGAGTGTACAGGTGCAAAACAGAGTCTGAATAGAGTTCACAGATTCATGCGGTTTAAAGACGCAGTCAGCTGAGCCTCAAGCGCCATCTGATCAAAGGTCCGGCTGTGCGTCTGCTGCCTCACTCTCTCCCTCATGTGAAAGGAGGCCCGAGCCAGCCTCTGTGCCTCCTCCTGTATCTGCTCTCGCTGCCTTCTCAGCTGCTCCCTCTTCTGCTCCTTTGTGGAAATGCGGCTCTCTCTGACTCTCCTCGCCGCCTCCTCCTCTCTCTGTAGTTCCTCTCTGAGCCTCTGGTGGCAGAGCTGCCTGTGTTTGTTGTTCTGCCGGGTTTTCTGAGCTCTGCGTCTGTGCTGCGCTGAGGCGTGCAGGGCGGCTCTCTCCATGCGTCTCTGGCTCAGCTGGACCAGGATCTGCTTGTGTGTGAGCTGCTGGACGCTCTGCAGCTCGGCCCTCAGCTGCACTCTTTGACTCATCTCCTCCTCCCGGGCAGCCCGCTCCCGAAGCTCTTCGAGTCGTGCCTCTACAGACTTGGCACGCCTTTGGCAGGAGCGCTGCAACTTCTTCTCCAGTGTGCTCCTCCTCTGCGCCTCCTCTTCCTCCCCCTGCAGCTCAACCTGGTGTTTCAGCAAGATGTGTCTCAGCAGCTCTTTATGGTTTTCCTCCTGCAGCCTCTTCCGCTCCTCCTTCTCCTTCAGCATCTTGCTCCTCAGGACCTTCTCCTCCTTCTCCGCTGCCACCTGTCTCTCCCTCTCTCGCTCCCTCTTCCCCGCCTCCTCCTTCTCGGTCAGCAGCTTCTCCTGGTAGCGTTTGCGCTCTTCCGCCTCCTCGTGTGTACCCTCCATCTTTGCCCTGCGGTACACTTCCACCTCCTCTTTTAGCCTTCTCCATCGGTCTTCTTGCAGCAGCACCTCCTGCTTAAGCTGTTCTGCTTTCTCTTTTTCTCGATGCTCCCTCAGCCTCCTGCGGGCCTCCAGCTCCTCGTTCCAGCGTTTCATACTCCGTTTCAGCTTCTTCCTCCTCTTTTTTTCTGCCTGAACTTGCTGGGCCTCCTCCTGCCTGCGGGCCTCCTGTCGCTCCCATTCCTCCTGCTGGCTGAGCTTCAAACGAGCCTGTTCCTCCTCATGCTTCACCAGCATCAGAGCAGCTATCTTCTGGTCTCTCTCCGATACTGTGACACACATCTGCTTTTGGATGCTCTTGGTGAGCCTCTTCAGCTTCTTCTCGGTAGCTGGGGAGTGTATGAGGTCTCCCAGGTTGAAGCTGCACAATGTGCTCCTCTCTGGATCCCTTTTACTAGGAGCAGAGCAGGAGGACCTGCTAACAGCCTTCTCTTCAGAGCAGAGATCTGCATAGGGCATTTCTGTTGAGCGCTCTTCCAGTCTGGTGTCAGGCAACACCTCCAAGCCCGAGGCTTTACTGCTGCATGGCCGCCTGTCCCCGGCCGCCTGGATAATCCTCCGCCGTTCCTGGCCGCACTTTTGTAAAGTCTTCAGCCTCTCCTTTTCATAAGATTCATGCATGACTCTCATTGTCTCAAACGGCGTGTCCTGTTGCTCAGCAGTGAAGTCGTTTAGAGATTTAATTAAAAGCTGAACCGGTTTTACACCCAGCCGAGCGCAAGACTCAAGCGAGCGAGAGTTCGTTAAGACGTGTCGGTTGCTCTCTGCTCCGGGAGAGTCGAAGTTGTTCAGGTCCAACTTAAGCACAGGGGAGCTGCACCTCAGCTCCTCCATCCTAAAACTAAAAAGCTAAATTAATGGATGCCAGATACGGAGGTCCTGAGGCTCACAGGTGCTACACCGAGCAGCGCTTCCGCACGGTCTGCAGCACAGAGAGGTCAGCAGGGGATTAGCTACTTCCTCGCGGACAAATAACAGTCGGTATTTCATTAACCGTCTTTACCTCAACTGTGAGCAATGACAGGCCGAATAATAAACAAAAAAACCCAACTTTATTTAAGCAGACGGGAACGTGTTAAATAAACGCTTGCAGTCAAGCATGGATTTAAAAAAGGGTCAGTCTGTTGAGGTTTACAGGGATTTATTTATGCACAGCTCACTTAGGATCCCACCAGAGCGTTTCATTCAGGTTTACTTTCCCTGGATCACTGCAACGTCTTGATTTTTTTTTTCTTTTCCAGTCTCACTGTCTGCTTCAGCCAAGCTTTAGCTGCTGCCACAAACTAAAATCACCACCATGTTTATCAAAAGAGAAAGCTTTTAAAATGCTAAACTATATATAACTGGGACTCGGATGCGTGGCTCATGGGCTTTTGAATTTGCTGTTGCTGTTTGCTTTTGATGAGTTTAAATGATTATATATCCCTGCGTCGCTGTATGTATGACAATGCAGTTTATCTGCAAAATAACAAGTAAGGAAAGCTCAAATAATTAGTATGGAGTGAAAAGAACAATTTTTTCAACAAAATACAGCCAAAACTGAAAATAGCATGACCTAGACCTACTTAGATCAAGTAGAAATACATTAGAGCTATTCAAGTTACATGCCTGCTGTTCATGCGCTCATCCAGCAGTGCTGGGTTGGGTAAGATTCGATTTTGAACTTTTTATTGTCTTTATACATGTTGACTTATTTAGTTTTTAATTTTTTATTTGTGAGTTGTAACCTGGACTTTTTGATTTTGAAGAATATAGGAGATTTTTATATTCTGTGGTAAATACACCACAGTTTGAATAAACATCCCAGAAGGCATTTTGGATTGGGTGCTGTCATAAAATACTAATTTCCCCCTGAGCAAAAGGTTATCCTTAACAAGACTCATTCTTTCTAGTTTGCCAGGTAGGTGCCACTTCCTCTTTGTTCTGCGTTCACATACCAAGCTATAAATGTGTGCGCCTGTCTTATTTTATTGAATCTCTAGCAGACTACCCATTGTTATATTATTCACCTGCATTTTGGTTTTTAATAATGACATGTAATGCTGCATTAGCTAAAAGCATTTCATGGACTCTTGTGCATTAAAAAAAAAAAAAGTAAAAACGTCCCAATAATTAATTAATTACATATCTTTAAAAAAAAAATACATTTGTATGGGGTAGACTGGGGTTGGTTGTCACACTTTTTACCGTTACATGAAGTTGCAGAAGTTCCCAGGATCTTTTAAAAGACAACCAGTCTATTAGCAGATTTTCCCAACAGATAACCTGAGCAATAGTAAGCAGGTCAGTGTAAATATGTAAGAGAAAACCAAATGATGAACTCCATTTTTAAAACATAAAAAGTCCACTTAAAAACCAGAGAATCTGCAAGGACCTACCCAATCTGCAATCAATACAAGAGAGACTGATGCTTTTCCTTGAAAATTTATTCAAAAAGCAAACAACACAGGCTGGTCGGTATAAAGCGCTAATGCTACCGAGTCATGTGCAAAGTGTTAAGTCCAATCATTGAGACACATATTTTACTACAAGAGCAGTAAATGTAGGTCAGAGTAAAGAGAAACATCACAATCTTAACCATCTCCATTTTTTTAATTTTTAACTCACTTTTTATATAAATAAAATACATTTATTTAAACATGTATCTGTGCAAACTTGTAAGTAATTTCAAACAGAATTTCTATTATTACGTGACCCCACCCAGGGGGCTACAGCCGACACTTTGGGTACTTCAGCTACAATAAAAAAAAGACACAAAGCTGGAGTTATTCTGTGTCTTTGCTGCACAGCTGCCTCTTCTTCTCTCGTTCTCCCTCTCCTGCTGCTACTTCAATCATGAAACTGATCAATGATCAGCTGATCGGCGTTTCTGCCACAAGTCCCGTCTCTCTTGCTTGTTTATCTCCCACTTTGCGCCAGAAAGAGGAAACTAGCAGAGGTCGCGTTAAACAGCAGAAGCGCCTTTAAACTTGATAAGCTGTTGTTAGAATTTATTTAATATCACTTTCTAGTATCAGCTGATGTTTGTTGGAGCCACAGCTGTAAAAGCTGCTGGTCATGATATCGGTTTGGTTATCTGGTGAGAGGGAAACATGAAGATGAAACCAGGAGATGTCCTTACTGAATCATCAGCGCTGAACAGATAATTCTCATTTAAAATTTCTAGCTTTCAACAAATAATTATTTGAATCTTACAACCAAAGTTTTCATCCGATGTCAAATTTATAGAAATCCATTATTGTACATAGTAAGTTTTTTTCAGGGTCCCAACATAATTTCTTCAGAAGAAAGTACTGTACATGATGCCAGTATTTTCCCACATTTTCTAGATACTGTACTAGTACTTTGTGTAAAATGCCATCGAAAAGTCAGTTAAGTTTTATTCTTTCTCACCTGTCTTTCTGTCTCCTTTCACTTTTAAAAGGTTGCCATGTTAGAAAAAATATTTTGCCCTGCCATGCTGTTTATTGATGTGGTAAATAAATAGTTTATGAAAATATCACTAAATCTGTCATTTATTATTTTTAATATTCAGTAATGGTCATGTCTCACCTCTAGTCTTCTCTGTCTTAATTTCAGGTTTCCACCATATGTTGTAGATAGTTCAGGAAGTTAACTCAACCAAGCAGTCTTTGGGTTTCGGCTAAGTACTGTTTAGAATACCAGAATAGGGAGGATGGTGTAGGTTTAAGTTTATTAGATTGATACATATGTACCAACAAGACAGTGTACATCACTGTCACAACGACGTTTGTTTTCATTCAAAGGCTTTATGGTTTTTCCTATAATACCTGGTGGGCCGGTCTCTAGTCAAAATGCCCGGGCTGATTTTTTGTCCCAGTCCAGCCCTGCCCATCAGTATTCTTCATTCTGCTGTGCCACATTTTACACACTGACCAAGAAAGGACGTAAGCTCTTCATGGTGACCCCAGAAATTTTAATGTATCACTTTCTAGCATACGGCTGACACTGCTCGACATCTTGCAGTGCAGTATAAGAGTCCCGCCACAAGGAGACACTAAAGGCTTTCAAACCAACAGTTTCTGCTTCCAAAGCGGCGCCAACCGTTAATAGTCGACATTGGTTGCACACAGATGTTTTGCTTTGGCACGAGCTCGAACAATTGAGTTGAATTACACGAGTTATTCATATTCAATAAACCTGTGAAATTTGTGTTGATAAAATATGATTGAAACATGTTTTGGTGAAGTAATTTGAGCTCTTGGAATATTTTAATCCTTCACAATTTTCACACTTTATTCCAACACTATTCAGTGACAAACAAACAAAACACTACATTTTCTGAAATATTTGTGGGGTTTTTCTTGTTTGTTTTTATACTACTTGAAAACTAAAGTGACCCTCCAATGTGATGACAGTGCCAGCAGTGGCCCACAGCTCATTTAACGCTTTCTCCTAATTGACTCATAACAGTCTCTCATATGTATGAACTATGTAGGCTATCTCTATTTTGAAACAATGAGTGGGCAATGACAGCATCTCCTCATTGTGTACTTTACTGACAACAGGACAACAGGGAATACAGAGAAACTGACTGAGGACTTTTTCCAACTGGTGCCAGCAGAACCACTTCCAGATCAACACTCCGAAAACCAAGGAGCAGGTAGTGGACTCCACCTACACCAGTGAACATCCAGAGAATGGGCATTAAGATAGCTGACTCATATAAGTGATCTGACCAATAAACTGATCTGGAGTAACAACAGAGAGTCCATGTACACAAAAGGATAGAGACGAGACGGTTGTATTTGCAACAGAGAAGTCTTTTGGAAGGGAGCAGGGAGAGCTCCTGAAGACCTTCTAGGACTCTTTGGTGGTATTGTCCATGTTTTATAGTGTGGTCTGCTGGGGACAGGAAGAAACTGAAAAGGTTGATCAAGAAAACTAGCTCTGTTCTGGGATGCCCTCTTGACCCAGTGGAGGTAGTTATCTCTGTCAGATAACAGCTCCCACCCCATACAGGTCACTCTGACAACACTAAGCAGTCCCTCCAGTGACAGGCTGCTGCACCCACGGTGTGCAAAGGGGACATTTTGGAGGCCTTTCCCTCTAGCTGTTGTCAAATTGTACACTGCACAACAGCAGTGAATGTACACCACATATGCACACACACTGGGCTCTTTACATATATCAGTGTGCAATACTAAATACCTGCTACTATTAACACCCAAACACTGCACTATGAAATGTTTCATTCTTCTTCTAATAGTAATCTGTATTATTGCATCATATATATGTACATGTATGCATACAGATCAATGATACAGATATATATAGATAGATGGATATAGATATATAGACTTAAATATATAAGTACATATCTATTTCTTAGTCTATATTTCTTCTATTTTTGCATAGCATTATTGATGTCAGGTATGCTGCATGTGTTCATTTGTTCCTGCCTTGTGTACTCTGCTGCAGTAATAATTTGAATTTCCCCAACTCTGGGACTAACAAAGGTTATCTTATCTGAAATGTATCTAAACCCAGCTGATATCTGGCTACATTTTCTGGTGAGCATCCAAATCACACTGGATTGAGGTTTACACACTGTATAATGCCTGATTTCTTGTAAATATTTAACGATGGCCTTGTGAAATATATATTGATAAAATGTTTACCAGGCCACAGTGAACAATGAAAAATAAAATTAAAACAAATAATTGAAAACACTGAAAAACACTCACAAATATATTTTGTAGAGATGACGCATTTGTCTTAACCTGGTTATGCTGTACCATCCAGATGAAGACGTGAGCCAAAGAGCCTTTAAGTTTCATTTAATGAACTTACCTTTTCCTACATATGAGAAATGAGCTGGTGTGAAGTAAATTGGATTTTGTATATCTGTAGCCTCAGATGAGCATGAAATTTCATTTCTGACTTGACCTGCTTAACAGCAGTCTCAAATATTAAAGTCTTGGTGTTAGGATGTGGAGGATGTGCCAGAAATGTTTGTTAAAACAAATAACTGGACCTTACTTGTTAAGCTCAATGTTCTCACTGTCACATGGAAAAATCTATGTTTTTTTCCCTAATAAATATACATTAACTTTAGGCAGGGCTGGACTGGGACAAAAAATCAGCCCGGGCATTTTGACTAGAGACCGGCCCACCAGGTATTATAGGAAAAACCATAAAGCCTTTGAATGAAAACAAACGTCGTTGTGACAGTGATGTACACTGTCTTGTTGGTACATATGTATCAATCTAATAAACTTAAACCTACACCATCCTCCCTATTCTGGTATTCTAAGCAGTACTTAGCCGAAACCCAAAGACTGCTTGGTTGAGTTAACTTCCTGAACTATCTACAACATATGGTGGAAACCTGAAATTAAGACAGAGAAGACTAGAGGTGAGACATGACCATTACTGAATATTAAAAATAATAAATGACAGATTTAGTGATATTTTCATAAACTATTTATTTACCACATCAATAAACAGCATGGCAGGGCAAAATATTTTTTCTAACATGGCAACCTTTTAAAAGTGAAAGAAGACAGAAAGACAGGTGAGAAAGAATAAAACTTAACTGACTTTTCGATGGCATTTTACACAAAGTACTAGTACAGTATCTAGAAAATGTGGGAAAATACTGGCATCATGTACAGTACTTTCTTCTGAAGAAATTATGTTGGGACCCTGAAAAAAACTTACTATGTACAATAATGGATTTCTATAAATTTGACATCGGATGAAAACTTTGGTTGTAAGATTCGGATAATTATTTGTTGAAAGCTAGAAATTTTAAATGAGAATAAGAAAGAAAAGTATTTCTTTGTGCCCCCTTTCCCTGTTAATGCTCTACCTGGCCCCATGGCAAAACTTTGCTAGACCCGCCCCTGCACAGTTACCAGCTGTCAGCTACATAGAAAAGGTGTAAGTTGTCTCTCAGAAACAGTTCATGGCTTTCCTTCAACCCATTCATGTCACCTAAAAGGTAAACCTGTTTCTCCATCACCTGTTCAGCACTGATGATTCAGTAAGGACATCTCCTGGTTTCATCTTCATGTTTCCCTCTCACCAGATAACCAAACCGATATCATGGCCAGCAGCTTTTACAGCTGTGGCTCCAACAAACATCAGCTGATACTAGAAAGTGATATTAAATAAATTCTAACAACAGCTTATCAAGTTTAAAGGCGCTTCTGCTGTTTAACACGACCTCTGCTAGTTTCCTCTTTCTGGCGCAAAGCGGGAGATAAACAAGCAAGAGAGACGGGACTTGTGGCAGAAACGCCGATCAGCTGATCATTGATCAGTTTCATGATTGAAGTAGCAGCAGGAGAGGGAGAACGAGAGAAGAAGAGGCAGCTGTGCAGCAAAGACACAGAATAACTCCAGCTTTTTGTCTTTTTTTTTATTGTAGCTGAAGTACGGGACAAATCGCTTTTATTTTCAGCTCAATACAAAACGCATAATATTAACTCTGAATACCAGAGGATTCCGTTTTTTATGGCACGGTTGGCTCTACTAACTAACCATATGAATAAAATAAAGTTCACCAGTAACATCATAGCACCCACCCAACTGTACAGAAACTCCATCATGCTAGCTAGTACACAGTACGAGTTATTGTAACTGACTGTAAAAAGTTAGCACAAGGAAAATAAACTCCACCTAAACTTGGTTTGACCCAGATAGACTGCAGGTCATAACTTCTTACCTGAAGCTCATTTCACCAGACAGTCGGACTGGCGGCCGCCTTGCGTCCCTCCACCTCCAGTCCTTTCCCCCATCCACCTGCTGGCCTCCACCACTTGCTAATTTGACTGAATGTGTGAAAGCTCCACCATAGCCACTACCAAACAACTGAGTTATTTTTACACGTCTGCCAGCATCTGTCCAATCCGCCACCTTTCACTGTTTACACAGTTAGGAAAAAAAGACAACAACAACAACAACAAAACATTGGGCCATTTAAAAGGCAAAATTAGCATCGGCCCACCGGGCAAATGGCCGGTATACCCGATGCCCCACAGACAGACTGAGGCCCCGCCGCTATTTTTGAGTGCAAAAATGTGTGGTCTCCAGCTAATGGAAAAGGCTGATCGCACGATGTGCGCGTAGTGCTCTTTAAATAGAACAATTTGCCCCATTCTCTTCGCCCGTCATGTGGCCACATGTGGCGGGCTAGCAGGCTAGCAACATACAGGCCCGGGCTCGAGCCCTCGGCTCACTTCCCTCTGTATGTTCACCTGCTAGGGGGAGGTCCAGGCGGGCGATCTTGGAGTGAAAATTCCAAGGGATGACCCCTCGTAGCCTGGGCTTCCCCTGACTTTTTTTCTTTGCTTTGCTTTTTTTCATTTACCTGCCAGCAACAAACACACCTCCTTGTTGTCATGGCTACCAACGACCACTCTTCTTGTGCCAACAAGTCATTGCCTGACAAAACATTATTTCCTATGTTTCCCTGGCTTTTTTGCCTTTTTTATTTCTTGTCTTTTAGACAAAAAGAAAAGAAAAAGATCTACAGATTCAGGCTTTTCTTTACCTGTGGTAGTCGGGTAGAATGACGTCACTGACACTGCTTTAATATGAAAACAAACTTTCTCAAACAAAAAACAAAAACAAAAAAGGAGTGGGTCGGTGTGTCATCTTTACCGAGCACCATACATGTTTTGCTTCACATTCAAATTATTATTTTTCCTTTTCAAAAATAATTCAGAGAGAAAAAAAACAGAGAAGTCAAATATATCAAATTTGCACGAATCTTCTAGTGAAGGTGCCTCCTCCTTCTGACCTTAGGGTAACTAATTTCTCAGACAGTGACATGACAGTGCGCTGGGAAGCTGCAGCTGATGATGATGTTTCTTACCTCACTAAGTGGAGGCGACCTGAGACAGGTGGGGAAGAACTATTGGATTGTTGGGGTACATATTATGAAGTAAAAAAAATACAATATCTCAATAAACTGTTGTCCTGTGTCTTAAGGAGTATGAGATATCACTGTCTGCACTCTATGGAGATGGAGCTCAGAGTGAAGCTGTGGCCATACGCTACAGCACCTGTGAGTCACACATTTTCTGATCCTGAACGTTTGTCAAACTCAGGAGGGGAGAGCCTGAAACCATTTACCTAAGTCACATTAGCAGCAGTGTTCAGCCTAAAAAATAGACAAGTTAAAAGTCATGCATCCATATTATTTGTTTATTTATTAAATTATTTTCGAGACACTGTTAGTTGTTAGAAGCCAGTGTTTTAATGACAGGACATATATGACAGTAATGAGACAACCTAAGATATCCAAGATTAGCACAAAAACACAAATAGAATCACAGAAAGCGTGTTTCTCTCCCGTTAGTCTTTAGGCCCAGTTACCTTTTACTTTTCTGTGGTCAGTAGCCCTTCATGTCATATTCTGTCTCTATGTACAATATAGCATTACTAATACAAGAACCTATATGTAAATGAACTTCATTGTGTAATTGATGGCAGTTCTCAAAGTACTAGTCACTTAAAGGTTAAATTTCACATCGAAATTCTCATATTATATTCTATTTGAATGTTTAAAAAGAAAAATATCACAGTATTTATGCTTTCACTGAGCATATACCTGCATCAATGATGAACTCTCAAGGCTGAAAAGTCCTGGCTTTGGTCAGCCACGGTCCACGCACACGTCACCAATCCCTGACTGCTTGATCATAACAGCAATTGGGCTGCTGGGAACATGACGGGCGTTCTTCTTGATGTTAACAAGGTGCTCACCAATCTCCCTGGGAACAAACGAGATTCCTAAGACAGACCGACAAAACAGATGTTAACAACGCTTATTCTTGTGTGTGCATGCAGCCCGTTTCAGTTGCTCCTGCTTCTTTCTCCACGCTTTAACTTTTATTACTTTCCCCCTCTGTCTTTTACTTAAGGGTTAATAAAGTATTTGGATTCTGATGAGTCTCATTGTTTAGCAGACTTCTCACTTATCAGACGGACACTCACCAATGTGAGCGTTACGCAGCATCTTCAGCAGGCAGGGCTCCTCTGGGCCTGAGGGTGTTGTAAGAGGGGCTGTCAGCTGGCTGAGGTCAAGCTCGCCTATGTCCAGTGGAATATCTGCAGCAGAGCCCGCCTTCAGTGAAGTATGTTGGCTGGAAGGCTTTCAGGCCCGTCTTTGCCACTCCAGGGTCAGAGACCTTCACCTTGTTTGGATGACAGCCTGCTCTGATATTCATCTGTGGGCACAAACACCAAAACTCAAGAGACTTTTCAGTGAGAAGAAAAGGCAAACCTTGCATGCCAGAGTGAAAGTGAGAGAGTGTGTGAGTGCATACTCACCCTGAATGGACTCTCAGGGATGTTAGCGTCTCCCCAGGAGACCATCACAGTGTGCTTCACAGGCTTACGTGGGGTGCAGGTGTATGTGCTGTTGCTATTATCCTTAACCTGGACATCCACAGAATTGACTTCACCATCCTGTGCAGAAGACAAGGGATTATAGTTCAATCAGATTTAACACACTGTATTTTTCGGACCATAAGGCGCACTGTCGATGAACAGGTCTGGTTTCATACATGAGGCGCACTGGACTATAAAACGCATTAAGCGAAACAAAACAGCCAGATAAGTCAAACTTTACTCAACTCTTTCTTCTTGCTTCCTCCACTTCCGTACCATTGATTCATTCATGTTGAAATCTCTCGCAGCTGCTCTATTCTCATGTTCTACTGCGTGACTGACAGCCTTGAGTTTGAAATCCGCTTCGTCAGCATGTCTCTTAACAGGTGGCATTTTGGGGTCATGATCCACACACAATACAGTAATATTATGTTGCAGCACAGTACGTATCACTCCGCCAGGCTCCTGACTACGTAGCCGTAATGCTCCGACAATCCATCAAGCGGTGCGACTTCATAGCTTACCAAAGTCGTACTAAAACATTTTTTGACAGATTTTTAAGCGCCGTGTATTACATAAAATCGGTTCAAGGTCAATAAGCACAACCAGAATTCATACATAAGGCGCACTGTCGATTTTTGAGATAATTAAAGGATTTTAAGTGCGACTCATAGTCCGAAAAATACGGTACATACAATATATTTAACATATTTGTGATCATATACAAAGCCAGATATACCTGGGCTATAATTTTCAGAGGAGCTTTTCCTCCTTGCTTGGCATCAACTGTGAGTTCACTGGGTTTTCCAACAGCCAGACCACTGCTCTGTAGGCCTGGACCGTACGCCTTAACCTAGAGAAAACTATTTTAAACAAACAATTAAAAAAGGAACAAGTCAAAGATCTACTATAGCCAAAAGATCATTTACAGACTATAGCGCTGTGAAAAAATATTTGCCTCCTTTCTGATTTCGTATCTTGTTCCATATTTGTCACACTTACACGTTTCAGATCAATAAATGTTAATATTAGACAAGAATGTCTAATATTAAACGGCAGTTTTCAAGGGGAAAAAGCTATCCAAACATACTTGGTCCTATATGAAAAAGTAATTGCACCGAATTAAATAAATTCTAACAACAGCTTATCAAGTTTAAAGGCGCTTCTGCTGTTTAACACGACCTCTGCTAGTTTCCTCTTTCTGGCGCAAAGCGGGAGATAAACAAGCAAGAGAGACGGGACTTGTGGCAGAAACGCCGATCAGCTGATCATTGATCAGTTTCATGATTGAAGTAGCAGCAGGAGAGGGAGAACGAGAGAAGAAGAGGCAGCTGTGCAGCAAAGACACAGAATAACTCCAGCTTTTTGTCTTTTTTTTATTGTAGCTGAAGTACGGGACAAATCGCTTTTATTTTCAGCTCAATACAAAACGCATAATATTAACTCTGAATACCAGAGGATTCCGTTTTTTATGGCACGGTTGGCTCTACTAACTAACCATATGAATAAAATAAAGTTGACCAGTAACATCATAGCACCCACCCAACTGTACAGAAACTCCATCATGCTAGCTAGTACACAGTACGAGTTATTGTAACTGACTGTAAAAAGTTAGCACAAGGAAAATAAACTCCACCTAAACTTGGTTTGACCCAGATAGACTGCAGGTCATAACTTCTTACCTGAAGCTCATTTCACCTGACAGTCGGACTGGCGGCCGCCTTGCGTCTCTCCACCTCCAGTCCTTTCCCCCATCCACCTGCTGGCCTCCACCACTTGCTAATTTGACTGAATGTGTGAAAGCTCCACCATAGCCACTACCAAACAACTGAGTTCTTTTTACACGTCTGCCAGCATCTGTCCAATCCGCCACCTTTCACTGTTTACACAGTTAGGAAAAAAAAGACAACAACAACAACAATAACAAAACATTGGGCCATTTAAAAGGCAAAATTAGCATCGGCCCACCGGGCAAATGGCCGGTATACCCGATGCCCCACAGACAGACTGAGGCCCCGCCGCTATTTTTGAGTGCAAAAATGTGTGGTCTCCAGCTAATGGAAAAGGCTGATCGCACGATGTGCGCGTAGTGCTCTTTAAATAGAACAATTTGCCCCATTCTCTTCGCCCGTCATGTGGCCACATGTGGCGGGCTAGCAGGCTAGCAACATACAGGCCCGGGTTCGAGCCCTCGGCTCACTTCCCTCTGTATGTTCACCTGCTAGGGGGAGGTCCAGGCGGGCGATCTTGGAGTGAAAATTCCAAGGGATGACCCCTCGTAGCCTGGGCTTCCCCTGACTTTTTTTCTTTGCTTTGCTTTTTTTCATTTACCTGCCAGCAACAAACACACCTCCTTGTTGTCATGGCTACCAACGACCACTCTTCTTGTGCCAACAAGTCATTGCCTGACAAAACATTATTTCCTATGTTTCCCTGGCTTTTTTGCCTTTTTTATTTCTTGTCTTTTAGACAAAAAGAAAAGAAAAAGATCTACAGATTCAGGCTTTTCTTTACCTGTGGTAGTCGGGTAGAATGACGTCACTGACACTGCTTTAATATGAAAACAAACTTTCTCAAACAAAAAACAAAAACAAAAAAGGAGTGGGTCGGTGTGTCATCTTTACCAAGCACCATACATGTTTTGCTTCACATTCAAATTATTATTTTTCCTTTTCAAAAATAATTCAGAGAGAAAAAAAACAGAGAAGTCAAATATATCAAATTTGCACGAATCTTCTAGTGAAGGTGCCTCCTCCTTCTGACCTTAGGGTAACTAATTTCTCAGACAGTGACATGACAGTGCGCTGGGAAGCTGCAGCTGATGATGATGTTTCTTACCTCACTAAGTGGAGGCGACCTGAGACAGGTGGGGAAGAACTATTGGATTGTTGGGGTACATATTATGAAGTAAAAAAAATACAATATCTCAATAAACTGTTGTCCTGTGTCTTAAGGAGTATGAGATATCACTGTCTGCACTCTATGGAGATGGAGCTCAGAGTGAAGCTGTGGCCATACGCTACAGCACCTGTGAGTCACACATTTTCTGATCCTGAACGTTTGTCAAACTCAGGAGGGGAGAGCCTGAAACCATTTACCTAAGTCACATTAGCAGCAGTGTTCAGCCTAAAAAATAGACAAGTTAAAAGTCATGCATCCATATTATTTGTTTATTTATTAAATTATTTTCGAGACACTGTTAGTTGTTAGAAGCCAGTGTTTTAATGACAGGACATATATGACAGTAATGAGACAACCTAAGATATCCAAGATTAGCACAAAAACACAAATAGAATCACAGAAAGCGTGTTTCTCTCCCGTTAGTCTTTAGGCCCAGTTACCTTTTACTTTTCTGTGGTCAGTAGCCCTTCATGTCATATTCTGTCTCTATGTACAATGTAGCATTACTAATACAAGAACCTATATGTAAATGAACTTCATTGTGTAATTGATGGCAGTTCTCAAAGTACTAGTCACTTAAAGGTTAAATTTCACATCGAAATTCTCATATTATATTCTATTTGAATGTTTAAAAAGAAAAATATCACAGTATTTATGCTTTCACTGAGCATATACCTGCATCAATGATGAACTCTCAAGGCTGAAAAGTCCTGGCTTTGGTCAGCCACGGTCCACGCACACGCACACGTCACCAATCCCTGACTGCTTGATCATAACAGCAATTGGGCTGCTGGGAACATGACGGGCGTTCTTCTTGATGTTAACAAGGTGCTCACCAATCTCCCTGGGAACAAACGAGATTCCTAAGACAGACCGACAAAACAGATGTTAACAACGCTTATTCTTGTGTGTGCATGCAGCCCGTTTCAGTTGCTCCTGCTTCTTTCTCCACGCTTTAACTTTTATTACTTTCCCCCTCTGTCTTTTACTTAAGGGTTAATAAAGTATTTGGATTCTGATGAGTCTCATTGTTTAGCAAACTTCTCACTTATCAGACGGACACTCACCAATGTGAGCGTTACGCAGCATCTTCAGCAGGCAGGGCTCCTCTGGGCCTGAGGGTGTTGTAAGAGGGGCTGTCAGCTGGCTGAGGTCAAGCTCGCCTATGTCCAGTGGAATATCTGCAGCAGAGCCCGCCTTCAGTGAAGTATGTTGGCTGGAAGGCTTTCAGGCCCGTCTTTGCCACTCCAGGGTCAGAGACCTTCACCTTGTTTGGATGACAGCCTGCTCTGATATTCATCTGTGGGCACAAACACCAAAACTCAAGAGACTTTTCAGTGAGAAGAAAAGGCAAACCTTGCATGCCAGAGTGAAAGTGAGAGAGTGTGTGAGTGCATACTCACCCTGAATGGACTCTCAGGGATGTTAGCGTCTCCCCAGGAGACCATCACAGTGTGCTTCACAGGCTTACGTGGGGTGCAGGTGTATGTGCTGTTGCTATTATCCTTAACCTGGACATCCACAGAATTGACTTCACCATCCTGTGCAGAAGACAAGGGATTATAGTTCAATCAGATTTAACACACTGTATTTTTCGGACCATAAGGCGCACTGTCGATGAACAGGTCTGGTTTCATACATGAGGCGCACTGGACTATAAAACGCATTAAGCGAAACAAAACAGCCAGATAAGTCAAACTTTACTCAACTCTTTCTTCTTGCTTCCTCCACTTCCGTACCATTGATTCATTCATGTTGAAATCTCTCGCAGCTGCTCTATTCTCATGTTCTACTGCATGACTGACAGCCTTGAGTTTGAAATCCGCTTCGTCAGCATGTCTCTTAACAGGTGGCATTTTGGGGTCATGATCCACACACAATACAGTAATATTATGTTGCAGCACAGTACGTATCACTCCGCCAGGCTCCTGACTACGTAGCCGTAATGCTCCGACAATCCATCAAGCGGTGCGACTTCATAGCTTACCAAAGTCGTACTAAAACATTTTTTGACAGATTTTTAAGCGCCGTGTATTACATAAAATCGGTTCAAGGTCAATAAGCACAACCACAATTCATACATAAGGCGCACTGTCGATTTTTGAGATAATTAAAGGATTTTAAGTGCGACTCATAGTCCGAAAAATACGGTACATACAATATATTTAACATATTTGTGATCATATACAAAGCCAGATACACCTGGGCTATAATTTTCAGAGGAGCTTTTCCTCCTTGCTTGGCATCAACTGTGAGTTCACTGGGTTTTCCAACAGCCAGACCACTGCTCTGTAGGCCTGGACCGTACGCCTTAACCTAGAGAAAACTATTTTAAACAAACAATTAAAAAAGGAACAAGTCAAAGATCTACTATAGCCAAAAGATCATTTACAGACTATAGCGCTGTGAAAAAATATTTGCCTCCTTTCTGATTTCGTATCTTGTTCCATATTTGTCACACTTACACGTTTCAGATCAATAAATGTTAATATTAGACAAGAATGTCTAATATTAAACGGCAGTTTTCAAGGGGAAAAAGCTATCCAAACATACTTGGTCCTATATGAAAAAGTAATTGCACCGAATTAAATAAATTCTAACAACAGCTTATCAAGTTTAAAGGCGCTTCTGCTGTTTAACACGACCTCTGCTAGTTTCCTCTTTCTGGCGCAAAGCGGGAGATAAACAAGCAAGAGAGACGGGACTTGTGGCAGAAACGCCGATCAGCTGATCATTGATCAGTTTCATGATTGAAGTAGCAGCAGGAGAGGGAGAACGAGAGAAGAAGAGGCAGCTGTGCAGCAAAGACACAGAATAACTCCAGCTTTTTGTCTTTTTTTATTGTAGCTGAAGTACGGGACAAATCGCTTTTATTTTCAGCTCAATACAAAACGCATAATATTAACTCTGAATACCAGAGGATTCCGTTTTTTATGGCACGGTTGGCTCTACTAACTAACCATATGAATAAAATAAAGTTCACCAGTAACATCATAGCACCCACCCAACTGTACAGAAACTCCATCATGCTAGCTAGTACACAGTACGAGTTATTGTAACTGACTGTAAAAAGTTAGCACAAGGAAAATAAACTCCACCTAAACTTGGTTTGACCCAGATAGACTGCAGGTCATAACTTCTTACCTGAAGCTCATTTCACCTGACAGTCGGACTGGCGGCCGCCTTGCGTCTCTCCACCTCCAGTCCTTTCCCCCATCCACCTGCTGGCCTCCACCACTTGCTAATTTGACTGAATGTGTGAAAGCTCCACCATAGCCACTACCAAACAACTGAGTTCTTTTTACACGTCTGCCAGCATCTGTCCAATCCGCCACCTTTCACTGTTTACACAGTTAGGAAAAAAAGACAACAACAACAACAACAACAACAAAACATTGGGCCATTTAAAAGGCAAAATTAGCATCGGCCCACCGGGCAAATGGCCGGTATACCCGATGCCCCACAGACAGACTGAGGCCCCGCCGCTATTTTTGAGTGCAAAAATGTGTGGTCTCCAGCTAATGGAAAAGGCTGATCGCACGATGTGCGCGTAGTGCTCTTTAAATAGAACAATTTGCCCCATTCTCTTCGCCCGTCATGTGGCCACATGTGGCGGGCTAGCAGGCTAGCAACATACAGGCCCGGGTTCGAGCCCTCGGCTCACTTCCCTCTGTATGTTCACCTGCTAGGGGGAGGTCCAGGCGGGCGATCTTGGAGTGAAAATTCCAAGGGATGACCCCTCGTAGCCTGGGCTTCCCCTGACTTTTTTTCTTTGCTTTGCTTTTTTTCATTTACCTGCCAGCAACAAACACACCTCCTTGTTGTCATGGCTACCAACGACCACTCTTCTTGTGCCAACAAGTCATTGCCTGACAAAACATTATTTCCTATGTTTCCCCGGCTTTTTTGCCTTTTTTATTTCTTGTCTTTTAGACAAAAAGAAAAGAAAAAGATCTACAGATTCAGGCTTTTCTTTACCTGTGGTAGTCGGGTAGAATGACGTCACTGACACTGCTTTAATATGAAAACAAACTTTCTCAAACAAAAAACAAAAACAAAAACGGAGTGGGTCGGTGTGTCATCTTTACCGAGCACCATACATGTTTTGCTTCACATTCAAATTATTATTTTTCCTTTTCAAAAATAATTCAGAGAGAAAAAAAACAGAGAAGTCAAATATATCAAATTTGCACGAATCTTCTAGTGAAGGTGCCTCCTCCTTCTGACCTTAGGGTAACTAATTTCTCAGACAGTGACATGACAGTGCGCTGGGAAGCTGCAGCTGATGATGATGTTTCTTACCTCACTAAGTGGAGGCGACCTGAGACAGGTGGGGAAGAACTATTGGATTGTTGGGGTACATATTATGAAGTAAAAAAAATACAATATCTCAATAAACTGTTGTCCTGTGTCTTAAGGAGTATGAGATATCACTGTCTGCACTCTATGGAGATGGAGCTCAGAGTGAAGCTGTGGCCATACGCTACAGCACCTGTGAGTCACACATTTTCTGATCCTGAACGTTTGTCAAACTCAGGAGGGGAGAGCCTGAAACCATTTACCTAAGTCACATTAGCAGCAGTGTTCAGCCTAAAAAATAGACAAGTTAAAAGTCATGCATCCATATTATTTGTTTATTTATTAAATTATTTTCGAGACACTGTTAGTTGTTAGAAGCCAGTGTTTTAATGACAGGACATATATGACAGTAATGAGACAACCTAAGATATCCAAGATTAGCACAAAAACACAAATAGAATCACAGAAAGCGTGTTTCTCTCCCGTTAGTCTTTAGGCCCAGTTACCTTTTACTTTTCTGTGGTCAGTAGCCCTTCATGTCATATTCTGTCTCTATGTACAATGTAGCATTACTAATACAAGAACCTATATGTAAATGAACTTCATTGTGTAATTGATGGCAGTTCTCAAAGTACTAGTCACTTAAAGGTTAAATTTCACATCGAAATTCTCATATTATATTCTATTTGAATGTTTAAAAAGAAAAATATCACAGTATTTATGCTTTCACTGAGCATATACCTGCATCAATGATGAACTCTCAAGGCTGAAAAGTCCTGGCTTTGGTCAGCCACGGTCCACGCACACGCACACGTCACCAATCCCTGACTGCTTGATCATAACAGCAATTGGGCTGCTGGGAACATGACGGGCGTTCTTCTTGATGTTAACAAGGTGCTCACCAATCTCCCTGGGAACAAACGAGATTCCTAAGACAGACCGACAAAACAGATGTTAACAACGCTTATTCTTGTGTGTGCATGCAGCCCGTTTCAGTTGCTCCTGCTTCTTTCTCCACGCTTTAACTTTTATTACTTTCCCCCTCTGTCTTTTACTTAAGGGTTAATAAAGTATTTGGATTCTGATGAGTCTCATTGTTTAGCAAACTTCTCACTTATCAGACGGACACTCACCAATGTGAGCGTTACGCAGCATCTTCAGCAGGCAGGGCTCCTCTGGGCCTGAGGGTGTTGTAAGAGGGGCTGTCAGCTGGCTGAGGTCAAGCTCGCCTATGTCCAGTGGAATATCTGCAGCAGAGCCCGCCTTCAGTGAAGTATGTTGGCTGGAAGGCTTTCAGGCCCGTCTTTGCCACTCCAGGGTCAGAGACCTTCACCTTGTTTGGATGACAGCCTGCTCTGATATTCATCTGTGGGCACAAACACCAAAACTCAAGAGACTTTTCAGTGAGAAGAAAAGGCAAACCTTGCATGCCAGAGTGAAAGTGAGAGAGTGTGTGAGTGCATACTCACCCTGAATGGACTCTCAGGGATGTTAGCGTCTCCCCAGGAGACCATCACAGTGTGCTTCACAGGCTTACGTGGGGTGCAGGTGTATGTGCTGTTGCTATTATCCTTAACCTGGACATCCACAGAATTGACTTCACCATCCTGTGCAGAAGACAAGGGATTATAGTTCAATCAGATTTAACACACTGTATTTTTCGGACCATAAGGCGCACTGTCGATGAACAGGTCTGGTTTCATACATGAGGCGCACTGGACTATAAAACGCATTAAGCGAAACAAAACAGCCAGATAAGTCAAACTTTACTCAACTCTTTCTTCTTGCTTCCTCCACTTCCGTACCATTGATTCATTCATGTTGAAATCTCTCGCAGCTGCTCTATTCTCATGTTCTACTGCGTGACTGACAGCCTTGAGTTTGAAATCCGCTTCGTCAGCATGTCTCTTAACAGGTGGCATTTTGGGGTCATGATCCACACACAATACAGTAATATTATGTTGCAGCACAGTACGTATCACTCCGCCAGGCTCCTGACTACGTAGCCGTAATGCTCCGACAATCCATCAAGCGGTGCGACTTCATAGCTTACCAAAGTCGTACTAAAACATTTTTTGACAGATTTTTAAGCGCCGTGTATTACATAAAATCGGTTCAAGGTCAATAAGCACAACCACAATTCATACATAAGGCGCACTGTCGATTTTTGAGATAATTAAAGGATTTTAAGTGCGACTCATAGTCCGAAAAATACGGTACATACAATATATTTAACATATTTGTGATCATATACAAAGCCAGATACACCTGGGCTATAATTTTCAGAGGAGCTTTTCCTCCTTGCTTGGCATCAACTGTGAGTTCACTGGGTTTTCCAACAGCCAGACCACTGCTCTGTAGGCCTGGACCGTACGCCTTAACCTAGAGAAAACTATTTTAAACAAACAATTAAAAAAGGAACAAGTCAAAGATCTACTATAGCCAAAAGATCATTTACAGACTATAGCGCTGTGAAAAAATATTTGCCTCCTTTCTGATTTCGTATCTTGTTCCATATTTGTCACACTTACACGTTTCAGATCAATAAATGTTAATATTAGACAAGAATGTCTAATATTAAACGGCAGTTTTCAAGGGGAAAAAGCTATCCAAACATACTTGGTCCTATATGAAAAAGTAATTGCACCGAATTAAATAA
This sequence comes from Maylandia zebra, assembly GCF_041146795.1. Classification (NCBI taxonomy): domain Eukaryota; kingdom Metazoa; phylum Chordata; class Actinopteri; order Cichliformes; family Cichlidae; genus Maylandia; species Maylandia zebra. Next base: position 22,956,610 of record NC_135179.1, on the reverse strand, counting down.
ATTCTAACAACAGCTTATCAAGTTTAAAGGCGCTTCTGCTGTTTAACACGACCTCTGCTAGTTTCCTCTTTCTGGCGCAAAGCGGGAGATAAACAAGCAAGAGAGACGGGACTTGTGGCAGAAACGCCGATCAGCTGATCATTGATCAGTTTCATGATTGAAGTAGCAGCAGGAGAGGGAGAACGAGAGAAGAAGAGGCAGCTGTGCAGCAAAGACACAGAATAACTCCAGCTTTTTGTCTTTTTTTATTGTAGCTGAAGTACGGGACAAATCGCTTTTATTTTCAGCTCAATACAAAACGCATAATATTAACTCTGAATACCAGAGGATTCCGTTTTTTATGGCACGGTTGGCTCTACTAACTAACCATATCAATAAAATAAAGTTCACCAGTAACATCATAGCACCCACCCAACTGTACAGAAACTCCATCATGCTAGCTAGTACACAGTACGAGTTATTGTAACTGACTGTAAAAAGTTAGCACAAGGAAAATAAACTCCACCTAAACTTGGTTTGACCCAGATAGACTGCAGGTCATAACTTCTTACCTGAAGCTCATTTCACCTGACAGTCGGACTGGCGGCCGCCTTGCGTCTCTCCACCTCCAGTCCTTTCCCCCATCCACCTGCTGGCCTCCACCACTTGCTAATTTGACTGAATGTGTGAAAGCTCCACCATAGCCACTACCAAAGAACTGAGTTCTTTTTACACGTCTGCCAGCATCTGTCCAATCCGCCACCTTTCACTGTTTACACAGTTAGGAAAAAAAAGACAACAACAACAACAATAACAAAACATTGGGCCATTTAAAAGGCAAAATTAGCATCGGCCCACCGGGCAAATGGCCGGTATACCCGATGCCCCACAGACAGACTGAGGCCCCGCCGCTATTTTTGAGTGCAAAAATGTGTGGTCTCCAGCTAATGGAAAAGGCTGATCGCACGATGTGCGCGTAGTGCTCTTTAAATAGAACAATTTGCCCCATTCTCTTCGCCCGTCATGTGGCCACATGTGGCGGGCTAGCAGGCTAGCAACATACAGGCCCGGGTTCGAGCCCTCGGCTCACTTCCCTCTGTATGTTCACCTGCTAGGGGGAGGTCCAGGCGGGCGATCTTGGAGTGAAAATTCCAAGGGATGACCCCTCGTAGCCTGGGCTTCCCCTGACTTTTTTTCTTTGCTTTGCTTTTTTTCATTTACCTGCCAGCAACAAACACACCTCCTTGTTGTCATGGCTACCAACGACCACTCTTCTTGTGCCAACAAGTCATTGCCTGACAAAACATTATTTCCTATGTTTCCCTGGCTTTTTTGCCTTTTTTATTTCTTGTCTTTTAGACAAAAAGAAAAGAAAAAGATCTACAGATTCAGGCTTTTCTTTACCTGTGGTAGTCGGGTAGAATGACGTCACTGACACTGCTTTAATATGAAAACAAACTTTCTCAAACAAAAAACAAAAACAAAAAAGGAGTGGGTCGGTGTGTCATCTTTACCAAGCACCATACATGTTTTGCTTCACATTCAAATTATTATTTTTCCTTTTCAAAAATAATTCAGAGAGAAAAAAAACAGAGAAGTCAAATATATCAAATTTGCACGAATCTTCTAGTGAAGGTGCCTCCTCCTTCTGACCTTAGGGTAACTAATTTCTCAGACAGTGACATGACAGTGCGCTGGGAAGCTGCAGCTGATGATGATGTTTCTTACCTCACTAAGTGGAGGCGACCTGAGACAGGTGGGGAAGAACTATTGGATTGTTGGGGTACATATTATGAAGTAAAAAAAATACAATATCTCAATAAACTGTTGTCCTGTGTCTTAAGGAGTATGAGATATCACTGTCTGCACTCTATGGAGATGGAGCTCAGAGTGAAGCTGTGGCCATACGCTACAGCACCTGTGAGTCACACATTTTCTGATCCTGAACGTTTGTCAAACTCAGGAGGGGAGAGCCTGAAACCATTTACCTAAGTCACATTAGCAGCAGTGTTCAGCCTAAAAAATAGACAAGTTAAAAGTCATGCATCCATATTATTTGTTTATTTATTAAATTATTTTCGAGACACTGTTAGTTGTTAGAAGCCAGTGTTTTAATGACAGGACATATATGACAGTAATGAGACAACCTAAGATATCCAAGATTAGCACAAAAACACAAATAGAATCACAGAAAGCGTGTTTCTCTCCCGTTAGTCTTTAGGCCCAGTTACCTTTTACTTTTCTGTGGTCAGTAGCCCTTCATGTCATATTCTGTCTCTATGTACAATGTAGCATTACTAATACAATAACCTATATGTAAATGAACTTCATTGTGTAATTGATGGCAGTTCTCAAAGTACTAGTCACTTAAAGGTTAAATTTCACATCGAAATTCTCATATTATATTCTATTTGAATGTTTAAAAAGAAAAATATCACAGTATTTATGCTTTCACTGAGCATATACCTGCATCAATGATGAACTCTCAAGGCTGAAAAGTCCTGGCTTTGGTCAGCCACGGTCCACGCACACGCACACGTCACCAATCCCTGACTGCTTGATCATAACAGCAATTGGGCTGCTGGGAACATGACGGGCGTTCTTCTTGATGTTAACAAGGTGCTCACCAATCTCCCTGGGAACAAACGAGATTCCTAAGACAGACCGACAAAACAGATGTTAACAACGCTTATTCTTGTGTGTGCATGCAGCCCGTTTCAGTTGCTCCTGCTTCTTTCTCCACGCTTTAACTTTTATTACTTTCCCCCTCTGTCTTTTACTTAAGGGTTAATAAAGTATTTGGATTCTGATGAGTCTCATTGTTTAGCAAACTTCTCACTTATCAGACGGACACTCACCAATGTGAGCGTTACGCAGCATCTTCAGCAGGCAGGGCTCCTCTGGGCCTGAGGGTGTTGTAAGAGGGGCTGTCAGCTGGCTGAGGTCAAGCTCGCCTATGTCCAGTGGAATATCTGCAGCAGAGCCCGCCTTCAGTGAAGTATGTTGGCTGGAAGGCTTTCAGGCCCGTCTTTGCCACTCCAGGGTCAGAGACCTTCACCTTGTTTGGATGACAGCCTGCTCTGATATTCATCTGTGGGCACAAACACCAAAACTCAAGAGACTTTTCAGTGAGAAGAAAAGGCAAACCTTGCATGCCAGAGTGAAAGTGAGAGAGTGTGTGAGTGCATACTCACCCTGAATGGACTCTCAGGGATGTTAGCGTCTCCCCAGGAGACCATCACAGTGTGCTTCACAGGCTTACGTGGGGTGCAGGTGTATGTGCTGTTGCTATTATCCTTAACCTGGACATCCACAGAATTGACTTCACCATCCTGTGCAGAAGACAAGGGATTATAGTTCAATCAGATTTAACACACTGTATTTTTCGGACCATAAGGCGCACTGTCGATGAACAGGTCTGGTTTCATACATGAGGCGCACTGGACTATAAAACGCATTAAGCGAAACAAAACAGCCAGATAAGTCAAACTTTACTCAACTCTTTCTTCTTGCTTCCTCCACTTCCGTACCATTGATTCATTCATGTTGAAATCTCTCGCAGCTGCTCTATTCTCATGTTCTACTGCATGACTGACAGCCTTGAGTTTGAAATCCGCTTCGTCAGCATGTCTCTTAACAGGTGGCATTTTGGGGTCATGATCCACACACAATACAGTAATATTATGTTGCAGCACAGTACGTATCACTCCGCCAGGCTCCTGACTACGTAGCCGTAATGCTCCGACAATCCATCAAGCGGTGCGACTTCATAGCTTACCAAAGTCGTACTAAAACATTTTTTGACAGATTTTTAAGCGCCGTGTATTACATAAAATCGGTTCAAGGTCAATAAGCACAACCAGAATTCATACATAAGGCGCACTGTCGATTTTTGAGATAATTAAAGGATTTTAAGTGCGACTCATAGTCCGAAAAATACGGTACATACAATATATTTAACATATTTGTGATCATATACAAAGCCAGATACACCTGGGCTATAATTTTCAGAGGAGCTTTTCCTCCTTGCTTGGCATCAACTGTGAGTTCACTGGGTTTTCCAACAGCCAGACCACTGCTCTGTAGGCCTGGACCGTACGCCTTAACCTAGAGAAAACTATTTTAAACAAACAATTAAAAAAGGAACAAGTCAAAGATCTACTATAGCCAAAAGATCATTTACAGACTATAGCGCTGTGAAAAAATATTTGCCTCCTTTCTGATTTCGTATCTTGTTCCATATTTGTCACACTTACACGTTTCAGATCAATAAATGTTAATATTAGACAAGAATGTCTAATATTAAACGGCAGTTTTCAAGGGGAAAAAGCTATCCAAACATACTTGGTCCTATATGAAAAAGTAATTGCACCGAATTAAATAAATTCTAACAACAGCTTATCAAGTTTAAAGGCGCTTCTGCTGTTTAACACGACCTCTGCTAGTTTCCTCTTTCTGGCGCAAAGCGGGAGATAAACAAGCAAGAGAGACGGGACTTGTGGCAGAAACGCCGATCAGCTGATCATTGATCAGTTTCATGATTGAAGTAGCAGCAGGAGAGGGAGAACGAGAGAAGAAGAGGCAGCTGTGCAGCAAAGACACAGAATAACTCCAGCTTTTTGTCTTTTTTTTATTGTAGCTGAAGTACGGGACAAATCGCTTTTATTTTCAGCTCAATACAAAACGCATAATATTAACTCTGAATACCAGAGGATTCCGTTTTTTATGGCACGGTTGGCTCTACTAACTAACCATATGAATAAAATAAAGTTCACCAGTAACATCATAGCACCCACCCAACTGTACAGAAACTCCATCATGCTAGCTAGTACACAGTACGAGTTATTGTAACTGACTGTAAAAAGTTAGCACAAGGAAAATAAACTCCACCTAAACTTGGTTTGACCCAGATAGACTGCAGGTCATAACTTCTTACCTGAAGCTCATTTCACCTGACAGTCGGACTGGCGGCCGCCTTGCGTCTCTCCACCTCCAGTCCTTTCCCCCATCCACCTGCTGGCCTCCACCACTTGCTAATTTGACTGAATGTGTGAAAGCTCCACCATAGCCACTACCAAAGAACTGAGTTCTTTTTACACGTCTGCCAGCATCTGTCCAATCCGCCACCTTTCACTGTTTACACAGTTAGGAAAAAAAGACAACAACAACAACAACAACAACAAAACATTGGGCCATTTAAAAGGCAAAATTAGCATCGGCCCACCGGGCAAATGGCCGGTATACCCGATGCCCCACAGACAGACTGAGGCCCCGCCGCTATTTTTGAGTGCAAAAATGTGTGGTCTCCAGCTAATGGAAAAGGCTGATCGCACGATGTGCGCGTAGTGCTCTTTAAATAGAACAATTTGCCCCATTCTCTTCGCCCGTCATGTGGCCACATGTGGCGGGCTAGCAGGCTAGCAACATACAGGCCCGGGTTCGAGCCCTCGGCTCACTTCCCTCTGTATGTTCACCTGCTAGGGGGAGGTCCAGGCGGGCGATCTTGGAGTGAAAATTCCAAGGGATGACCCCTCGTAGCCTGGGCTTCCCCTGACTTTTTTTCTTTGCTTTGCTTTTTTTCATTTACCTGCCAGCAACAAACACACCTCCTTGTTGTCATGGCTACCAACGACCACTCTTCTTGTGCCAACAAGTCATTGCCTGACAAAACATTATTTCCTATGTTTCCCTGGCTTTTTTGCCTTTTTTATTTCTTGTCTTTTAGACAAAAAGAAAAGAAAAAGATCTACAGATTCAGGCTTTTCTTTACCTGTGGTAGTCGGGTAGAATGACGTCACTGACACTGCTTTAATATGAAAACAAACTTTCTCAAACAAAAAACAAAAACAAAAAAGGAGTGGGTCGGTGTGTCATCTTTACCGAGCACCATACATGTTTTGCTTCACATTCAAATTATTATTTTTCCTTTTCAAAAATAATTCAGAGAGAAAAAAAACAGAGAAGTCAAATATATCAAATTTGCACGAATCTTCTAGTGAAGGTGCCTCCTCCTTCTGACCTTAGGGTAACTAATTTCTCAGACAGTGCGCTGGGAAGCTGCAGCTGATGATGATGTTTCTTACCTCACTAAGTGGAGGCGACCTGAGACAGGTGGGGAAGAACTATTGGATTGTTGGGGTACATATTATGAAGTAAAAAAAATACAATATCTCAATAAACTGTTGTCCTGTGTCTTAAGGAGTATGAGATATCACTGTCTGCACTCTATGGAGATGGAGCTCAGAGTGAAGCTGTGGCCATACGCTACAGCACCTGTGAGTCACACATTTTCTGATCCTGAACGTTTGTCAAACTCAGGAGGGGAGAGCCTGAAACCATTTACCTAAGTCACATTAGCAGCAGTGTTCAGCCTAAAAAATAGACAAGTTAAAAGTCATGCATCCATATTATTTGTTTATTTATTAAATTATTTTCGAGACACTGTTAGTTGTTAGAAGCCAGTGTTTTAATGACAGGACATATATGACAGTAATGAGACAACCTAAGATATCCAAGATTAGCACAAAAACACAAATAGAATCACAGAAAGCGTGTTTCTCTCCCGTTAGTCTTTAGGCCCAGTTACCTTTTACTTTTCTGTGGTCAGTAGCCCTTCATGTCATATTCTGTCTCTATGTACAATGTAGCATTACTAATACAAGAACCTATATGTAAATGAACTTCATTGTGTAATTGATGGCAGTTCTCAAAGTACTAGTCACTTAAAGGTTAAATTTCACATCGAAATTCTCATATTATATTCTATTTGAATGTTTAAAAAGAAAAATATCACAGTATTTATGCTTTCACTGAGCATATACCTGCATCAATGATGAACTCTCAAGGCTGAAAAGTCCTGGCTTTGGTCAGCCACGGTCCACGCACACGTCACCAATCCCTGACTGCTTGATCATAACAGCAATTGGGCTGCTGGGAACATGACGGGCGTTCTTCTTGATGTTAACAAGGTGCTCACCAATCTCCCTGGGAACAAACGAGATTCCTAAGACAGACCGACAAAACAGATGTTAACAACGCTTATTCTTGTGTGTGCATGCAGCCCGTTTCAGTTGCTCCTGCTTCTTTCTCCACGCTTTAACTTTTATTACTTTCCCCCTCTGTCTTTTACTTAAGGGTTAATAAAGTATTTGGATTCTGATGAGTCTCATTGTTTAGCAAACTTCTCACTTATCAGACGGACACTCACCAATGTGAGCGTTACGCAGCATCTTCAGCAGGCAGGGCTCCTCTGGGCCTGAGGGTGTTGTAAGAGGGGCTGTCAGCTGGCTGAGGTCAAGCTCGCCTATGTCCAGTGGAATATCTGCAGCAGAGCCCGCCTTCAGTGAAGTATGTTGGCTGGAAGGCTTTCAGGCCCGTCTTTGCCACTCCAGGGTCAGAGACCTTCACCTTGTTTGGATGACAGCCTGCTCTGATATTCATCTGTGGGCACAAACACCAAAACTCAAGAGACTTTTCAGTGAGAAGAAAAGGCAAACCTTGCATGCCAGAGTGAAAGTGAGAGAGTGTGTGAGTGCATACTCACCCTGAATGGACTCTCAGGGATGTTAGCGTCTCCCCAGGAGACCATCACAGTGTGCTTCACAGGCTTACGTGGGGTGCAGGTGTATGTGCTGTTGCTATTATCCTTAACCTGGACATCCACAGAATTGACTTCACCATCCTGTGCAGAAGACAAGGGATTATAGTTCAATCAGATTTAACACACTGTATTTTTCGGACCATAAGGCGCACTGTCGATGAACAGGTCTGGTTTCATACATGAGGCGCACTGGACTATAAAACGCATTAAGCGAAACAAAACAGCCAGATAAGTCAAACTTTACTCAACTCTTTCTTCTTGCTTCCTCCACTTCCGTACCATTGATTCATTCATGTTGAAATCTCTCGCAGCTGCTCTATTCTCATGTTCTACTGCGTGACTGACAGCCTTGAGTTTGAAATCCGCTTCGTCAGCATGTCTCTTAACAGGTGGCATTTTGGGGTCATGATCCACACACAATACAGTAATATTATGTTGCAGCACAGTACGTATCACTCCGCCAGGCTCCTGACTACGTAGCCGTAATGCTCCGACAATCCATCAAGCGGTGCGACTTCATAGCTTACCAAAGTCGTACTAAAACATTTTTTGACAGATTTTTAAGCGCCGTGTATTACATAAAATCGGTTCAAGGTCAATAAGCACAACCACAATTCATACATAAGGCGCACTGTCGATTTTTGAGATAATTAAAGGATTTTAAGTGCGACTCATAGTCCGAAAAATACGGTACATACAATATATTTAACATATTTGTGATCATATACAAAGCCAGATACACCTGGGCTATAATTTTCAGAGGAGCTTTTCCTCCTTGCTTGGCATCAACTGTGAGTTCACTGGGTTTTCCAACAGCCAGACCACTGCTCTGTAGGCCTGGACCGTACGCCTTAACCTAGAGAAAACTATTTTAAACAAACAATTAAAAAAGGAACAAGTCAAAGATCTACTATAGCCAAAAGATCATTTACAGACTATAGCGCTGTGAAAAAATATTTGCCTCCTTTCTGATTTCGTATCTTGTTCCATATTTGTCACACTTACACGTTTCAGATCAATAAATGTTAATATTAGACAAGAATGTCTAATATTAAACGGCAGTTTTCAAGGGGAAAAAGCTATCCAAACATACTTGGTCCTATATGAAAAAGTAATTGCACCGAATTAAATAAATTCTAACAACAGCTTATCAAGTTTAAAGGCGCTTCTGCTGTTTAACACGACCTCTGCTAGTTTCCTCTTTCTGGCGCAAAGCGGGAGATAAACAAGCAAGAGAGACGGGACTTGTGGCAGAAACGCCGATCAGCTGATCATTGATCAGTTTCATGATTGAAGTAGCAGCAGGAGAGGGAGAACGAGAGAAGAAGAGGCAGCTGTGCAGCAAAGACACAGAATAACTCCAGCTTTTTGTCTTTTTTTATTGTAGCTGAAGTACGGGACAAATCGCTTTTATTTTCAGCTCAATACAAAACGCATAATATTAACTCTGAATACCAGAGGATTCCGTTTTTTATGGCACGGTTGGCTCTACTAACTAACCATATGAATAAAATAAAGTTCACCAGTAACATCATAGCACCCACCCAACTGTACAGAAACTCCATCATGCTAGCTAGTACACAGTACGAGTTATTGTAACTGACTGTAAAAAGTTAGCACAAGGAAAATAAACTCCACCTAAACTTGGTTTGACCCAGATAGACTGCAGGTCATAACTTCTTACCTGAAGCTCATTTCACCTGACAGTCGGACTGGCGGCCGCCTTGCGTCTCTCCACCTCCAGTCCTTTCCCCCATCCACCTGCTGGCCTCCACCACTTGCTAATTTGACTGAATGTGTGAAAGCTCCACCATAGCCACTACCAAAGAACTGAGTTCTTTTTACACGTCTGCCAGCATCTGTCCAATCCGCCACCTTTCACTGTTTACACAGTTAGGAAAAAAAAGACAACAACAACAACAATAACAAAACATTGGGCCATTTAAAAGGCAAAATTAGCATCGGCCCACCGGGCAAATGGCCGGTATACCCGATGCCCCACAGACAGACTGAGGCCCCGCCGCTATTTTTGAGTGCAAAAATGTGTGGTCTCCAGCTAATGGAAAAGGCTGATCGCACGATGTGCGCGTAGTGCTCTTTAAATAGAACAATTTGCCCCATTCTCTTCGCCCGTCATGTGGCCACATGTGGCGGGCTAGCAGGCTAGCAACATACAGGCCCGGGTTCGAGCCCTCGGCTCACTTCCCTCTGTATGTTCACCTGCTAGGGGGAGGTCCAGGCGGGCGATCTTGGAGTGAAAATTCCAAGGGATGACCCCTCGTAGCCTGGGCTTCCCCTGACTTTTTTTCTTTGCTTTGCTTTTTTTCATTTACCTGCCAGCAACAAACACACCTCCTTGTTGTCATGGCTACCAACGACCACTCTTCTTGTGCCAACAAGTCATTGCCTGACAAAACATTATTTCCTATGTTTCCCTGGCTTTTTTGCCTTTTTTATTTCTTGTCTTTTAGACAAAAAGAAAAGAAAAAGATCTACAGATTCAGGCTTTTCTTTACCTGTGGTAGTCGGGTAGAATGACGTCACTGACACTGCTTTAATATGAAAACAAACTTTCTCAAACAAAAAACAAAAACAAAAAAGGAGTGGGTCGGTGTGTCATCTTTACCAAGCACCATACATGTTTTGCTTCACATTCAAATTATTATTTTTCCTTTTCAAAAATAATTCAGAGAGAAAAAAAACAGAGAAGTCAAATATATCAAATTTGCACGAATCTTCTAGTGAAGGTGCCTCCTCCTTCTGACCTTAGGGTAACTAATTTCTCAGACAGTGACATGACAGTGCGCTGGGAAGCTGCAGCTGATGATGATGTTTCTTACCTCACTAAGTGGAGGCGACCTGAGACAGGTGGGGAAGAACTATTGGATTGTTGGGGTACATATTATGAAGTAAAAAAAATACAATATCTCAATAAACTGTTGTCCTGTGTCTTAAGGAGTATGAGATATCACTGTCTGCACTCTATGGAGATGGAGCTCAGAGTGAAGCTGTGGCCATACGCTACAGCACCTGTGAGTCACACATTTTCTGATCCTGAACGTTTGTCAAACTCAGGAGGGGAGAGCCTGAAACCATTTACCTAAGTCACATTAGCAGCAGTGTTCAGCCTAAAAAATAGACAAGTTAAAAGTCATGCATCCATATTATTTGTTTATTTATTAAATTATTTTCGAGACACTGTTAGTTGTTAGAAGCCAGTGTTTTAATGACAGGACATATATGACAGTAATGAGACAACCTAAGATATCCAAGATTAGCACAAAAACACAAATAGAATCACAGAAAGCGTGTTTCTCTCCCGTTAGTCTTTAGGCCCAGTTACCTTTTACTTTTCTGTGGTCAGTAGCCCTTCATGTCATATTCTGTCTCTATGTACAATGTAGCATTACTAATACAAGAACCTATATGTAAATGAACTTCATTGTGTAATTGATGGCAGTTCTCAAAGTACTAGTCACTTAAAGGTTAAATTTCACATCGAAATTCTCATATTATATTCTATTTGAATGTTTAAAAAGAAAAATATCACAGTATTTATGCTTTCACTGAGCATATACCTGCATCAATGATGAACTCTCAAGGCTGAAAAGTCCTGGCTTTGGTCAGCCACGGTCCACGCACACGTCACCAATCCCTGACTGCTTGATCATAACAGCAATTGGGCTGCTGGGAACATGACGGGCGTTCTTCTTGATGTTAACAAGGTGCTCACCAATCTCCCTGGGAACAAACGAGATTCCTAAGACAGACCGACAAAACAGATGTTAACAACGCTTATTCTTGTGTGTGCATGCAGCCCGTTTCAGTTGCTCCTGCTTCTTTCTCCACGCTTTAACTTTTATTACTTTCCCCCTCTGTCTTTTACTTAAGGGTTAATAAAGTATTTGGATTCTGATGAGTCTCATTGTTTAGCAAACTTCTCACTTATCAGACGGACACTCACCAATGTGAGCGTTACGCAGCATCTTCAGCAGGCAGGGCTCCTCTGGGCCTGAGGGTGTTGTAAGAGGGGCTGTCAGCTGGCTGAGGTCAAGCTCGCCTATGTCCAGTGGAATATCTGCAGCAGAGCCCGCCTTCAGTGAAGTATGTTGGCTGGAAGGCTTTCAGGCCCGTCTTTGCCACTCCAGGGTCAGAGACCTTCACCTTGTTTGGATGACAGCCTGCTCTGATATTCATCTGTGGGCACAAACACCAAAACTCAAGAGACTTTTCAGTGAGAAGAAAAGGCAAACCTTGCATGCCAGAGTGAAAGTGAGAGAGTGTGTGAGTGCATACTCACCCTGAATGGACTCTCAGGGATGTTAGCGTCTCCCCAGGAGACCATCACAGTGTGCTTCACAGGCTTACGTGGGGTGCAGGTGTATGTGCTGTTGCTATTATCCTTAACCTGGACATCCACAGAATTGACTTCACCATCCTGTGCAGAAGACAAGGGATTATAGTTCAATCAGATTTAACACACTGTATTTTTCGGACCATAAGGCGCACTGTCGATGAACAGGTCTGGTTTCATACATGAGGCGCACTGGACTATAAAACGCATTAAGCGAAACAAAACAGCCAGATAAGTCAAACTTTACTCAACTCTTTCTTCTTGCTTCCTCCACTTCCGTACCATTGATTCATTCATGTTGAAATCTCTCGCAGCTGCTCTATTCTCATGTTCTACTGCGTGACTGACAGCCTTGAGTTTGAAATCCGCTTCGTCAGCATGTCTCTTAACAGGTGGCATTTTGGGGTCATGATCCACACACAATACAGTAATATTATGTTGCAGCACAGTACGTATCACTCCGCCAGGCTCCTGACTACGTAGCCGTAATGCTCCGACAATCCATCAAGCGGTGCGACTTCATAGCTTACCAAAGTCGTACTAAAACATTTTTTGACAGATTTTTAAGCGCCGTGTATTACATAAAATCGGTTCAAGGTCAATAAGCACAACCACAATTCATACATAAGGCGCACTGTCGATTTTTGAGATAATTAAAGGATTTTAAGTGCGACTCATAGTCCGAAAAATACGGTACATACAATATATTTAACATATTTGTGATCATATACAAAGCCAGATACACCTGGGCTATAATTTTCAGAGGAGCTTTTCCTCCTTGCTTGGCATCAACTGTGAGTTCACTGGGTTTTCCAACAGCCAGACCACTGCTCTGTAGGCCTGGACCGTACGCCTTAACCTAGAGAAAACTATTTTAAACAAACAATTAAAAAAGGAACAAGTCAAAGATCTACTATAGCCAAAAGATCATTTACAGACTATAGCGCTGTGAAAAAATATTTGCCTCCTTTCTGATTTCGTATCTTGTTCCATATTTGTCACACTTACACGTTTCAGATCAATAAATGTTAATATTAGACAAGAATGTCTAATATTAAACGGCAGTTTTCAAGGGGAAAAAGCTATCCAAACATACTTGGTCCTATATGAAAAAGTAATTGCACCGAATTAAATAAATTCTAACAACAGCTTATCAAGTTTAAAGGCGCTTCTGCTGTTTAACACGACCTCTGCTAGTTTCCTCTTTCTGGCGCAAAGCGGGAGATAAACAAGCAAGAGAGACGGGACTTGTGGCAGAAACGCCGATCAGCTGATCATTGATCAGTTTCATGATTGAAGTAGCAGCAGGAGAGGGAGAACGAGAGAAGAAGAGGCAGCTGTGCAGCAAAGACACAGAATAACTCCAGCTTTTTGTCTTTTTTTTATTGTAGCTGAAGTACGGGACAAATCGCTTTTATTTTCAGCTCAATACAAAACGCATAATATTAACTCTGAATACCAGAGGATTCCGTTTTTTATGGCACGGTTGGCTCTACTAACTAACCATATGAATAAAATAAAGTTCACCAGTAACATCATAGCACCCACCCAACTGTACAGAAACTCCATCATGCTAGCTAGTACACAGTACGAGTTATTGTAACTGACTGTAAAAAGTTAGCACAAGGAAAATAAACTCCACCTAAACTTGGTTTGACCCAGATAGACTGCAGGTCATAACTTCTTACCTGAAGCTCATTTCACCTGACAGTCGGACTGGCGGCCGCCTTGCGTCTCTCCACCTCCAGTCCTTTCCCCCATCCACCTGCTGGCCTCCACCACTTGCTAATTTGACTGAATGTGTGAAAGCTCCACCATAGCCACTACCAAAGAACTGAGTTCTTTTTACACGTCTGCCAGCATCTGTCCAATCCGCCACCTTTCACTGTTTACACAGTTAGGAAAAAAAAGACAACAACAACAACAATAACAAAACATTGGGCCATTTAAAAGGCAAAATTAGCATCGGCCCACCGGGCAAATGGCCGGTATACCCGATGCCCCACAGACAGACTGAGGCCCCGCCGCTATTTTTGAGTGCAAAAATGTGTGGTCTCCAGCTAATGGAAAAGGCTGATCGCACGATGTGCGCGTAGTGCTCTTTAAATAGAACAATTTGCCCCATTCTCTTCGCCCGTCATGTGGCCACATGTGGCGGGCTAGCAGGCTAGCAACATACAGGCCCGGGTTCGAGCCCTCGGCTCACTTCCCTCTGTATGTTCACCTGCTAGGGGGAGGTCCAGGCGGGCGATCTTGGAGTGAAAATTCCAAGGGATGACCCCTCGTAGCCTGGGCTTCCCCTGACTTTTTTTCTTTGCTTTGCTTTTTTTCATTTACCTGCCAGCAACAAACACACCTCCTTGTTGTCATGGCTACCAACGACCACTCTTCTTGTGCCAACAAGTCATTGCCTGACAAAACATTATTTCCTATGTTTCCCTGGCTTTTTTGCCTTTTTTATTTCTTGTCTTTTAGACAAAAAGAAAAGAAAAAGATCTACAGATTCAGGCTTTTCTTTACCTGTGGTAGTCGGGTAGAATGACGTCACTGACACTGCTTTAATATGAAAACAAACTTTCTCAAACAAAAAACAAAAACAAAAAAGGAGTGGGTCGGTGTGTCATCTTTACCGAGCACCATACATGTTTTGCTTCACATTCAAATTATTATTTTTCCTTTTCAAAAATAATTCAGAGAGAAAAAAAACAGAGAAGTCAAATATATCAAATTTGCACGAATCTTCTAGTGAAGGTGCCTCCTCCTTCTGACCTTAGGGTAACTAATTTCTCAGACAGTGCGCTGGGAAGCTGCAGCTGATGATGATGTTTCTTACCTCACTAAGTGGAGGCGACCTGAGACAGGTGGGGAAGAACTATTGGATTGTTGGGGTACATATTATGAAGTAAAAAAAATACAATATCTCAATAAACTGTTGTCCTGTGTCTTAAGGAGTATGAGATATCACTGTCTGCACTCTATGGAGATGGAGCTCAGAGTGAAGCTGTGGCCATACGCTACAGCACCTGTGAGTCACACATTTTCTGATCCTGAACGTTTGTCAAACTCAGGAGGGGAGAGCCTGAAACCATTTACCTAAGTGACATTAGCAGCAGTGTTCAGCCTAAAAAATAGACAAGTTAAAAGTCATGCATCCATATTATTTGTTTATTTATTAAATTATTTTCGAGACACTGTTAGTTGTTAGAAGCCAGTGTTTTAATGACAGGACATATATGACAGTAATGAGACAACCTAAGATATCCAAGATTAGCACAAAAACACAAATAGAATCACAGAAAGCGTGTTTCTCTCCCGTTAGTCTTTAGGCCCAGTTACCTTTTACTTTTCTGTGGTCAGTAGCCCTTCATGTCATATTCTGTCTCTATGTACAATGTAGCATTACTAATACAAGAACCTATATGTAAATGAACTTCATTGTGTAATTGATGGCAGTTCTCAAAGTACTAGTCACTTAAAGGTTAAATTTCACATCGAAATTCTCATATTATATTCTATTTGAATGTTTAAAAAGAAAAATATCACAGTATTTATGCTTTCACTGAGCATATACCTGCATCAATGATGAACTCTCAAGGCTGAAAAGTCCTGGCTTTGGTCAGCCACGGTCCACGCACACGTCACCAATCCCTGACTGCTTGATCATAACAGCAATTGGGCTGCTGGGAACATGACGGGCGTTCTTCTTGATGTTAACAAGGTGCTCACCAATCTCCCTGGGAACAAACGAGATTCCTAAGACAGACCGACAAAACAGATGTTAACAACGCTTATTCTTGTGTGTGCATGCAGCCCGTTTCAGTTGCTCCTGCTTCTTTCTCCACGCTTTAACTTTTATTACTTTCCCCCTCTGTCTTTTACTTAAGGGTTAATAAAGTATTTGGATTCTGATGAGTCTCATTGTTTAGCAAACTTCTCACTTATCAGACGGACACTCACCAATGTGAGCGTTACGCAGCATCTTCAGCAGGCAGGGCTCCTCTGGGCCTGAGGGTGTTGTAAGAGGGGCTGTCAGCTGGCTGAGGTCAAGCTCGCCTATGTCCAGTGGAATATCTGCAGCAGAGCCCGCCTTCAGTGAAGTATGTTGGCTGGAAGGCTTTCAGGCCCGTCTTTGCCACTCCAGGGTCAGAGACCTTCACCTTGTTTGGATGACAGCCTGCTCTGATATTCATCTGTGGGCACAAACACCAAAACTCAAGAGACTTTTCAGTGAGAAGAAAAGGCAAACCTTGCATGCCAGAGTGAAAGTGAGAGAGTGTGTGAGTGCATACTCACCCTGAATGGACTCTCAGGGATGTTAGCGTCTCCCCAGGAGACCATCACAGTGTGCTTCACAGGCTTACGTGGGGTGCAGGTGTATGTGCTGTTGCTATTATCCTTAACCTGGACATCCACAGAATTGACTTCACCATCCTGTGCAGAAGACAAGGGATTATAGTTCAATCAGATTTAACACACTGTATTTTTCGGACCATAAGGCGCACTGTCGATGAACAGGTCTGGTTTCATACATGAGGCGCACTGGACTATAAAACGCATTAAGCGAAACAAAACAGCCAGATAAGTCAAACTTTACTCAACTCTTTCTTCTTGCTTCCTCCACTTCCGTACCATTGATTCATTCATGTTGAAATCTCTCGCAGCTGCTCTATTCTCATGTTCTACTGCGTGACTGACAGCCTTGAGTTTGAAATCCGCTTCGTCAGCATGTCTCTTAACAGGTGGCATTTTGGGGTCATGATCCACACACAATACAGTAATATTATGTTGCAGCACAGTACGTATCACTCCGCCAGGCTCCTGACTACGTAGCCGTAATGCTCCGACAATCCATCAAGCGGTGCGACTTCATAGCTTACCAAAGTCGTACTAAAACATTTTTTGACAGATTTTTAAGCGCCGTGTATTACATAAAATCGGTTCAAGGTCAATAAGCACAACCAGAATTCATACATAAGGCGCACTGTCGATTTTTGAGATAATTAAAGGATTTTAAGTGCGACTCATAGTCCGAAAAATACGGTACATACAATATATTTAACATATTTGTGATCATATACAAAGCCAGATACACCTGGGCTATAATTTTCAGAGGAGCTTTTCCTCCTTGCTTGGCATCAACTGTGAGTTCACTGGGTTTTCCAACAGCCAGACCACTGCTCTGTAGGCCTGGACCGTACGCCTTAACCTAGAGAAAACTATTTTAAACAAACAATTAAAAAAGGAACAAGTCAAAGATCTACTATAGCCAAAAGATCATTTACAGACTATAGCGCTGTGAAAAAATATTTGCCTCCTTTCTGATTTCGTATCTTGTTCCATATTTGTCACACTTACACGTTTCAGATCAATAAATGTTAATATTAGACAAGAATGTCTAATATTAAACGGCAGTTTTCAAGGGGAAAAAGCTATCCAAACATACTTGGTCCTATATGAAAAAGTAATTGCACCGAATTAAATAAATTCTAACAACAGCTTATCAAGTTTAAAGGCGCTTCTGCTGTTTAACACGACCTCTGCTAGTTTCCTCTTTCTGGCGCAAAGCGGGAGATAAACAAGCAAGAGAGACGGGACTTGTGGCAGAAACGCCGATCAGCTGATCATTGATCAGTTTCATGATTGAAGTAGCAGCAGGAGAGGGAGAACGAGAGAAGAAGAGGCAGCTGTGCAGCAAAGACACAGAATAACTCCAGCTTTTTGTCTTTTTTTATTGTAGCTGAAGTACGGGACAAATCGCTTTTATTTTCAGCTCAATACAAAACGCATAATATTAACTCTGAATACCAGAGGATTCCGTTTTTTATGGCACGGTTGGCTCTACTAACTAACCATATGAATAAAATAAAGTTCACCAGTAACATCATAGCACCCACCCAACTGTACAGAAACTCCATCATGCTAGCTAGTACACAGTACGAGTTATTGTAACTGACTGTAAAAAGTTAGCACAAGGAAAATAAACTCCACCTAAACTTGGTTTGACCCAGATAGACTGCAGGTCATAACTTCTTACCTGAAGCTCATTTCACCTGACAGTCGGACTGGCGGCCGCCTTGCGTCTCTCCACCTCCAGTCCTTTCCCCCATCCACCTGCTGGCCTCCACCACTTGCTAATTTGACTGAATGTGTGAAAGCTCCACCATAGCCACTACCAAACAACTGAGTTCTTTTTACACGTCTGCCAGCATCTGTCCAATCCGCCACCTTTCACTGTTTACACAGTTAGGAAAAAAAGACAACAACAACAACAACAACAACAAAACATTGGGCCATTTAAAAGGCAAAATTAGCATCGGCCCACCGGGCAAATGGCCGGTATACCCGATGCCCCACAGACAGACTGAGGCCCCGCCGCTATTTTTGAGTGCAAAAATGTGTGGTCTCCAGCTAATGGAAAAGGCTGATCGCACGATGTGCGCGTAGTGCTCTTTAAATAGAACAATTTGCCCCATTCTCTTCGCCCGTCATGTGGCCACATGTGGCGGGCTAGCAGGCTAGCAACATACAGGCCCGGGTTCGAGCCCTCGGCTCACTTCCCTCTGTATGTTCACCTGCTAGGGGGAGGTCCAGGCGGGCGATCTTGGAGTGAAAATTCCAAGGGATGACCCCTCGTAGCCTGGGCTTCCCCTGACTTTTTTTCTTTGCTTTGCTTTTTTTCATTTACCTGCCAGCAACAAACACACCTCCTTGTTGTCATGGCTACCAACGACCACTCTTCTTGTGCCAACAAGTCATTGCCTGACAAAACATTATTTCCTATGTTTCCCCGGCTTTTTTGCCTTTTTTATTTCTTGTCTTTTAGACAAAAAGAAAAGAAAAAGATCTACAGATTCAGGCTTTTCTTTACCTGTGGTAGTCGGGTAGAATGACGTCACTGACACTGCTTTAATATGAAAACAAACTTTCTCAAACAAAAAACAAAAACAAAAACGGAGTGGGTCGGTGTGTCATCTTTACCGAGCACCATACATGTTTTGCTTCACATTCAAATTATTATTTTTCCTTTTCAAAAATAATTCAGAGAGAAAAAAAACAGAGAAGTCAAATATATCAAATTTGCACGAATCTTCTAGTGAAGGTGCCTCCTCCTTCTGACCTTAGGGTAACTAATTTCTCAGACAGTGACATGACAGTGCGCTGGGAAGCTGCAGCTGATGATGATGTTTCTTACCTCACTAAGTGGAGGCGACCTGAGACAGGTGGGGAAGAACTATTGGATTGTTGGGGTACATATTATGAAGTAAAAAAAATACAATATCTCAATAAACTGTTGTCCTGTGTCTTAAGGAGTATGAGATATCACTGTCTGCACTCTATGGAGATGGAGCTCAGAGTGAAGCTGTGGCCATACGCTACAGCACCTGTGAGTCACACATTTTCTGATCCTGAACGTTTGTCAAACTCAGGAGGGGAGAGCCTGAAACCATTTACCTAAGTCACATTAGCAGCAGTGTTCAGCCTAAAAAATAGACAAGTTAAAAGTCATGCATCCATATTATTTGTTTATTTATTAAATTATTTTCGAGACACTGTTAGTTGTTAGAAGCCAGTGTTTTAATGACAGGACATATATGACAGTAATGAGACAACCTAAGATATCCAAGATTAGCACAAAAACACAAATAGAATCACAGAAAGCGTGTTTCTCTCCCGTTAGTCTTTAGGCCCAGTTACCTTTTACTTTTCTGTGGTCAGTAGCCCTTCATGTCATATTCTGTCTCTATGTACAATGTAGCATTACTAATACAAGAACCTATATGTAAATGAACTTCATTGTGTAATTGATGGCAGTTCTCAAAGTACTAGTCACTTAAAGGTTAAATTTCACATCGAAATTCTCATATTATATTCTATTTGAATGTTTAAAAAGAAAAATATCACAGTATTTATGCTTTCACTGAGCATATACCTGCATCAATGATGAACTCTCAAGGCTGAAAAGTCCTGGCTTTGGTCAGCCACGGTCCACGCACACGCACACGTCACCAATCCCTGACTGCTTGATCATAACAGCAATTGGGCTGCTGGGAACATGACGGGCGTTCTTCTTGATGTTAACAAGGTGCTCACCAATCTCCCTGGGAACAAACGAGATTCCTAAGACAGACCGACAAAACAGATGTTAACAACGCTTATTCTTGTGTGTGCATGCAGCCCGTTTCAGTTGCTCCTGCTTCTTTCTCCACGCTTTAACTTTTATTACTTTCCCCCTCTGTCTTTTACTTAAGGGTTAATAAAGTATTTGGATTCTGATGAGTCTCATTGTTTAGCAAACTTCTCACTTATCAGACGGACACTCACCAATGTGAGCGTTACGCAGCATCTTCAGCAGGCAGGGCTCCTCTGGGCCTGAGGGTGTTGTAAGAGGGGCTGTCAGCTGGCTGAGGTCAAGCTCGCCTATGTCCAGTGGAATATCTGCAGCAGAGCCCGCCTTCAGTGAAGTATGTTGGCTGGAAGGCTTTCAGGCCCGTCTTTGCCACTCCAGGGTCAGAGACCTTCACCTTGTTTGGATGACAGCCTGCTCTGATATTCATCTGTGGGCACAAACACCAAAACTCAAGAGACTTTTCAGTGAGAAGAAAAGGCAAACCTTGCATGCCAGAGTGAAAGTGAGAGAGTGTGTGAGTGCATACTCACCCTGAATGGACTCTCAGGGATGTTAGCGTCTCCCCAGGAGACCATCACAGTGTGCTTCACAGGCTTACGTGGGGTGCAGGTGTATGTGCTGTTGCTATTATCCTTAACCTGGACATCCACAGAATTGACTTCACCATCCTGTGCAGAAGACAAGGGATTATAGTTCAATCAGATTTAACACACTGTATTTTTCGGACCATAAGGCGCACTGTCGATGAACAGGTCTGGTTTCATACATGAGGCGCACTGGACTATAAAACGCATTAAGCGAAACAAAACAGCCAGATAAGTCAAACTTTACTCAACTCTTTCTTCTTGCTTCCTCCACTTCCGTACCATTGATTCATTCATGTTGAAATCTCTCGCAGCTGCTCTATTCTCATGTTCTACTGCGTGACTGACAGCCTTGAGTTTGAAATCCGCTTCGTCAGCATGTCTCTTAACAGGTGGCATTTTGGGGTCATGATCCACACACAATACAGTAATATTATGTTGCAGCACAGTACGTATCACTCCGCCAGGCTCCTGACTACGTAGCCGTAATGCTCCGACAATCCATCAAGCGGTGCGACTTCATAGCTTACCAAAGTCGTACTAAAACATTTTTTGACAGATTTTTAAGCGCCGTGTATTACATAAAATCGGTTCAAGGTCAATAAGCACAACCAGAATTCATACATAAGGCGCACTGTCGATTTTTGAGATAATTAAAGGATTTTAAGTGCGACTCATAGTCCGAAAAATACGGTACATACAATATATTTAACATATTTGTGATCATATACAAAGCCAGATACACCTGGGCTATAATTTTCAGAGGAGCTTTTCCTCCTTGCTTGGCATCAACTGTGAGTTCACTGGGTTTTCCAACAGCCAGACCACTGCTCTGTAGGCCTGGACCGTACGCCTTAACCTAGAGAAAACTATTTTAAACAAACAATTAAAAAAGGAACAAGTCAAAGATCTACTATAGCCAAAAGATCATTTACAGACTATAGCGCTGTGAAAAAATATTTGCCTCCTTTCTGATTTCGTATCTTGTTCCATATTTGTCACACTTACACGTTTCAGATCAATAAATGTTAATATTAGACAAGAATGTCTAATATTAAACGGCAGTTTTCAAGGGGAAAAAGCTATCCAAACATACTTGGTCCTATATGAAAAAGTAATTGCACCGAATTAAATAAATTCTAACAACAGCTTATCAAGTTTAAAGGCGCTTCTGCTGTTTAACACGACCTCTGCTAGTTTCCTCTTTCTGGCGCAAAGCGGGAGATAAACAAGCAAGAGAGACGGGACTTGTGGCAGAAACGCCGATCAGCTGATCATTGATCAGTTTCATGATTGAAGTAGCAGCAGGAGAGGGAGAACGAGAGAAGAAGAGGCAGCTGTGCAGCAAAGACACAGAATAACTCCAGCTTTTTGTCTTTTTTTATTGTAGCTGAAGTACGGGACAAATCGCTTTTATTTTCAGCTCAATACAAAACGCATAATATTAACTCTGAATACCAGAGGATTCCGTTTTTTATGGCACGGTTGGCTCTACTAACTAACCATATGAATAAAATAAAGTTCACCAGTAACATCATAGCACCCACCCAACTGTACAGAAACTCCATCATGCTAGCTAGTACACAGTACGAGTTATTGTAACTGACTGTAAAAAGTTAGCACAAGGAAAATAAACTCCACCTAAACTTGGTTTGACCCAGATAGACTGCAGGTCATAACTTCTTACCTGAAGCTCATTTCACCTGACAGTCGGACTGGCGGCCGCCTTGCGTCTCTCCACCTCCAGTCCTTTCCCCCATCCACCTGCTGGCCTCCACCACTTGCTAATTTGACTGAATGTGTGAAAGCTCCACCATAGCCACTACCAAAGAACTGAGTTCTTTTTACACGTCTGCCAGCATCTGTCCAATCCGCCACCTTTCACTGTTTACACAGTTAGGAAAAAAAAGACAACAACAACAACAATAACAAAACATTGGGCCATTTAAAAGGCAAAATTAGCATCGGCCCACCGGGCAAATGGCCGGTATACCCGATGCCCCACAGACAGACTGAGGCCCCGCCGCTATTTTTGAGTGCAAAAATGTGTGGTCTCCAGCTAATGGAAAAGGCTGATCGCACGATGTGCGCGTAGTGCTCTTTAAATAGAACAATTTGCCCCATTCTCTTCGCCCGTCATGTGGCCACATGTGGCGGGCTAGCAGGCTAGCAACATACAGGCCCGGGTTCGAGCCCTCGGCTCACTTCCCTCTGTATGTTCACCTGCTAGGGGGAGGTCCAGGCGGGCGATCTTGGAGTGAAAATTCCAAGGGATGACCCCTCGTAGCCTGGGCTTCCCCTGACTTTTTTTCTTTGCTTTGCTTTTTTTCATTTACCTGCCAGCAACAAACACACCTCCTTGTTGTCATGGCTACCAACGACCACTCTTCTTGTGCCAACAAGTCATTGCCTGACAAAACATTATTTCCTATGTTTCCCTGGCTTTTTTGCCTTTTTTATTTCTTGTCTTTTAGACAAAAAGAAAAGAAAAAGATCTACAGATTCAGGCTTTTCTTTACCTGTGGTAGTCGGGTAGAATGACGTCACTGACACTGCTTTAATATGAAAACAAACTTTCTCAAACAAAAAACAAAAACAAAAAAGGAGTGGGTCGGTGTGTCATCTTTACCAAGCACCATACATGTTTTGCTTCACATTCAAATTATTATTTTTCCTTTTCAAAAATAATTCAGAGAGAAAAAAAACAGAGAAGTCAAATATATCAAATTTGCACGAATCTTCTAGTGAAGGTGCCTCCTCCTTCTGACCTTAGGGTAACTAATTTCTCAGACAGTGACATGACAGTGCGCTGGGAAGCTGCAGCTGATGATGATGTTTCTTACCTCACTAAGTGGAGGCGACCTGAGACAGGTGGGGAAGAACTATTGGATTGTTGGGGTACATATTATGAAGTAAAAAAAATACAATATCTCAATAAACTGTTGTCCTGTGTCTTAAGGAGTATGAGATATCACTGTCTGCACTCTATGGAGATGGAGCTCAGAGTGAAGCTGTGGCCATACGCTACAGCACCTGTGAGTCACACATTTTCTGATCCTGAACGTTTGTCAAACTCAGGAGGGGAGAGCCTGAAACCATTTACCTAAGTCACATTAGCAGCAGTGTTCAGCCTAAAAAATAGACAAGTTAAAAGTCATGCATCCATATTATTTGTTTATTTATTAAATTATTTTCGAGACACTGTTAGTTGTTAGAAGCCAGTGTTTTAATGACAGGACATATATGACAGTAATGAGACAACCTAAGATATCCAAGATTAGCACAAAAACACAAATAGAATCACAGAAAGCGTGTTTCTCTCCCGTTAGTCTTTAGGCCCAGTTACCTTTTACTTTTCTGTGGTCAGTAGCCCTTCATGTCATATTCTGTCTCTATGTACAATGTAGCATTACTAATACAATAACCTATATGTAAATGAACTTCATTGTGTAATTGATGGCAGTTCTCAAAGTACTAGTCACTTAAAGGTTAAATTTCACATCGAAATTCTCATATTATATTCTATTTGAATGTTTAAAAAGAAAAATATCACAGTATTTATGCTTTCACTGAGCATATACCTGCATCAATGATGAACTCTCAAGGCTGAAAAGTCCTGGCTTTGGTCAGCCACGGTCCACGCACACGCACACGTCACCAATCCCTGACTGCTTGATCATAACAGCAATTGGGCTGCTGGGAACATGACGGGCGTTCTTCTTGATGTTAACAAGGTGCTCACCAATCTCCCTGGGAACAAACGAGATTCCTAAGACAGACCGACAAAACAGATGTTAACAACGCTTATTCTTGTGTGTGCATGCAGCCCGTTTCAGTTGCTCCTGCTTCTTTCTCCACGCTTTAACTTTTATTACTTTCCCCCTCTGTCTTTTACTTAAGGGTTAATAAAGTATTTGGATTCTGATGAGTCTCATTGTTTAGCAAACTTCTCACTTATCAGACGGACACTCACCAATGTGAGCGTTACGCAGCATCTTCAGCAGGCAGGGCTCCTCTGGGCCTGAGGGTGTTGTAAGAGGGGCTGTCAGCTGGCTGAGGTCAAGCTCGCCTATGTCCAGTGGAATATCTGCAGCAGAGCCCGCCTTCAGTGAAGTATGTTGGCTGGAAGGCTTTCAGGCCCGTCTTTGCCACTCCAGGGTCAGAGACCTTCACCTTGTTTGGATGACAGCCTGCTCTGATATTCATCTGTGGGCACAAACACCAAAACTCAAGAGACTTTTCAGTGAGAAGAAAAGGCAAACCTTGCATGCCAGAGTGAAAGTGAGAGAGTGTGTGAGTGCATACTCACCCTGAATGGACTCTCAGGGATGTTAGCGTCTCCCCAGGAGACCATCACAGTGTGCTTCACAGGCTTACGTGGGGTGCAGGTGTATGTGCTGTTGCTATTATCCTTAACCTGGACATCCACAGAATTGACTTCACCATCCTGTGCAGAAGACAAGGGATTATAGTTCAATCAGATTTAACACACTGTATTTTTCGGACCATAAGGCGCACTGTCGATGAACAGGTCTGGTTTCATACATGAGGCGCACTGGACTATAAAACGCATTAAGCGAAACAAAACAGCCAGATAAGTCAAACTTTACTCAACTCTTTCTTCTTGCTTCCTCCACTTCCGTACCATTGATTCATTCATGTTGAAATCTCTCGCAGCTGCTCTATTCTCATGTTCTACTGCATGACTGACAGCCTTGAGTTTGAAATCCGCTTCGTCAGCATGTCTCTTAACAGGTGGCATTTTGGGGTCATGATCCACACACAATACAGTAATATTATGTTGCAGCACAGTACGTATCACTCCGCCAGGCTCCTGACTACGTAGCCGTAATGCTCCGACAATCCATCAAGCGGTGCGACTTCATAGCTTACCAAAGTCGTACTAAAACATTTTTTGACAGATTTTTAAGCGCCGTGTATTACATAAAATCGGTTCAAGGTCAATAAGCACAACCAGAATTCATACATAAGGCGCACTGTCGATTTTTGAGATAATTAAAGGATTTTAAGTGCGACTCATAGTCCGAAAAATACGGTACATACAATATATTTAACATATTTGTGATCATATACAAAGCCAGATACACCTGGGCTATAATTTTCAGAGGAGCTTTTCCTCCTTGCTTGGCATCAACTGTGAGTTCACTGGGTTTTCCAACAGCCAGACCACTGCTCTGTAGGCCTGGACCGTACGCCTTAACCTAGAGAAAACTATTTTAAACAAACAATTAAAAAAGGAACAAGTCAAAGATCTACTATAGCCAAAAGATCATTTACAGACTATAGCGCTGTGAAAAAATATTTGCCTCCTTTCTGATTTCGTATCTTGTTCCATATTTGTCACACTTACACGTTTCAGATCAATAAATGTTAATATTAGACAAGAATGTCTAATATTAAACGGCAGTTTTCAAGGGGAAAAAGCTATCCAAACATACTTGGTCCTATATGAAAAAGTAATTGCACCGAATTAAATAAATTCTAACAACAGCTTATCAAGTTTAAAGGCGCTTCTGCTGTTTAACACGACCTCTGCTAGTTTCCTCTTTCTGGCGCAAAGCGGGAGATAAACAAGCAAGAGAGACGGGACTTGTGGCAGAAACGCCGATCAGCTGATCATTGATCAGTTTCATGATTGAAGTAGCAGCAGGAGAGGGAGAACGAGAGAAGAAGAGGCAGCTGTGCAGCAAAGACACAGAATAACTCCAGCTTTTTGTCTTTTTTTTATTGTAGCTGAAGTACGGGACAAATCGCTTTTATTTTCAGCTCAATACAAAACGCATAATATTAACTCTGAATACCAGAGGATTCCGTTTTTTATGGCACGGTTGGCTCTACTAACTAACCATATGAATAAAATAAAGTTCACCAGTAACATCATAGCACCCACCCAACTGTACAGAAACTCCATCATGCTAGCTAGTACACAGTACGAGTTATTGTAACTGACTGTAAAAAGTTAGCACAAGGAAAATAAACTCCACCTAAACTTGGTTTGACCCAGATAGACTGCAGGTCATAACTTCTTACCTGAAGCTCATTTCACCTGACAGTCGGACTGGCGGCCGCCTTGCGTCTCTCCACCTCCAGTCCTTTCCCCCATCCACCTGCTGGCCTCCACCACTTGCTAATTTGACTGAATGTGTGAAAGCTCCACCATAGCCACTACCAAAGAACTGAGTTCTTTTTACACGTCTGCCAGCATCTGTCCAATCCGCCACCTTTCACTGTTTACACAGTTAGGAAAAAAAGACAACAACAACAACAACAACAACAAAACATTGGGCCATTTAAAAGGCAAAATTAGCATCGGCCCACCGGGCAAATGGCCGGTATACCCGATGCCCCACAGACAGACTGAGGCCCCGCCGCTATTTTTGAGTGCAAAAATGTGTGGTCTCCAGCTAATGGAAAAGGCTGATCGCACGATGTGCGCGTAGTGCTCTTTAAATAGAACAATTTGCCCCATTCTCTTCGCCCGTCATGTGGCCACATGTGGCGGGCTAGCAGGCTAGCAACATACAGGCCCGGGTTCGAGCCCTCGGCTCACTTCCCTCTGTATGTTCACCTGCTAGGGGGAGGTCCAGGCGGGCGATCTTGGAGTGAAAATTCCAAGGGATGACCCCTCGTAGCCTGGGCTTCCCCTGACTTTTTTTCTTTGCTTTGCTTTTTTTCATTTACCTGCCAGCAACAAACACACCTCCTTGTTGTCATGGCTACCAACGACCACTCTTCTTGTGCCAACAAGTCATTGCCTGACAAAACATTATTTCCTATGTTTCCCTGGCTTTTTTGCCTTTTTTATTTCTTGTCTTTTAGACAAAAAGAAAAGAAAAAGATCTACAGATTCAGGCTTTTCTTTACCTGTGGTAGTCGGGTAGAATGACGTCACTGACACTGCTTTAATATGAAAACAAACTTTCTCAAACAAAAAACAAAAACAAAAAAGGAGTGGGTCGGTGTGTCATCTTTACCGAGCACCATACATGTTTTGCTTCACATTCAAATTATTATTTTTCCTTTTCAAAAATAATTCAGAGAGAAAAAAAACAGAGAAGTCAAATATATCAAATTTGCACGAATCTTCTAGTGAAGGTGCCTCCTCCTTCTGACCTTAGGGTAACTAATTTCTCAGACAGTGCGCTGGGAAGCTGCAGCTGATGATGATGTTTCTTACCTCACTAAGTGGAGGCGACCTGAGACAGGTGGGGAAGAACTATTGGATTGTTGGGGTACATATTATGAAGTAAAAAAAATACAATATCTCAATAAACTGTTGTCCTGTGTCTTAAGGAGTATGAGATATCACTGTCTGCACTCTATGGAGATGGAGCTCAGAGTGAAGCTGTGGCCATACGCTACAGCACCTGTGAGTCACACATTTTCTGATCCTGAACGTTTGTCAAACTCAGGAGGGGAGAGCCTGAAACCATTTACCTAAGTCACATTAGCAGCAGTGTTCAGCCTAAAAAATAGACAAGTTAAAAGTCATGCATCCATATTATTTGTTTATTTATTAAATTATTTTCGAGACACTGTTAGTTGTTAGAAGCCAGTGTTTTAATGACAGGACATATATGACAGTAATGAGACAACCTAAGATATCCAAGATTAGCACAAAAACACAAATAGAATCACAGAAAGCGTGTTTCTCTCCCGTTAGTCTTTAGGCCCAGTTACCTTTTACTTTTCTGTGGTCAGTAGCCCTTCATGTCATATTCTGTCTCTATGTACAATGTAGCATTACTAATACAAGAACCTATATGTAAATGAACTTCATTGTGTAATTGATGGCAGTTCTCAAAGTACTAGTCACTTAAAGGTTAAATTTCACATCGAAATTCTCATATTATATTCTATTTGAATGTTTAAAAAGAAAAATATCACAGTATTTATGCTTTCACTGAGCATATACCTGCATCAATGATGAACTCTCAAGGCTGAAAAGTCCTGGCTTTGGTCAGCCACGGTCCACGCACACGCACACGTCACCAATCCCTGACTGCTTGATCATAACAGCAATTGGGCTGCTGGGAACATGACGGGCGTTCTTCTTGATGTTAACAAGGTGCTCACCAATCTCCCTGGGAACAAACGAGATTCCTAAGACAGACCGACAAAACAGATGTTAACAACGCTTATTCTTGTGTGTGCATGCAGCCCGTTTCAGTTGCTCCTGCTTCTTTCTCCACGCTTTAACTTTTATTACTTTCCCCCTCTGTCTTTTACTTAAGGGTTAATAAAGTATTTGGATTCTGATGAGTCTCATTGTTTAGCAAACTTCTCACTTATCAGACGGACACTCACCAATGTGAGCGTTACGCAGCATCTTCAGCAGGCAGGGCTCCTCTGGGCCTGAGGGTGTTGTAAGAGGGGCTGTCAGCTGGCTGAGGTCAAGCTCGCCTATGTCCAGTGGAATATCTGCAGCAGAGCCCGCCTTCAGTGAAGTATGTTGGCTGGAAGGCTTTCAGGCCCGTCTTTGCCACTCCAGGGTCAGAGACCTTCACCTTGTTTGGATGACAGCCTGCTCTGATATTCATCTGTGGGCACAAACACCAAAACTCAAGAGACTTTTCAGTGAGAAGAAAAGGCAAACCTTGCATGCCAGAGTGAAAGTGAGAGAGTGTGTGAGTGCATACTCACCCTGAATGGACTCTCAGGGATGTTAGCGTCTCCCCAGGAGACCATCACAGTGTGCTTCACAGGCTTACGTGGGGTGCAGGTGTATGTGCTGTTGCTATTATCCTTAACCTGGACATCCACAGAATTGACTTCACCATCCTGTGCAGAAGACAAGGGATTATAGTTCAATCAGATTTAACACACTGTATTTTTCGGACCATAAGGCGCACTGTCGATGAACAGGTCTGGTTTCATACATGAGGCGCACTGGACTATAAAACGCATTAAGCGAAACAAAACAGCCAGATAAGTCAAACTTTACTCAACTCTTTCTTCTTGCTTCCTCCACTTCCGTACCATTGATTCATTCATGTTGAAATCTCTCGCAGCTGCTCTATTCTCATGTTCTACTGCGTGACTGACAGCCTTGAGTTTGAAATCCGCTTCGTCAGCATGTCTCTTAACAGGTGGCATTTTGGGGTCATGATCCACACACAATACAGTAATATTATGTTGCAGCACAGTACGTATCACTCCGCCAGGCTCCTGACTACGTAGCCGTAATGCTCCGACAATCCATCAAGCGGTGCGACTTCATAGCTTACCAAAGTCGTACTAAAACATTTTTTGACAGATTTTTAAGCGCCGTGTATTACATAAAATCGGTTCAAGGTCAATAAGCACAACCAGAATTCATACATAAGGCGCACTGTCGATTTTTGAGAGATAATTAAAGGATTTTAAGTGCGACTCATAGTCCGAAAAATACGGTACATACAATATATTTAACATATTTGTGATCATATACAAAGCCAGATATACCTGGGCTATAATTTTCAGAGGAGCTTTTCCTCCTTGCTTGGCATCAACTGTGAGTTCACTGGGTTTTCCAACAGCCAGACCACTGCTCTGTAGGCCTGGACCGTACGCCTTAACCTAGAGAAAACTATTTTAAACAAACAATTAAAAAAGGAACAAGTCAAAGATCTACTATAGCCAAAAGATCATTTACAGACTATAGCGCTGTGAAAAAATATTTGCCTCCTTTCTGATTTCGTATCTTGTTCCATATTTGTCACACTTACACGTTTCAGATCAATAAATGTTAATATTAGACAAGAATGTCTAATATTAAACGGCAGTTTTCAAGGGGAAAAAGCTATCCAAACATACTTGGTCCTATATGAAAAAGTAATTGCACCGAATTAAATAAATTCTAACAACAGCTTATCAAGTTTAAAGGCGCTTCTGCTGTTTAACACGACCTCTGCTAGTTTCCTCTTTCTGGCGCAAAGCGGGAGATAAACAAGCAAGAGAGACGGGACTTGTGGCAGAAACGCCGATCAGCTGATCATTGATCAGTTTCATGATTGAAGTAGCAGCAGGAGAGGGAGAACGAGAGAAGAAGAGGCAGCTGTGCAGCAAAGACACAGAATAACTCCAGCTTTTTGTCTTTTTTTTATTGTAGCTGAAGTACGGGACAAATCGCTTTTATTTTCAGCTCAATACAAAACGCATAATATTAACTCTGAATACCAGAGGATTCCGTTTTTTATGGCACGGTTGGCTCTACTAACTAACCATATGAATAAAATAAAGTTCACCAGTAACATCATAGCACCCACCCAACTGTACAGAAACTCCATCATGCTAGCTAGTACACAGTACGAGTTATTGTAACTGACTGTAAAAAGTTAGCACAAGGAAAATAAACTCCACCTAAACTTGGTTTGACCCAGATAGACTGCAGGTCATAACTTCTTACCTGAAGCTCATTTCACCTGACAGTCGGACTGGCGGCCGCCTTGCGTCTCTCCACCTCCAGTCCTTTCCCCCATCCACCTGCTGGCCTCCACCACTTGCTAATTTGACTGAATGAGTGAAAGCTCCACCATAGCCACTACCAAACAACTGAGTTCTTTTTACACGTCTGCCAGCATCTGTCCAATCCGCCACCTTTCACTGTTTACACAGTTAGGAAAAAAAGACAACAACAACAACAAAACATTGGGCCATTTAAAAGGCAAAATTAGCATCGGCCCACCGGGCAAATGGCCGGTATACCCGATGCCCCACAGACAGACTGAGGCCCCGCCGCTATTTTTGAGTGCAAAAATGTGTGGTCTCCAGCTAATGGAAAAGGCTGATCGCGTAGTGCTCTTTAAATAGAACAATTTGCCCCATTCTCTTCGCCCGTCATGTGGCCACATGTGGCGGGCTAGCAGGCTAGCAACATACAGGCCCGGGTTCGAGCCCTCGGCTCACCTCCCTCTGTATGTTCACCTGCTAGGGGGAGGTCCAGGCGGGCGATCTTGGAGTGAAAATTCCAAGGGATGACCCCTCGTAGCCTGGGCTTCCCCTGACTTTTTTTCTTTGCTTTGCTTTTTTTCATTTACCTGCCAGCAACAAACACACCTCCTTGTTGTCATGGCTACCAACGACCACTCTTCTTGTGCCAACAAGTCATTGCCTGACAAAACATTATTTCCTATGTTTCCCTGGCTTTTTTGCCTTTTTTATTTCTTGTCTTTTAGACAAAAAGAAAAGAAAAAGATCTACAGATTCAGGCTTTTCTTTACCTGTGGTAGTCGGGTAGAATGACGTCACTGACACTGCTTTAATATGAAAACAAACTTTCTCAAACAAAAAACAAAAACAAAAAAGGAGTGGGTCGGTGTGTCATCTTTACCGAGCACCATACATGTTTTGCTTCACATTCAAATTATTATTTTTCCTTTTCAAAAATAATTCAGAGAGAAAAAAAACAGAGAAGTCAAATATATCAAATTTGCACGAATCTTCTAGTGAAGGTGCCTCCTCCTTCTGACCTTAGGGTAACTAATTTCTCAGACAGTGACATGACAGTGCGCTGGGAAGCTGCAGCTGATGATGATGTTTCTTACCTCACTAAGTGGAGGCGACCTGAGACAGGTGGGGAAGAACTATTGGATTGTTGGGGTACATATTATGAAGTAAAAAAAATACAATATCTCAATAAACTGTTGTCCTGTGTCTTAAGGAGTATGAGATATCACTGTCTGCACTCTATGGAGATGGAGCTCAGAGTGAAGCTGTGGCCATACGCTACAGCACCTGTGAGTCACACATTTTCTGATCCTGAACGTTTGTCAAACTCAGGAGGGGAGAGCCTGAAACCATTTACCTAAGTCACATTAGCAGCAGTGTTCAGCCTAAAAAATAGACAAGTTAAAAGTCATGCATCCATATTATTTGTTTATTTATTAAATTATTTTCGAGACACTGTTAGTTGTTAGAAGCCAGTGTTTTAATGACAGGACATATATGACAGTAATGAGACAACCTAAGATATCCAAGATTAGCACAAAAACACAAATAGAATCACAGAAAGCGTGTTTCTCTCCCGTTAGTCTTTAGGCCCAGTTACCTTTTACTTTTCTGTGGTCAGTAGCCCTTCATGTCATATTCTGTCTCTATGTACAATATAGCATTACTAATACAATAACCTATATGTAAATGAACTTCATTGTGTAATTGATGGCAGTTCTCAAAGTACTAGTCACTTAAAGGTTAAATTTCACATCGAAATTCTCATATTATATTCTATTTGAATGTTTAAAAAGAAAAATATCACAGTATTTATGCTTTCACTGAGCATATACCTGCATCAATGATGAACTCTCAAGGCTGAAAAGTCCTGGCTTTGGTCAGCCACGGTCCACGCACACGTCACCAATCCCTGACTGCTTGATCATAACAGCAATTGGGCTGCTGGGAACATGACGGGCGTTCTTCTTGATGTTAACAAGGTGCTCACCAATCTCCCTGGGAACAAACGAGATTCCTAAGACAGACCGACAAAACAGATGTTAACAACGCTTATTCTTGTGTGTGCATGCAGCCCGTTTCAGTTGCTCCTGCTTCTTTCTCCACGCTTTAACTTTTATTACTTTCCCCCTCTGTCTTTTACTTAAGGGTTAATAAAGTATTTGGATTCTGATGAGTCTCATTGTTTAGCAAACTTCTCACTTATCAGACGGACACTCACCAATGTGAGCGTTACGCAGCATCTTCAGCAGGCAGGGCTCCTCTGGGCCTGAGGGTGTTGTAAGAGGGGCTGTCAGCTGGCTGAGGTCACGCTCGCCTATGTCCAGTGGAATATCTGCAGCAGAGCCCGCCTTCAGTGAAGTATGTTGGCTGGAAGGCTTTCAGGCCCGTCTTTGCCACTCCAGGGTCAGAGACCTTCACCTTGTTTGGATGACAGCCTGCTCTGATATTCATCTGTGGGCACAAACACCAAAACTCAAGAGACTTTTCAGTGAGAAGAAAAGGCAAACCTTGCATGCCAGAGTGAAAGTGAGAGTGTGTGAGTGCATACTCACCCTGAATGGACTCTCAGGGATGTTAGCGTCTCCCCAGGAGACCATCACAGTGTGCTTCACAGGCTTACGTGGGGTGCAGGTGTATGTGCTGTTGCTATTATCCTTAACCTGGACATCCACAGAATTGACTTCACCATCCTGTGCAGAAGACAAGGGATTATAGTTCAATCAGATTTAACACACTGTATTTTTCGGACCATAAGGCGCACTGTCGATGAACAGGTCTGGTTTCATACATGAGGCGCACTGGACTATAAAACGCATTAAGCGAAACAAAACAGCCAGATAAGTCAAACTTTACTCAACTCTTTCTTCTTGCTTCCTCCACTTCCGTACCATTGATTCATTCATGTTGAAATCTCTCGCAGCTGCTCTATTCTCATGTTCTACTGCGTGACTGACAGCCTTGAGTTTGAAATCCGCTTCGTCAGCATGTCTCTTAACAGGTGGCATTTTGGGGTCATGATCCACACACAATACAGTAATATTATGTTGCAGCACAGTACGTATCACTCCGCCAGGCTCCTGACTACGTAGCCGTAATGCTCCGACAATCCATCAAGCGGTGCGACTTCATAGCTTACCAAAGTCGTACTAAAACATTTTTTGACAGATTTTTAAGCGCCGTGTATTACATAAAATCGGTTCAAGGTCAATAAGCACAACCAGAATTCATACATAAGGCGCACTGTCGATTTTTGAGAGATAATTAAAGGATTTTAAGTGCGACTCATAGTCCGAAAAATACGGTACATAC
The DNA here is from genome assembly GCF_041146795.1 of Maylandia zebra. NCBI lineage: Eukaryota > Metazoa > Chordata > Actinopteri > Cichliformes > Cichlidae > Maylandia > Maylandia zebra. The sequence continues at coordinate 22,922,204 of NC_135179.1, read as the reverse complement.
AATATATTTAACATATTTGTGATCATATACAAAGCCAGATATACCTGGGCTATAATTTTCAGAGGAGCTTTTCCTCCTTGCTTGGCATCAACTGTGAGTTCACTGGGTTTTCCAACAGCCAGACCACTGCTCTGTAGGCCTGGACCGTACGCCTTAACCTAGAGAAAACTATTTTAAACAAACAATTAAAAAAGGAACAAGTCAAAGATCTACTATAGCCAAAAGATCATTTACAGACTATAGCGCTGTGAAAAAATATTTGCCTCCTTTCTGATTTCGTATCTTGTTCCATATTTGTCACACTTACACGTTTCAGATCAATAAATGTTAATATTAGACAAGAATGTCTAATATTAAACGGCAGTTTTCAAGGGGAAAAAGCTATCCAAACATACTTGGTCCTATATGAAAAAGTAATTGCACCGAATTAAATAAATTCTAACAACAGCTTATCAAGTTTAAAGGCGCTTCTGCTGTTTAACACGACCTCTGCTAGTTTCCTCTTTCTGGCGCAAAGCGGGAGATAAACAAGCAAGAGAGACGGGACTTGTGGCAGAAACGCCGATCAGCTGATCATTGATCAGTTTCATGATTGAAGTAGCAGCAGGAGAGGGAGAACGAGAGAAGAAGAGGCAGCTGTGCAGCAAAGACACAGAATAACTCCAGCTTTTTGTCTTTTTTTTATTGTAGCTGAAGTACGGGACAAATCGCTTTTATTTTCAGCTCAATACAAAACGCATAATATTAACTCTGAATACCAGAGGATTCCGTTTTTTATGGCACGGTTGGCTCTACTAACTAACCATATGAATAAAATAAAGTTCACCAGTAACATCATAGCACCCACCCAACTGTACAGAAACTCCATCATGCTAGCTAGTACACAGTACGAGTTATTGTAACTGACTGTAAAAAGTTAGCACAAGGAAAATAAACTCCACCTAAACTTGGTTTGACCCAGATAGACTGCAGGTCATAACTTCTTACCTGAAGCTCATTTCACCTGACAGTCGGACTGGCGGCCGCCTTGCGTCTCTCCACCTCCAGTCCTTTCCCCCATCCACCTGCTGGCCTCCACCACTTGCTAATTTGACTGAATGAGTGAAAGCTCCACCATAGCCACTACCAAACAACTGAGTTCTTTTTACACGTCTGCCAGCATCTGTCCAATCCGCCACCTTTCACTGTTTACACAGTTAGGAAAAAAAGACAACAACAACAACAAAACATTGGGCCATTTAAAAGGCAAAATTAGCATCGGCCCACCGGGCAAATGGCCGGTATACCCGATGCCCCACAGACAGACTGAGGCCCCGCCGCTATTTTTGAGTGCAAAAATGTGTGGTCTCCAGCTAATGGAAAAGGCTGATCGCGTAGTGCTCTTTAAATAGAACAATTTGCCCCATTCTCTTCGCCCGTCATGTGGCCACATGTGGCGGGCTAGCAGGCTAGCAACATACAGGCCCGGGTTCGAGCCCTCGGCTCACCTCCCTCTGTATGTTCACCTGCTAGGGGGAGGTCCAGGCGGGCGATCTTGGAGTGAAAATTCCAAGGGATGACCCCTCGTAGCCTGGGCTTCCCCTGACTTTTTTTCTTTGCTTTGCTTTTTTTCATTTACCTGCCAGCAACAAACACACCTCCTTGTTGTCATGGCTACCAACGACCACTCTTCTTGTGCCAACAAGTCATTGCCTGACAAAACATTATTTCCTATGTTTCCCTGGCTTTTTTGCCTTTTTTATTTCTTGTCTTTTAGACAAAAAGAAAAGAAAAAGATCTACAGATTCAGGCTTTTCTTTACCTGTGGTAGTCGGGTAGAATGACGTCACTGACACTGCTTTAATATGAAAACAAACTTTCTCAAACAAAAAACAAAAACAAAAAAGGAGTGGGTCGGTGTGTCATCTTTACCGAGCACCATACATGTTTTGCTTCACATTCAAATTATTATTTTTCCTTTTCAAAAATAATTCAGAGAGAAAAAAAACAGAGAAGTCAAATATATCAAATTTGCACGAATCTTCTAGTGAAGGTGCCTCCTCCTTCTGACCTTAGGGTAACTAATTTCTCAGACAGTGACATGACAGTGCGCTGGGAAGCTGCAGCTGATGATGATGTTTCTTACCTCACTAAGTGGAGGCGACCTGAGACAGGTGGGGAAGAACTATTGGATTGTTGGGGTACATATTATGAAGTAAAAAAAATACAATATCTCAATAAACTGTTGTCCTGTGTCTTAAGGAGTATGAGATATCACTGTCTGCACTCTATGGAGATGGAGCTCAGAGTGAAGCTGTGGCCATACGCTACAGCACCTGTGAGTCACACATTTTCTGATCCTGAACGTTTGTCAAACTCAGGAGGGGAGAGCCTGAAACCATTTACCTAAGTCACATTAGCAGCAGTGTTCAGCCTAAAAAATAGACAAGTTAAAAGTCATGCATCCATATTATTTGTTTATTTATTAAATTATTTTCGAGACACTGTTAGTTGTTAGAAGCCAGTGTTTTAATGACAGGACATATATGACAGTAATGAGACAACCTAAGATATCCAAGATTAGCACAAAAACACAAATAGAATCACAGAAAGCGTGTTTCTCTCCCGTTAGTCTTTAGGCCCAGTTACCTTTTACTTTTCTGTGGTCAGTAGCCCTTCATGTCATATTCTGTCTCTATGTACAATATAGCATTACTAATACAATAACCTATATGTAAATGAACTTCATTGTGTAATTGATGGCAGTTCTCAAAGTACTAGTCACTTAAAGGTTAAATTTCACATCGAAATTCTCATATTATATTCTATTTGAATGTTTAAAAAGAAAAATATCACAGTATTTATGCTTTCACTGAGCATATACCTGCATCAATGATGAACTCTCAAGGCTGAAAAGTCCTGGCTTTGGTCAGCCACGGTCCACGCACACGTCACCAATCCCTGACTGCTTGATCATAACAGCAATTGGGCTGCTGGGAACATGACGGGCGTTCTTCTTGATGTTAACAAGGTGCTCACCAATCTCCCTGGGAACAAACGAGATTCCTAAGACAGACCGACAAAACAGATGTTAACAACGCTTATTCTTGTGTGTGCATGCAGCCCGTTTCAGTTGCTCCTGCTTCTTTCTCCACGCTTTAACTTTTATTACTTTCCCCCTCTGTCTTTTACTTAAGGGTTAATAAAGTATTTGGATTCTGATGAGTCTCATTGTTTAGCAAACTTCTCACTTATCAGACGGACACTCACCAATGTGAGCGTTACGCAGCATCTTCAGCAGGCAGGGCTCCTCTGGGCCTGAGGGTGTTGTAAGAGGGGCTGTCAGCTGGCTGAGGTCACGCTCGCCTATGTCCAGTGGAATATCTGCAGCAGAGCCCGCCTTCAGTGAAGTATGTTGGCTGGAAGGCTTTCAGGCCCGTCTTTGCCACTCCAGGGTCAGAGACCTTCACCTTGTTTGGATGACAGCCTGCTCTGATATTCATCTGTGGGCACAAACACCAAAACTCAAGAGACTTTTCAGTGAGAAGAAAAGGCAAACCTTGCATGCCAGAGTGAAAGTGAGAGTGTGTGAGTGCATACTCACCCTGAATGGACTCTCAGGGATGTTAGCGTCTCCCCAGGAGACCATCACAGTGTGCTTCACAGGCTTACGTGGGGTGCAGGTGTATGTGCTGTTGCTATTATCCTTAACCTGGACATCCACAGAATTGACTTCACCATCCTGTGCAGAAGACAAGGGATTATAGTTCAATCAGATTTAACACACTGTATTTTTCGGACCATAAGGCGCACTGTCGATGAACAGGTCTGGTTTCATACATGAGGCGCACTGGACTATAAAACGCATTAAGCGAAACAAAACAGCCAGATAAGTCAAACTTTACTCAACTCTTTCTTCTTGCTTCCTCCACTTCCGTACCATTGATTCATTCATGTTGAAATCTCTCGCAGCTGCTCTATTCTCATGTTCTACTGCGTGACTGACAGCCTTGAGTTTGAAATCCGCTTCGTCAGCATGTCTCTTAACAGGTGGCATTTTGGGGTCATGATCCACACACAATACAGTAATATTATGTTGCAGCACAGTACGTATCACTCCGCCAGGCTCCTGACTACGTAGCCGTAATGCTCCGACAATCCATCAAGCGGTGCGACTTCATAGCTTACCAAAGTCGTACTAAAACATTTTTTGACAGATTTTTAAGCGCCGTGTATTACATAAAATCGGTTCAAGGTCAATAAGCACAACCAGAATTCATACATAAGGCGCACTGTCGATTTTTGAGAGATAATTAAAGGATTTTAAGTGCGACTCATAGTCCGAAAAATACGGTACATACAATATATTTAACATATTTGTGATCATATACAAAGCCAGATATACCTGGGCTATAATTTTCAGAGGAGCTTTTCCTCCTTGCTTGGCATCAACTGTGAGTTCACTGGGTTTTCCAACAGCCAGACCACTGCTCTGTAGGCCTGGACCGTACGCCTTAACCTAGAGAAAACTATTTTAAACAAACAATTAAAAAAGGAACAAGTCAAAGATCTACTATAGCCAAAAGATCATTTACAGACTATAGCGCTGTGAAAAAATATTTGCCTCCTTTCTGATTTCGTATCTTGTTCCATATTTGTCACACTTACACGTTTCAGATCAATAAATGTTAATATTAGACAAGAATGTCTAATATTAAACGGCAGTTTTCAAGGGGAAAAAGCTATCCAAACATACTTGGTCCTATATGAAAAAGTAATTGCACCGAATTAAATAAATTCTAACAACAGCTTATCAAGTTTAAAGGCGCTTCTGCTGTTTAACACGACCTCTGCTAGTTTCCTCTTTCTGGCGCAAAGCGGGAGATAAACAAGCAAGAGAGACGGGACTTGTGGCAGAAACGCCGATCAGCTGATCATTGATCAGTTTCATGATTGAAGTAGCAGCAGGAGAGGGAGAACGAGAGAAGAAGAGGCAGCTGTGCAGCAAAGACACAGAATAACTCCAGCTTTTTGTCTTTTTTTTATTGTAGCTGAAGTACGGGACAAATCGCTTTTATTTTCAGCTCAATACAAAACGCATAATATTAACTCTGAATACCAGAGGATTCCGTTTTTTATGGCACGGTTGGCTCTACTAACTAACCATATGAATAAAATAAAGTTCACCAGTAACATCATAGCACCCACCCAACTGTACAGAAACTCCATCATGCTAGCTAGTACACAGTACGAGTTATTGTAACTGACTGTAAAAAGTTAGCACAAGGAAAATAAACTCCACCTAAACTTGGTTTGACCCAGATAGACTGCAGGTCATAACTTCTTACCTGAAGCTCATTTCACCTGACAGTCGGACTGGCGGCCGCCTTGCGTCTCTCCACCTCCAGTCCTTTCCCCCATCCACCTGCTGGCCTCCACCACTTGCTAATTTGACTGAATGTGTGAAAGCTTCACCATAGCCACTACCAAACAACTGAGTTCTTTTTACACGTCTGCCAGCATCTGTCCAATCCGCCACCTTTCACTGTTTACACAGTTAGGAAAAAAAGACAACAACAACAACAACAACAACAAAACATTGGGCCATTTAAAAGGCAAAATTAGCATCGGCCCACCGGGCAAATGGCCGGTATACCCGATGCCCCACAGACAGACTGAGGCCCCGCCGCTATTTTTGAGTGCAAAAATGTGTGGTCTCCAGCTAATGGAAAAGGCTGATCGCACGATGTGCGCGTAGTGCTCTTTAAATAGAACAATTTGCCCCATTCTCTTCGCCCGTCATGTGGCCACATGTGGCGGGCTAGCAGGCTAGCAACATACAGGCCCGGGTTCGAGCCCTCGGCTCACTTCCCTCTGTATGTTCACCTGCTAGGGGGAGGTCCAGGCGGGCGATCTTGGAGTGAAAATTCCAAGGGATGACCCCTCGTAGCCTGGGCTTCCCCTGACTTTTTTTCTTTGCTTTGCTTTTTTTCATTTACCTGCCAGCAACAAACACACCTCCTTGTTGTCATGGCTACCTGACAAAACATTATTTCCTATGTTTCCCTGGCTTTTTTGCCTTTTTTATTTCTTGTGTTTTAGACAAAAAGAAAAGAAAAAGATCTACAGATTCAGGCTTTTCTTTACCTGTGGTAGTCGGGTAGAATGACGTCACTGACACTATTTAATATGAAAACAAACTTTCTCAAACAAAAAACAAAAACAAAAAAGGAGTGGGTCGGTGTGTCATCTTTACCGAGCACCATACATGTTTTGCTTCACATTCAAATTATTATTTTTCCTTTTCAAAAATAATTCAGAGAGAAAAAAAAACAGAGAAGTCAAATATATCAAATTTGCACGAATCTTCTAGTGAAGGTGCCTCCTCCTTCTGACCTTAGGGTAACTAATTTCTCAGACAGTGACATGACAGTGCGCTGGGAAGCTGCAGCTGATGATGATGTTTCTTACCTCACTAAGTGGAGGCGACCTGAGACAGGTGGGGAAGAACTATTGGATTGTTGGGGTACATATTATGAAGTAAAAAAAATACAATATCTCAATAAACTGTTGTCCTGTGTCTTAAGGAGTATGAGATATCACTGTCTGCACTCTATGGAGATGGAGCTCAGAGTGAAGCTGTGGCCATACGCTACAGCACCTGTGAGTCACACATTTTCTGATCCTGAACGTTTGTCAAACTCAGGAGGGGAGAGCCTGAAACCATTTACCTAAGTGACATTAGCAGCAGTGTTCAGCCTAAAAAATAGACAAGTTAAAAGTCATGCATCCATATTATTTGTTTATTTATTAAATTATTTTCGAGACACTGTTAGTTGTTAGAAGCCAGTGTTTTAATGACAGGACATATATGACAGTAATGAGACAACCTAAGATATCCAAGATTAGCACAAAAACACAAATAGAATCACAGAAAGCGTGTTTCTCTCCCGTTAGTCTTTAGGCCCAGTTACCTTTTACTTTTCTGTGGTCAGTAGCCCTTCATGTCATATTCTGTCTCTATGTACAATATAGCATTACTAATACAATAACCTATATGTAAATGAACTTCATTGTGTAATTGATGGCAGTTCTCAAAGTACTAGTCACTTAAAGGTTAAATTTCACATCGAAATTCTCATATTATATTCTATTTGAATGTTTAAAAAGAAAAATATCACAGTATTTATGCTTTCACTGAGCATATACCTGCATCAATGATGAACTCTCAAGGCTGAAAAGTCCTGGCTTTGGTCAGCCACGGTCCACGCACACGTCACCAATCCCTGACTGCTTGATCATAACAGCAATTGGGCTGCTGGGAACATGACGGGCGTTCTTCTTGATGTTAACAAGGTGCTCACCAATCTCCCTGGGAACAAACGAGATTCCTAAGACAGACCGACAAAACAGATGTTAACAACGCTTATTCTTGTGTGTGCATGCAGCCCGTTTCAGTTGCTCCTGCTTCTTTCTCCACGCTTTAACTTTTATTACTTTCCCCCTCTGTCTTTTACTTAAGGGTTAATAAAGTATTTGGATTCTGATGAGTCTCATTGTTTAGCAAACTTCTCACTTATCAGACGGACACTCACCAATGTGAGCGTTACGCAGCATCTTCAGCAGGCAGGGCTCCTCTGGGCCTGAGGGTGTTGTAAGAGGGGCTGTCAGCTGGCTGAGGTCAAGCTCGCCTATGTCCAGTGGAATATCTGCAGCAGAGCCCGCCTTCAGTGAAGTATGTTGGCTGGAAGGCTTTCAGGCCCGTCTTTGCCACTCCAGGGTCAGAGACCTTCACCTTGTTTGGATGACAGCCTGCTCTGATATTCATCTGTGGGCACAAACACCAAAACTCAAGAGACTTTTCAGTGAGAAGAAAAGGCAAACCTTGCATGCCAGAGTGAAAGTGAGAGAGTGTGTGAGTGCATACTCACCCTGAATGGACTCTCACGGATGTTAGCGTCTCCCCAGGAGACCATCACAGTGTGCTTCACAGGCTTACGTGGGGTGCAGGTGTATGTGCTGTTGCTATTATCCTTAACCTGGACATCCACAGAATTGACTTCACCATCCTGTGCAGAAGACAAGGGATTATAGTTCAATCAGATTTAACACACTGTATTTTTCGGACCATAAGGCGCACTGTCGATGAACAGGTCTGGTTTCATACATGAGGCGCACTGGACTATAAAACGCATTAAGCGAAACAAAACAGCCAGATAAGTCAAACTTTACTCAACTCTTTCTTCTTGCTTCCTCCACTTCCGTACCATTGATTCATTCATGTTGAAATCTCTCGCAGCTGCTCTATTCTCATGTTCTACTGCGTGACTGACAGCCTTGAGTTTGAAATCCGCTTCGTCAGCATGTCTCTTAACAGGTGGCATTTTGGGGTCATGATCCACACACAATACAGTAATATTATGTTGCAGCACAGTACGTATCACTCCGCCAGGCTCCTGACTACGTAGCCGTAATGCTCCGACAATCCATCAAGCGGTGCGACTTCATAGCTTACCAAAGTCGTACTAAAACATTTTTTGACAGATTTTTAAGCGCCGTGTATTACATAAAATCGGTTCAAGGTCAATAAGCACAACCACAATTCATACATAAGGCGCACTGTCGATTTTTGAGAGATAATTAAAGGATTTTAAGTGCGACTCATAGTCCGAAAAATACGGTACATACAATATATTTAACATATTTGTGATCATATACAAAGCCAGATATACCTGGGCTATAATTTTCAGAGGAGCTTTTCCTCCTTGCTTGGCATCAACTGTGAGTTCACTGGGTTTTCCAACAGCCAGACCACTGCTCTGTAGGCCTGGACCGTACGCCTTAACCTAGAGAAAACTATTTTAAACAAACAATTAAAAAAGGAACAAGTCAAAGATCTACTATAGCCAAAAGATCATTTACAGACTATAGCGCTGTGAAAAAATATTTGCCTCCTTTCTGATTTCGTATCTTGTTCCATATTTGTCACACTTACACGTTTCAGATCAATAAATGTTAATATTAGACAAGAATGTCTAATATTAAACGGCAGTTTTCAAGGGGAAAAAGCTATCCAAACATACTTGGTCCTATATGAAAAAGTAATTGCACCGAATTAAATAAATTCTAACAACAGCTTATCAAGTTTAAAGGCGCTTCTGCTGTTTAACACGACCTCTGCTAGTTTCCTCTTTCTGGCGCAAAGCGGGAGATAAACAAGCAAGAGAGACGGGACTTGTGGCAGAAACGCCGATCAGCTGATCATTGATCAGTTTCATGATTGAAGTAGCAGCAGGAGAGGGAGAACGAGAGAAGAAGAGGCAGCTGTGCAGCAAAGACACAGAATAACTCCAGCTTTTTGTCTTTTTTTTATTGTAGCTGAAGTACGGGACAAATCGCTTTTATTTTCAGCTCAATACAAAACGCATAATATTAACTCTGAATACCAGAGGATTCCGTTTTTTATGGCACGGTTGGCTCTACTAACTAACCATATGAATAAAATAAAGTTCACCAGTAACATCATAGCACCCACCCAACTGTACAGAAACTCCATCATGCTAGCTAGTACACAGTACGAGTTATTGTAACTGACTGTAAAAAGTTAGCACAAGGAAAATAAACTCCACCTAAACTTGGTTTGACCCAGATAGACTGCAGGTCATAACTTCTTACCTGAAGCTCATTTCACCTGACAGTCGGACTGGCGGCCGCCTTGCGTCTCTCCACCTCCAGTCCTTTCCCCCATCCACCTGCTGGCCTCCACCACTTGCTAATTTGACTGAATGAGTGAAAGCTCCACCATAGCCACTACCAAACAACTGAGTTCTTTTTACACGTCTGCCAGCATCTGTCCAATCCGCCACCTTTCACTGTTTACACAGTTAGGAAAAAAAGACAACAACAACAACAAAACATTGGGCCATTTAAAAGGCAAAATTAGCATCGGCCCACCGGGCAAATGGCCGGTATACCCGATGCCCCACAGACAGACTGAGGCCCCGCCGCTATTTTTGAGTGCAAAAATGTGTGGTCTCCAGCTAATGGAAAAGGCTGATCGCGTAGTGCTCTTTAAATAGAACAATTTGCCCCATTCTCTTCGCCCGTCATGTGGCCACATGTGGCGGGCTAGCAGGCTAGCAACATACAGGCCCGGGTTCGAGCCCTCGGCTCACCTCCCTCTGTATGTTCACCTGCTAGGGGGAGGTCCAGGCGGGCGATCTTGGAGTGAAAATTCCAAGGGATGACCCCTCGTAGCCTGGGCTTCCCCTGACTTTTTTTCTTTGCTTTGCTTTTTTTCATTTACCTGCCAGCAACAAACACACCTCCTTGTTGTCATGGCTACCTGACAAAACATTATTTCCTATGTTTCCCTGGCTTTTTTGCCTTTTTTATTTCTTGTGTTTTAGACAAAAAGAAAAGAAAAAGATCTACAGATTCAGGCTTTTCTTTACCTGTGGTAGTCGGGTAGAATGACGTCACTGACACTATTTAATATGAAAACAAACTTTCTCAAACAAAAAACAAAAACAAAAAAGGAGTGGGTCGGTGTGTCATCTTTACCGAGCACCATACATGTTTTGCTTCACATTCAAATTATTATTTTTCCTTTTCAAAAATAATTCAGAGAGAAAAAAAAACAGAGAAGTCAAATATATCAAATTTGCACGAATCTTCTAGTGAAGGTGCCTCCTCCTTCTGACCTTAGGGTAACTAATTTCTCAGACAGTGCGCTGGGAAGCTGCAGCTGATGATGATGTTTCTTACCTCACTAAGTGGAGGCGACCTGAGACAGGTGGGGAAGAACTATTGGATTGTTGGGGTACATATTATGAAGTAAAAAAAATACAATATCTCAATAAACTGTTGTCCTGTGTCTTAAGGAGTATGAGATATCACTGTCTGCACTCTATGGAGATGGAGCTCAGAGTGAAGCTGTGGCCATACGCTACAGCACCTGTGAGTCACACATTTTCTGATCCTGAACGTTTGTCAAACTCAGGAGGGGAGAGCCTGAAACCATTTACCTAAGTGACATTAGCAGCAGTGTTCAGCCTAAAAAATAGACAAGTTAAAAGTCATGCATCCATATTATTTGTTTATTTATTAAATTATTTTCGAGACACTGTTAGTTGTTAGAAGCCAGTGTTTTAATGACAGGACATATATGACAGTAATGAGACAACCTAAGATATCCAAGATTAGCACAAAAACACAAATAGAATCACAGAAAGCGTGTTTCTCTCCCGTTAGTCTTTAGGCCCAGTTACCTTTTACTTTTCTGTGGTCAGTAGCCCTTCATGTCATATTCTGTCTCTATGTACAATATAGCATTACTAATACAATAACCTATATGTAAATGAACTTCATTGTGTAATTGATGGCAGTTCTCAAAGTACTAGTCACTTAAAGGTTAAATTTCACATCGAAATTCTCATATTATATTCTATTTGAATGTTTAAAAAGAAAAATATCACAGTATTTATGCTTTCACTGAGCATATACCTGCATCAATGATGAACTCTCAAGGCTGAAAAGTCCTGGCTTTGGTCAGCCACGGTCCACGCACACGTCACCAATCCCTGACTGCTTGATCATAACAGCAATTGGGCTGCTGGGAACATGACGGGCGTTCTTCTTGATGTTAACAAGGTGCTCACCAATCTCCCTGGGAACAAACGAGATTCCTAAGACAGACCGACAAAACAGATGTTAACAACGCTTATTCTTGTGTGTGCATGCAGCCCGTTTCAGTTGCTCCTGCTTCTTTCTCCACGCTTTAACTTTTATTACTTTCCCCCTCTGTCTTTTACTTAAGGGTTAATAAAGTATTTGGATTCTGATGAGTCTCATTGTTTAGCAAACTTCTCACTTATCAGACGGACACTCACCAATGTGAGCGTTACGCAGCATCTTCAGCAGGCAGGGCTCCTCTGGGCCTGAGGGTGTTGTAAGAGGGGCTGTCAGCTGGCTGAGGTCAAGCTCGCCTATGTCCAGTGGAATATCTGCAGCAGAGCCCGCCTTCAGTGAAGTATGTTGGCTGGAAGGCTTTCAGGCCCGTCTTTGCCACTCCAGGGTCAGAGACCTTCACCTTGTTTGGATGACAGCCTGCTCTGATATTCATCTGTGGGCACAAACACCAAAACTCAAGAGACTTTTCAGTGAGAAGAAAAGGCAAACCTTGCATGCCAGAGTGAAAGTGAGAGAGTGTGTGAGTGCATACTCACCCTGAATGGACTCTCAGGGATGTTAGCGTCTCCCCAGGAGACCATCACAGTGTGCTTCACAGGCTTACGTGGGGTGCAGGTGTATGTGCTGTTGCTATTATCCTTAACCTGGACATCCACAGAATTGACTTCACCATCCTGTGCAGAAGACAAGGGATTATAGTTCAATCAGATTTAACACACTGTATTTTTCGGACCATAAGGCGCACTGTCGATGAACAGGTCTGGTTTCATACATGAGGCGCACTGGACTATAAAACGCATTAAGCGAAACAAAACAGCCAGATAAGTCAAACTTTACTCAACTCTTTCTTCTTGCTTCCTCCACTTCCGTACCATTGATTCATTCATGTTGAAATCTCTCGCAGCTGCTCTATTCTCATGTTCTACTGCGTGACTGACAGCCTTGAGTTTGAAATCCGCTTCGTCAGCATGTCTCTTAACAGGTGGCATTTTGGGGTCATGATCCACACACAATACAGTAATATTATGTTGCAGCACAGTACGTATCACTCCGCCAGGCTCCTGACTACGTAGCCGTAATGCTCCGACAATCCATCAAGCGGTGCGACTTCATAGCTTACCAAAGTCGTACTAAAACATTTTTTGACAGATTTTTAAGCGCCGTGTATTACATAAAATCGGTTCAAGGTCAATAAGCACAACCAGAATTCATACATAAGGCGCACTGTCGATTTTTGAGAGATAATTAAAGGATTTTAAGTGCGACTCATAGTCCGAAAAATACGGTACATACAATATATTTAACATATTTGTGATCATATACAAAGCCAGATATACCTGGGCTATAATTTTCAGAGGAGCTTTTCCTCCTTGCTTGGCATCAACTGTGAGTTCACTGGGTTTTCCAACAGCCAGACCACTGCTCTGTAGGCCTGGACCGTACGCCTTAACCTAGAGAAAACTATTTTAAACAAACAATTAAAAAAGGAACAAGTCAAAGATCTACTATAGCCAAAAGATCATTTACAGACTATAGCGCTGTGAAAAAATATTTGCCTCCTTTCTGATTTCGTATCTTGTTCCATATTTGTCACACTTACACGTTTCAGATCAATAAATGTTAATATTAGACAAGAATGTCTAATATTAAACGGCAGTTTTCAAGGGGAAAAAGCTATCCAAACATACTTGGTCCTATATGAAAAAGTAATTGCACCGAATTAAATAAATTCTAACAACAGCTTATCAAGTTTAAAGGCGCTTCTGCTGTTTAACACGACCTCTGCTAGTTTCCTCTTTCTGGCGCAAAGCGGGAGATAAACAAGCAAGAGAGACGGGACTTGTGGCAGAAACGCCGATCAGCTGATCATTGATCAGTTTCATGATTGAAGTAGCAGCAGGAGAGGGAGAACGAGAGAAGAAGAGGCAGCTGTGCAGCAAAGACACAGAATAACTCCAGCTTTTTGTCTTTTTTTTATTGTAGCTGAAGTACGGGACAAATCGCTTTTATTTTCAGCTCAATACAAAACGCATAATATTAACTCTGAATACCAGAGGATTCCGTTTTTTATGGCACGGTTGGCTCTACTAACTAACCATATGAATAAAATAAAGTTCACCAGTAACATCATAGCACCCACCCAACTGTACAGAAACTCCATCATGCTAGCTAGTACACAGTACGAGTTACTGTAACTGACTGTAAAAAGTTAGCACAAGGAAAATAAACTCCACCTAAACTTGGTTTGACCCAGATAGACTGCAGGTCATAACTTCTTACCTGAAGCTCATTTCACCTGACAGTCGGACTGGCGGCCGCCTTGCGTCTCTCCACCTCCAGTCCTTTCCCCCATCCACCTGCTGGCCTCCACCACTTGCTAATTTGACTGAATGTGTGAAAGCTCCACCATAGCCACTACCAAACAACTGAGTTCTTTTTACACGTCTGCCAGCATCTGTCCAATCCGCCACCTTTCACTGTTTACACAGTTAGGAAAAAAAGACAACAACAACAACAAAACATTGGGCCATTTAAAAGGCAAAATTAGCATCGGCCCACCGGGCAAATGGCCGGTATACCCGATGCCCCACAGACAGACTGAGGCCCCGCCGCTATTTTTGAGTGCAAAAATGTGTGGTCTCCAGCTAATGGAAAAGGCTGATCGCGTAGTGCTCTTTAAATAGAACAATTTGCCCCATTCTCTTCGCCCGTCATGTGGCCACATGTGGCGGGCTAGCAGGCTAGCAACATACAGGCCCGGGTTCGAGCCCTCGGCTCACTTCCCTCTGTATGTTCACCTGCTAGGGGGAGGTCCAGGCGGGCGATCTTGGAGTGAAAATTCCAAGGGATGACCCCTCGTAGCCTGGGCTTCCCCTGACTTTTTTTCTTTGCTTTGCTTTTTTTCATTTACCTGCCAGCAACAAACACACCTCCTTGTTGTCATGGCTACCAACGACCACTCTTCTTGTGCCAACAAGTCATTGCCTGACAAAACATTATTTCCTATGTTTCCCTGGCTTTTTTGCCTTTTTTATTTCTTGTCTTTTAGACAAAAAGAAAAGAAAAAGATCTACAGATTCAGGCTTTTCTTTACCTGTGGTAGTCGGGTAGAATGACGTCACTGACACTATTTAATATGAAAACAAACTTTCTCAAACAAAAAACAAAAACAAAAAAGGAGTGGGTCGGTGTGTCATCTTTACTGAGCACCATACATGTTTTGCTTCACATTCAAATTATTATTTTTCCTTTTCAAAAATAATTCAGAGAGAAAAAAAACAGAGAAGTCAAATATATCAAATTTGCACGAATCTTCTAGTGAAGGTGCCTCCTCCTTCTGACCTTAGGGTAACTAATTTCTCAGACAGTGACATGACAGTGCGCTGGGAAGCTGCAGCTGATGATGATGTTTCTTACCTCACTAAGTGGAGGCGACCTGAGACAGGTGGGGAAGAACTATTGGATTGTTGGGGTACATATTATGAAGTAAAAAAAATACAATATCTCAATAAACTGTTGTCCTGTGTCTTAAGGAGTATGAGATATCACTGTCTGCACTCTATGGAGATGGAGCTCAGAGTGAAGCTGTGGCCATACGCTACAGCACCTGTGAGTCACACATTTTCTGATCCTGAACGTTTGTCAAACTCAGGAGGGGAGAGCCTGAAACCATTTACCTAAGTCACATTAGCAGCAGTGTTCAGCCTAAAAAATAGACAAGTTAAAAGTCATGCATCCATATTATTTGTTTATTTATTAAATTATTTTCAAGACACTGTTAGTTGTTAGAAGCCAGTGTTTTAATGACAGGACATATATGACAGTAATGAGACAACCTAAGATATCCAAGATTAGCACAAAAACACAAATAGAATCACAGAAAGCGTGTTTCTCTCCCGTTAGTCTTTAGGCCCAGTTACCTTTTACTTTTCTGTGGTCAGTAGCCCTTCATGTCATATTCTGTCTCTATGTACAATATAGCATTACTAATACAATAACCTATATGTAAATGAACTTCATTGTGTAATTGATGGCAGTTCTCAAAGTACTAGTCACTTAAAGGTTAAATTTCACATCGAAATTCTCATATTATATTCTATTTGAATGTTTAAAAAGAAAAATATCACAGTATTTATGCTTTCACTGAGCATATACCTGCATCAATGATGAACTCTCAAGGCTGAAAAGTCCTGGCTTTGGTCAGCCACGGTCCACGCACACGTCACCAATCCCTGACTGCTTGATCATAACAGCAATTGGGCTGCTGGGAACATGACGGGCGTTCTTCTTGATGTTAACAAGGTGCTCACCAATCTCCCTGGGAACAAACGAGATTCCTAAGACAGACCGACAAAACAGATGTTAACAACGCTTATTCTTGTGTGTGCATGCAGCCCGTTTCAGTTGCTCCTGCTTCTTTCTCCACGCTTTAACTTTTATTACTTTCCCCCTCTGTCTTTTACTTAAGGGTTAATAAAGTATTTGGATTCTGATGAGTCTCATTGTTTAGCAAACTTCTCACTTATCAGACGGACACTCACCAATGTGAGCGTTACGCAGCATCTTCAGCAGGCAGGGCTCCTCTGGGCCTGAGGGTGTTGTAAGAGGGGCTGTCAGCTGGCTGAGGTCAAGCTCGCCTATGTCCAGTGGAATATCTGCAGCAGAGCCCGCCTTCAGTGAAGTATGTTGGCTGGAAGGCTTTCAGGCCCGTCTTTGCCACTCCAGGGTCAGAGACCTTCACCTTGTTTGGATGACAGCCTGCTCTGATATTCATCTGTGGGCACAAACACCAAAACTCAAGAGACTTTTCAGTGAGAAGAAAAGGCAAACCTTGCATGCCAGAGTGAAAGTGAGAGAGTGTGTGAGTGCATACTCACCCTGAATGGACTCTCAGGGATGTTAGCGTCTCCCCAGGAGACCATCACAGTGTGCTTCACAGGCTTACGTGGGGTGCAGGTGTATGTGCTGTTGCTATTATCCTTAACCTGGACATCCACAGAATTGACTTCACCATCCTGTGCAGAAGACAAGGGATTATAGTTCAATCAGATTTAACACACTGTATTTTTCGGACCATAAGGCGCACTGTCGATGAACAGGTCTGGTTTCATACATGAGGCGCACTGGACTATAAAACGCATTAAGCGAAACAAAACAGCCAGATAAGTCAAACTTTACTCAACTCTTTCTTCTTGCTTCCTCCACTTCCGTACCATTTATTCATTCATGTTGAAATCTCTCGCAGCTGCTCTATTCTCATGTTCTACTGCGTGACTGACAGCCTTGAGTTTGAAATCCGCTTCGTCAGCATGTCTCTTAACAGGTGGCATTTTGGGGTCATGATCCACACACAATACAGTAATATTATGTTGCAGCACAGTACGTATCACTCCGCCAGGCTCCTGACTACGTAGCCGTAATGCTCCGACAATCCATCAAGCGGTGCGACTTCGTAGCTTACCAAAGTCGTACTAAAACATTTTTTGACAGATTTTTAAGCGCCGTGTATTACATAAAATCGGTTCAAGGTCAGTAAGCACAACCACAATTCATACATAAGGCGCACTGTCGATTTTTGAGAGATAATTAAAGGATTTTAAGTGCGACTCATAGTCCGAAAAATACGGTACATACAATATATTTAACATATTTGTGATCATATACAAAGCCAGATATACCTGGGCTATAATTTTCAGAGGAGCTTTTCCTCCTTGCTTGGCATCAACTGTGAGTTCACTGGGTTTTCCAACAGCCAGACCACTGCTCTGTAGGCCTGGACCGTACGCCTTAACCTAGAGAAAACTATTTTAAACAAACAATTAAAAAAGGAACAAGTCAAAGATCTACTATAGCCAAAAGATCATTTACAGACTATAGCGCTGTGAAAAAATATTTGCCTCCTTTCTCATTTCGTATCTTATTCCATATTTGTCACACTTACACGTTTCAGATCAATAAATGTTAATATTAGACAAGAATGTCTAATATTAAACGGCAGTTTTCAAGGGGAAAAAGCTATCCAAACATACTTGGTCCTATATGAAAAAGTAATTGCACCGAATTAAATAAATTCTAACAACAGCTTATCAAGTTTAAAGGCGCTTCTGCTGTTTAACACGACCTCTGCTAGTTTCCTCTTTCTGGCGCAAAGCGGGAGATAAACAAGCAAGAGAGACGGGACTTGTGGCAGAAACGCCGATCAGCTGATCATTGATCAGTTTCATGATTGAAGTAGCAGCAGGAGAGGGAGAACGAGAGAAGAAGAGGCAGCTGTGCAGCAAAGACACAGAATAACTCCAGCTTTTTGTCTTTTTTTTATTGTAGCTGAAGTACGGGACAAATCGCTTTTATTTTCAGCTCAATACAAAACGCATAATATTAACTCTGAATACCAGAGGATTCCGTTTTTTATGGCACGGTTGGCTCTACTAACTAACCATATGAATAAAATAAAGTTCACCAGTAACATCATAGCACCCACCCAACTGTACAGAAACTCCATCATGCTAGCTAGTACACAGTACGAGTTATTGTAACTGACTGTAAAAAGTTAGCACAAGGAAAATAAACTCCACCTAAACTTGGTTTGACCCAGATAGACTGCAGGTCATAACTTCTTACCTGAAGCTCATTTCACCTGACAGTCGGACTGGCGGCCGCCTTGCGTCTCTCCACCTCCAGTCCTTTCCCCCATCCACCTGCTGGCCTCCACCACTTGCTAATTTGACTGAATGTGTGAAAGCTCCACCATAGCCACTACCAAACAACTGAGTTCTTTTTACACGTCTGCCAGCATCTGTCCAATCCGCCACCTTTCACTGTTTACACAGTTAGGAAAAAAAGACAACAACAACAACAACAACAAAACATTGGGCCATTTAAAAGGCAAAATTAGCATCGGCCCACCGGGCAAATGGCCGGTATACCCGATGCCCCACAGACAGACTGAGGCCCCGCCGCTATTTTTGAGTGCAAAAATGTGTGGTCTCCAGCTAATGGAAAAGGCTGATCGCACGATGTGCGCGTAGTGCTCTTTAAATAGAACAATTTGCCCCATTCTCTTCGCCCGTCATGTGGCCACATGTGGCGGGCTAGCAGGCTAGCAACATACAGGCCCGGGTTCGAGCCCTCGGCTCACTTCCCTCTGTATGTTCACCTGCTAGGGGGAGGTCCAGGCGGGCGATCTTGGAGTGAAAATTCCAAGGGATGACCCCTCGTAGCCTGGGCTTCCCCTGACTTTTTTTCTTTGCTTTGCTTTTTTTCATTTACCTGCCAGCAACAAACACACCTCCTTGTTGTCATGGCTACCAACGACCACTCTTCTTGTGCCAACAAGTTATTGCCTGACAAAACATTATTTCCTATGTTTCCCTGGCTTTTTTGCCTTTTTTATTTCTTGTGTTTTAGACAAAAAGAAAAGAAAAAGATCTACAGATTCAGGCTTTTCTTTACCTGTGGTAGTCGGGTAGAATGACGTCACTGACACTATTTAATATGAAAACAAACTTTCTCAAACAAAAAACAAAAACAAAAAAGGAGTGGGTCGGTGTGTCATCTTTACCGAGCACCATACATGTTTTGCTTCACATTCAAATTATTATTTTTCCTTTTCAAAAATAATTCAGAGAGAAAAAAAACAGAGAAGTCAAATATATCAAATTTGCACGAATCTTCTAGTGAAGGTGCCTCCTCCTTCTGACCTTAGGGTAACTAATTTCTCAGACAGTGACATGACAGTGCGCTGGGAAGCTGCAGCTGATGATGATGTTTCTTACCTCACTAAGTGGAGGCGACCTGAGACAGGTGGGGAAGAACTATTGGATTGTTGGGGTACATATTATGAAGTAAAAAAAATACAATATCTCAATAAACTGTTGTCCTGTGTCTTAAGGAGTATGAGATATCACTGTCTGCACTCTATGGAGATGGAGCTCAGAGTGAAGCTGTGGCCATACGCTACAGCACCTGTGAGTCACACATTTTCTGATCCTGAACGTTTGTCAAACTCAGGAGGGGAGAGCCTGAAACCATTTACCTAAGTGACATTAGCAGCAGTGTTCAGCCTAAAAAATAGACAAGTTAAAAGTCATGCATCCATATTATTTGTTTATTTATTAAATTATTTTCGAGACACTGTTAGTTGTTAGAAGCCAGTGTTTTAATGACAGGACATATATGACAGTAATGAGACAACCTAAGATATCCAAGATTAGCACAAAAACACAAATAGAATCACAGAAAGCGTGTTTCTCTCCCGTTAGTCTTTAGGCCCAGTTACCTTTTACTTTTCTGTGGTCAGTAGCCCTTCATGTCATATTCTGTCTCTATGTACAATATAGCATTACTAATACAATAACCTATATGTAAATGAACTTCATTGTGTAATTGATGGCAGTTCTCAAAGTACTAGTCACTTAAAGGTTAAATTTCACATCGAAATTCTCATATTATATTCTATTTGAATGTTTAAAAAGAAAAATATCACAGTATTTATGCTTTCACTGAGCATATACCTGCATCAATGATGAACTCTCAAGGCTGAAAAGTCCTGGCTTTGGTCAGCCACGGTCCACGCACACGCACACGTCACCAATCCCTGACTGCTTGATCATAACAGCAATTGGGCTGCTGGGAACATGACGGGCGTTCTTCTTGATGTTAACAAGGTGCTCACCAATCTCCCTGGGAACAAACGAGATTCCTAAGACAGACCGACAAAACAGATGTTAACAACGCTTATTCTTGTGTGTGCATGCAGCCCGTTTCAGTTGCTCCTGCTTCTTTCTCCACGCTTTAACTTTTATTACTTTCCCCCTCTGTCTTTTACTTAAGGGTTAATAAAGTATTTGGATTCTGATGAGTCTCATTGTTTAGCAAACTTCTCACTTATCAGACGGACACTCACCAATGTGAGCGTTACGCAGCATCTTCAGCAGGCAGGGCTCCTCTGGGCCTGAGGGTGTTGTAAGAGGGGCTGTCAGCTGGCTGAGGTCAAGCTCGCCTATGTCCAGTGGAATATCTGCAGCAGAGCCCGCCTTCAGTGAAGTATGTTGGCTGGAAGGCTTTCAGGCCCGTCTTTGCCACTCCAGGGTCAGAGACCTTCACCTTGTTTGGATGACAGCCTGCTCTGATATTCATCTGTGGGCACAAACACCAAAACTCAAGAGACTTTTCAGTGAGAAGAAAAGGCAAACCTTGCATGCCAGAGTGAAAGTGAGAGAGTGTGTGAGTGCATACTCACCCTGAATGGACTCTCAGGGATGTTAGCGTCTCCCCAGGAGACCATCACAGTGTGCTTCACAGGCTTACGTGGGGTGCAGGTGTATGTGCTGTTGCTATTATCCTTAACCTGGACATCCACAGAATTGACTTCACCATCCTGTGCAGAAGACAAGGGATTATAGTTCAATCAGATTTAACACACTGTATTTTTCGGACCATAAGGCGCACTGTCGATGAACAGGTCTGGTTTCATACATGAGGCGCACTGGACTATAAAACGCATTAAGCGAAACAAAACAGCCAGATAAGTCAAACTTTACTCAACTCTTTCTTCTTGCTTCCTCCACTTCCGTACCATTGATTCATTCATGTTGAAATCTCTCGCAGCTGCTCTATTCTCATGTTCTACTGCGTGACTGACAGCCTTGAGTTTGAAATCCGCTTCGTCAGCATGTCTCTTAACAGGTGGCATTTTGGGGTCATGATCCACACACAATACAGTAATATTATGTTGCAGCACAGTACGTATCACTCCGCCAGGCTCCTGACTACGTAGCCGTAATGCTCCGACAATCCATCAAGCGGTGCGACTTCATAGCTTACCAAAGTCGTACTAAAACATTTTTTGACAGATTTTTAAGCGCCGTGTATTACATAAAATCGGTTCAAGGTCAGTAAGCACAACCAGAATTCATACATAAGGCGCACTGTCGATTTTTGAGAGATAATTAAAGGATTTTAAGTGCGACTCATAGTCCGAAAAATACGGTACATACAATATATTTAACATATTTGTGATCATATACAAAGCCAGATACACCTGGGCTATAATTTTCAGAGGAGCTTTTCCTCCTTGCTTGGCATCAACTGTGAGTTCACTGGGTTTTCCAACAGCCAGACCACTGCTCTGTAGGCCTGGACCGTGCGCCTTAACCTAGAGAAAACTATTTTAAACAAACAATTAAAAAAGGAACAAGTCAAAGATCTACTATAGCCAAAAGATCATTTACAGACTATAGCGCTGTGAAAAAATATTTGCCTCCTTTCTCATTTCGTATCTTATTCCATATTTGTCACACTTACACGTTTCAGATCAATAAATGTTAATATTAGACAAGAATGTCTAATATTAAACGGCAGTTTTCAAGGGGAAAAAGCTATCCAAACATACTTGGTCCTATATGAAAAAGTAATTGCACCGAATTAAATAAATTCTAACAACAGCTTATCAAGTTTAAAGGCGCTTCTGCTGTTTAACACGACCTCTGCTAGTTTCCTCTTTCTGGCGCAAAGCGGGAGATAAACAAGCAAGAGAGACGGGACTTGTGGCAGAAACGCCGATCAGCTGATCATTGATCAGTTTCATGATTGAAGTAGCAGCAGGAGAGGGAGAACGAGAGAAGAAGAGGCAGCTGTGCAGCAAAGACACAGAATAACTCCAGCTTTTTGTCTTTTTTTTATTGTAGCTGAAGTACGGGACAAATCGCTTTTATTTTCAGCTCAATACAAAACGCATAATATTAACTCTGAATACCAGAGGATTCCGTTTTTTATGGCACGGTTGGCTCTACTAACTAACCATATGAATAAAATAAAGTTCACCAGTAACATCATAGCACCCACCCAACTGTACAGAAACTCCATCATGCTAGCTAGTACACAGTACGAGTTACTGTAACTGACTGTAAAAAGTTAGCACAAGGAAAATAAACTCCACCTAAACTTGGTTTGACCCAGATAGACTGCAGGTCATAACTTCTTACCTGAAGCTCATTTCACCTGACAGTCGGACTGGCGGCCGCCTTGCGTCTCTCCACCTCCAGTCCTTTCCCCCATCCACCTGCTGGCCTCCACCACTTGCTAATTTGACTGAATGTGTGAAAGCTCCACCATAGCCACTACCAAACAACTGAGTTCTTTTTACACGTCTGCCAGCATCTGTCCAATCCGCCACCTTTCACTGTTTACACAGTTAGGAAAAAAAGACAACAACAACAACAACAACAAAACATTGGGCCATTTAAAAGGCAAAATTAGCATCGGCCCACCGGGCAAATGGCCGGTATACCCGATGCCCCACAGACAGACTGAGGCCCCGCCGCTATTTTTGAGTGCAAAAATGTGTGGTCTCCAGCTAATGGAAAAGGCTGATCGCGTAGTGCTCTTTAAATAGAACAATTTGCCCCATTCTCTTCGCCCGTCATGTGGCCACATGTGGCGGGCTAGCAGGCTAGCAACATACAGGCCCGGGTTCGAGCCCTCGGCTCACTTCCCTCTGTATGTTCACCTGCTAGGGGGAGGTCCAGGCGGGCGATCTTGGAGTGAAAATTCCAAGGGATGACCCCTCGTAGCCTGGGCTTCCCCTGACTTTTTTTCTTTGCTTTGCTTTTTTTCATTTACCTGCCAGCAACAAACACACCTCCTTGTTGTCATGGCTACCAACGACCACTCTTCTTGTGCCAACAAGTCATTGCCTGACAAAACATTATTTCCTATGTTTCCCTGGCTTTTTTGCCTTTTTTATTTCTTGTCTTTTAGACAAAAAGAAAAGAAAAAGATCTACAGATTCAGGCTTTTCTTTACCTGTGGTAGTCGGGTAGAATGACGTCACTGACACTATTTAATATGAAAACAAACTTTCTCAAACAAAAAACAAAAACAAAAAAGGAGTGGGTCGGTGTGTCATCTTTACCGAGCACCATACATGTTTTGCTTCACATTCAAATTATTATTTTTCCTTTTCAAAAATAATTCAGAGAGAAAAAAAACAGAGAAGTCAAATATATCAAATTTGCACGAATCTTCTAGTGAAGGTGCCTCCTCCTTCTGACCTTAGGGTAACTAATTTCTCAGACAGTGACATGACAGTGCGCTGGGAAGCTGCAGCTGATGATGATGTTTCTTACCTCACTAAGTGGAGGCGACCTGAGACAGGTGGGGAAGAACTATTGGATTGTTGGGGTACATATTATGAAGTAAAAAAAATACAATATCTCAATAAACTGTTGTCCTGTGTCTTAAGGAGTATGAGATATCACTGTCTGCACTCTATGGAGATGGAGCTCAGAGTGAAGCTGTGGCCATACGCTACAGCACCTGTGAGTCACACATTTTCTGATCCTGAACGTTTGTCAAACTCAGGAGGGGAGAGCCTGAAACCATTTACCTAAGTCACATTAGCAGCAGTGTTCAGCCTAAAAAATAGACAAGTTAAAAGTCATGCATCCATATTATTTGTTTATTTATTAAATTATTTTCGAGACACTGTTAGTTGTTAGAAGCCAGTGTTTTAATGACAGGACATATATGACAGTAATGAGACAACCTAAGATATCCAAGATTAGCACAAAAACACAAATAGAATCACAGAAAGCGTGTTTCTCTCCCGTTAGTCTTTAGGCCCAGTTACCTTTTACTTTTCTGTGGTCAGTAGCCCTTCATGTCATATTCTGTCTCTATGTACAATATAGCATTACTAATACAATAACCTATATGTAAATGAACTTCATTGTGTAATTGATGGCAGTTCTCAAAGTACTAGTCACTTAAAGGTTAAATTTCACATCGAAATTCTCATATTATATTCTATTTGAATGTTTAAAAAGAAAAATATCACAGTATTTATGCTTTCACTGAGCATATACCTGCATCAATGATGAACTCTCAAGGCTGAAAAGTCCTGGCTTTGGTCAGCCACGGTCCACGCACACGTCACCAATCCCTGACTGCTTGATCATAACAGCAATTGGGCTGCTGGGAACATGACGGGCGTTCTTCTTGATGTTAACAAGGTGCTCACCAATCTCCCTGGGAACAAACGAGATTCCTAAGACAGACCGACAAAACAGATGTTAACAACGCTTATTCTTGTGTGTGCATGCAGCCCGTTTCAGTTGCTCCTGCTTCTTTCTCCACGCTTTAACTTTTATTACTTTCCCCCTCTGTCTTTTACTTAAGGGTTAATAAAGTATTTGGATTCTGATGAGTCTCATTGTTTAGCAAACTTCTCACTTATCAGACGGACACTCACCAATGTGAGCGTTACGCAGCATCTTCAGCAGGCAGGGCTCCTCTGGGCCTGAGGGTGTTGTAAGAGGGGCTGTCAGCTGGCTGAGGTCAAGCTCGCCTATGTCCAGTGGAATATCTGCAGCAGAGCCCGCCTTCAGTGAAGTATGTTGGCTGGAAGGCTTTCAGGCCCGTCTTTGCCACTCCAGGGTCAGAGACCTTCACCTTGTTTGGATGACAGCCTGCTCTGATATTCATCTGTGGGCACAAACACCAAAACTCAAGAGACTTTTCAGTGAGAAGAAAAGGCAAACCTTGCATGCCAGAGTGAAAGTGAGAGAGTGTGTGAGTGCATACTCACCCTGAATGGACTCTCAGGGATGTTAGCGTCTCCCCAGGAGACCATCACAGTGTGCTTCACAGGCTTACGTGGGGTGCAGGTGTATGTGCTGTTGCTATTATCCTTAACCTGGACATCCACAGAATTGACTTCACCATCCTGTGCAGAAGACAAGGGATTATAGTTCAATCAGATTTAACACACTGTATTTTTCGGACCATAAGGCGCACTGTCGATGAACAGGTCTGGTTTCATACATGAGGCGCACTGGACTATAAAACGCATTAAGCGAAACAAAACAGCCAGATAAGTCAAACTTTACTCAACTCTTTCTTCTTGCTTCCTCCACTTCCGTACCATTGATTCATTCATGTTGAAATCTCTCGCAGCTGCTCTATTCTCATGTTCTACTGCGTGACTGACAGCCTTGAGTTTGAAATCCGCTTCGTCAGCATGTCTCTTAACAGGTGGCATTTTGGGGTCATGATCCACACACAATACAGTAATATTATGTTGCAGCACAGTACGTATCACTCCGCCAGGCTCCTGACTACGTAGCCGTAATGCTCCGACAATCCATCAAGCGGTGCGACTTCATAGCTTACCAAAGTCGTACTAAAACATTTTTTGACAGATTTTTAAGCGCCGTGTATTACATAAAATCGGTTCAAGGTCAATAAGCACAACCAGAATTCATACATAAGGCGCACTGTCGATTTTTGAGATAATTAAAGGATTTTAAGTGCGACTCATAGTCCGAAAAATACGGTACATACAATATATTTAACATATTTGTGATCATATACAAAGCCAGATATACCTGGGCTATAATTTTCAGAGGAGCTTTTCCTCCTTGCTTGGCATCAACTGTGAGTTCACTGGGTTTTCCAACAGCCAGACCACTGCTCTGTAGGCCTGGACCGTGCGCCTTAACCTAGAGAAAACTATTTTAAACAAACAATTAAAAAAGGAACAAGTCAAAGATCTACTATAGCCAAAAGATCATTTACAGACTATAGCGCTGTGAAAAAATATTTGCCTCCTTTCTGATTTCGTATCTTGTTCCATATTTGTCACACTTACACGTTTCAGATCAATAAATGTTAATATTAGACAAGAATGTCTAATATTAAACGGCAGTTTTCAAGGGGAAAAAGCTATCCAAACATACTTGGTCCTATATGAAAAAGTAATTGCACCGAATTAAATAAATTCTAACAACAGCTTATCAAGTTTAAAGGCGCTTCTGCTGTTTAACACGACCTCTGCTAGTTTCCTCTTTCTGGCGCAAAGCGGGAGATAAACAAGCAAGAGAGACGGGACTTGTGGCAGAAACGCCGATCAGCTGATCATTGATCAGTTTCATGATTGAAGTAGCAGCAGGAGAGGGAGAACGAGAGAAGAAGAGGCAGCTGTGCAGCAAAGACACAGAATAACTCCAGCTTTTTGTCTTTTTTTTATTGTAGCTGAAGTACGGGACAAATCGCTTTTATTTTCAGCTCAATACAAAACGCATAATATTAACTCTGAATACCAGAGGATTCCGTTTTTTATGGCACGGTTGGCTCTACTAACTAACCATATGAATAAAATAAAGTTGACCAGTAACATCATAGCACCCACCCAACTGTACAGAAACTCCATCATGCTAGCTAGTACACAGTACGAGTTATTGTAACTGACTGTAAAAAGTTAGCACAAGGAAAATAAACTCCACCTAAACTTGGTTTGACCCAGATAGACTGCAGGTCATAACTTCTTACCTGAAGCTCATTTCACCTGACAGTCGGACTGGCGGCCGCCTTGCGTCTCTCCACCTCCAGTCCTTTCCCCCATCCACCTGCTGGCCTCCACCACTTGCTAATTTGACTGAATGTGTGAAAGCTCCACCATAGCCACTACCAAAGAACTGAGTTCTTTTTACACGTCTGCCAGCATCTGTCCAATCCGCCACCTTTCACTGTTTACACAGTTAGGAAAAAAAGACAACAACAACAACAACAACAAAACATTGGGCCATTTAAAAGGCAAAATGAGCATCGGCCCACCGGGCAAATGGCCGGTATACCCGATGCCCCACAGACAGACTGAGGCCCCGCCGCTATTTTTGAGTGCAAAAATGTGTGGTCTCCAGCTAATGGAAAAGGCTGATCGCGTAGTACTCTTTAAATAGAACAATTTGCCCCATTCTCTTCGCCCGTCATGTGGCCACATGTGGCGGGCTAGCAGGCTAGCAACATACAGGCCCGGGTTCGAGCCCTCGGCTCACTTCCCTCTGTATGTTCACCTGCTAGGGGGAGGTCCAGGCGGGCGATCTTGGAGTGAAAATTCCAAGGGATGACCCCTCGTAGCCTGGGCTTCCCCTGACTTTTTTTCTTTGCTTTGCTTTTTTTCATTTACCTGCCAGCAACAAACACACCTCCTTGTTGTCATGGCTACCAACGACCACTCTTCTTGTGCCAACAAGTCATTGCCTGACAAAACATTATTTCCTATGTTTCCCTGGCTTTTTTGCCTTTTTTATTTCTTGTGTTTTAGACAAAAAGAAAAGAAAAAGATCTACAGATTCAGGCTTTTCTTTACCTGTGGTAGTCGGGTAGAATGACGTCACTGACACTATTTAATATGAAAACAAACTTTCTCAAACAAAAAACAAAAACAAAAAAGGAGTGGGTCGGTGTGTCATCTTTACTGAGCACCATACATGTTTTGCTTCACATTCAAATTATTATTTTTCCTTTTCAAAAATAATTCAGAGAGAAAAAAAACAGAGAAGTCAAATATATCAAATTTGCACGAATCTTCTAGTGAAGGTGCCTCCTCCTTCTGACCTTAGGGTAACTAATTTCTCAGACAGTGACATGACAGTGCGCTGGGAAGCTGCAGCTGATGATGATGTTTCTTACCTCACTAAGTGGAGGCGACCTGAGACAGGTGGGGAAGAACTATTGGATTGTTGGGGTACATATTATGAAGTAAAAAAAATACAATATCTCAATAAACTGTAAGGTAAGGTAAGGTAACTTTATTTATACCTAAAGGCAAGGTAAATTTGCTTTACAGAAAAATGACAGCATTTGACATCCCTTTAAAAACACACATACCTAGTAAATATATAAAACTCACTGTGACACATACTTTAATATTTCGAATCAAAAACAGTTCTTATTTAATTCAGTGACAGCAACGGGGACAAAGCTATTTTTATAACGCTTTGTCCTGCATCTCGGAAATAGAAACCTCCGTCCTGAGGGAAGAAGCTGAAATTCACCCCTTAGAGGATGGGAACCATTTTTAAGGATTGATAAAGCCATCCTCTGTACCTGCTTAGAGTACAGGGAGGCTAAACAAGACTGTGGCTCACCTATCAGACGACTGGACCATCTCACTATCTGATTTAGAGAGTTTTTCTCTGTGACAGAGGTCTGACCAAACCATGCCACCAAACAAAAGGATAAAACAGACTCAATAAAAGAACGATAAAACAAAGTTAAAATTTTTTGGTCAATGTGGAAATGAACAAGTTTCCTAAGGCAATAAAGGTGCTGGTGACCCTTTTTACAAACTGATTTGCAATTTTGATCAAAGTTCAGTTTTTCATTTATTATGGTCCCAAGATATTTATATGATTGTACTTGCTCTATTTTCTGACCTTTAATTAAAGTGACTGCTTGCCCATTTTGTTGTTTCCTAAAATCAACAACCATGTCTTTTGTTTTAGATATGTTCAGCTGGAGATAAGACTCCTCACACCACTGAACAAAGTCATCAATGACTGGACCGTGGTTAGTTTCACCCTCTTTCAGTAAGCTGACAATAACAGAGTCATCTGCATATTTAATGATGGCCCTGTTTTCATGTCTGCTCTGACACATATTTGTATAGAGAGTGAATAATAAGGGCGATAGGACGCACCCTTGAGGAGAACCTGTGGAGGAGAACACTGGGTCAGACAGAACCCCATTTATTCTCACTCTTTGTGACCTGTCAGTTAAAAAATCTAAAATCCAGCCCACCAGGTTTTTCCTGATTTCAAACTGTTCTAAAAGTCTTTTAATTAAAATATGGGGCTGTATTGTATTAAAAGCCGAAGAAAAATCAATGAAAAGAAGTCTTGCAAAAGTCCCTTTACTCTCTACATGTTTAAGAATTAGATTTAGTAAAGTCAAAAGTGCGTCCTCCACTCCTCTGTTGGGCCTGTATGCAAACTGCATTGGATCTAGCTGACCTTCAGTCTCTTTCATAATCACATTTCTGATGATTTTTTCAAAGACTTTCATGACAACTGAAGTGAGGGCAACAGGCCTGAAGTCGTTTAGAATTTTTGGACGACTAGATTTGGGGACAGGAACCACGACTGCTTCTTTCCAAAGAGAGGGCACATGTTGTGTTTGCAAGGATTTGTTAAAAATAACCTGAAATATAGGACTGAGTTCATCAGCACAAGATTTAATTAGGCGGCCACTAATATTATCAGGACCCTGGCTCTTAGTCACATTGACTGTATGAAAGGCCTTTTTAACATCGCTGAGTTCAATGATAAAGTGCTGAGTATCTCTCAGTTTCTGTTTCAGTTCCAAAATATCCTCGCTAAAATCAGAAGAACTAAAACGAGCATAAAACATGTTTAAAGCATTTGCAAAATCTCTGTCTGAATTAAAACCATCTAAAATGACCTGACTGCTGCTCTGGGGATTTTGAAACCCTGCTATGGTTTTCATACAAGTCCAGGCAGACCCCAAATTTTTTGCAGCAAATTTGCTTTCAAGAAGGTTTTTGTAGCTCTGTTTTGCTTTCAAGATCTCAATTTTCATTTCCTTGGTGGCTGTCTGAAAATCGGTAACAGCCCCCTCTTTAAAGGCCTGTCTCTTTTTCCTTAAACAGGATTTGACACTTTTAGTGACCCATGGCTTATTGTTAGCGTAAATTTTAACGCGCTTACGGGGTATAATCATGTCTTTACAAAATACTGCATAAGAGCTAGTAACATCCACCAAAGCGTCGAGATCATCTCCACAAGACTGAATAAAAACTTCCCAATCTGTACACTTAAAACATTCCTGCAAGGTAAGCACAGATTCTTCTGACCATATGTCAACATCCTTAGTCTTTGTCTTCTCTCGTTTTAAGACAGTTTTATAGATGGGCAGAAGATGCACACAGTTATGGTCAGAAGATCCCAGAGGAGGAAGCGGGAGGGATTTATAAGCATTCTTCACCGATCCGTAACAGAGGTCCAACATTTTATCCCGTCTGGTAGGACAGGATACATATTGATACAGATTGCCCAAAGTTGATTTAAGGGAGACATGGTTAAAGTCCCCCATTATAAAGTTTGGTGCATCAGGAGAAAGCGCCTGCAGCTTCTGCACTACGTCTGAAATGATGCTGCAAGTGGAGGCGGGGTGAGCCTTCGGGTGAATGTAAACTACGGTTATAAAAAGTTGTGGAAACTCACGAGGGAGATAAAAAGGGCGCAGTGACACAGATAAAAGTTCAACATCTGGTGTACAAATACATTCTCTAACAGTCACAGCGCTACAATAACGTTTGTTCACATACAAGCATACTCCCCCTCCTTGAGATTTCCCTGTTACCCGTGCATCTCGATCCCGGCGGAAGGGAGCTCCAAAACCGTCGATTGAAAAATCGGCGTCCTGATCCAGCTCCGTCAGCCATGTCTCGGAAAAAGCCATTACACAGCTGTCCCTGAAGTCTTTCTGGAACCTGACGTTTCCCTGGAGTTCATCTAGTTTGTTCCTAAGAGACTGAACATTTTCAAGGATAACAGACGGCAGGGGAAACCGACTGACCTGTTGTCTCCTCATACGCAATTTAACACCTCCACGTCTCCCTCTTTTCCTCTTCCTCTTCTCACTCGTTCTGTTAGAGTCTTTATGTATAAAATCCGGTATACATGAGGTGAGGTCCTTACCATCATACGGTAAGTTAAGTTGTAACAGTTCGTCGCGGGAGTAAACAATCCTCAGCTGACTCACGGCCTCGCCCACCTCATTGGAAACAAGCCAGCACAGTAGAAATCCAACCAAAATGAAGAAGAAAGAATCCATGACGTTCTCACTGTTGTGGAGCGTGTGTCACTTTGTAAGAAACTGTCACTTCTTTCAACCAAAACACACGGCAACATACTCCTTAAGTCCTGTGTCTTAAGGAGTATGAGATATCACTGTCTGCACTCTATGGAGATGGAGCTCAGAGTGAAGCTGTGGCCATACGCTACAGCACCTGTGAGTCACACATTTTCTGATCCTGAACGTTTGTCAAACTCAGGAGGGGAGAGCCTGAAACCATTTACCTAAGTCACATTAGCAGCAGTGTTCAGCCTAAAAAATAGACAAGTTAAAAGTCATGCATCCATATTATTTGTTTATTTATTAAATTATTTTCGAGACACTGTTAGTTGTTAGAAGCCAGTGTTTTAATGACAGGACATATATGACAGTAATGAGACAACCTAAGATATCCAAGATTAGCACAAAAACACAAATAGAATCACAGAAAGCGTGTTTCTCTCCCGTTAGTCTTTAGGCCCAGTTACCTTTTACTTTTCTGTGGTCAGTAGCCCTTCATGTCATATTCTGTCTCTATGTACAATATAGCATTACTAATACAAGAACCTATATGTAAATGAACTTCATTGTGTAATTGATGGCAGTTCTCAAAGTACTAGTCACTTAAAGGTTAAATTTCACATCGAAATTCTCATATTATATTCTATTTGAATGTTTAAAAAGAAAAATATCACAGTATTTATGCTTTCACTGAGCATATACCTGCATCAATGATGAACTCTCAAGGCTGAAAAGTCCTGGCTTTGGTCAGCCACGGTCCACGCACACGCACACGTCACCAATCCCTGACTGCTTGATCATAACAGCAATTGGGCTGCTGGGAACATGACGGGCGTTCTTCTTGATGTTAACAAGGTGCTCACCAATCTCCCTGGGAACAAACGAGATTCCTAAGACAGACCGACAAAACAGATGTTAACAACGCTTATTCTTGTGTGTGCATGCAGCCCGTTTCAGTTGCTCCTGCTTCTTTCTCCACGCTTTAACTTTTATTACTTTCCCCCTCTGTCTTTTACTTAAGGGTTAATAAAGTATTTGGATTCTGATGAGTCTCATTGTTTAGCAAACTTCTCACTTATCAGACGGACACTCACCAATGTGAGCGTTACGCAGCATCTTCAGCAGGCAGGGCTCCTCTGGGCCTGAGGGTGTTGTAAGAGGGGCTGTCAGCTGGCTGAGGTCAAGCTCACCTATGTCCAGTGGAATATCTGCAGCAGAGCCCGCCTTCAGTGAAGTATGTTGGCTGGAAGGCTTTCAGGCCCGTCTTTGCCACTCCAGGGTCAGAGACCTTCACCTTGTTTGGATGACAGCCTGCTCTGATATTCATCTGTGGGCACAAACACCAAAACTCAAGAGACTTTTCAGTGAGAAGAAAAGGCAAACCTTGCATGCCAGAGTGAAAGTGAGAGTGTGTGAGTGCATACTCACCCTGAATGGACTCTCAGGGATGTTAGCGTCTCCCCAGGAGACCATCACAGTGTGCTTCACAGGCTTACGTGGGGTGCAGGTGTATGTGCTGTTGCTATTATCCTTAACCTGGACATCCACAGAATTGACTTCACCATCCTGTGCAGAAGACAAGGGATTATAGTTCAATCAGATTTAACACACTGTATTTTTCGGACCATAAGGCGCACTGTCGATGAACAGGTCTGGTTTCATACATGAGGCGCACTGGACTATAAAACGCATTAAGCGAAACAAAACAGCCAGATAAGTCAAACTTTACTCAACTCTTTCTTCTTGCTTCCTCCACTTCCGTACCATTGATTCATTCATGTTGAAATCTCTCGCAGCTGCTCTATTCTCATGTTCTACTGCGTGACTGACAGCCTTGAGTTTGAAATCCGCTTCGTCAGCATGTCTCTTAACAGGTGGCATTTTGGGGTCATGATCCACACACAATACAGTAATATTATGTTGCAGCACAGTACGTATCACTCCGCCAGGCTCCTGACTACGTAGCCGTAATGCTCCGACAATCCATCAAGCGGTGCGACTTCATAGCTTACCAAAGTCGTACTAAAACATTTTTTGACAGATTTTTAAGCGCCGTGTATTACATAAAATCGGTTCAAGGTCAATAAGCACAACAACAATTCATACATAAGGCGCACTGTCGATTTTTGAGAGATAATTAAAGGATTTTAAGTGCGACTCATAGTCCGAAAAATACGGTACATACAATATATTTAACATATTTGTGATCATATACAAAGCCAGATACACCTGGGCTATAATTTTCAGAGGAGCTTTTCCTCCTTGCTTGGCATCAACTGTGAGTTCACTGGGTTTTCCAACAGCCAGACCACTGCTCTGTAGGCCTGGACCGTACGCCTTAACCTAGAGAAAACTATTTTAAACAAACAATTAAAAAAGGAACAAGTCAAAGATCTACTATAGCCAAAAGATCATTTACAGACTATAGCGCTGTGAAAAAATATTTGCCTCCTTTCTGATTTCGTATCTTGTTCCATATTTGTCACACTTACACGTTTCAGATCAATAAATGTTAATATTAGACAAGAATGTCTAATATTAAACGGCAGTTTTCAAGGGGAAAAAGCTATCCAAACATACTTGGTCCTATATGAAAAAGTAATTGCACCGAATTAAATAAATTCTAACAACAGCTTATCAAGTTTAAAGGCGCTTCTGCTGTTTAACACGACCTCTGCTAGTTTCCTCTTTCTGGCGCAAAGCGGGAGATAAACAAGCAAGAGAGACGGGACTTGTGGCAGAAACGCCGATCAGCTGATCATTGATCAGTTTCATGATTGAAGTAGCAGCAGGAGAGGGAGAACGAGAGAAGAAGAGGCAGCTGTGCAGCAAAGACACAGAATAACTCCAGCTTTTTGTCTTTTTTTTATTGTAGCTGAAGTACGGGACAAATCGCTTTTATTTTCAGCTCAATACAAAACGCATAATATTAACTCTGAATACCAGAGGATTCCGTTTTTTATGGCACGGTTGGCTCTACTAACTAACCATATGAATAAAATAAAGTTCACCAGTAACATCATAGCACCCACCCAACTGTACAGAAACTCCATCGTGCTAGCTAGTACACAGTACGAGTTATTGTAACTGACTGTAAAAAGTTAGCACAAGGAAAATAAACTCCACCTAAACTTGGTCTGACCCAGATAGACTGCAGGTCATAACTTCTTACCTGAAGCTCATTTCACCTGACAGTCGGACTGGCGGCCGCCTTGCGTCTCTCCACCTCCAGTCCTTTCCCCCATCTGGCCTCCACCACTTGCTAATTTGACTGAATGTGTGAAAGCTCCACCATAGCCACTACCAAACAACTGAGTTCTTTTTACACGTCTGCCAGCATCTGTCCAATCCGCCACCTTTCACTGTTTACACAGTTAGGAAAAAAAGACAACAACAACAACAACAACAAAACATTGGGCCATTTAAAAGGCAAAATTAGCATCGGCCCACCGGGCAAATGGCCGGTATACCCGATGCCCCACAGACAGACTGAGGCCCCGCCGCTATTTTTGAGTGCAAAAATGTGTGGTCTCCAGCTAATGGAAAAGGCTGATCGCGTAGTGCTCTTTAAATAGAACAATTTGCCCCATTCTCTTCGCCCGTCATGTGGCCACATGTGGCGGGCTAGCAGGCTAGCAACATACAGGCCCGGGTTCGAGCCCTCGGCTCACTTCCCTCTGTATGTTCACCTGCTAGGGGGAGGTCCAGGCGGGCGATCTTGGAGTGAAAATTCCAAGGGATGACCCCTCGTAGCCTGGGCTTCCCCTGACTTTTTTTCTTTGCTTTGCTTTTTTTCATTTACCTGCCAGCAACAAACACACCTCCTTGTTGTCATGGCTACCAACGACCACTCTTCTTGTGCCAACAAGTCATTGCCTGACAAAACATTATTTCCTATGTTTCCCTGGCTTTTTTGCCTTTTTTATTTCTTGTGTTTTAGACAAAAAGAAAAGAAAAAGATCTACAGATTCAGGCTTTTCTTTACCTGTGGTAGTCGGGTAGAATGACGTCACTGACACTATTTAATATGAAAACAAACTTTCTCAAACAAAAAACAAAAACAAAAAAGGAGTGGGTCGGTGTGTCATCTTTACCGAGCACCATACATGTTTTGCTTCACATTCAAATTATTATTTTTCCTTTTCAAAAATAATTCAGAGAAAAAAAAAACAGAGAAGTCAAATATATCAAATTTGCACGAATCTTCTAGTGAAGGTGCCTCCTCCTTCTGACCTTAGGGTAACTAATTTCTCAGACAGTGACATGACAGTGCGCTGGGAAGCTGCAGCTGATGATGATGTTTCTTACCTCACTAAGTGGAGGCGACCTGAGACAGGTGGGGAAGAACTATTGGATTGTTGGGGTACATATTATGAAGTAAAAAAAATACAATATCTCAATAAACTGTTGTCCTGTGTCTTAAGGAGTATGAGATATCACTGTCTGCACTCTATGGAGATGGAGCTCAGAGTGAAGCTGTGGCCATACGCTACAGCACCTGTGAGTCACACATTTTCTGATCCTGAACGTTTGTCAAACTCAGGAGGGGAGAGCCTGAAACCATTTACCTAAGTCACATTAGCAGCAGTGTTCAGCCTAAAAAATAGACAAGTTAAAAGTCATGCATCCATATTATTTGTTTATTTATTAAATTATTTTCGAGACACTGTTAGTTGTTAGAAGCCAGTGTTTTAATGACAGGACATATATGACAGTAATGAGACAACCTAAGATATCCAAGATTAGCACAAAAACACAAATAGAATCACAGAAAGCGTGTTTCTCTCCCGTTAGTCTTTAGGCCCAGTTACCTTTTACTTTTCTGTGGTCAGTAGCCCTTCATGTCATATTCTGTCTCTATGTACAATATAGCATTACTAATACAATAACCTATATGTAAATGAACTTCATTGTGTAATTGATGGCAGTTCTCAAAGTACTAGTCACTTAAAGGTTAAATTTCACATCGAAATTCTCATATTATATTGTATTTGAATGTTTAAAAAGAAAAATATCACAGTATTTATGCTTTCACTGAGCATATACCTGCATCAATGATGAACTCTCAAGGCTGAAAAGTCCTGGCTTTGGTCAGCCACGGTCCACGCACACGCACACGTCACCAATCCCTGACTGCTTGATCATAACAGCAATTGGGCTGCTGGGAACATGACGGGCGTTCTTCTTGATGTTAACAAGGTGCTCACCAATCTCCCTGGGAACAAACGAGATTCCTAAGACAGACCGACAAAACAGATGTTAACAACGCTTATTCTTGTGTGTGCATGCAGCCCGTTTCAGTTGCTCCTGCTTCTTTCTCCACGCTTTAACTTTTATTACTTTCCCCCTCTGTCTTTTACTTAAGGGTTAATAAAGTATTTGGATTCTGATGAGTCTCATTGTTTAGCAAACTTCTCACTTATCAGACGGACACTCACCAATGTGAGCGTTACGCAGCATCTTCAGCAGGCAGGGCTCCTCTGGGCCTGAGGGTGTTGTAAGAGGGGCTGTCAGCTGGCTGAGGTCAAGCTCGCCTATGTCCAGTGGAATATCTGCAGCAGAGCCCGCCTTCAGTGAAGTATGTTGGCTGGAAGGCTTTCAGGCCCGTCTTTGCCACTCCAGGGTCAGAGACCTTCACCTTGTTTGGATGACAGCCTGCTCTGATATTCATCTGTGGGCACAAACACCAAAACTCAAGAGACTTTTCAGTGAGAAGAAAAGGCAAACCTTGCATGCCAGAGTGAAAGTGAGAGAGTGTGTGAGTGCATACTCACCCTGAATGGACTCTCAGGGATGTTAGCGTCTCCCCAGGAGACCATCACAGTGTGC